>NC_072438.2:104334833-104966666 GCF_028878055.3 Symphalangus syndactylus
GGAGATTTGGAGCGCTAAGAGGGTAATAGTGGAAAAAGGAATGTCTCCAAATATAAACTACACAGAATCATTCTGTGAAACTTCTTTCTGATCTGTGCATTCAGCTAACAGAGTTAAACCATACTTTTGATTGAGCAGATCTGAACACTCTTTCTGTAGAAAATGCAACTGGACATTTGGAGCGCTAAGAGAGTAGTAGTGGAAAAAGGAATATATTCAAATATAAACTACACAGAAGCATTCTGTGAAACTTCTTTCTGATCTGAGCATTCAGCTAACAGAGTTAAACCATACTTATGATTGAGCAGTTTTGAAACACTCTGTCTGTAGAAAATGCAACTGGACATTCGTAGCGCTAAGTGGGTAAGAGTGGAAAAAAGAATATTTTCAAATATAAACTACACAGAAGCATTGTATGAAACTTCTTTCTGTTCTGTGCATTCAACTAACAGAGTTGAACCGTACTTTTGATTGAGCCTTTCTAAAACACTCTTTCTGTAGAAACTGCAATTGGACATTCTGAGTGCTAAGAGGCCTATATTGGGAAAAATAATATCTTCAAATAAAAACTACACAGAAGCATTGTGTGAAACTTATTTCTGATATGTTCATTAAGCTAACAGAGTTAAACCATACTTTTGATTGCGCAGTTCTGAACACACTTTCTGTAGAAAATGCAAGTGGACATTAAGAGCGCTAAGAGGGAAATAGTGGAGAAAGGAATATATTCAAATATAAACTACACAGTAGCATTCTGTGAAAATTCTTTCTGTTCTGTGCATTCAACTACCTGAGTTGAACCTTACTTTTGATTGAGCCATTCTGAAACACTCTTTCTGTAGAAACTGCAATTGGACATGCTAAGCGCTAAGAGGCCTACATTGGGAAAAAGAATATCTTCAAATAAAAACTACACAGATGCATTCTGTGAAACCTATTTCTGATCTGTAAATTCAGCTAACAGAGATAAAACATATATTTGATTGAGCAGTTATGAAACACTCTTTTTGTAGAAAATGCAAGTGGAGATTCGGAGCGCTAAGGGGGTAATAGTGGAAAAAGGAATGTCTTCAAATATAAACTACACAGAATCATTCGGTGAAACTTCTTTCTGATCTGTGCATTCAGCTAACAGAGTTAAACCATACTTTTGATTGCGCAGTTCTGAACACTCTTTCTGTAGGAAATGCAAGTGGACATTCCGAGCGCTAAGAGGGTAATAGTGGAAAAAGGAATGTCTTCAAATATAAACTACACAGAATCATTCGGTGAAACTTCTTTCTGATCTGTGCATTCAGCTAACAGAGTTAAACCATACTTTTGATTGAGTAGATCTGAACACTCTTTCTGTTGAAAATGCAACTGGACATTTGGAGCGCTAAGAGCGTAGTAGTGGAAAAAGGAATATATTCAAATATAAACTACACAGAAGCATTCTGTGAAACTTCTTTCTGATCTGAGCATTCAGCTAACAGAGATAAACCATACTTTTGATTGAGCAGTTTTGAAACACTCTGTCTGTAGAAAATGCAACTGGACATTCATAGCGCTAAGTGGGTAATAGTGGAAAAAAGAATATGTTCAAATATAAACTACACAGAAGCATTGTATGAAACTTCTTTCTGTTCTGTGCATTCAACTAACAGAGTTGAACCTTACTTTTGATAGAGCCGTTCTGAAACACTCTTTCTGTAGAAACTGCAATTGGACATTCTGAGCGCTAAGAGGCCTATATTGGCAAAAATAATATCTTCAAATAAAAACTACACATAAGCATTGTGTGAAACTTATTTCTGATATGTTCATTAAGCTAACAGAGTTAAACCATACTTTTGATTGCGCAGTTCTGAACACTCTTTCTGTAGAAAATGCAAGTGGACATTCGGAGCACTAAGAGGGTAATAGTGGAGAAAGGAATATATTCAAATATAAACTACACAGTAGCATTCTGTGAAAATTCTTTCTGTTCTGTGCATTCAACTAACAGAGTTGAACCTTACTTTTGATTGAGCCGTTCTGAAACACTCTTTCTGTAGAAACTGCAATTGGACATGCTAAGCGCTAAGAGGCCTACATTGGGAAAAAGAATATCTTCAAATAAAAACTACACAGATGCATTCTGTGAAACCTATTTCTGATCTGTAAATTCAGTTAACAGAGATAAAACATATTTTTGATTGAGCAGTTATGAAACCCTCTTTTTGTAGAAAATGCAAGTGGAGATTCGGAGCGCTAAGAGGGTAATAGTGGAAAAAGGAATGTCTTCAAATATAAACTACACAGAATCATTCGGTGAAACTTCTTTCTGATCTGTGCATTCTGCTAACAGAGTTAAACCATACTTTTGATTGAGCAGATCTGAACAATCTTTCTGTAGGAAATGCAACTGGACATTTGGAGCGCTAAGAGCGTAGTAGTGGAAAAAGGAATATATTCAAATATAAACTACACAGAAGCATTCTGTGAAACTTCTTTCTGATCTGAGCATTCAGCTAACAGAGTTAAACCATACTTTTGATTGAGCAGTTTTGAAACACTCTGTCTGTAGAAAATGCAACTGGACATTCGTAGCGCTAAGTGGGTAATAGTGGAAAAAAGAATATGTTCAAATATAAACTACACAGAAGCATTGTATGAAACTTCTTTCTGTTCTGTGCATTCAACTTACAGAGTTGAACCTTACTTTTGATTGAGCCGTTCTGAAACACTCTTTCTGTAGAAACTGCAATTGGACATTCTGAGCGCTAAGAGGCCTATATTGGGAAAAAGAATGTCTACAAATAAAAACTACACAGAAGAATTGTGTGAAACTTCTTTCTGTTCTGTTTGTTCAACTAAAAGAGTTGAACCTTAGTTTTGATTGAGCCGTTCTGAAACACTCTTTCTGTAGAAAATGCAAGTGGAGATTCGGAGCGCTAAGAGGGTAATAGTGGAAAAAGGAATGTCTCCAAATATAAACTACACAGAATCATTCTGTGAAACTTCTTTCTGATCTGTGCATTCAGCTAACAGAGTTAAAACATACTTTTGATAGAGCAGATCTGAACACTCTTTCTGTAGAAAATGCAACTGGACATTTGGAGCGCTAGGAGAGTAGTAGTGGAAAAAGGAATATATTCAAATATAAACTACACAGAAGCATTCTGTGAAACTTCTTTCTGATCTGAGCATTCAGCTAACAGAGTTAAACCATACTTTTGATTGAGCAGTTTTGAAACACTCTGTCTGTAGAAAATGCAACTGGACATTCGTAGCGCCAAGTGGGTAATAGTGGAAAAGAGAATATCTTCAAATATAAACTACACAGAAGCATTGTATGAAATTTCTTTCTGTTCTGTGCATTCAACTAACAGAGTTGAACCTTACTTTTGATTGAGCCTTTCTGAAACACTCTTTCTGTAGAAACTGCAATTGGACATTCTGAGCGCTAAGAGGCCTATATTGGGAAAAATAATATCTTCAAATAAAAACTACACAGAAGCATTGTGTGAAACTTATTTCTGATATGTTCATTAAGCTAACAGAGTTAAACCATACTTTTGATTGCGCAGTTCTGAACACACTTTCTTTAGAAAATGCAAGTGGACATTCGGAGCGCTAAGAGGGAAATAGTGGAGAAAGGAATATATTCAAATATAAACTACACAGTAGCATTCTGTGAAAATTCTTTCTGTTCTGTGCATTCAACTAACTGAGTTGAACCTTACTTTTGATTGAGCCGTTCTGAAACACTCTTTCTGTAGAAACTGCAATTGGACATGCTAAGCGCTAAGAGGCCTAGATTGGGAAAAAGAATATCTTCAAATAAAAACTACACAGATGCATTCTGTGAAACCTATTTCTGATCTGTAAATTCAGCTAACAGAGATAAAACATATATTTGATTGAGCAGTTATGAAACACTCTTTTTGTAGAAAATGCAAGTGGAGATTCGGAGCGCTAAGTGGGTAATAGTGGAAAAAGGAATGTCTTCCAATATAAACTACACAGAATCATTCGGTGAAACTTCTTTCTGATCTGTGCATTCAGCTAACAGAGTTAAACCATACTTTTGATTGCGCAGTTCTGAACACTCTTTCTGTAGAAAATGCAAGTGGACATTCGGAGCGCTAAGAGTGTAATAGTGGAGAAAGGAATATATTCAAGTATAAACTACACAGTAGCATTCTGTGAAAATTCTTTCTGATCTGTGCATTCAGCTAACAGTGTTAAACCATACTTTTGATTGAGCAGATCTGAACACTCTTTCTGTAGAAAATGCAACTGGACATTTGGAGCGCTAAGAGCGTAGTAGTGGAAAAAGAAATATATTCAAATATAAACTACACAGAAGCATTCTGTGAAACTTCTTTCTGATCTGAGCATTCAGCTAACAGAGTTAAACCATACTTTTGATTGAGCAGTTTTGAAACACTCTGTCTGTAGAAAATGCAACTGGACATTCGTAGCGCTAAGTGGGTAATAGTGGAAAAAAGATTATGTTCAAATATGAACTACACAGAAGCATTGTATGAAACTTCTGTCTGTTCTGTGCATTCAACTAACAGAGTTGAACCTTACTTTTGATTGAGCCGTTCTGAAACACTCTTTCTGTAGAAACTGCAATTGGACATTCTGAGCGCTAAGAGGCCTACATTGGGAAAAAGAATATCTTCAATTAAAAACTACACAGATGCATTCTGTGAAACTTATTTCTGATCTGTAAATTCAGTTAACAGAGATAAAACATATTTTTGATTGAGCAGTTATGAAACACTCTTTTTGTAGAAAATGCAAGTGGAGATTCGGAGCGCTAAGTGGGTAATAGTGGAAAAAGGAATGTCTTCAAATATAAACTACACAGAATCATTCGGTGAAACTTCTTTCTAATCTGTGCATTCAGCTAACAGAGTTAAACCATACTTTTGATTGAGCAGATCTGAACACTCTTTCTGTAGAAAATGCAACTGGACATTTGGAGCGCTAAGAGCGTAGTAGTGGAAAAAGGAATATATTCAAATATAAACTACACAGAAGCATTCTGTGAAACTTCTTTCTGATCTGAGCATTCAGCTAACAGAGTTAAACCATACTTTTGATTGAGCAGTTTTGAAACACTCTGTCTGTAGAAAATGCAACTGGACATTCGTAGCGCTAAGTGGGTAATAGTGGAAAAAAGAATATGTTCAAATATGAACTACACAGAAGCATTGTATGAAACTTCTTTCTGTTCTGTGCATTCAACTAACAGAGTTGAACCTTACTTTTGATTGAGCCGTTCTGAAACACTCTTTCTGTAGAAACTGCAATTGGACATTCTGAGCGCTAAGAGGCCTATATTGGGAAAAAGAATGTCTACAAATAAAAACTACACAAAAGAATTGTGTGAAACTTCTTTCTGTTCTGTTTGTTCAACTAAAAGAGTTGAACCTTAGTTTTAATTGAACCGTTCTGAAACACTCTTTCTGTAGAAAATGCAAGTGGAGATTCGGAGCGCTAGGAGGGTAATAGTGGAAAAAGGAATGTCTCCAAATATAAACTACACAGAATCATTCTGTGAAACTTCTTTCTGATCTGTGCATTCAGCTAACAGAGTTAAACCATACTTTTGATTGAGCAGATCTGAACACTCTTTCTGTAGAAAATGCAACTGGACATTTGGAGCGCTAAGAGAGTAGTAGTGGAAAAAGGAATATATTCAAATATAAACTACACAGAAGCATTTTGTGAAACTTCTTTCTGATCTGAGCATTCAGCTAACAGAGTTAAACCATACTTTTTATTGAGCAGTTTTGAAACACTCTGTCTGTAGAAAATGCAACTGGACATTCGTAGCGCTAAGTGGGTAATAGTGGAAAAAAGAATATTTTCAAATAAACTACACAGAAGCATTGTATGAAACTTCTTTCTGTTCTGTGCATTCAACTAACAGAGTTGAACCTTACTTTTGATTGAGCCGTTCTGAAACACTCTTTCTGTAGAAACTGCAATTGGACATACTGAGCGCTAAGAGGCCTATATTGGGAAAAAGAATGTCTACAAATAAAAACTACACAGAAGAATTGTGTGAAACTTCTTTCTGTTCTGTTTGTTCAACTAAAAGAGTTGAACCTTAGTTTTGATTGAGCCGTTCGAAACACTCTTTCTGTAGAAAATGCAAGTGGAGATTCGGAGCGCTAAGTGGGTAATAGTGGAAAAAGGAATGTCTTCAAATATAAACTACACAGAATCATTCGGTGAAACTTCTTTCTGATCTGTGCATTCAGCTAACAGAGTTAAAACATACTTTTGATTGAGCAGATCTGAACACTCTTTCTGTTGAAAATGCAACTGGACATTTGGAGCGCTAAGAGCGTAGTAGTGGAAAAAGTAATATATTCAAATATAAACTACACAGAAGCATTCTGTGAAACTTCTTTCTGATCTGAGCATACAGCTAACAGAGTTAAACCATACTTTTGATTGAGCAGTTTTGAAACACTCTGTCTGTAGAAAATGCAACTGGACATTCGTAGCGCTAAGTGGGTAATAGTGGAAAAGAGAATATGTTCAAATATAAACTACACAGAAGCATTGTATGAAACTTCTTTCTGTTCTGTGCATTCAACTAACAGAGTTGAACCTTACTTTTGATTGAGCCGTTCTGAAACACTCTTTCTGTAGAAACTGCAATTGGACATTCTGAGCGCTAAGAGGCCTACATTGGGAAAAAGAATATCTTCAATTAAAAACTACACAGATGCATTCTGTGAAACTTATTTCTGATCTGTAAATTCAGTTAACAGAGATAAAACATATTTTTGATTGAGCAGTTATGAAACACTCTTTTTGTAGAAAATGCAAGTGGAGATTCGGAGCGCTAAGTGGGTAATAGTGGAAAAAGGAATGTCTTCAAATATAAACTACACAGAATCATTCGGTGAAACTTCTTTCTGATCTGTGCATTCAGCTAACAGAGTTAAACCATACTTTTGATTGAGCAGATCTGAACACTCTTTCTGTAGAAAATGCAACTGGACATTTGGAGCGCTAAGAGCATAGTAGTGGAAAAAGGAATATATTCAAATATAAACTACACAGAAGCATTCTGTGAAACTTCTTTCTGATCTGAGCATTCAGCTAACAGAGTTAAACCATACTTTTGATTGAGCAGTTTTGAAACACTCTGTCTGTAGAAAATGCAACTGGACATTCGTAGCGCTAAGTGGGTAATAGTGGAAAAAAGAATATGTTCAAATATGAACTACACAGAAGCATTGTATGAAACTTCTTTCTGTTCTGTGCATTCAACTAACAGAGTTGAACCTTACTTTTGATTGAGCCGTTCTGAAACACTCTTTCTGTAGAAACTGCAATTGGACATTCTGAGCGTTAAGAGGCCTATATTGGGAAAAAGAATGTCTACAAATAAAAACTACACAAAAGAATTGTGTGAAACTTCTTTCTGTTCTGTTTGTTCAACTAAAAGAGTTGAACCTTAGTTTTGATTGAACCGTTCTGAAACACTCTTTCTGTAGAAAATGCAAGTGGAGATTCGGAGCGCTAAGAGGGTAATAGTGGAAAAAGGAATGTCTCCAAATATAAACTACACAGAATCATTCTGTGAAACTTCTTTCTGATCTGTGCATTCAGCTAACAGAGTTAAACCATACTTTTGATTGAGCAGATCTGAACACTCTTTCTGTAGAAAATGCAACTGGACATTTGGAGCGCTAAGAGAGTAGTAGTGGAAAAAGGAATATATTCAAATATAAACTACACAGAAGCATTCTGTGAAACTTCTTTCTGATCTGAGCATTCAGCTAACAGAGTTAAACCATACTTTTGATTGAGCAGTTTTGAAACACTCTGTCTGTAGAAAATGCAACTGGACATTCGTAGCGCTAAGTGGGTAATAGTGGAAAAAACAATATGTTCAAATATAAACTACACAGAAGCATTGTATGAAACTTCTTTCTGTTCTGTGCATTCAACTAACAGAGTTGAACCTTACTTTTGATTGAGCCGTTCTGAAACACTCTTTCTGTAGAAATTGCAATTGGACATTCTGAGCGCTAAGAGGCCTATATTGGGAAAAAGAATGTCTACAAATAAAAACTACACAGAAGGATTGTGTGAAACTTCTTTCTGTTCTGTTTGTTCAACTAAAAGAGTTGAACCTTAGTTTTGATTGAGCCGTTCTGAAACACTCTTTCTTTAGAAAATGCAAGTGGAGATTCGGAGCGCTAAGAGGGTAATAGTGGAAAAAGGAATGTCTCCAAATATAAACTACACAGAATCATTCTGTGAAACTTCTTTCTGATCTGTGCATTCAGCTAACAGAGTTAAACCATACTTTTGATTGAGCAGATCTGAACACTCTTTCTGTAGATAATGCAACTGGACATTTGGAGCGCTAAGAGAGTAGTAGTGGAAAAAGGAATATATTCAAATATAAACTACACAGAAGCATTTTGTGAAACTTCTTTCTGATCTGAGCATTCAGCTAACAGAGTTAAACCATACTTTTTATTGAGCAGTTTTGAAACACTCTGTCTGTAGAAAATGCAACTGGACATTCGTAGCGCTAAGTGGGTAATAGTGGAAAAAAGAATATTTTCAAATATAAACTACACAGAAGCATTGTATGAAACTTCTTTCTGTTCTGTGCATTCAACTAACAGAGTTGAACCTTACTTTTGATTGAGCCATTCTGAAACACTCTTTCTGTAGAAACTGCAATTGGACATACTGAGCGCTAAGAGGCCTATATTGGGAAAAAGAATGTGTACACATAAAAACTACACAGAAGAATTGTGTGAAACTTCTTTCTGTTCTGTTTGTTCAACTAAAAGAGTTGAACCTTAGTTTTGATTGAGCCGATCGAAACACTCTTTCTGTAGAAAATGCAAGTGGAGATTCGGAGCGCTAAGTGGGTTATAGTGGAAAAAGGAATGTCTTCAAATATAAACTACACAGAGTCATTCGGTGAAACTTCTTTCTGATCTGTGCATTCAGCTAACAGAGTTAAAACATACTTTTGATTGAGCAGATCTGAACACTCTTTCTGTTGAAAATGCAACTGGACATTTGGAGCGCTAAGAGCGTAGTAGTGGAAAAAGTAATATATTCAAATATAAACTACACAGAAGCATTCTGTGAAACTTCTTTCTGATCTGAGCATACAGCTAACAGAGTTAAACCATACTTTTGATTGAGCAGTTTTGAAACACTCTGTCTGTAGAAAATGCAACTGGACATTCGTAGCGCTAAGTGGGTAATAGTGGAAAAGAGAATATGTTCAAATATAAACTACACAGAAGCATTGTATGAAACTTCTTTCTGTTCTGTGCATTCAACTAACAGAGTTGAACCTTACTTTTGATTGAGCCGTTCTGAAACACTCTTTCTGTAGAAACTGCAATTGGACATTCTGAGCGCTAAGAGGCCTATATTGGGAAAAAAATGTCTACAAATAAAAACTACACAGAAGAATTGTGTGAAACTTCTTTCTGTTCTGTTTGTTCAACTAAAAGATTTGAACCTTAGTTTTGATTGAGCCGTTCTGAAACCCTCTTTCTGTAGAAAATGCAAGTGGACATTCGGAGCGCTAAGAGGGTAATAGTGGAAAAAGGAATGTCTACAAATATAAACTACACAGAATCATTCTGTGTAACTTCTTTCTGATCTGTGCATTCAGCTAACAGAGTTAAACCATACTTTTGATTGATCAGATCTGAACACTCTTTCTGTAGAAAATGCAACAGGACATTTGGAGCGCTACGAGAGTAGTAGTGGAAAAAGGAATATATTCAAATATAAAGTACACAGAAGCATTCTGTGAAACTTCTTTCTGATCTGAGCATTCAGCTAAGAGTTAAACCATACTTTTGATTGAGCAGTTTTGAAACACTCTGTCTGTAGAAAATGCAACTGGACATTCGTAGCGCTAAGTGGGTAATAGTGGAAAAAAGAATATGTTCAAATATAAACTACACAGAAGCATTGCATGAAACTTCTTTCTGTTCTGTGCATTCAACTAACAGAGTTGAACCTTACTTTTGATTTAGCCTTTCTGAAACACTCTTTCTGTAGAAACTGCAATTGGACATTCTGAGCGCTAAGAGGCCTCTATTGGGAAAAATAATATCTTCAAATAAAAACTACACAGAAGCATTGTGTGAAACTTATTTCTGATATGTTCATTAAGCTAACAGAGTTAAACCATACTTTTGATTGCGCAGTTCTGAGCACTCTTTCTGTAGAAAATGCAAGTGGACATTCGGAGCGCTAAGAGGGTAATAGTGGAAAAAGGGATATATTCAAATATAAACTACACAGTAGCATTCTGTGAAAATTCTTTCTGTTCTGTGCATTCAACTAGCAGAGTTGAACCTTACTTTTGATTGAGCCGTTCTGAAACACTGTTTCTGTAGAAACTGCAATTGGACATGCTAAGCGCTAAGAGGCCTACATTGGGAAAAAGAATATCTTCAAATAAAAACTACACAGATGCATTCTGTGAAACTTATTTCTGATCTGTAAATTCAGTTAACAGAGATAAAACATATTTTTGATTGAGCAGTTATGAAACACTCTTTTTGTAGAAAATGCAAGTGGAGATTCTGAGCGCTAAGAGGGTAATAGTGGAAAAAGGAATGTCTTCAAATATAAACTACACAGAATCATTCGGTGAAACTTCTTTCTGATCTGTGCATTCAGCTAACAGAGTTAAAACATACTTTTGATTGAGCAGATCTGAACACTCTTTCTGTTGAAAATGCAACTGGACATTTGGAGCGCTAAGAGCGTAGTAGTGGAAAAAGTAATATATTCAAATATAAACTACACAGAAGCATTCTGTGAAACTTCTTTCTGATCTGAGCATACAGCTAACAGAGTTAAACCGTACTTTTGATTGAGCAGTTTTGAAACACTCTGTCTGTAGAAAATGCAACTGGACATTCGTAGCGCTAAGTGGGTAATAGTGGAAAAGAGAATATGTTCAAATATAAACTACACAGAAGCATTGTATGAAACTTCTTTCTGTTCTGTGCATTCAACTAACAGAGTTGAACCTTACTTTTGATTGAGCCGTTCTGAAACACTCTTTCTGTAGAAACTGCAATTGGACATTCTGAGCGCTAAGAGGCCTATATTGGGAAAAAGAATGTCTACAAATAAAGACTACACAGAAGAATTGTGTGAAACTTCTTTCTGTTCTGTTTGTTCAACTAAAAGAGTTGAACCTTAGCTTTGATTGAGCCGTTCTGAAACACTCTTTCTGTAGAAAATGCAAGTGGAGATTCGGAGCGCTAAGAGGGTAATAGTGGAAAAAGGAATGTCTACAAATATAAACTACACAGAATCATTCTGTGAAACTTATTTCTGATCTGTGCATTCAGCTAACAGTGTTAAACCATACTTTTGATTGATCAGATCTGAACACTCTTTCTGTAGAAAATGCAACAGGACATTTGGAGCGCTACGAGAGTAGTAGTGGAAAAAGGAATATATTCAAATATAAACTACACAGAAGCATTCTGAGAAACTTCTTTCTGATCTGAGCATTCAGCTAACAGAGTTAAACCATACTTTTGATTGAGCAGTTTTGAAACACTCTGTCTGTAGAAAATGCAACTGGACATTCGTAGCGCTAAGTGGGTAATAGTGGAAAAAAGAATATGTTCAAATATAAACTACACAGAAGCATTGTATGAAACTTCTTTCTGTTCTGTGCATTCAACTAACAGAGTTGAACCTTACTTTTGATTGAGCCGTTCTGAAACACTCTTTCTGTAGAAACTGCAATTGGACATACTGAGCGCTAAGAGGCCTATATTGGGAAAAAGAATGTCTACAAATAAAAACTACACAGAAGAATTGTGTGAAACTTCTTTCTGTTCTGTTTGTTCAACTAAAAGAGTTGAACCTTAGTTTCGATTGAGCCGTTCGAAACACTCTTTCTGTAGAAAATGCAAGTGGAGATTCGGAGCGCTAAGAGGGTAATAGTGGAAAAAGGAATGTCTTCAAATATAAACTACACAGAATCATTCGGTGAAACTTCTTTCTGATCTGTGCATTCAGCTAACAGAGTTAAAACATACTTTTGATTGAGCAGATCTGAACACTCTTTCTGTTGAAAATGCAACTGGACATTTGGAGCGCTAAGAGCGTAGTAGTGGAAAAAGTAATATATTCAAATATAAACTACACAGAAGCATTCTGTGAAACTTCTTTCTGATCTGAGCATACAGCTAACAGAGTTAAACCATACTTTTGATTGAGCAGTTTTGAAACACTCTGTCTGTAGAAAATGCAACTGGACATTCGTAGCGCTAAGTGGGTAATAGTGGAAAAGAGAATATGTTCAAATATAAACTACACAGAAGCATTGTATGAAACTTCTTTCTGTTCTGTGCATTCAACTAACAGAGTTGAACCTTACTTTTGATTGAGCCGTTCTGAAACACTCTTTCTGTAGAAACTGCAATTGGACATTCTGAGCGCTAAGAGGCCTATATTGGGAAAAAGAATGTCTACAAATAAAAACTACACAGAAGAATTGTGTGAAACTTCTTTCTGTTCTGTTTGTTCAACTAAAAGAGTTGAACCTTAGTTTTGATTGAGCCGTTCTGAAACCCTCTTTCTGTAGAAAATGCAAGTGGAGATTCGGAGCGCTAAGAGGGTAATAGTGGAAAAAGGAATGTCTACAAATATAAACTACACAGAATCATTCTGTGTAACTTCTTTCTGATCTGTGCATTCAGCTAACAGAGTTAAACCATACTTTTGATTGATCAGATCTGAACATTCTTTCTGTAGAAAATGCAACAGGACATTTGGAGCGCTACGAGAGTAGTAGTGGAAAAAGGAATATATTCAAATATAAAGTACACAGAAGCATTCTGTGAAACTTCTTTCTGATCTGAGCATTCAGCTAACAGAGTTAAACCATACTTTTGATTGAGCAGTTTTGAAACACTCTGTCTGTAGAAAATGCAACTGGACATTCGTAGCGCTAAGTGGGTAATAGTGGAAAAAAGAATATGTTCAAATATAAACTACACAGAAGCATTGCATGAAACTTCTTTCTGTTCTGTGCATTCAACTAACAGAGTTGAACCTTACTTTTGATTTAGCCTTTCTGAAACACTCTTTCTGTAGA
This sequence comes from Symphalangus syndactylus, assembly GCF_028878055.3. Taxonomy (NCBI): domain Eukaryota; kingdom Metazoa; phylum Chordata; class Mammalia; order Primates; family Hylobatidae; genus Symphalangus; species Symphalangus syndactylus. The sequence goes on from NC_072438.2 coordinate 104,347,960, forward strand.
AACTGCAATTGGACATTCTGAGCGCTAAGAGGCCTCTATTGGGAAAAATAATATCTTCAAATAAAAACTACACAGAAGCATTGTGTGAAACTTATTTCTGATATGTTCATTAAGCTAACAGAGTTAAACCATACTTTTGATTGCGCAGTTCTGAACACTCTTTCTGTAGAAAATGCAAGTGGACATTCGGAGCGCTAAGAGGGTAATAGTGGAAAAAGGGATATATTCAAATATAAACTACACAGTAGCATTCTGTGAAAATTCTTTCTGTTCTGTGCATTCAACTAGCAGAGTTGAACCTTACTTTTGATTGAGCCGTTCTGAAACACTGTTTCTGTAGAAACTGCAATTGGACATGCTAAGCGCTAAGAGGCCTACATTGGGAAAAAGAATATCTTCAAATAAAAACTACACAGATGCATTCTGTGAAACTTATTTCTGATCTGTAAATTCAGTTAACAGAGATAAAACATATTTTTGATTGAGCAGTTATGAAACACTCTTTTTGTAGAAAATGCAAGTGGAGATTCTGAGCGCTAAGAGGGTAATAGTGGAAAAAGGAATGTCTTCAAATATAAACTACACAGAATCATTCGGTGAAACTTCTTTCTGATCTGTGCATTCAGCTAACAGAGTTAAAACATACTTTTGATTGAGCAGATCTGAACACTCTTTCTGTTGAAAATGCAACTGGACATTTGGAGCGCTAAGAGCGTAGTAGTGGAAAAAGTAATATATTCAAATATAAACTACACAGAAGCATTCTGTGAAACTTCTTTCTGATCTGAGCATACAGCTAACAGAGTTAAACCGTACTTTTGATTGAGCAGTTTTGAAACACTCTGTCTGTAGAAAATGCAACTGGACATTCGTAGCGCTAAGTGGGTAATAGTGGAAAAGAGAATATGTTCAAATATAAACTACACAGAAGCATTGTATGAAACTTCTTTCTGTTCTGTGCATTCAACTAACAGAGTTGAACCTTACTTTTGATTGAGCCGTTCTGAAACACTCTTTCTGTAGAAACTGCAATTGGACATTCTGAGCGCTAAGAGGCCTATATTGGGAAAAAGAATGTCTACAAATAAAAACTACACAGAAGAATTGTGTGAAACTTCTTTCTGTTCTGTTTGTTCAACTAAAAGAGTTGAACCTTAGCTTTGATTGAGCCGTTCTGAAACACTCTTTCTGTAGAAAATGCAAGTGGAGATTCGGAGCGCTAAGAGGGTAATAGTGGAAAAAGGAATGTCTACAAATATAAACTACACAGAATCATTCTGTGAAACTTATTTCTGATCTGTGCATTCAGCTAACAGTGTTAAACCATACTTTTGATTGATCAGATCTGAACACTCTTTCTGTAGAAAATGCAACAGGACATTTGGAGCGCTACGAGAGTAGTAGTGGAAAAAGGAATATATTCAAATATAAACTACACAGAAGCATTCTGAGAAACTTCTTTCTGATCTGAGCATTCAGCTAACAGAGTTAAACCATACTTTTGATTGAGCAGTTTTGAAACACTCTGTAGAAAATGCAACTGGACATTCGTAGCGCTAAGTGGGTAATAGTGGAAAAAAGAATATGTTCAAATATAAACTACACAGAAGCATTGTATGAAACTTCTTTCTGTTCTGTGCATTCAACTAACAGAGTTGAACCTTACTTTTGATTGAGCCGTTCTGAAACACTCTTTCTGTAGAAACTGCAATTGGACATACTGAGCGCTAAGAGGCCTATATTGGGAAAAAGAATGTCTACAAATAAAAACTACAAAGAAGAATTGTGTGAAACTTCTTTCTGTTCTGTTTGTTCAACTAAAAGAGTTGAACCTTAGTTTTGATTGAGCCGTTCGAAACACTCTTTCTGTAGAAAATGCAAGTGGAGATTCGGAGCGCTAAGAGGGTAATAGTGGAAAAAGGAATGTCTTCAAATATAAACTACACAGAATCATTCGGTGAAACTTCTTTCTGATCTGTGCATTCAGCTAACAGAGTTAAAACATACTTTTGATTGAGCAGATCTGAACACTCTTTCTGTTGAAAATGCAACTGGACATTTGGAGCGCTAAGAGCGTAGTAGTGGAAAAAGTAATATATTCAAATATAAACTACACAGAAGCATTCTGTGAAACTTCTTTCTGATCTGAGCATACAGCTAACAGAGTTAAACCATACTTTTGATTGAGCAGTTTTGAAACACTCTGTCTGTAGAAAATGCAACTGGACATTCGTAGCGCTAAGTGGGTAATAGTGGAAAAGAGAATATGTTCAAATATAAACTACACAGAAGCATTGTATGAAACTTCTTTCTGTTCTGTGCATTCAACTAACAGAGTTGAACCTTACTTTTGATTGAGCCGTTCTGAAACACTCTTTCTGTAGAAACTGCAATTGGACATTCTGAGCGCTAAGAGGCCTATATTGGGAAAAAGAATGTCTACAAATAAAAACTACACAGAAGAATTGTGTGAAACTTCTTTCTGTTCTGTTTGTTCAACTAAAAGAGTTGAACCTTAGTTTTGATTGAGCCGTTCTGAAACCCTCTTTCTGTAGAAAATGCAAGTGGAGATTCGGAGCGCTAAGAGGGTAATAGTGGAAAAAGGAATGTCTACAAATATAAACTACACAGAATCATTCTGTGTAACTTCTTTCTGATCTGTGCATTCAGCTAACAGAGTTAAACCATACTTTTGAATGATCAGATCTGAACACTCTTTCTGTAGAAAATGCAACAGGACATTTGGAGCGCTACGAGAGTAGTAGTGGAAAAAGGAATATATTCAAATATAAAGTACACAGAAGCATTCTGTGAAACTTCTTTCTGATCTGAGCATTCAGCTAACAGAGTTAAACCATACTTTTGATTGAGCAGTTTTGAAACACTCTGTCTGTAGAAAATGCAACTGGACATTCGTAGCGCTAAGTGGGTAATAGTGGAAAAAAGAATATGTTCAAATATAAACTACACAGAAGCATTGCATGAAACTTCTTTCTGTTCTGTGCATTCAACTAACAGAGTTGAACCTTACTTTTGATTTAGCCTTTCTGAAACACTCTTTCTGTAGAAACTGCAATTGGACATTCTGAGCGCTAAGAGGCCTCTATTGGGAAAAATAATATCTTCAAATAAAAACTACACAGAAGCATTGTGTGAAACTTATTTCTGATATGTTCATTAAGCTAACAGAGTTAAACCATACTTTTGATTGCGCAGTTCTGAACACTCTTTCTGTAGAAAATGCAAGTGGACATTCGGAGCGCTAAGAGGGTAATAGTGGAAAAAGGGATATATTCAAATATAAACTACACAGTAGCATTCTGTGAAAATTCTTTCTGTTCTGTGCATTCAACTAGCAGAGTTGAACCTTACTTTTGATTGAGCCGTTCTGAAACACTGTTTCTGTAGAAACTGCAATTGGACATGCTAAGCGCTAAGAGGCCTACATTGGGAAAAAGAATATCTTCAAATAAAAACTACACAGATGCATTCTGTGAAACTTATTTCTGATCTGTAAATTCAGTTAACAGAGATAAAACATATTTTTGATTGAGCAGTTATGAAACACTCTTTTTGTAGAAAATGCAAGTGGAGATTCTGAGCGCTAAGAGGGTAATAGTGGAAAAAGGAATGTCTTCAAATATAAACTACACAGAATCATTCGGTGAAACTTCTTTCTGATCTGTGCATTCAGCTAACAGAGTTAAAACATACTTTTGATTGAGCAGATCTGAACACTCTTTCTGTTGAAAATGCAACTGGACATTTGGAGCGCTAAGAGCGTAGTAGTGGAAAAAGTAATATATTCAAATATAAACTACACAGAAGCATTCTGTGAAACTTCTTTCTGATCTGAGCATACAGCTAACAGAGTTAAACCGTACTTTTGATTGAGCAGTTTTGAAACACTCTGTCTGTAGAAAATGCAACTGGACATTCGTAGCGCTAAGTGGGTAATAGTGGAAAAGAGAATATGTTCAAATATAAACTACACAGAAGCATTGTATGAAACTTCTTTCTGTTCTGTGCATTCAACTAACAGAGTTGAACCTTACTTTTGATTGAGCCGTTCTGAAACACTCTTTCTGTAGAAACTGCAATTGGACATTCTGAGCGCTAAGAGGCCTATATTGGGAAAAAGAATGTCTACAAATAAAAACTACACAGAAGAATTGTGTGAAACTTCTTTCTGTTCTGTTTGTTCAACTAAAAGAGTTGAAACTTAGCTTTGATTGAGCCGTTCTGAAACACTCTTTCTGTAGAAAATGCAAGTGGAGATTCGGAGCGCTAAGAGGGTAATAGTGGAAAAAGGAATGTCTACAAATATAAACTACACAGAATCATTCTGTGAAACTTATTTCTGATCTGTGCATTCAGCTAACAGTGTTAAACCATACTTTTGATTGATCAGATCTGAACACTCTTTCTGTAGAAAATGCAACAGGACATTTGGAGCGCTACGAGAGTAGTAGTGGAAAAAGGAATATATTCAAATATAAACTACACAGAAGCATTCTGAGAAACTTCTTTCTGATCTGAGCATTCAGCTAACAGAGTTAAACCATACTTTTGATTGAGCAGTTTTGAAACACTCTGTAGAAAATGCAACTGGACATTCGTAGCGCTAAGTGGGTAATAGTGGAAAAAAGAATATGTTCAAATATAAACTACACAGAAGCATTGTATGAAACTTCTTTCTGTTCTGTGCATTCAACTAACAGAGTTGAACCTTACTTTTGATTGAGCCGTTCTGAAACACTCTTTCTGTAGAAACTGCAATTGGACATACTGAGCGCTAAGAGGCCTATATTGGGAAAAAGAATGTCTACAAATAAAAACTACAAAGAAGAATTGTGTGAAACTTCTTTCTGTTCTGTTTGTTCAACTAAAAGAGTTGAACCTTAGTTTTGATTGAGCCGTTCGAAACACTCTTTCTGTAGAAAATGCAAGTGGAGATTCGGAGCGCTAAGAGGGTAATAGTGGAAAAAGGAATGTCTTCAAATATAAACTACACAGAATCATTCGGTGAAACTTCTTTCTGATCTGTGCATTCAGCTAACAGAGTTAAAACATACTTTTGATTGAGCAGATCTGAACACTCTTTCTGTTGAAAATGCAACTGGACATTTGGAGCGCTAAGAGCGTAGTAGTGGAAAAAGTAATATATTCAAATATAAACTACACAGAAGCATTCTGTGAAACTTCTTTCTGATCTGAGCATACAGCTAACAGAGTTAAACCATACTTTTGATTGAGCAGTTTTGAAACACTCTGTCTGTAGAAAATGCAACTGGACATTCGTAGCGCTAAGTGGGTAATAGTGGAAAAGAGAATATGTTCAAATATAAACTACACAGAAGCATTGTATGAAACTTCTTTCTGTTCTGTGCATTCAACTAACAGAGTTGAACCTTACTTTTGATTGAGCCGTTCTGAAACACTCTTTCTGTAGAAACTGCAATTGGACATTCTGAGCGCTAAGAGGCCTATATTGGGAAAAAGAATGTCTACAAATAAAAACTACACAGAAGAATTGTGTGAAACTTCTTTCTGTTCTGTTTGTTCAACTAAAAGAGTTGAACCTTAGTTTTGATTGAGCCGTTCTGAAACCCTCTTTCTGTAGAAAATGCAAGTGGAGATTCGGAGCGCTAAGAGGGTAATAGTGGAAAAAGGAATGTCTACAAATATAAACTACACAGAATCATTCTGTGTAACTTCTTTCTGATCTGTGCATTCAGCTAACAGAGTTAAACCATACTTTTGAATGATCAGATCTGAACACTCTTTCTGTAGAAAATGCAACAGGACATTTGGAGCGCTAAGAGCGTAGTAGTGGAAAAAGGAATATATTCAAATATAAACTACACAGAAGCATTCTGTGAAACTTCTTTCTGATCTGAGCATTCAGCTAACAGTGTTAAACCATACTTTTGATTGAGCAGTTTTGAAACACTCTGTCTGTAGAAAATGCAACTGGACATTCGTAGCGCTAAGTGGGTAATAGTGGAAAAAAGAATATGTTCAAATATAAACTACACAGAAGCATTGCATGAAACTTCTTTCTGTTCTGTGCATTCAACTAACAGAGTTGAACCTTACTTTTGATTTAGCCTTTCTGAAACACTCTTTCTGTAGAAACTGCAATTGGACATTCTGAGCGCTAAGAGGCCTCTATTGGGAAAAATAATATCTTCAAATAAAAACTACACAGAAGCATTGTGTGAAACTTATTTCTGATATGTTCATTAAGCTAACAGAGTTAAACCATACTTTTGATTGCGCAGTTCTGAACACTCTTTCTGTAGAAAATGCAAGTGGACATTCGGAGCGCTAAGAGGGTAATAGTGGAAAAAGGGATATATTCAAATATAAACTACACAGTAGCATTCTGTGAAAATTCTTTCTGTTCTGTGCATTCAACTAGCAGAGTTGAACCTTACTTTTGATTGAGCCGTTCTGAAACACTGTTTCTGTAGAAACTGCAATTGGACATGCTAAGCGCTAAGAGGCCTACATTGGGAAAAAGAATATCTTCAAATAAAAACTACACAGATGCATTCTGTGAAACTTATTTCTGATCTGTAAATTCAGTTAACAGAGATAAAACATATTTTTGATTGAGCAGTTATGAAACACTCTTTTTGTAGAAAATGCAAGTGGAGATTCTGAGCGCTAAGAGGGTAATAGTGGAAAAAGGAATGTCTTCAAATATAAACTACACAGAATCATTCGGTGAAACTTCTTTCTGATCTGTGCATTCAGCTAACAGAGTTAAAACATACTTTTGATTGAGCAGATCTGAACACTCTTTCTGTTGAAAATGCAACTGGACATTTGGAGCGCTAAGAGCGTAGTAGTGGAAAAAGTAATATATTCAAATATAAACTACACAGAAGCATTCTGTGAAACTTCTTTCTGATCTGTGCATACAGCTAACAGAGTTAAACCATACTTTTGATTGAGCAGTTTTGAAACACTCTGTCTGTAGAAAATGCAACTGGACATTCGTAGCGCTAAGTGGGTAATAGTGGAAAAGAGAATATGTTCAAATATAAACTACACAGAAGCATTGTATGAAACTTCTTTCTGTTCTGTGCATTCAACTAACAGAGTTGAACCTTACTTTTGATTGAGCCGTTCTGAAACACTCTTTCTGTAGAAACTGCAATTGGACATTCTGAGCGCTAAGAGGCCTATATTGGGAAAAAGAATGTCTACAAATAAAGACTACACAGAAGAATTGTGTGAAACTTCTTTCTGTTCTGTTTGTTCAACTAAAAGAGTTGAAACTTAGTTTTGATTGAGCCGTTCTGAAACACTCTTTCTGTAGAAAATGCAAGTGGAGATTCGGAGCGCTAAGAGGGTAATAGTGGAAAAAGGAATGTCTACAAATATAAACTACACAGAATCATTCTGTGAAACTTCTTTCTGATCTGTGCATTCAGCTAACAGAGTTAAACCATACTTTTGATTGATCAGATCTGAACACTCTTTCTGTAGAAAATGCAACAGGACATTTGGAGCGCTACGAGAGTAGTAGTGGAAAAAGGAATATATTCAAATATAAACTACACAGAAGCATTCTGAGAAACTTCTTTCTGATCTGAGCATTCAGCTAACAGAGTTAAACCATACTTTGGATTGAGCAGTTTTGAAACACTCTGTCTGTAGAAAATGCAACTGGACATTCGTAGCGCTAAGTGGGTAATAGTGGAAAAAAGAATATGTTCAAATATAAACTACACAGAAGCATTGCATGAAACTTCTTTCTGTTCTGTGCATTCAACTAACAGAGTTGAACCTTACTTTTGATTGAGCCGTTCTGAAACACTCTTTCTGTAGAAACTGCAATTGGACATACTGAGCGCTAAGAGGCCTATATTGGGAAAAAGAATGTCTACAAATAAAAACTACACAGAAGAATTGTGTGAAACTTCTTTCTGTTCTGTTTGTTCAACTAAAAGAGTTGAACCTTAGTTTTGATTGAGCCGTTCGCAACACTCTTTCTGTAGAAAATGCAAGTGGACATTCGGAGCGCTAAGAGGGTAATAGTGGAAAAAGGAATATATTCAAATATAAACTACACAGTAGCATTCTGTGAAAATTCTTTCTGTTCTGTGCATTCAACAAACAGAGTTGAACCTTACTTTTGATTGAGCCGTTCTGAAACACTCTTTCTGAAGAAACTGCAATTGGACATGCTAAGCGCTAAGAGGCCTACATTGGGAAAAAGAATATCTTCAAATAAAAACTACACAGATGCATTCTGTGAAACTTATTTCTGATCTGTAAATTCAGTTAACAGAGATAAAACATATTTTTGATTGAGCAGTTATGAAACACTCTTTTTGTAGAAAATGCAAGTGGAGATTCGGAGCGCTAAGAGGGTAATAGTGGAAAAAGGAATGTCTTCAAATATAAACTACACAGAATCATTCGGTGAAACTTGTTTCTGATCTGTGCATTCAGCTAACAGAGTTAAACCATACTTTTGATTGAGCAGATCTGAACACTCTTTCTGTTGAAAATGCAACTGGACATTTGGAGCGCTAAGAGCGTAGTAGTGGAAAAAGGAATATATTCATATATAAACTACACAGAAGCATTCTGTGAAACTTCTTTCTGATCTGAGCATTCAGCTAACAGAGTTAAACCTTACTTTTGATTGAGCAGTTTTGAAACACTCTGTCTTTAGAAAATGCAACTGGACATTCGTAGCGCTAAGTGGGTAATAGTGGAAAAAATAATATGTTCAAATATAAACTACACAGAAGCATTGTATGAAACTTCTTTATGTTCTGTGCATTCAACTAACAGAGTTGAACCTTACTTTTGATTGAGCCGTTCTGAAACACTCTTTCTGTAGAAACTGCAATTGGACATTCTGAGCGCTAAGAGGCCTATATTGGGAAAAAGAATGTCTACAAATAAAAACTGCACAGAAGAATTGTGTGAAACTTCTTTCTGTTCTGTTTGTTCAACTAAAAGAGTTGAACCTTAGTTTTGATTGAGCCGTTCTGAAACACTCTTTCTGTAGAAAATGCAAGTGGAGATTCCGAGCGCTAAGAGGGTAATAGTGGAAAAAGGAATGTCTCCAAATATAAACTACACAGAATCATTCTGTGAAACTTCTTTCTGATCTGTGCATTCAGCTAACAGAGTTAAACCATACTTTTGATTGAGCAGATCTGAACCATCTTTCTGTAGAAAATGCAACTGGACATTTGGAGCGCTAAGAGAGTAGTAGTGGAAAAAGGAATATATTCAAATATAAACTACACAGAAGCATTCTGTGAAACTTCTTTCTGATCTGAGCATTCAGCTAACAGAGTTAAACCATACTTTTGATTGAGCAGTTTTGAAACACTCTGTCTGTAGAAAATGCAACTGGACATTCGTAGCGCTAAGTGGGTAATAGTGGAAAAAAGAATATGTTCAAATATAAACTACACAGAAGCATTGTATGAAACTTCTTTCTGTTCTGTGCATTCAACTAACAGAGTTGAACCTTACTTTTGATTGAGCCTTTCTGAAACACTCTTTCTGTAGAAACTGCAATTGGACATTCTGAGCGCTAAGATGCTTCTATTGGGCAAAATAATATCTTCAAATAAAAATTACACAAAATCATTGTGTGAAACTTATTTCTGATATGTTCATTAAGCTAACAGAGTTAAACCATACTTTTGATTGCGCAGTTCTGAACACTCTTTCTGTAGAAAATGCAAGTGGACATTCGGAGCGCTAAGAGGGTAATAGTGGAAAAAGGAATATATTCAAATATAAACTACACAGTAGCATTCTGTGAAAATTCTTTCTGTTCTGTGCATTCAACTAACAGAGTTGAACCTTACTTTTGATTGAGCCGTTCTGAAACACTGTTTCTGTAGAAACTGCAATTGGACATGCTAAGCGCTAAGAGGCCTACATTGGGAAAAAGAATATCTTCCAATAAAAACTTCACAGATGCATTCTGTGAAACTTATTTCTGATCTGTAAATTCAGTTAACAGAGATAAAACATATTTTTGATTGAGCAGTTATGAAACACTCTTTTTGTAGAAAATGCAAGTGGAGCTTCGGAGCGCTAAGGGGGTAATAGTGGAAAAAGGAATGTCTTCAAATATAAACTACACAGAATCATTCGGTGAAACTTCTTTCTGATCTGTGCATTCAGCTAACAGAGTTAAACCATACATTTGATTGAGCAGATCTGAACACTCTTTCTGTTGAAAATGCAACTGGACATTTGGAGCGCTAAGAGCGTAGTAGTGGAAAAAGGAATATATTCAAATATAAACTACACAGAAGCATTCTGTGAAACTTCTTTCTGATCTGAGCATACAGCTAACAGAGTTAAACCATACTTTTGATTGAGCAGTTTTGAAACACTCTGTCTGTAGAAAATGCAACTGGAGATTCGTAGCGCTAAGTGGGTAATAGTGGAAAAGAGAATATGTTCAAATATAAACTACACAGAAGCATTGTATGAAACTTCTTTCTGTTCTGTGCATTCTACTAACAGAGTTGAACCTTACTTTTGATTGAGCCGTTCTGAAACACTCTTTCTGTAGAAACTGCAATTGGACATTCTAAGCGCTAAGAGGCCTATATTGGGAAAAAGAATATCTACAAATAAAAACTACACAGAAGAATTGTGTGAAACTTCTTTCTGTTCTGTTTGTTCAACAAAAGGAGGTGAACCTTAGTTTTGATTGAGTCGTTCTTAAACACTCTTTCTGTAGAAAATGCAAGTGGAGATTCGGAGCGCTAAGAGGGTAATAGTGGAAAAAGGAATGTCTACAAATATAAACTACGCAGAATCATTCTGTGAAACTTCTTTCTGATCTGTGCATTCAGCTAACAGAGTTAAACCATATTTTTGATTGAGCAGATCTGAACACTCTTTCTGTAGAAAATGCAACTGGACATTTGGAGCGCTAAGAGAGTAGTAGTGGAAAAAGGAATATATTCAAATATAAACTACACAGAAGCATTCTGTGAAACTTCTTTCTGATCTGAGCATTCAGCTAACAGAGTTAAACCATACTTTTGATTGAGCAGTTTTGAAACACTCTGTCTGTAGAAAATGCAACTGGACATTCGTAGCGCTAAGTGGGTAATAGTGGAAAAAAGAATATGTTCAAATATAAACTACACAGAAGCATTGTATGAAACTTCTTTCTGTTCTGTGCATTCAACTAACAGAGTTGAACCTTACTTTTGATTGAGCCTTTCTGAAACACTCTTTCTGTAGAAACTGCAATTGGACATTCTGAGCGCTAAGATGCCTCTATTGGGAAAAATAATATCTTCAAATAAAAACTACACAAAATCATTGTGTGAAACTTATTTCTGATATGTTCATTAAGCTAACAGAGTTAAACCATACTTTTGATTGCGCAGTTCTGAACACTCTTTCTGTAGAAAATGCAAGTGGACATTCGGAGCGCTAAGAGGGTAATAGTGGAAAAAGGAATATATTCAAATATAAACTACACAGTAGCATTCTGTGAAAACACTTTCTGTTCTGTGCATTCAGCTAACAGAGTTGAACCTTACTTTTGATTGAGCCGTTCTGAAACTCTCTTTCTGTAGAAACTGCAATTGGACATGCTAAGCGCTAAGAGGCCTACATTGGGAAAAAGAATATCTTCAAATAAAAACTACACAGATGCATTCTGTGAAACTTATTTCTGATCTGTAAATTCAGTTAACAGAGATAAAACATATTTTTGATTGAGCAGTTATGAAACACTCTTTTTGTAGAAAATGCAAGTGGAGATTCGGAGCGCTAAGAGGGTAATAGTGGAAAAAGGAATGTCTTCAAATATAAACTACACAGAATCATTCGTTGAAACTTCTTTCTGATCTGTGCATTCAGCTAACAAAGTTAAACCATACTTTTGATTGAGCAGATCTGAACACTCTTTCTGTAGAAAATGCAACTGGACAATTGGACCGCTAAGAGCGTAGTAGTGGAAAAAGGAATATATTCAAATATAAACTACACAGAAGCATTCTGTGAAACTTCTTTCTGATCTGAGCATTCAGCTAACAGAGTTAAACCATACTTTGATTGAGCAGTTTTGAAACACTCTGTCTGTAGAAAATGCAACTGGACATTCGTAGCGCTAAGTGGGTAATAGTGGAAAAAATAATATGTTCAAATATAAACTACACAGAAGCATTGTATGAAACTTCTTTCTGTTCTGTGCATTCAACTAACAGAGTTGAACCTTACTTTTGATTGAGCCGTTCTGAAACACTCTTTCTGTAGAAACTGCAATTGGACATTCTGAGCGCTAAGAGGCCTATATTGGGAAAAAGAATGTCTACAAATAAAAACTACACAAAAGAATTGTGTGAAACTACTTTCTGTTCTGTTTGTTCAACTAAAAGAGTTGAACCTTACTTTTGATTGAGCCGTTCTGAAACACTCTTTCTGTAGAAAATGCAAGTGGAGATTCGGAGCGCTAAGAGGGTAATAGTGGAAAAAGGAATGTCTCCAAATATAAACTACACAGAATCATTCTGTGAAACTTCTTTCTGATCTGTGCATTCAGCTAACAGAGTTAAACCATACTTTTGATTCAGCAGATCTGAACACTCTTTCTGTAGAAAATGCAACTGGACATTTGGAGCGCTAAGAGAGTAGTAGTGGAAAAAGGAATATATTCAAATATAAACTACACAGAAGCATTCTGTGAAACTTCTTTCTGATCTGAGCATTCAGCTAACAGAGTTAAACCATACTTTTGATTGAGCAGTTTTGAAACACTCTGTCTGTAGAAAATGCAACTGGACATTCGTAGCGCTAAGTGGGTAATAGTGGAAAAAAGAATATGTTCAAATATAAATTACAAAGAAGCATTGTATGAAACTCCTTTCTGTTCTGTGCATTCAACTAACAGAGTTGAACCTTACTTTTCATTGAGCCTTTCTGAAACACTCTTTCTGTAGAAACTGTAATTGGACATTCTGAGCGCTAAGAGGCCTCTACTGGGAAAAATAATATCTTCAAATAAATACTACACAGAAGCATTGTGTGAAACTTATTTCTGATATGTTCATTAAGCTAACAGAGTTAAACCATACTTTTGATTGCACAGTTCTGAACACTCTTTCTGTAGAAAATGCAAGTGGACATTCGGAGCGCTAAGAGGGTAATAGTGGAAAAAGGAATATATTCAAATATAAACTACACAGTAGCATTCTGTGAAAATTCTTTCTGTTCTGTGCATTCAACTAACAGAGTTGAACCTTACTTTTGATTGAGCCGTTCTGAAACACTCTTTCTGTAGAAACTGCAATTGGACATGCTAAGCGCTAAGAGGCCTACATTGGGAAAAAGAATATCTTCAAATAAAAACTACACAGATGCACTCTGTGAAACTTATTTCTGATCTGTAAATTCAGTTAACAGAGATAAAACATATTTTTGATTGAGCAGTTATGAAACACCCTTTTTGTAGAAAATGCAAGTGGAGATTCGGAGCGCTAAGAGGGTAATAGTGGAAAAAGGAATGTCTTCAAATATAAACTACACAGAATCATTCGGTGAAACTTCTTTCTGATCTGTGCATTCAGCTAACAGAGTTAAACCATACTTTTGATTGAGCAGATCTGAACACTCTTTCTGTTGAAAATGCAACTGGACATTTGGAGCGCTAAGAGCGTAGTAGTGGAAAAAGGAATATATTCAAATATAAACTACACAGAAGCATTCTGTGAAACTTCTTTCTGATCTGAGCATACAGCTAACAGAGTTAAACCATACTTTTGATTGAGCAGTTTTGAAACACTCTGTCTGTAGAAAATGCAACTGCACATTCGTAGCGCTAAGTGGGTAATAGTGGAAAAAAGAATATGTTCAAATATAAACTACACAGAAGCATTGTATGAAACTTCTTTCTGTTCTGTGCATTCAACTAACAGAGTTGAACCTTACTTTTGATTGAGCCGTTCTGAAACACTCTTTCTGTAGAAACTTCAATTGGACATTCTGAGCGCTAAGAGGCCTATATTGGGAAAAAGAATGTCTACAAATAAAAACTAAACAGAAGAATTTTGTGAAACTTCTTTCTGTTCTGTTTGTTCAACTAAAAGAGTTGAACCTTAGTTTTGATTAAGCCGTTCTGAAACACTCTTTCTGTAGAAAATGCAAGTGGAGATTCGGAGCGCTAAGAGGTTAATAGTGGAAAAAGGAATGTCTCCAAATATAAACTACACAGAATCATTCTGTGAAACTTCTTTCTGATCTGTGCATTCAGCTAACAGAGTTAAACCATACTTTTGATTGAGCAGATCTGAACACTCTTTCTGTAGAAAATGCAACTGGACATTTGGAGCGCTAAGAGAGTAGTAGTGGAAAAAGGAATATATTCAAATATAAACTACACAGAAGCATTCTGTGAAACTTCTTTCTGATCTGAGCATTCAGCTAACAGAGTTAAACCATACTTTTGATTGAGCAGTTTTGAAACATTCTGTCTGTAGAAAATGCAACTGGACATTCGTAGCGTTAAGTGGGTAATAGTGGAAAAAAGAATATGTTCAAATATAAACTACACAGAAGCATTGTATGAAACTTCTTTCTGTTCTGTGCATTCAACTAACAGAGTTGAACTTTACTTTTGATTGAGCCGTTCTGAAACACTCTTTCTGTAGAAATTGCAATTGGACATTCTGAGCGCTAAGAGGCCTATATTGGGAAAAAGAATGTCTACAAATAAAAACTAAACAGAAGAATTGTGTGAAACTTCTTTCTGTTCTGTTTGTTCAACTAAAAGAGTTGAACCTTAGTTTTGATTGAGCCGTTCTGAAACACTCTTTCTGTAGAAGCTGCAATTGGACATTCTGAGCGCTAAGAGGCCTCTATTGGGAAAAATAATATCTTCAAACAAAAACTACACAGAAGCATTGTGTGAAACTTATTTCTGATATGTTCATTAAGCTAACAGAGTTAAACCATACTTTTGATTGCGCAGTTCTGAACACTCTTTCTGTAGAAAATGCAAGTGGACATTCGGAGCGCTAAGAGGGTAATAGTGGAAAAAGGAATATATTCAAATATAAACTACACAGTAGCATTCTGTGAAAATTCTTTCTGTTCTGTGCATTCAACTAACAGAGTTGAACCTTACTTTTGATTGAGCCGTTCTGAAACACTCTTTCTGTAGAAACTGCAATTGGACCTGCTAAGCGCTAAGAGGCCTACATTGGGAAAAAAATATCTTCAAATAAAAACTACACAGATGCACTCTGTGAAACTTATTTCTGATCTGTAAATTCAGTTAACAGAGATAAAACATATTTTTGATTGAGCAGTTATGAAACACTCTTTTTGTAGAAAATGCAAGTGGAGATTCGGAGCGCTAAGAGGGTAATAGTGGAAAAAGGAATGTCTTCAAATATAAACTACACAGAATCATTCGGTGAAACTTCTTTCTGATCTGTGCATTCAGCTAACAGAGTTAAAACATACTTTTGATTGAGCAGATCTGAACACTCTTTCTGTTGAAAATGCAACTGGACATTTGGAGCGGTAAGAGCGTAGTAGTGGAAAAAGGAATATATTCAAATATAAACTACACAGAAGCATTCTGTGAAACTTCTTTCTGATCTGAGCATTCAGCTAACAGAGTTAAACCATACTTTTGATTGAGCAGTTTTGAAACACTCTGTCTGTAGAAAATGCAACTGGACATTCGTAGCGCTAAGTGCGTAATAGTGGAAAAAAGAATATGTTCAAATATAAACTACACAGAAGCATTGTATGAAACTTCTTTCTGTTCTGTGCATTCAACTAACAGAGTTGAACCTTACTTTTGATTGAGCCGTTCTGAAACACTCTTTCTGTAGAAACTGCAATTGGACATTCTGAGCGCTAAGAGGCCTATATTGGGAAAAAGAATGTCTACAAATAAAAACTACACAGAAGAATTGTGTGAAACTTCTTTCTCTTCTGTTTGTTCAACTAAAAGAGTTGAACCTTAGTTTTGATTGAGCCGTTCTGAAACACTCTTTCTGTAGAAAATGCAAGTGGAGATTCGGAGCGCTAAGAGGGTAATAGTGGAAAAAGGAATGTCACCAAATATAAACTACACAGAATCATTCTGTGAAACTTCTTTCTGATCTGTGCATTCAGCTAACAGAGTTAAACCATACTTTTGATTGCGCAGATCTGAACACTCTTTCTGTAGAAAATGCAACTGGACATTTGGAGCGCTAAGAGAGTAGTAGTGGAAAAAGGAATATATTCAAATATAAACTACACAGAAGCATTCTGTGAAACTTCTTTCTGATCTGAGCATTCAGCTAACAGAGTTAAACCATACTTTTGATTGAGCAGTTTTGAAACACTCTGTCTGTAGAAAATGCAACTGGACATTCGTAGCGCTAAGTGGGTAATAGTGGAAAAAAGAATATGTTCAAATATAAACTACACAGAAGCATTGTATGAAACTTCTTTCTGTTCTGTGCATTCAACTAACAGAGTTGAACCTTACTTTTGATTGAGCCGTTCTGAAACACTCTTTCTGTAGAAACTGCAATTGGACATTCTGAGCGCTAAGAGGCCTATATTGGGAAAAAGAATGTCTACAAATAAAAACTACACAGAAGAATTGTGTGAAACTTCTTTCTCTTCTGTTTGTTCAACTAAAAGAGTTGAACCTTAGTTTTGATTGAGCCGTTCTGAAACACTCTTTCTGTAGAAAATGCAAGTGGAGATTCGGAGCGCTAAGAGGGTAATAGTGGAAAAAGGAATGTCACCAAATATAAACTACACAGAATCATTCTGTGAAACTTCTTTCTGATCTGTGCATTCAGCTAACAGTGTTAAACCATACTTTTGATTGCGCAGATCTGAACACTCTTTCTGTAGAAAATGCAACTGGACATTTGGAGCGCTAAGAGAGTAGTAGTGGAAAAAGGAATATATTCAAATATAAACTACACAGAAGCATTCTGTGAAACTTCTTTCTGATCTGAGCATTCAGCTAACAGAGTTAAACCATACTTATGATTGAGCAGTTTTGAAACACTCTGTCTGTAGAAAATGCAATTGGACATTCGTAGCGCTAAGTGGGTAATAGTGGAAAAAAGAATATGTTCAAATATAAATTACAAAGAAGCATTGTATGAAACTTCTTTCTGTTCTGTGCATTCAACTAACAGAGTTGAACCTTACTTTTGATTGAGCCGTTCTGAAACACTCTTTCTGTAGAAACTGCAATTGGACATTCTGAGCGCTAAGAGGCCTATATTGGGAAAAAGAATGTCTACAAATAAAAACTACACAGAAGAATTGTGTGAAACTTCTTTCTCTTCTGTTTGTTCAACTAAAAGAGTTGAACCTTAGTTTTGATTGAGCCGTTCTGAAACACTCTTTCTGTAGAAAATGCAAGTGGAGATTCGGAGCGCTAAGAGGGTAATAGTGGAAAAAGGAATGTCTCCAAATATGAACTACACAGAATCATTCTGTGAAACTTCTTTCTGATCTGTGCATTCAGCTAACAGATTTAAACCATACTTTTGATTGAGGAGATCTGAACACTCTTTCTGTAGAAAATGCAACTGGACATTTGGAGCGCTAAGAGAGTAGTAGTGGAAAAAGGAATATATTCAAATATAAACTACACAGAAGCATTCTGTGAAACTTCTTTCTGATCTGAGCATTCAGCTAACAGAGTTAAACCATACTTATGATTGAGCAGTTTTGAAACACTCTGTCTGTAGAAAATGCAATTGGACATTCGTAGCGCTAAGTGGGTAATAGTGGAAAAAAGAATATGTTCAAATATAAACTACACAGAAGCATTGTATGAAACTTCTTTCTGTTCTGTGCATTCAATTAACAGAGTTGAACCTTACTTTTGATTGAGCCGTTCTGAAACACTCTTTCTGTAGAAACTGCAATTGGACATTCTGAGCGCTAAGAGGCATATATTGGGAAAAAGAATGTCTACAAATAAAAACTAAACAGAAGAATTGTGTGAAACTACTTTCTGTTCTGTTTGTTCAACTAAAAGAGTTGAACCTTAGTTTTGATTGAGCCGTTCTGAAACACTCTTTCTGTAGAAAATGCAAGTGGAGATTCGGAGCGCTAAGAGGGTAATAATGGAAAAAGGAATGTCTCCAAATATAAACTACACAGAATCATTCTGTGAAACTTCTTTCTGATCTGTGCATTCAGCTAACAGTGTTAAACCATACTTTTGATTGAGCAGATCTGAACACTCTTTCTGTAGAAAATGCAACTGGACATTTGGAGCGCTAAGAGAGTAGTAGTGGAAAAAGGAATATATTCAAATATAAACTACACAGAAGCATTCTGTGAAACTTCTTTCTGATCTGAGCATTCAGCTAACAGAGTTAAACCATACTTATGATTGAGCAGTTTTGAAACACTCTGTCTGTAGAAAATGCAACTGGACATTCGTAGCGCTAAGTGGGTAATAGTGGAAAAAAGAATATTTTCAAATATAAACTACACAGAAGCATTGTATGAAACATCTTTCTCTTCTGTGCATTCAACTAACAGAGTTGAACCTTACTTTTGATTGAGCCTTTCTGAAACACTCTTTCTGTAGAAACTGCAATTGGACATTCTGAGCGCTAAGAGGCCTATATTGGGAAAAATAATATCTTCAAATAAAAATTACACAGAAGCATTGTGTGAAACTTATTTCTGATATGTTCATTAAGCTAACAGAGTTAAACCATACATTTGATTGCGCAGTTCTGAACACTCTTTCTGTAGAAAATGCAAGTGGACATTCGGAGCGCTAAGAGGGTAATTGTGGAAAAAGGAATATATTCAAATATAAACTACACAGTAGCATTCTGTGAAAATTCTTTCTGTTCTGTGCATTCAACTAACAGAGTTGAACCTTACTTTCGATTGAGCCGTTCTGAAACACTCTTTGTGTAGAAACTGCAATTGGACATGCTAAGCGCTAAGAGGCCTACATTAGGAAAAAGAATATCTTCAAATAAAAACTACACAGATGCATTCTGTGAAACTTATTTCTGATCTGTAAATTCAGTTAACAGAGATAAAATATATTTTTGATTGAGCAGTTATGAAACACTCTTTTTGTAGAAAATGCAAGTGGAGATTCGGAGCGCTAAGAGGGTAATAGTGGAAAAAGGAATGTCTTCAAATATAAACTACACAGAATCATTCGGTGAAACTTCTTTCTGATCTGTGCATTCAGCTAACAGAGTTAAACCATACTTTTGATTGAGCACATCTGAACACTCTTTCTGTTGAAAATGCAACTGGACATTTGGAGCGCTAAGAGCGTAGTAGTGGAAAAAGGAATATATGCAAATATAAACTACACAGAAGCATTCTGTGAAACTTCTTTCTGATCTGAGCATACAGCTAACAGAGTTAAACCATACTTTTGATTGAGCAGTTTTGAAACTCTCTGTCTGTAGAAAATGCAACTGGACATTCGTAGCGCTAAGTGGGTAATAGTGGAAAAAAGAATATGTTCAAATATAAACTACACAGAAGCATTGTATGAAACTTCTTTCTGTTCTGTGCATTCAACTAACAGAGTTGAACCTTACTTTTGATTGAGCCGTTCTGAAACACTCTTTCTGTAGAAACTGCAATTGGACATTCTGAGCGCTAAGAGGCCTATATTGGGAAAAAGAATGTCTACAAATAAAAACTACAGAGAAGAATTGTGTGAAACTACTTTCTGTTCTGTTTGTTCAACTAAAAGAGTTGAACCTTAGTTTTGATTGAGCCGTTCTGAAACACTCTTTCTGGAGAAAATGCAGGTGGAGATTCGGAGCGCTAAGAGGGTAATAGTGGAAAAAGGAATGTCTCCAAATATAAACTACACAGAATCATTCTGTGAAACTTCTTTCTGATCTGTGCATTCAGCTAACAGAGTTAAACCATACTTTTGATTGAGCAGATCTGAACACTCTTTCTGTAGAAAATGCAACTGGACATTTGGAGCGCTAAGAGAGTAGTAGTGGAAAAAGGAATATATTCAAATATAAACTACACAGAAGCATTCTGTGAAACTTCTTTCTGATCTGAGCATTCAGCTAACAGAGTTAAACCATACTTATGATTGAGCAGTTTTGAAACACTCTGTAGAAAATGCAATTGGACATTCGTAGCGCTAAGTGGGTAATAGTGGAAAAAAGAATATGTTCAAATATAAACTACACAGAAGCATTGTATGAAACTTCTTTCTGTTCTGTGCATTCAACTAACAGAGTTGAACCTTACTTTTGATTGAGCCTTTCTGAAACACTCTTTCTGTAGAAACTGCAATTGGACATTCTGAGCGCTAAGAGGACCCTATTGGGAAAAATAATACCTTCAAATAAAAACTACACAGAAGCATTGTGTGAAACTTATTTCTGATATGTTCATTAAGCTAAGAGAGTTAAACCATACTTCTGATTGCGCAGTTCTGAACACTCTTTCTGTAGAAAATGCAAGTGGACATTCGGAGCGCTACGAGGGTAATAGTGGAAAAAGGAATATATTCAAATATAAACTACACAGTAGCATTCTGTGAAAATTCTTTCTGTTCTGTGCATTCAACTAACAGAGTTGAACCTTACTTTTGATTGAGCCGTTCTGAAACACTCTTTCTGTAGAAACTGCAATTGGACATGCTAAGCGCTAAGAGGCCTACATTAGGAAAAAGAATATCTTCAAATAAAAACTACACAGATGCATTCTGTGAAACTTATTTCTGATCTGTAAATTCAGTTAACAGAGATAAAACATATTTTTGATTGAGCAGTTATGAAACACTCTTTTTGTAGAAAATGCAAGTGGAGATTCGGAGCGCTAAGAGGGTAATAGTGGAAAAAGGAATGTCTTCAAATATAAACTACACAGAATCATTCGGTGAAACTTATTTCTGATCTGTGCATTCAGCTAACAGAGTTAAACCATACTTTTGATTGAGTACATCTGAACACTCTTTCTGTTGAAAATGCAACTGGACATTTGGAGCGCTAAGAGCGTAGTAGTGGAAAAAGGAATATATGCAAATATAAACTACACAGAAGCATTCTGTGAAACTTCTTTCTGATCTGAGCATACAGCTAACAGAGTTAAACCATACTTTTGATTGAGCAGTTTTGAAACTCTCTGTCTGTAGAAAATGCAACTGGACATTCGTAGCGCTAAGTGGGTAATAGTGGAAAAAAGAATATGTTCAAATATAAACTACACAGAAGCATTGTATGAAACTTCTTTCTGTTCTGTGCATTCAACTAACAGAGTTGAACCTTAATTTTGATAGAGCCGTTCTGAAACACTCTTTCTGTAGAAACTGCAATTGGACATTCTGAGCGCTAAGAGGCCTATATTGGGAAAAAGAATGTCTACAAATAAAAACTACACAGAAGAATTGTGTGAAAATACTTTCTGTTCTGTTTGTTCAACTAAAAGAGTTGAACCTTAGTTTTGATTGAGCCGTTCTGAAACACTCTTTCTGTAGAAAATGCAAGTGGAGATTCGGAGCGCTAAGAGGGTAATAGTGGAAAAAGTAATGTCTCCAAATATAAACTACACAGAATCATTCTGTGAAACTTCTTTCTGATCTGTGCATTCAGCTAACAGAGTTAAACCATACTTTTGTTTGAGCAGATCTGAACACTCTTTCTGTAGAAAATGCAACTGGACATTTGGAGCGCTAAGAGAGTAGTAGTGGAAAAAGGAATATATTCAAATATAAACTACACAGAAGCATTCTGTGAAACTTCTTTCTGATCTGAGCATTCAGCTAACAGAGTTAAACCATACATATGATTGAGCAGTTTTGAAACACTCTGTCTGTAGAAAATGCAACTGGACATTCGTAGCGCTAAGTGGGTAATAGTGGAAAAAAGAATATGTTCAAATATAAACTACACAGAAGCATTGTATGAAACTTCTTTCTGTTCTGTGCATTCAACTAACAGAGTTGAACCTTACTTTTGATTGAGCCGTTCTGAAACACTCTTTCTGTAGAAACTGCAATTGGACATTCTGAGCGCTAAGAGGCCTATATTGGGAAAAAGAATGTCTACAAATAAAAACTACAGAGAAGAATTGTGTGACACTACTTTCTGTTCTGTTTGTTCAACTAAAAGAGTTGAACCTTAGTTTTGATTGAGCCGTTCTGAAACACTCTTTCTGTAGAAAATGCAGGTGGAGATTCGGAGCGCTAAGAGGGTAATAGTGGAAAAAGGAATGTCTCCAAATATAAACTACACAGAATCATTCTGTGAAACTTCTTTCTGATCTGTGCATTCAGCTAACAGAGTTAAACCATACTTTTGATTGAGCAGATCTGAACACTCTTTCTGTAGAAAATGCAACTGGACATTTGGAGCGCTAAGAGAGTAGTAGTGGAAAAAGGAATATATTCAAATATAAACTACACAGAAGCATTCTGTGAAACTTCTTTCTGATCTGAGCATTCAGCTAACAGAGTTAAACCATACTTATGATTGAGCAGTTTTGAAACACTCTGTCTGTAGAAAATGCAATTGGACATTCGTAGCGCTAAGTGGGTAATAGTGGAAAAAAGAATATGTTCAAATATAAACTACACAGAAGCATTGTATGAAACTTCTTTCTGTTCTGTGCATTCAACTAACAGAGTTGAACCTTACTTTTGATTGAGCCTTTCTGAAACACTCTTTCTGTAGAAATTGCAATTGGACATTCTGAGCACTAAGAGGACTCTATTGGGAAAAATAATATCTTCAAATAAAAACTACACAGAAGCATTGTGTGAAACTTATTTCTGATATGTTCATTAAGCTAACAGAGTTAAACCATACTTTTGATTGCGCAGTTCTGAACACTCTTTCTGTAGAAAATGCAAGTGGACATTCAGAGCGCTACGAGGGTAATAGTGGAAAAAGGAATATATTCAAATATAAACTACACAGTAGCATTCTGTGAAAATTCTTTCTGTTCTGTGCATTCAACTAACAGAGTTGAACCTTACTTTTGATTGAGCCGTTCTGAAACACTCTTTGTGTAGAAACTGCAATTGGACATGCTAAGCGCTAAGAGGCCTACATTAGGAAAAAGAATATCTTCAAATAAAAACTACACAGATGCATTCTGTGAAACTTATTTCTGATCTGTAAATTCAGTTAACAGAGATAAAACATATTTTTGATTGAGCAGTTATGAAACACTCTTTTTGTAGAAAATGCAAGTGGAGATTCGGAGCGCTAAGAGGGTAATAGTGGAAAAAGGAATGTCTTCAAATATAAACTACACAGAATCATTCGGTGAAACTTATTTCTGATCTGTGCATTCAGCTAACAGAGTTAAACCATACTTTTGATTGAGTACATCTGAACACTCTTTCTGTTGAAAATGCAACTGGACATTTGGAGCGCTAAGAGCGTAGTAGTGGAAAAAGGAATATATGCAAATATAAACTACACAGAAGCATTCTGTGAAACTTCTTTCTGATCTGAGCATACAGCTAACAGAGTTAAACCATACTTTTGATTGAGCAGTTTTGAAACTCTCTGTCTGTAGAAAATGCAACTGGACATTCGTAGCGCTAAGTGGGTAATAGTGGAAAAAAGAATATGTTCAAATATAAACTACACAGAAGCATTGTATGAAACTTCTTTCTGTTCTGTGCATTCAACTAACAGAGTTGAACCTTAATTTTGATAGAGCCGTTCTGAAACACTCTTTCTGTAGAAACTGCAATTGGACATTCTGAGCGCTAAGAGGCCTATATTGGGAAAAAGAATGTCTACAAATAAAAACTACACAGAAGAATTGTGTGAAACTACTTTCTGTTCTGTTTGTTCAACTAAAAGAGTTGAACCTTAGTTTTGATTGAGCCGTTCTGAAACACTCTTTCTGTAGAAAATGCAAGTGGAGATTCGGAGCGCTAAGAGGGTAATAGTGGAAAAAGTAATGTCTCCAAATATAAACTACACAGAATCATTCTGTGAAACTTCTTTCTGATCTGTGCATTCAGCTAACAGAGTTAAACCATACTTTTGTTTGAGCAGATCTGAACACTCTTTCTGTAGAAAATGCAACTGGACATTTGGAGCGCTAAGAGAGTAGTAGTGGAAAAAGGAATATATTCAAATATAAACTACACAGAAGCATTCTGTGAAACTTCTTTCTGATCTGAGCATTCAGCTAACAGAGTTAAACCATACATATGATTGAGCAGTTTTGAAACACTCTGTCTGTAGAAAATGCAACTGGACATTCGTAGCGCTAAGTGGGTAATAATGGAAAAAAGAATATGTTCAAATATAAACTACACAGAAGCATTGTATGAAACTTCTTTCTGTTCTGTGCATTCAACTAACAGAGTTGAACCTTACTTTTGATTGAGCCTTTCTGAAACACTCTTTCTGTAGAAACTGCAATTGGACATTCTGAGCGCTAAGAGGCCTATATTGGGAAAAATAATATCTTCAAATAAAAACTACACAGAAGCATTGTGTGAAACTTATTTCTGATATGTTCATTAAGCTAACAGAGTTAAACCATACTTTTGATTGCGCAGTTCTGAACTCTCTTTCTGTAGAAAATGCAAGTGGACATTCGGAGCGCTAAGAGGGTAATAGTGGAAAAAGGAATATATTCAAATATAAACTACACAGTAGCATTCTGTGAAAATACTTTCTGTTCTGTGCATTCAACTAACAGAGTTGAACCTTACTTTTGATTGAGCCGTTCTGAAACACCCTTTGTGTAGAAACTGCAATTGGACATGCTAAGCGCTAAGAGGCCTACATTAGGAAAAAGAATATCTTCAAATAAAAACTACACAGATGCATTCTGTGAAACTTATTTCTGATCTGTAAATTCAGTTAACAGAGATAAAACATATTTTTGATTGAGCAGTTATGAAACACTCTTTTTGTAGAAAATGCAAGTGGAGATTTGGAGCGCTAAGAGGGTAATAGTGGAAAAAGGAATGTCTTCAAATATAAACTACACAGAATCATTCGGTGAAACTTCTTTCTGATCTGTGCATTCAGCTAACAGAGTTAAACCATACTTTTGATTGAGCACATCTGAACACTCTTTCTGTTGAAAATGCAACTGGACATTTGGAGCGCTAAGAGCGTAGTAGTGGAAAAAGGAATATATGCAAATATAAACTACACAGAAGCATTCTGTGAAACTTCTTTCTGATCTGAGCATACAGCTAACAGAGTTAAACCATACTTTTGATTGAGCAGTTTTGAAACTCTCTGTCTGTAGAAAATGCAACTGGACATTCGTAGCGCTAAGTGGGTAATAGTGGAAAAAAGAATATGTTCAAATATAAACTACACAGAAGCATTGTATGAAACTTCTTTCTGTTCTGTGCATTCAACTAACAGAGTTGAACCTTACTTTTGATTGAGCCGTTCTGAAACACTCTTTCTGTAGAAACTGCAATTGGACATTCTGAGCGCTAAGAGGCCTATATTGGGAAAATGAATGTCTACAAATAAAAACTACACAGAAGAATTGTGTGAAACTACTTTCTGTTCTGTTTGTTCAACTAAAAGAGTTGAACCTTAGTTTTGATTGAGCCGTTCTGAAACACTCTTTCTGTAGAAAATGCAAGTGGAGATTCGGAGCGCTAAGAGGGTAATAGTGGAAAAAGGAATGTCTCCAAATATAAACTACACAGAATCATTCTGTGAAACTTCTTTCTGATCTGTGCATTCAGCTAACAGAGTTAAACCATACTTTTGATTGAGCAGATCTGAACACTCTTTCTGTAGAAAATGGAACTGGACATTTGGAGCGCTAAGAGAGTAGTAGTGGAAAAAGGAATATATTCAAATATAAACTACACAGAAGCATTCTGTGAAACTTCTTTCTGATCTGAGCATTCAGCTAACAGAGTTAAACCATACTTATGATTGAGCAGTTTTGAAACACTCTGTCTGTAGAAAATGCAACTGGACATTCGTAGCGCTAAGTGGGTAATAGTGGAAAAAAGAATATGTTCAAATATAAACTACACAGAAGCATTGTATGAAACCTCTTTCTGTTCTGTGCATTCAACTAACAGAGTTGAACCTTACTTTTGATTGAGCCTTTCTGAAACACTCTTTCTGTAGAAACTGCAATTGGACATTCTGAGCGCTAAGAGGCCTATATTGGGAAAAATAATATCTTCAAATAAAAACTACACAGAAGCATTGTGTGAAACTTATTTCTGATATGTTCATTAAGCTAACAGAGTTAAACCATACTTTTCATTGCGCAGTTCTGAGAACAATTTCTGTAGAAAATGCAAGTGGACATTCGGAGCGCTACGAGGGTAATAGTGGAAAAAGGAATATATTCAAATATAAACTACACAGTAGCATTCTGTGAAAATTCTTTCTGTTCTGTGCATTCAACTAACAGAGTTGAACCTTACTTTTGATTGAGCCGTTCTGAAACACTCTTTCTGTAGAAACTGCAATTGGACATGCTAAGCGCTAAGAGGCCTACATTAGGAAAAAAATATCTTCAAATAAAAACTACACAGATGCATTCTGTGAAACTTATTTCTGATCTGTAAATTCAGTTAACAGAGATAAAACATATTTTTGATTGAGCAGTTATGAAACACTCATTTGTAGAAAATGCAAGTGGAGATTCGGAGCGCTAAGAGGGTAATAGTGGAAAAAGGAATGTCTTCAAATATAAACTACACAGAATCATTCGGTGAAACTTCTTTCTGATCTGAGCATTCAGCTAACAGAGTTAAACCATACTTTTGATTGAGCAGATCTGAACAGTCTTTCTGTTGAAAATGCAACTGGACATTTGGAGCGCTAAGAGCGTAGTAGTGGAAAAAGGAATATATGCAAATATAAACTACACAGAAGCATTCTGTGAAACTTTTTCTGATCTGAGCATACAGCTAACAGAGTTAAACCATACTTTTGATTGAGCAGTTTTGAAACTCTCTGTCTGTAGAAAATGCAACTGGACATTCGTAGCGCTAAGTGGGTAATAGTGGAAAAAAGAATATGTTCAAATATAAACTACACAGAAGCATTGTATGAAACTTCTTTCTGTTCTGTGCATTCAACTAACAGAGTTGAACCTTACATTTGATTGAGCCGTTCTGAAACACTCTTTCTGTAGAAACTGCAATTGGACATTCTGAGCGCTAAGAGGCCTATATTGGGAAAAAGAATGTCTACAAATAAAAACTACACAGAAGAATTGTGTGAAACTACTTTCTGTTCTGTTTGTTCAACTAAAAGAGTTGAACCTTAATTTTGATTGAGCCGTTCTGAAACACTCTTTCTGTAGAAAATGCAAGTGGAGATTCGGAGCGCTAAGAGGGTAATAGTGGAAAAAGGAATGTCTCCAAATATAAACTACACAGAATCATTCTGTGAAACTTCTTTCTGATCTGTGCATTCAGCTAACAGAGTTAAACCATACTTTTGATTGAGCAGATCTGAACACTCTTTCTGTAGAAAATGCAACTGGACATTTGGAGCGCTAAGAGAGTAGTAGTGGAAAAAGGAATATATTCAAATATAAACTACACAGAAGCATTCTGTGAAACTTCTTTCTGATCTGAGCATTCAGCTAACAGAGTTAAACAATACTTATGATTGAGCAGTTTTGATACACTCTGTCTGTAGAAAATGCAATTGGACATTCGTAGCGCTAAGTGGGTAATAGTGGAAAAAAGAATATGTTCAAATATAAACTACACAGAAGCATTGTATGAAACTTCTTTCTGTTCTGTGCATTCAACTAACAGAGTTGAACCTTACTTTTGATTGAGCCTTTCTGAAACACTCTTTCTGTAGAAACTGCAATTGGACATTCTGAGCGCAAAGAGGATTCTATTGGGAAAAATAATATCTTCAAATAAAAACTACACAGAAGCATTGTGTGAAACTTATTTCTGATATGTTCATTAAGCTAACAGAGTTAAACCATACTTTTTATTGCGCAGTTCTGAACACTCTTTCTGTAGAAAATGCAAGTGGACATTCGGAGCGCTACGAGGGTAATAGAGGAAAAAGGAATATATTCAAATATAAACTACACAGTAGCATTCTATGAAAATTCTTTCTGTTCTGTGCATTCAACTAACAGAGTTGAACCTTACTTTTGATTGAGCCGTTCTGAAACACTCTTTGTGTAGAAACTGCAATTGGACATGCTAAGCGCTAAGAGGCCTACATTAGGAAAAAGAATATCTTCAAATAAAAACTACACAGATGCATTCTGTGAAACTTATTTCTGATCTGTAAATTCAGTTAACAGAGATAAAACATATTTTTGATTGAGCAGATATGAAACACTCTTTTTGAAGAAAATGCAAGTGGAGATTCGGAGCGCTAAGAGGGTAATAGTGGAAAAAGGAATGTCTTCAAATATAAACTACACAGAATCATTCGGTGAAACTTCTTTCTGATCTGTGCATTCAGCTAACAGAGTTAAACCATACTTTTGATTGAGCACATCTGAACACTCTTTCTGTTGAAAATGCAACTGGACATTTGGAGCGCTAAGAGCGTAGTAGTGGAAAAAGGAATATATGCAAATATAAACTACACAGAAGCATTCTGTGAAACTTCTTTCTGATCTGAGCATACAGCTAACAGAGTTAAACCATACTTTTGATTGAGCAGTTTTGAAACTCTCTGTCTGTAGAAAATGCAACTGGACATTCGTAGCGCTAAGTGGGTAATAGTGGAAAAAAGAATATGTTCAAATATAAACTACACAGAAGCATTGTATGAAACTTCTTTCTGTTCTGTGCATTCAACTAACAGAGTTGAACCTTACTTTTGATTGAGCCGTTCTGAAACACTCTTTCTGTAGAAACTGCAATTGGACATTCTGAGCGCTAAGAGGCCTATATTGGGAAAAAGAATGTCTACAAATAAAAACTACACAGAAGAATTGTGTGAAACTACTTTCTGTTCTGTTTGTTCAACTAAAAGTGTTGAACCTTAGTTTTGATTGAGCCGTTCTGAAACACTCTTTCTGTAGAAAATGCAAGTGGAGATTCGGAGCGCTAAGAGGGTAATAGTGGAAAAAGGAATGTCTCCAAATATAAACTACACAGAAACATTCCGTGAAACTTCTTTCTGATCTGTGCATTCAGCTAACAGAGTTAAACCATACTTTTGATTGAGCAGATCTGAACACTCTTTCTGTAGAAAATGCAACTGGACATTTGGAGCGCTAAGAGGGTAATAGTGGAAAAAGGAATATATTCAAATATAAACTACACAGTAGCATTCTGTGAAAATTCTTTCTGTTCTGTGCATTCAACTAACAGAGTTGAACCTTACTTTTGATTGAGCCGTTCTGAAACACTCTTTGTGTAGAAACTGCAATTGGACATGCTAAGCGCTAAGAGGCCTACATTAGGAAAAAGAATATCTTCAATTAAAAACTACACAGATGCATTCTGTGAAACTTATTTCTGATCTGTAAATTCAGTTAACAGAGATAAAATATATTTTTGATTGAGCAGTTATGAAACACTCTTTTTGTAGAAAATGCAAGTGGAGATTCGGAGCGCTAAGAGGGTAATAGTGGAAAAAGGAATGTCTTCAAATATAAACTACACAGAATCATTCGGTGAAACTTCTTTCTGATCTGTGCATTCAGCTAACAGAGTTAAACCATACTTTTGATTGAGCACATCTGAACACTCTTTCTGTTGAAAATGCAACTGGACATTTGGAGCGCTAAGAGCGTAGTAGTGGAAAAAGGAATATATGCAAATATAAACTACACAGAAGCATTCTGTGAAACTTCTTTCTGATCTGAGCATACAGCTAACAGAGTTAAACCATACTTTTGATTGAGCAGTTTTGAAACTCTCTGTCTTTTGAAAATGCAACTGGACATTCGTAGCGCTAAGTGGGTAATAGTGGAAAAAAGAATATGTTCAAATATAAACTACACAGAAGCATTGTATGAAACTTCTTTCTGTTCTGTGCATTCAACTAACAGATTTGAACCTTACTTTTGATTGAGCCGTTCTGAAACACTCTTTCTGTAGAAACTGCAATTGGACATTCTGAGCGCTAAGAGGCCTATATTGGGAAAAACAATGTCTACAAATAAAAACTACACAGAAGAATTGTGTGAAACTAATTTCTGTTCTGTTTGTTCAACTAAAAGAGTTGAACCTTAGTTTTGATTGAGCCGTTCTGAAACACTGTTTCTGTAGAAAATGCAAGTGGAGATTCGGAGCGCTAAGAGGGTAATAGTGGAAAAAGTAATGTCTCCAAATATAAACTACACAGAATCATTCTGTGAAACTTCTTTCTGATCTGTGCATTCAGCTAACAGAGTTAAACCATACTTTTGATTGAGCAGATCTGAACACTCTTTCTGTAGAAAATGCAACTGGACATTTGGAGCGCTAAGAGAGTAGTAGTGGAAAAAGGAATATATTCAAATATAAACTACACAGAAGCATTCTGTGAAACTTCTTTCTGATCTGAGCATTCAGCTAACAGAGTTAAACCATACTTATGATTGAGCAGTTTTGAAACACTCTGTCTGTAGAAAATGCAACTGGACATTCGTAGCGCTAAGTGGGTAATAGTGGAAAAAAGAATATTTTCAAATATAAACTACACAGAAGCATTGTATGAAACTTCTTTCTGTTCTGTGCATTCAACTAACAGAGTTGAACCTTACTTTTGATTGAGCCTTTCTGAAACACTCTTTCTGTAGAAACTGCAATTGGACATTCTGAGCGCTAAGAGGCCTATATTGGGAAAAATAATATCTTCAAATAAAAACTACACAGAAGCATTGTGTGAAACTTATTTCTGATATGTTCATTAAGCTAACAGAGTTAAACCATACTTTTGATTGCGCAGTTCTGAACACTCTTTCTGTAGAAAATGCAAGTGGACATTCGGAGCGCTAAGAGGGTAATAGTGGAAAAAGGAATATATTCAAATATAAACTACACAGTAGCATTCTGTGAAAATTCTTTCTGTTCTGTGCATTCAACTACCAGAGTTGAACCTTACTTTTGATTGAGCCGTTCTGAAACACTCTTTGTGTAGAAACTGCAATTGTACATGCTAAGCGCTAAGAGGCCTACATTAGGAAAAAGAATATCTTCAAATAAAAACTACACAGATGCATTCTGTGAAACTTATTTCTGATCTGTAAATTCAGTTAACAGAGATAAAACATATTTTTGATTGAGCAGTTATGAAACACTCTTTTTGTAGAAAATGCAAGTGGAGATTCGGAGCGCTAAGAGGGTAATAGTGGAAAACGGAATGTCTTCAAATATAAACTACACAGAATCATTCGGTGAAACTTCTTTCTGATCTGTGCATTCAGCTAACAGTGTTAAACCATACTTTGATTGAGCACATCTGAACACTCTTTCTGTTGAAAATGCAACTGGACATTTGGAGCGCTAAGAGCGTAGTAGTGGAAAAAGGAATATATGCAAATATAAACTACACAGAAGCATTCTGTGAAACTGCTTTCTGATCTGAGCATACAGCTAACAGAGTTAAACCATACTTTTGATTGAGCAGTTTTGAAACTCTCTGTCTGTAGAAAATGCAACTGGACATTCGTAGCGCTAAGTGGGTAATAGTGGAAAAAAGAATATGTTCAAATATAAACTACACAGAAGCATTGTATGAAACTTCTTTCTGTTCTGTGCATTCAACTAACAGAGTTGAACCTTACTTTTGATTGAGCCGTTCTGAAACACTCTTTCTGTAGAAACTGCAATTGGACATTCTGAGCGCTAAGAGGCCTATATTGGGAAAAAGAATGTCTACAAATAAAAATTACACAGAAGAATTGTGTGAAACTACTTTCTGTTCTGTTTGTTCAACTAAAAGAGTTGAACCTTAGTTTTGATTGAGCCGTTCTGAAACACTGTTTCTGTAGAAAATGCAAGTGGAGATTCGGAGCGCTAAGAGGGTAATAGTGGAAAAAGGAATGTCTCCAAATATAAACTACACAGAATCATTCTGTGAAACTTCTTTCTGATCTGTGCATTCAGCTAACAGAGTTAAACCATACTTTTGATTGAGCAGATCTGAACACTCTTTCTGTAGAAAATGCAACTGGACATTTGGAGCGCTAAGAGAGTAGTAGTGGAAAAAGGAATATATTCAAATATAAACTACACAGAAGCATTCTGTGAAACTTCTTTCTGATCTGAGCATTCAGCTAACAGAGTTAAACCATACTTTTGATTGAGCAGTTTTGAAACACTCTGTCTGTAGAAAATGCAACTGGACATTCGTAGCGCTAAGTGGGTAATAGTGGAAAAAAGAATATGTTCAAATATAAACTACACAGAAGCATTGTATGAAACTTCTTTCTGTTCTGTGCATTCAACTAACAGAGTTGAACCTTACTTTTGATTGAGCCTTTCTGAAACACTCTTTCTGTAGAAACTGCAATTGGACATTCTGAGCGCTAAGAGGCCTATATTGGGAAAAATAATATCTTCAAATAAAAACTACACAGAAGCATTGTGTGAAACTTATTTCTGATATGTTCATTAAGCTAACAGAGTTAAACCATACTTTTGATTGCGCAGTTCTGAACACTCTTTCTGTAGAAAATGCAAGTGGACATTCGGAGCGCTAAGAGGGTAATAGTGGAAAAAGGAATATATTCAAATATAAACTACACAGTAGCATTCTGTGAAAATTCTTTCTGTTCTGTGCATTCAACTAACAGAGTTGAACCTAACTTTTGATTGAGCCGTTCTGAAACACTCTTTGTGTAGAAACTGCAATTGGACATGCTAAGCGCTAAGAGGCCTACATTAGGAAAAAGAATATCTTCAAATAAAAACTACACAGATGCATTCTGTGAAACTTATTTCTGATCTTTAAATTCAGTTAACAGAGATAAAACATATTTTTGATTGAGCAGTTATGAAACACTCTTTTTGTAGAAAATGCAAGTGGAGATTCGGAGCGCTAAGAGGGTAATAGTGGAAAAAGGAATGTCTTCAAATATAAACTACACAGAATCATTCGGTGAAACTTCTTTCTGATCTGTGCATTCACCTAACAGAGTTAAACCATACTTTTGATTGAGCACATCTGAACACTCTTTCTGTTGAAAATGCAACTGGACCTTTGGAGCGCTAAGAGCGTAGTAGTGGAAAAAGGAATATATGCAAATATAAACTACACAGAAGCATTCTGTGAAACTTCTTTCTGATCTGAGCATACAGCTAACAGAGTTCAACCATACTTTTGATTGAGCAGTTTTGAAACTCTCTGTCTGTAGAAAATGCAACTGGACATTCGTAGCGCTAAGTGGGTAATAGTGGAAAAAAAAATATGTTCAAATATAAACTACACAGAAGCATTGTATGAAACTTCTTTCTGTTCTGTGCATTCAACTAACAGAGTTGAACTTTACTTTTGATTGAGCCGTTCTGAAACACTCTTTCTGTAGAAACTGCAATTGGACATTCTGAGCGCTAAGAGGCCTATATTGGGAAAAAGAATGTCTACAAATAAAAACTACACAGAAGAATTGTGTGAAACTACTTTCTGTTCTGTTTGTTCAACTAAAAGAGTTGAACCTTAGTTTTGATTGAGCCGTTCTGAAACACTCTTTCTGTAGAAAATGCAAGTGGAGATTCGGAGCGCTAAGAGGGTAATAGTGGAAAAAGGAATGTCTCCAAATATAAACTACACAGAATCATTCTGTGAAACTTCTTTCTGATCTGTGCATTCAGCTAACAGAGTTAAACCATACTTTTGATTGAGCAGATCTGAACACTCTTTCTGTACAAAATGCAACTGGACATTTGGAGCGTTAAGAGAGTAGTAGTGGAAAAAGGAATATATTCAAATATAAACTACACAGAAGCATTCTGTGAAACTTCTTTCTGATCTGAGCATTCAGCTAACAGAGTTAAACCATACTTATGATTGAGCAGTTTTGAAACACTCTGTCTGTAGAAAATGCAACTGGACATTCGTAGCGCTAAGTGGGTAACAGTGGAAAAAAGAATATTTTCAAATATAAACTACACAGAAGCATTGTATGAAACTTCTTTCTGTTCTGTGCATTCAACTAACAGAGTTGAACCTTACTTTTGATTGAGCCTTTCTGAAACACTCTTTCTGTAGAAACTGCAATTGGACATTCTGAGCGCTAAGAGGCCTCTATTGGGAAAAATAATATCTTCAAATAAAAACTACACAGAAGCATTGTGTGAAACTTATTTCTGATATGTTCATTAATCTAACAGAGTTAAACCATACTTTTGATTGCGCAGTTCTGAACACTCTTTCTGTAGAAAATGCAAGTGGACATTCGGAGCGCTAAGAGGGTAATAGTGGAAAAAGGAATATATTCAAATATAAACTACACAGTAGCATTCTGTGAAAATTCTTTCTGTTCTGTGCATTCAACTAACAGAGTTGAACCTTACTTTTGATTGAGCCGTTCTGAAACACTCTTTCTGTAGAAACTGCAATTGGACATGCTAAGCGCTAAGAGGCCTACATTAGGAAAAAGAATATCTTCAAATAAAAACTACACAGATGCATTCTGTGAAACTTATTTCTGATCTGTAAATTCAGTTAACAGAGATAAAACATATTTTTGATTGAGCAGTTATGAAACACTCTTTTTGTAGAAAATGCAAGTGGAGATTCGGAGCGCTAAGAGGGTAATAGTGGAAAAAGGAATGTCTTCAAATATAAACTACACAGAATCATTCGGTGAAACTTCTTTCTGATCTGTGCATTCAGCTAACAGAGTTAAACCATACTTTTGATTGAGCACATCTGAACACTCTTTCTGTTGAAAATGCAACTGGACATTTGGAGCGTTAAGAGCGTAGTAGTGGAAAAAGGAATATATGCAAATATAAACTACACAGAAGCATTCTGTGAAACTTCTTTCTGATCTGAGCATACAGCTAACAGAGGTAAACCATACTTTTGATTGAGCCGTTTTGAAACTCTCTGTCTGTAGAAAATGCAACTGGACAGTCGTAGCGCTAAGTGGGTAATAGTGGAAAAAAGAATATGTTCAAATATAAACTACACAGAAGCATTGTATGAAACTTCTTTCTGTTCTGTGCATTCAACTAACAGAGTTGAACCTTACTTTTGATTGAGCCGTTCTGAAACACTCTTTCTGTAGAAACTGCAATTGGACATTCTGAGCGCTAAGAGGCCTATATTGGGAAAAAGAATGTCTACAAATAAAAACTACACAGAAGAATTGTGTGAAACTACTTTCTGTTCTGTTTGTTCAACTAAAAGAGTTGAACCTTAGTTTTGATTGAGCCGTTCTGAAACACTCTTTCTGTAGAAAATGCAAGTGGAGATTCGGAGCGCTAAGAGGGTAATAGTGGAAAAAGGAATGTCTCCAAATATAAACTACACAGAATCATTCTGTGAAACTTCTTTCTGATCTGTGCATTCAGCTAACAGAGTTAAACCATACTTTTGATTGAGCAGATCTGAACACTCTTTTTGTAGAAAATGCAACTGGTCATTTGGAGCGCTAAGAGAGTAGTAGTGGAAAAAGGAATATATTCAAATATAAACTACACAGAAGCATTCTGTGAAACTTCTTTCTGATCTGAGCATTCAGCTAACAGAGTTAAACCATACTTATGATTGAGCAGTTTTGAAACACTCTGTCTGTAGAAAATGCAACTGGACATTCGTAGCGCTAAGTGGGTAATAGTGGAAAAAATAATATTTTCAAATATAAACTACACAGAAGCATTGTATGAAACTTCTTTCTGTTCTGTGCATTCAACTAACAGAGTTGAACCTTACTTTTGATTGAGCCTTTCTGAAACACTCTTTCTGTAGAAACTGCAATTGAACATTCTGAGCGCTAAGAGGCCTATATTGGGAAAAATAATATCTTCAAATAAAAACTACACAGAAGCATTGTGTGAAACTTATTTCTGATATGTTCATTAAGCTAACAGAGTTAAACCATACTTTTGATTGCACAGTTCTGAACACTCTTTCTGTAGAAAATGCAAGTGGACATTCGGAGCGCTAAGAGGGTAATAGTGGAAAAAGGAATATATTCAAATATAAACTACACAGTAGCATTCTGTGAAAATACTTTCTGTTCTGTGCATTCAACTAACAGAGTTGAACCTTACTTTTGATTGAGCCGTTCTGAAACACTCTTTCTGTAGAAACTGCAATTGGACATGCTAAGCGCTAAGAGGCCTACATTGGGAAAAAGAATATCTTCAAATAAAAACTACACAGATGCATTCTGTGAAACTTATTTCTGATCTGTAAATTCAGTTAACAGAGATAAAACATATTTTTGATTGAGCAGTTATGAAACACTCTTTTTGTAGAAAATGCAAGTGGAGATTCGGAGCGCTAAGAGGGTAATAGTGGAAAAAGGAATGTCTTCAAATATAAACTACACAGAATCATTCGGTGAAACTTCTTTCTGATCTGTGCATTCAGCTAACAGAGTTAAACCATACTTTTGATTGAGCGGATCTGAACACTCTTTCTGTTGAAAATGCAACTGGACATTTGGAGCGCTAAGAGCGTAGTAGTGGAAAAAGGAATATATTCAAATATAAACTACACAGAAGCATTCTGTGAAACTTCTTTCTGATCTGAGCATTCAGCTAACAGAGTTAAACCATACTTTTGATTGAGCAGTTTTGAAACACTCTGTCTGTAGAAAATGCAACTGGACATTCGTAGCGCTAAGTGGGTAATAGTGGAAAAAAGAATATGTTCAAATATAAACTACACAGAAGCATTGTATGAAACTTCTTTCTGTTCTGTGCATTCAACTAACAGAGTTGAACCTTACTTTTGATTGAGCCTTTCTGAAACACTCTTTCTGTAGAAACTGCAATTGGACATTCTGAGCGCTAAGAGGCCTATATTGGGAAAAATAATATCTTCAAATAAAAACTACACAGAAGCATTGTGTGAAACTTATTTCTGATATGTTCATTAAGCTAACAGAGTTAAACCATACTTTTGATTGTGCAGTTCTGAACACTCTTTCTGTAGAAAATGCAAGTGGACATTCGGAGCGCTAAGAGGGTAATAGTGAAAAAAGGAATATATTCAAATATAAACTACACAGTAGCATTCTGTGAAAATTCTTTCTGTTCTGTGCATTCAACTAACAGAGTTGAACCTTACTTTTGATTGAGCCGTTCTGAAACACTCTTTCTGTAGAAACTGCAATTGGACATGCTAAGCGCTAAGAGGCCTACATTGGGAAAAAGAATATCTTCAAATAAAAACTACACAGATGCATTCTGTGAAACTTATTTCTGATCTGTAAATTCAGTTAACAGAGATAAAACATATTTTTGATTGAGCAGTTATGAAACACTCTTTTTGTAGAAAATGCAAGTGGAGATTCGGAGCGCTAAGAGGGTAATAGTGGAAAAAGGAATGTCTTCAAATATAAACTACACAGAATCATTCGGTGAAACTTCTTTCTGATCTGTGCATTCAGCTAACAGAGTTAAACCATACTTTTGATTGAGCAGATCTGAACACTCTTTCTGTTGAAAATGCAACTGGACATTTGGAGCGCTAAGAGCGTAGTAGTGGAAAAAGGAATATATTCAAATATAAACTACACAGAAGCATTCTGTGAAACTTCTTTCTGATCTGAGCATTCAGCTAACAGAGTTAAACCATACTTTTGATTGAGCAGTTTTGAAACACTCTGTCTGTAGAAAATGCAACTGGACATTCGTAGCGCTAAGTGGGTAATAGTGGAAAAAAGAATATGTTCAAATATAAACTACACAGAAGCATTGTATGAAATTTCTTTCTGTTCTGTGCATTCAACTAACAGAGTTGAACCTTACTTTTGATTGAGCCGTTCTGAAACACTCTTTCTGTAGAAACTGCAATTGGACATTCTGAGCGCTAAGAGGCCTATATTGGGAAAAAGAATGTCTACAAATAAAAACTACACAGAAGAATTGTGTGAAACTTCTTTCTGTTCTGTTTGTTCAACTAAAAGAGTTGAACCTTAGTTTTGATTGAGCCGTTCTGAAACACTCTTTCTGTAGAAAATGCAAGTGGAGATTCGGAGCGCTAAGAGGGTAATAGTGGAAAAAGGAATGTCTCCAAATATAAACTACACAGAATCATTCTGTGAAACTTCTTTCTGATCTGTGCATTCAGCTAACAGAGTTAAACCATACTTTTGATTGAGCAGATCTGAACACTCTTTCTGTAGAAAATGCAACTGGACATTCGTAGCGCTAAGTGGGTAATAGTGGAAAAAAGAATATGTTCAAATATAAACTACACAGAAGCATTGTATGAAACTTCTTTCTGTTCTGTGCATTCAACTAACAGAGTTGAGCCTTACTTTTGATTGAGCCGTTCTGAAACACTCTTTCTGTAGAAACTGCAATTGGACATTCTGAGCGCTAAGAGGCCTATATTGGGAAAAAGAATGTCTACAAATAAAAACTACACAGAAGAATTGTGTGAAACTTCTTTCTGTTCTGTTTGTTCAACTAAAAGAGTTGAACCTTAGTTTTGATTGAGCCGTTCTGAAACACTCTTTCTGTAGAAAATGCAAGTGGAGATTCGGAGCGCTAAGAGGGTAATAGTGGAAAAAGGAATGTCTCCAAATATAAACTACACAGAATCATTCTGTGAAACTTCTTTCTGATCTGTGCATTCAGCTAACAGGTTTAAACCATACTTTTGATTGAGCAGATCTGAACACTCTTTCTGTAGAAAATGCAACTGGACATTTGGAGCGCTAAGAGAGTAGTAGTGGAAAAAGGAATATATTCAAATATAAACTACACAGAAGCATTCTGTGAAACTTCTTTCTGATCTGAGCATTCAGCTAACAGAGTTAAACCATACTTTTGATTGAGCAGTTTTGAAACACTCTGTCTGTAGAAAATGCAACTGGACATTCGTAGCGCTAAGAGGGTAATAGTGGAAAAAAGAATATGTTCAAATATAAACTACACAGAATCATTGTATGAAACTTCTTTCTGTTCTGTGCATTCAACTAACAGAGTTGAACCTTACTTTTGATTGAGCCTTTCTGAAACACTCTTTCTGTAGAAACTGCAATTGGACATTCTGAGCGCTAAGAGGCCTATATTGGGAAAAATAATATCTTCAAATAAAAACTACACAGAAGCATTGTGTGAAACTTATTTCTGATATGTTCATTAAGCTAACAGAGTTAAACCATACTTTTGATTGCGCAGTTCTGAACACTCTTTCTGTAGAAAATGCAAGTGGACATTCGGAGCGCTAAGAGGGTAATAGTGAAAAAAGGAATATATTCAAATATAAACTACACAGTAGCATTCTGTGAAAATTCTTTCTGTTCTGTGCATTCAACTAACAGAGTTGAACCTTACTTTTGATTGAGCCGTTCTGAAACACTCTTTCTGTAGAAACTGCAATTGGACATGCTAAGCGCTAAGAGGCCTACATTGGGAAAAAGAATATCTTCAAATAAAAACTACACAGATGCATTCTGTGAAACTTATTTCTGATCTGTAAATTCAGTTAACAGAGATAAAACATATTTTTGATTGAGCAGTTATGAAACACTCTTTTTGTAGAAAATGCAAGTGGAGATTCGGAGCGCTAAGTGGGTAATAGTGGAAAAAGGAATGTCTTCAAATATAAACTACACAGAATCATTCGGTGAAACTTCTTTCTGATCTGTGCATTCAGCTAACAGAGTTAAACCATACTTTTGATTGAGCAGATCTGAACACTCTTTCTGTTGAAAATACAACTGGACATTTGGAGCGCTAAGAGCGTAGTAGTGGAAAAAGGAATATATTCAAATATAAACTACACAGAAGCATTCTGTGAAACTGCTTTCTGATCTGAGCATTCAGCTAACAGAGTTAAACCACAATTTTGATTGAGCAGTTTTGAAACACTCTGTCTGTAGAAAATGCAACTGGACATTCGTAGTGCTAAGTGGGTAATAGTGGAAAAAAGAATATTTTCAAATATAAACTACACAGAAGCATTGTATGAAACTTCTTTCTGTTCTGTGCATTCAACTAACAGAGTTGAACCTTACTTTTGATTGAGCCTTTCTGAAACACTCTTTCTGTAGAAACTGCAATTGGACATTCTGAGCGCTAAGAGGCCTCTATTGGGAAAAATAATATCTTCAAATAAAAACTACACAGAAGCATTGTGTGAAACTTATTTCTGATATGTTCATTAAGCTAACAGAGTTAAACCATACTTTTGATTGCGCAGTTCTGAACACTCTTTCTGTAGAAAATGCAAGTGGACATTGGGAGCGCTAAGAGGGTAATAGTGGAAAAAGGAATATATTCAAATATAAAATACACAGTAGCATTCTGTGAAAATTCTTTCTGTTCTGTGCATTCAACTAACAGAGTTGAACCTTACTTTTGATTGAGCCGTTCTGAAACACTCTTTCTGTAGAAACTGCAATTGGACATTCTGAGCGCTAAGAGGCCTATATTGGGAAAAAGAATGTCTACAAATAAAAACTACACAGAAGAATTGTGTGAAACTTCTTTCTGTTCTGTTTGTTCAACTAAAAGAGTTGAACCTTAGTTTTGATTGAGCCGTTCTGAAACACTCTTTCTGTAGAAAATGCAAGTGGAGATTCGGAGCGCTAAGAGGGTAATAGTGGAAAAAGGAATGTCTCCAAATATAAACTATACAGAATCATTCTGTGAAACTTCTTTGTGATCTGTGCATTCAGCTAACAGAGTTAAACCATACTTTTGATTGAGCAGATCTGAACACTCTTTCTGTAGAAAATGCAACTGGACATTTGGAGCGCTAAGAGAGTAGTAGTGGAAAAAGGAATATATTCAAATATAAACTACACAGAAGCATTCTGTGAAACTTCTTTCTGATCTGAGCATTCAGCTAACAGAGTTAAACCATACTTTTGATTGAGCAGTTTTGAAACACTCTGTCTGTAGAAAATGCAACTGGACATTCGTAGCGCTAAGTGGGTAA
Organism: Symphalangus syndactylus; assembly: GCF_028878055.3. Taxonomy (NCBI): domain Eukaryota; kingdom Metazoa; phylum Chordata; class Mammalia; order Primates; family Hylobatidae; genus Symphalangus; species Symphalangus syndactylus. Next base: position 104,388,945 of record NC_072438.2, read on the forward strand.
TCGTGGAAAAAAGAATATGTTCAAATATAAACTACACAGAAGCATTGTATGAAACTTCTTTCTGTTCTGTGCATTCAACTAACAGAGTTGAACCTTATTTTTGATTGAGCCTTTCTGAAACACTCTTTCTGTAGAAACTGCAATTGGACATTCTGAGCGCTAAGAGGCCTCTATTGGGAAAAATAATATCTTCAAATAAAAACTACACAGAAGCATTGTGTGAAACTTATTTCTGATATGTTCATTAAGCTAACAGAGTTAAACCATACTTTTGATTGCGCAGTTCTGAACACTCTTTCTGTAGGAAATGCAAGTGGACATTCGGAGCGCTAAGAGAGTAATAGTGGAAAAAGGAATATATTCAAATATAAACTACACAGTAGCATTCTGTGAAAATTCTTTCTGTTCTGTGCATTCAACTAACAGAGTTGAACCTTACTTTTGATTGAGCCGTTCTGAAACACTCTTTCTGTAGAAACTGCAATTGGACATGCTAAGCGCTAAGAGGCCTACATTGGGAAAAAGAATATCTTCAAATAAAAACTACACAGATGCATTCTGTGAAACTTATTTCTGATCTGTAAATTCAGTTAACAGAGATAAAACATATTTTTGATTGAGCAGTTATGAAACACTCTTTTTGTAGAAAATGCAAGTGGAGATTCGGAGCGCTAAGAGGGTAATAGTGGAAAAAGGAATGTCTTCAAATATAAACTACACATAATCATTCGGTGAAACTTCTTTCTGATCTGTGCATTCAGCTAACAGATTTAAACCATACTTTTGATTGAGCAGATCTGAACACTCTTTCTGTTGAAAATGCAACTGGACATTTGGAGCGCTAAGAGCGTAGTAGTGGAAAAAGGAATATATTCAAATATAAACTACACAGAAGCATTCTGTGAAACTTCTTTCTGATCTGAGCATTCAGCTAACAGAGTTAAACCATACTTTTGATTGAGCAGTTTTGAAACACTCTGTCTGTAGAAAATGCAACTGGACATTCGTAGCGCTAAGTGGGTAATAGTGGAAAGAAGAATATGTTCAAATATAAACTACACAGAAGCATTGTATGAAACTTCTTTCTGTTCTGTGCATTCAACTAACAGAGTTGAACATTACTTTTGATTGAGCCGTTCTGAAACACTCTTTCTGTAGAAACTGCAATTGGATATTCTGAGCGCTAAGAGGCCTATATTGGGAAAAAGAATGTCTACAAATAAAAACTACACAGAAGAATTGTGTGAAACTTCTTTCTGTTCTGTTTGTTCAACTAAAAGAGTTGAACCTTAGTTTTGATTGAGCCGTTCTGAAACACTCTTTCTGTAGAAAATGCAAGTGGAGATTCGGAGCGCTAAGAGGGTAATAGTGGAAAAAGGAATGTCTCCAAATATAAACTACACAGAATCATTCTGTGAAACTTCTTTCTGATCTGTGCATTCAGCTAACAGAGTTAAACCATACTTTTGATTGAGCAGATCTGAACACACTTTCTGTAGAAAATGCAACTGGACATTCGTAGCGCTAAGTGGGTAATAGTGGAAAAAAGAATATGTTCAAATATAAACTACACAGAAGCATTGTATGAAACTTCTTTCTGTTCTGTGCATTCAACTAACAGAGTTGAGCCTTACTTTTGATTGAGCCGTTCTGAAACACTCTTTCTGTAGAAACTGCAATTGGACATTCTGAGCGCTAAGAGGCCTATATTGGGAAAAAGAATGTCTAAAAATAAAAACTACACAGAAGAATTGTGTGAAACTTCTTTCTGTTCTGTTTGTTCAACTAAAAGAGTTGAACCTTAGTTTTGATTGAGCCGTTCTGAAACACTCTTTCTGTAGAAAATGCAAGTGGAGATTCGGAGCGCTAAGAGGGTAATAGTGGAAAAAGGAATGTCTCCAAATATAAACTACACAGAAGCATTCTGTGAAACTTCTTTCTGATCTGAGCATTCAGCTAACAGAGTTAAACCATACTTTTGATTGAGCAGTTTTGAAACACTCTGTCTGTAGAAAATGCAACTGGACATTCGTAGCGCTAAGAGGGTAATAGTGGAAAAAAGAATATGTTCAAATATAAACTACACAGAAGCATTGTATGAAACTTCTTTCTGTTCTGTGCATTCAACTAACAGAGTTGAACCTTACTTTTGATTGTGCCTTTCTGAAACACTCTTTCTGTAGAATCTGCAATTGGACATTCTGAGCGCTAAGAGGCCTCTATTGGGAAAAATAATATCTTCAAATAAAAACTACACAGAAGCATTGTGTGAAACTTATTTCTGATATGTTCATTAAGCTAACAGAGTTAAACCATACTTTTGATTGCGCAGTTCTGAACACTCTTTCTGTAGAAAATGCAAGTGGACATTCGGAGCGCTAAGAGGGTAATAGTGGAAAAAGGAATATATTCAAATATAAACTACACAGTAGCATTCTGTGAAAATTCTTTCTGTTCTGTGCATTCAACTAACAGAGTTGAACCTTACTTTTGATTGAGCCGTTCTAAAACACTCTTTCTGTAGAAACTGCAATTGGACATGCTAAGCGCTAAGAGGCCTACATTGGGAAAAAGAATATCTTCAAATAAAAACTACACAGATGCATTCTGTGAAACTTATTTCTGATCTGTAAATTCAGTTAACAGAGATAAAACATATTTTTGATTGAGCAGTTATGAAACACTCTTTTTGTAGAAAATGCAAGTGGAGATTCGGAGCGCTAAGAGGGTAATAGTGGAAAAAGGAATGTCTTCAAATATAAACTACACAGAATCATTCGGTGAAACTTCTTTCTGATCTGTGCATTCAGCTAACAGAGTTAAACCATACTTTTGATTGAGCAGATCTGAACACTCTTTCTGTAGAAAATGCAACTGGACATTTGGAGCGCTAAGAGCGTAGTAGTTGAAAAAGGAATATATTCAAATATAAACTACGCAGAAGCATTCTGTGAAACTTCTTTCTGATGTGAGCATTCAGCTAACAGAGTTAAACCATACTTTTGATTGAGCAGTTTTGAAACACTCTGTCTGTAGAAAATGCAACTGGACATTCGTAGCGCTAAGTGGGTAATAGTGGAAAAAAGGATATGTTCAAATATAAACTACACAGAAGCATTGTATGAAACTTCTTTCTGTTCTGTGCATTCAACTAACAGAGTTGAACCTTACTTTTGATTGAGCCGTTCTGAAACACACTTTCTGTAGAAACTGCAATTGGACATTCTGAGCGCTAAGAGGCCTATATTGGGAAAAAGAATGTCTACAAATAAAAACTACACAGAAGAATTGTGTGAAACTTCTTTCTGTTCTGTTTGTTCAACTAAAAGAGTTGAACCTTAGTTTTGATTGAGCCGTTCTGTAACAGTCTTTCTGTAGAAAATGCAAGTGGAGATTCGGAGCGCTAAGAGGGTAATAGTGGAAAAAGGAATGTCTCCAAATATAAACTACACAGAATCATTCTGTGAAACTTCTTTCTGATCTGTGCATTCAGCTAACAGAGTTAAACCATACTTTTGATTGAGCAGATCTGAACACTCTTTCTGTAGAAAATGCAACTGGACATTTGGAGCGCTAAGAGAGTAGTAGTGGAAAAAGGAATATATTCAAATATAAACTATACAGAAGCATTCTGTGAAACCTCTTTCTGATCTGAGCATTCAGCTAACAGAGTTAAACCATACTTTTGATTGAGCAGTTTTGAAACACTCTGTCTGTAGAAAATGCAACTGGACATTCGTAGCGCTAAGTGGGTAATAGTGGAAAAAAGAATATGTTCAAATATAAACTACAGAGAAGCATTGTATGAAACTTCTTTCTGTTCTGTGCATTCAACTAACAGAGTTGAACCTTACTTTTGATTGAGCCTTTCTGAAACACTCTTTCTGTAGAAACTGCAATTGGACATTCTGAGCGTTAAGAGGCCTCTATTGGGAAAAATAATATCTTCAAATAAAAACTACACAGAAGAATTTTGTGAAACTTATTTCTGATATGTTCATTAAGCTAACAGAGTTAAACCATACTTTTGATTGCGCAGTTCTGAACACTCTTTCTGTAGAAAATGCAAGTGGACATTCGGAGCGCTAAGAGGGTAATAGTGGAAAAAGGAATATATTCAAATATGAACTACACAGTAGCATTCTGTGAAAATTCTTTCTGTTCTGTGCATTCAACTAACAGAGTTGAACCTTACTTTTGATTGAGCCGTTCTGAAACACTCTTTCTGTAGAAACTGCAATTGGACATGCTAAGCGCTAAGAGGCCTACATTGGGAAAAAGAATATCTTCAAATAAAAACTACACAGATGCATTCTGTGAAACTTATTTCTGATCTGTAAATTCAGTTAACAGAGATAAAACATATTTTTGATTGAGCAGTTATGAAACACTCTTTTTGTAGAAAATGCAAGTGGAGATTCGGAGCGCTAAGAGGGTAATAGTGGAAAAAGGAATGTCTTCAACTATAAACTACACAGAATCATTCGGTGAAACTTCTTTCTGATCTGTGCATTCAGCTAACAGTGTTAAACCATACTTTTGATTGAGCAGATCTGAACACTCTTTCTGTTGAAAATGCAACTGGACATTTGGAGCGCTAAGAGCGTAGTAGTGGAAAAAGGAATATATTCAAATATAAACTACACAGAAGCATTCTGTGAAACTTCTTTCTGATCTGAGCATTCAGCTAACAGAGTTAAACCATACTTTTGATTGAGCAGTTTTGAAACACTCTGTCTGTAGAAAATGCAACTGGACATTCGTAGCGCTAAGTGGGTAATAGTGGAAAAAAGAATATGTTCAAATATAAACTACACAGAAGCATTGTATGAAACTTCTTTCTGTTCTGTGCATTCAACTAACAGAGTTGAACCTTACTTTTGATTGAGCCGTTCTGAAACACTCTTTCTGTAGAAACTGCAATTGGACATTCTGAGCGCTAGGAGGCCTATATTGGGAAAAAGAATGTCTACAAATAAAAACTACACAGAAGAATTGTGTGAAACTTCTTTCTGTTCTGTTTGTTCAACTAAAAGAGTTGAACCTTAGTTTTGATTGAGCCGTTCTGAAACACTCTTTCTGTAGAAAATGCAAGTGGAGATTCGGAGCGCTAAGGGGGTAATAGTGGAAAAAGGAATGTCTCCAAATATGAACTACACAGAATCATTCGGTGAAACTTCTTTCTGATCTGTGCATTCAGCTAACAGAGTTAAACCATACTTTTGATTGAGCAGATCTGAACTCTCTTTCTGTAGAAAATGCAACTGGACATTTGGAGCGATAAGAGAGTAGTAGTGGAAAAAGGAATATATTCAAATATAAACTACACTGAAGCATTCTGTGAAACTTCTTTCTGATCTGAGCATTCAGCTAACAGAGTTAAACCATACTTTTGATTGAGCAGTTTTGAAACACTCTGTCTGTAGAAAATGCAACTGGACATTCCTAGCGCTAAGTGGGTAATAGTGGAAAAAAGAATATGTTCAAATATAAACTACACAGAAGCATCGTATGAAACTTCTTTCTGTTCTGTGCATTCAACTAACAGAGTTGAATCTTACTTTTGATTGAGCCTTTCTGAAACACTCTTTCTGTAGAAAATGCAATTGGACATTCTGAGCGCTAAGAGGCCTCTATTGGGAAAAATAATATCTTCAAATAAAAACTACACAGAAGCATTGTGTGAAACTTATTTCTGATATGTTCATTAAGCTAACAGAGTTAAACCATACTTTTGATTGCGCAGTTCTGTACACTCTTTCTGTAGAAAATGGAAGTGGACATTCGGAGCGCTAAGAGGGTAATAGTGGAAAAAGGAATATATTCAAATATAAACTACACAGTAGCATTCTGTGAAAATTCTTTCTGTTCTGTGCATTCAACTAACAGAGTTGAACCTTACTTTTGATTGAGCCGTTCTGAAACACTCTTTCTGTAGAAACAGGAATTGGACATGCTAAGCGCTAAGAGGCCTACATTGGGAAAAAAAATATCTTCAAATAAAAACTACACAGATGCATTCTGTGGAACTTATTTCTGATCTGTAAATTCATTTAACAGAGATAAAACATATTTTGGATTGAGCAGTTATGAAACACTCTTTTTGTAGAAAATGCAAGTGGAGATTCGGAGCGCTAAGAGGTTAATAGTGGAAAAAGGAATGTCTTCAAATATAAACTACACAGAATCATTCGGTGAAACTTCTTTCTGATCTGTGCATTCAGCTAACAGAGTTAAACCATAGTTTTGATTGAGCAGATCTGAACACTCTTTCTGTAGAAAATGCAACTGTACATTTGGAGCGCTAAGAGCGTAGTAGTGGAAAAAGGAATATATTCAAATATAAACTACACAGAAGCATTCTGTGAAACTCCTTTCTGATCTGAGCATTCAGCTAACAGAGTTAAACCATACTTTTGATTGTGCAGTTTTGAAACACTCTGTCTGTAGAAAATGCAACTGGACATTCGTAGCGCTAAGTGGGAAATAGTGGAAAAAAGAATATATTCAAATATAAACTACACAGAAGCATTGTATGAAACTTCTTTCTGTTCTGTGCATTCAACTAACAGAGTTGAACCTTACTTTTGATTGAGCCGTTCTGAAACACTCTTTCTGTAGAAACTGCAATTGGACATTCTGAGCGCTAAGAGGCCTATATTGGGAAAAAGAATGTCTACAAATAAAAACTACACAGAAGATTTGTGTGAAACTTCTTTCTGTTCTGTTTGTTCAACTAAAAGAGTTGAACCTTAGTTTTGATTGAGCCGTTCTGAAACACTCTTTCTGTAGAAAATGCAAGTGGATATTCGGAGCGCTAAGGGGGTAATAGTGGAAAAAGGAATGTCTCCAAATATAAACTATACAGAATCATTCTGTGAAACTTCTTTGTGATCTGTGCATTCAGCTAACAGAGTTAAACCATACTTTTGATTGAGCAGATCTGAACACTCTTTCTGTAGAAAATGCAACTGGACATTTGGAGCGCTAAGAGAGTAGTAGTGGAAAAAGGAATATATTCAAATATAAACTACACAGAAGCATTCTCTGAAACTTCTTTCTGATCTGAGCATTCAGCTAACAGAGTTAAACCATACTTTTGATTGAGCAGTTTTGAAACACTCTGTCTGTAGAAAATTCAACTGGACATTCGTAGCGCTAAGTGGGTATTCGTGGAAAAAAGAATATGTTCAAATATAAACTACACAGAAGCATTGTATGAAACTTCTTTCTGTTCTGTGCATTCAACTAACAGAGTTGAACCTTATTTTTGATTGAGCCTTTCTGAAACACTCTTTCTGTAGAAACTGCAATTGGACATTCTGAGCGCTAAGAGGCCTCTATTGGGAAAAATAATATCTTCAAATAAAAACTACACAGAAGCATTGTGTGAAACTTATTTCTGATATGTTCATTAAGCTAACAGAGTTAAACCATACTTTTGATTGCGCAGTTCTGAACACTCTTTCTGTAGGAAATGCAAGTGGACATTCGGAGCGCTAAGAGAATAATAGTGGAAAAATGAATATATTCAAATATAAACTACACAGTAGCATTCTGTGAAAATTCTTTCTGTTCTGTGCATTCAACTAACAGAGTTGAACCTTACTTTTGATTGAGCCGTTCTGAAACACTCTTTCTGTAGAAACTGCAATTGGACATGCTAAGCGCTAAGAGGCCTACATTGGGAAAAAGAATATCTTCAAATAAAAACTACACAGATGCATTCTGTGAAACTTATTTCTGATCTGTAAATTCAGTTAACAGAGATAAAACATATTTTTGATTGAGCAGTTATGAAACACTCTTTTTGTAGAAAATGCAAGTGGAGATTCGGAGCGCTAAGAGGGTAATAGTGGAAAAAGGAATGTCTTCAAATATAAACTACACAGAATCATTCGGTGAAACTTCTTTCTGATCTGTGCATTCAGCTAACAGAGTTAAACCATACTTTTGATTGAGCAGATCTGAACACTCTTTCGGTTGAAAATGCAACTGGACATTTAGAGCGCTAAGAGCGTAGTAGTGGAAAAAGGAATATATTCAAATATAAACTACACAGAAGCATTCTGTGAAACTTCTTTCTGATCTGAGCATTCAGCTAACAGAGTTAAACCATACTTTTGATTGAGCAGTTTTGAAACACTCTGTCTGTAGAAAATGCAACTGGACATTCGTAGCGCTAAGTGGGTAATAGTGGAAAAAAGAATATGTTCAAATATAAACTACACAGAAGCATTGTATGAAACTTCTTTCTGTTCTGTGCATTCAACTAACAGAGTTGAACCTTACTTTGATTGAGCCGTTCTGAAACACTCTTTCTGTAGAAACTGCAATTGGACATTCTGAGCGCTAAGAGGCCTATATTGGGTAAAAGAATGTCTACAAATAAAAACTACACAGAAGAATTGTGTGAAACTTCTTTCTGTTCTGTTTGTTCAACTAAAAGAGTTGAACCTTAGTTTTGATTGAGCCGTTCTGAAACACTCTTTCTGTAGAAAATGCAAGTGGAGATTCGGAGCGCTAAGAGGGTAATAGTGGAAAAAGGAATGTCTCCAAATATAAACTACACAGAATCATTCTGTGAAACTTTTTCTGATCTGTGCATTCAGCTAACAGAGTTAAACCATACTTTTGATTGAGCAGATCTGAACACCCTTTCTGTAGAAAATGCAACTGGACATTTGGAGCGCAAAGAGAGTAGTAGTGGAAAAAGGAATATATTCAAATATAAACTACACAGAAGCATTCTGTGAAACTTCTTTCTGATCTGAGCATTCAGCCAACAGAGTTAAACCATACTTTTGATTGAGCAGTTTTGAAACACTCTGTCTGTAGAAAATGCAACTGGACATTCGTAGCGCTAAGTGGGTAATAGTGCAAAAAAGAATATGTTCAAATATAAACTACACAGAAGCATTGTATGAAACTTCTTTCTGTTCTGTGCATTCAACTAACAGAGTTGAACCTTACTTTTGATTGAGCCTTTCTGAAACACTCTTTCTGTAGAAACTGCAATTGGACATTCTGAGCGCTAAGAGGCCTATATTGGGAAAAATAATATCTTCAAATAAAAACTACACAGAAGCATTGTGTGAAACTTATTTCTGATATGTTCATTAAGCTAACAGAGTTAAACCATACTTTTGATTGTGCAGTTCTGAACACTCTTTCTGTAGAAAATGCAAGTGGACATTCGGAGCGCTAAGAGGGTAATAGTGAAAAAAGGAATATATTCAAATATAAACTACACAGTAGCATTCTGTGAAAATTCTTTCTGTTCTGTGCATTCAACTAACAGAGTTGAACCTTACTTTTGATTGAGCCGTTCTGAAACACTCTTTCTGTAGAAACTGCAATTGGACATGCTAAGCGCTAAGAGGCCTACATTGGGAAAAAGAATATCTTCAAATAAAAACTACACAGATGCATTCTGTGAAACTTATTTCTGATCTGTAAATTCAGTTAACAGAGATAAAACATATTTTTGATTGAGCAGTTATGAAACACTCTTTTTGTAGAAAATGCAAGTGGAGATTCGGAGCGCTAAGAGGGTAATAGTGGAAAAAGGAATGTCTTCAAATATAAACTACACAGAATCATTCGGTGAAACTTCTTTCTGATCTGTGCATTCAGCTAACAGAGTTAAACCATACTTTTGATTGAGCAGATCTGAACACTCTTTCTGTTGAAAATGCAACTGGACATTTGGAGCGCTAAGAGCGTAGTAGTGGAAAAAGGAATATATTCAAATATAAACTACACAGAAGCATTCTGTGAAACTTCTTTCTGATCTGAGCATTCAGCTAACAGAGTTAAACCATACTTTTGATTGAGCAGTTTTGAAACACTCTGTCTGTAGAAAATGCAACTGGACATTCGTAGCGCTAAGTGGGTAATAGTGGAAAAAAGAATATGTTCAAATATAAACTACACAGAAGCATTGTATGAAATTTCTTTCTGTTCTGTGCATTCAACTAACAGAGTTGAACCTTACTTTTGATTGAGCCGTTCTGAAACACTCTTTCTGTAGAAACTGCAATTGGACATTCTGAGCGCTAAGAGGCCTATATTGGGAAAAAGAATGTCTACAAATAAAAACTACACAGAAGAATGGTGTGAAACTTCTTTCTGTTCTGTTTGTTCAACTAAAAGAGTTGAACCTTAGTTTTGATTGAGCCGTTCTGAAACACTCTTTCTGTAGAAAATGCAAGTGGAGATTCGGAGCGCTAAGAGGGTAATAGTGGAAAAAGGAATGTCTCCAAATATAAACTACACAGAATCATTCTGTGAAACTTCTTTCTGATCTGTGCATTCAGCTAACAGAGTTAAACCATACTTTTGATTGAGCAGATCTGAACACTCTTTCTGTAGAAAATGCAACTGGACATTCGTAGCGCTAAGTGGGTAATAGTGGAAAAAAGAATATGTTCAAATATAAACTACACAGAAGCATTGTATGAAACTTCTTTCTGTTCTGTGCATTCAACTAACAGAGTTGAGCCTTACTTTTGATTGAGCCGTTCTGAAACACTCTTTCTGTAGAAACTGCAATTGGACATTCTGAGCGCTAAGAGGCCTATATTGGGAAAAAGAATGTCTACAAATAAAAACTACACAGAAGAATTGTGTGAAACTTCTTTCTGTTCGGTTTGTTCAACTAAAAGAGTTGAACCTTAGTTTTGATTGAGCCGTTCTGAAACACTCTTTCTGTAGAAAATGCAAGTGGAGATTCGGAGCGCTAAGAGGGTAATAGTGGAAAAAGGAATGTCTCCAAATATAAACTACACAGAATCATTCTGTGAAACTTCTTTCTGATCTGTGCATTCAGCTAACAGGTTTAAACCATACTTTTGATTGAGCAGATCTGAACACTCTTTCTGTAGAAAATGCAACTGGACATTTGGAGCGCTAAGAGAGTAGTAGTGGAAAAAGGAATATATTCAAATATAAACTACACAGAAGCATTCTGTGAAACTTCTTTCTGATCTGAGCATTCAGCTAACAGAGTTAAACCATACTTTTGATTGAGCAGTTTTGAAACACTCTGTCTGTAGAAAATGCAACTGGACATTCGTAGCGCTAAGAGGGTAATAGTGGAAAAAAGAATATGTTCAAATATAAACTACACAGAATCATTGTATGAAACTTCTTTCTGTTCTGTGCATTCAACTAACAGAGTTGAACCTTACTTTTGATTGAGCCTTTCTGAAACACTCTTTCTGTAGAAACTGCAATTGGACATTCTGAGCGCTAAGAGGCCTATATTGGGAAAAATAATATCTTCAAATAAAAACTACACAGAAGCATTGTGTGAAACTTATTTCTGATATGTTCATTAAGCTAACAGAGTTAAACCATACTTTTGATTGCGCAGTTCTGAACACTCTTTCTGTAGAAAATGCAAGTGGACATTCGGAGCGCTAAGAGGGTAATAGTGAAAAAAGGAATATATTCAAATATAAACTACACAGTAGCATTCTGTGAAAATTCTTTCTGTTCTGTGCATTCAACTAACAGAGTTGAACCTTACTTTTGATTGAGCCGTTCTGAAACACTCTTTCTGTAGAAACTGCAATTGGACATGCTAAGCGCTAAGAGGCCTACATTGGGAAAAAGAATATCTTCAAATAAAAACTACACAGATGCATTCTGTGAAACTTATTTCTGATCTGTAAATTCAGTTAACAGAGATAAAACATATTTTTGATTGAGCAGTTATGAAACACTCTTTTTGTAGAAAATGCAAGTGGAGATTCGGAGCGCTAAGTGGGTAATAGTGGAAAAAGGAATGTCTTCAAATATAAACTACACAGAATCATTCGGTGAAACTTCTTTCTGATCTGTGCATTCAGCTAACAGAGTTAAACCATACTTTTGATTGAGCAGATCTGAACACTCTTTCTGTTGAAAATACAACTGGACATTTGGAGCGCTAAGAGCGTAGTAGTGGAAAAAGGAATATATTCAAATATAAACTACACAGAAGCATTCTGTGAAACTGCTTTCTGATCTGAGCATTCAGCTAACAGAGTTAAACCACAATTTTGATTGAGCAGTTTTGAAACACTCTGTCTGTAGAAAATGCAACTGGACATTCGTAGTGCTAAGTGGGTAATAGTGGAAAAAAGAATATTTTCAAATATAAACTACACAGAAGCATTGTATGAAACTTCTTTCTGTTCTGTGCATTCAACTAACAGAGTTGAACCTTACTTTTGATTGAGCCTTTCTGAAACACTCTTTCTGTAGAAACTGCAATTGGACATTCTGAGCGCTAAGAGGCCTCTATTGGGAAAAATAATATCTTCAAATAAAAACTACACAGAAGCATTGTGTGAAACTTATTTCTGATATGTTCATTAAGCTAACAGAGTTAAACCATACTTTTGATTGCGCAGTTCTGAACACTCTTTCTGTAGAAAATGCAAGTGGACATTCGGAGCGCTAAGAGGGTAATAGTGGAAAAAGGAATATATTCAAATATAAACTACACAGTAGCATTCTGTGAAAATTCTTTCTGTTCTGTGCATTCAACTAACAGAGTTGAACCTTACTTTTGATTGAGCCGTTCTGAAACACTCTTTCTGTAGAAACTGCAATTGGACATTCTGAGCGCTAAGAGGCCTATATTGGGAAAAAGAATGTCTACAAATAAAAACTACACAGAAGAATTGTGTGAAACTTCTTTCTGTTCTGTTTGTTCAACTAAAAGAGTTGAACCTTAGTTTTGATTGAGCCGTTCTGAAACACTCTTTCTGTAGAAAATGCAAGTGGAGATTCGGAGCGCTAAGAGGGTAATAGTGGAAAAAGGAATGTCTCCAAATATAAACTATACAGAATCATTCTGTGAAACTTCTTTCTGATCTGTGCATTCAGCTAACAGAGTTAAACCATACTTTTGATTGAGCAGATCTGAACACTCTTTCTGTAGAAAATGCAACTGGACATTCGGAGCGCTAAGAGAGTAGTAGTGGAAAAAGGAATATATTCAAATATAAACTACACAGAAGCATTCTGTGAAACTTCTTTCTGATCTGAGCATTCAGCTAACAGAGTTAAACCATACTTTTGATTGAGCAGTTTTGAAACACTCTGTCTGTAGAAAATGCAACTGGACATTCGTAGCGCTAAGTGGGTAATCGTGGAAAAAAGAATATGTTCAAATATAAACTACACAGAAGCATTGTATGAAACTTCTTTCTGTTCTGTGCATTCAACTAACAGAGTTGAACCTTATTTTTGATTGAGCCTTTCTGAAACACTCTTTCTGTAGAAACTGCAATTGGACATTCTGAGCGCTAAGAGGCCTCTATTGGGAAAAATAATATCTTCAAATAAAAACTACACAGAAGCATTGTGTGAAACTTATTTCTGATATGTTCATTAAGCTAACAGAGTTAAACCATACTTTTGATTGCGCAGTTCTGAACACTCTTTCTGTAGGAAATGCAAGTGGACATTCGGAGCGCTAAGAGAGTAATAGTGGAAAAAGGAATATATTCAAATATAAACTACACAGTAGCATTCTGTGAAAATTCTTTCTGTTCTGTGCATTCAACTAACAGAGTTGAACCTTACTTTTGATTGAGCCGTTCTGAAACACTCTTTCTGTAGAAACTGCAATTGGACATGCTAAGCGCTAAGAGGCCTACATTGGGAAAAAGAATATCTTCAAATAAAAACTACACAGATGCATTCTGTGAAACTTATTTCTGATCTGTAAATTCAGTTAACAGAGATAAAACATATTTTTGATTGAGCAGTTATGAAACACTCTTTTTGTAGAAAATGCAAGTGGAGATTCGGAGCGCTAAGAGGGTAATAGTGGAAAAAGGAATGTCTTCAAATATAAACTACACATAATCATTCGGTGAAACTTCTTTCTGATCTGTGCATTCAGCTAACATATTTAAACCATACTTTTGATTGAGCAGATCTGAACACTCTTTCTGTTGAAAATGCAACTGGACATTTGGAGCGCTAAGAGCGTAGTAGTGGAAAAAGGAATATATTCAAATATAAACTACACAGAAGCATTCTGTGAAACTTCTTTCTGATCTGAGCATTCAGCTAACAGAGTTAAACCATACTTTTGATTGAGCAGTTTTGAAACACTCTGTCTGTAGAAAATGCAACTGGACATTCGTAGCGCTAAGTGGGTAATAGTGGAAAGAAGAATATGTTCAAATATAAACTACACAGAAGCATTTTATGAAACTTCTTTCTGTTCTGTGCATTCAACTAACAGATTTGAACATTACTTTTGATTGAGCCGTTCTGAAACACTCTTTCTGTAGAAACTGCAATTGGATATTCTGAGCGCTAAGAGGCCTATATTGGGAAAAAGAATGTCTACAAATAAAAACTACACAGAAGAATTGTGTGAAACTTCTTTCTGTTCTGTTTGTTCAACTAAAAGAGTTGAACCTTAGTTTTGATTGAGCCGTTCTGAAACACTCTTTCTGTAGAAAATGCAAGTGGAGATTCGGAGCGCTAAGAGGGTAATAGTGGAAAAAGGAATGTCTCCAAATATAAACTACACAGAATCATTCTGTGAAACTTCTTTCTGATCTGTGCATTCAGCTAACAGAGTTAAACCATACTTTTGATTGAGCAGATCTGAACACACTTTCTGTAGAAAATGCAACTGGACATTCGTAGCGCTAAGTGGGTAATAGTGGAAAAAAGAATATGTTCAAATATAAACTACACAGAAGCATTGTATGAAACTTCTTTCTGTTCTGTGCATTCAACTAACAGAGTTGAGCCTTACTTTTGATTGAGCCGTTCTGAAACACTCTTTCTGTAGAAACTGCAATTGGACATTCTGAGCGCTAAGAGGCCTATATTGGGAAAAAGAATGTCTACAAATAAAAACTACACAGAAGAATTGTGTGAAACTTCTTTCTGTTCTGTTTGTTCAACTAAAAGAGTTGAACCTTAGTTTTGATTGAGCCGTTCTGAAACACTCTTTCTGTAGAAAATGCAAGTGGAGATTCGGAGCGCTAAGAGGGTAATAGTGGAAAAAGGAATGTCTCCAAATATAAACTACACAGAAGCATTCTGTGAAACTTCTTTCTGATCTGAGCATTCAGCTAACAGAGTTAAACCATACTTTTGATTGAGCAGTTTTGAAACACTCTGTCTGTAGAAAATGCAACTGGACATTCGTAGCGCTAAGAGGGTAATAGTGGAAAAAAGAATATGTTCAAATATAAACTACACAGAAGCATTGTATGAAACTTCTTTCTGTTCTGTGCATTCAACTAACAGAGTTGAACCTTACTTTTGATTGTGCCTTTCGAAAAACACTCTTTCTGTAGAATCTGCAATTGGACATTCTGAGCGCTAAGAGGTCTCTATTGGGAAAAATAATATCTTCAAATAAAAACTACACAGAAGCATTGTGTGAAACTTATTTCTGATATGTTCATTAAGCTAACAGAGTTAAACCATACTTTTGATTGCGCAGTTCTGAACACTCTTTCTGTAGAAAATGCAAGTGGACATTCGGAGCGCTAAGAGGGTAATCGTGGAAAAAGGAATATATTCAAATATAAACTACACAGTAGCATTCTGTGAAAATTCTTTCTGTTCTGTGCATTCAACTAACAGAGTTGAACCTTACTTTTGATTGAGCCGTTCTAAAACACTCTTTCTGTAGAAACTGCAATTGGACATGCTAAGCGCTAAGAGGCCTACATTGGGAAAAAGAATATCTTCAAATAAAAACTACACAGATGCATTCTGTGAAACTTATTTCTGATCTGTAAATTCAGTTAACAGAGATAAAACATATTTTTGATTGAGCAGTTATGAAACACTCTTTTTGTAGAAAATGCAAGTGGAGATTCGGAGCGCTAAGAGGGTAATAGTGGAAAAAGGAATGTCTTCAAATATAAACTACACAGAATCATTCGGTGAAACTTCTTTCTGATCTGTGCATTCAGCTAACAGAGTTAAACCATACTTTTGATTGAGCAGATCTGAACACTCTTTCTGTAGAAAATGCAACTGGACATTTGGAGCGCTAAGAGCGTAGTAGTTGAAAAAGGAATATATTCAAATATAAACTACGCAGAAGCATTCTGTGAAACTTCTTTCTGATGTGAGCATTCAGCTAACAGAGTTAAACCATACTTTTGATTGAGCAGTTTTGAAACACTCTGTCTGTAGAAAATGCAACTGGACATTCGTAGCGCTAAGTGGGTAATAGTGGAAAAAAGGATATGTTCAAATATAAACTACACAGAAGCATTGTATGAAACTTCTTTCTGTTCTGTGCATTCAACTAACAGAGTTGAACCTTACTTTTGATTGAGCCGTTCTGAAACACACTTTCTGTAGAAACTGCAATTGGACATTCTGAGCGCTAAGAGGCCTATATTGGGAAAAAGAATGTCTACAAATAAAAACTACACAGAAGAATTGTGTGAAACTTCTTTCTGTTCTGTTTGTTCAACTAAAAGAGTTGAACCTTAGTTTTGATTGAGCCGTTCTGTAACAGTCTTTCTGTAGAAAATGCAAGTGGAGATTCGGAGCGCTAAGAGGGTAATAGTGGAAAAAGGAATGTCTCCAAATATAAACTACACAGAATCATTCTGTGAAACTTCTTTCTGATCTGTGCATTCAGCTAACAGAGTTAAACCATACTTTTGATTGAGCAGATCTGAACACTCTTTCTGTAGAAAATGCAACTGGACATTTGGAGCGCTAAGAGAGTAGTAGTGGAAAAAGGAATATATTCAAATATAAACTATACAGAAGCATTCTGTGAAACCTCTTTCTGATCTGAGCATTCAGCTAACAGAGTTAAACCATACTTTTGATTGAGCAGTTTTGAAACACTCTGTCTGTAGAAAATGCAACTGGACATTCGTAGCGCTAAGTGGGTAATAGTGGAAAAAAGAATATGTTCAAATATAAACTACAGAGAAGCATTGTATGAAACTTCTTTCTGTTCTGTGCATTCAACTAACAGAGTTGAACCTTACTTTTGATTGAGCCTTTCTGAAACACTCTTTCTGTAGAAACTGCAATTGGACATTCTGAGCGTTAAGAGGCCTCTATTGGGAAAAATAATATCTTCAAATAAAAACTACACAGAAGAATTTTGTGAAACTTATTTCTGATATGTTCATTAAGCTAACAGAGTTAAACCATACTTTTGATTGCGCAGTTCTGAACACTCTTTCTGTAGAAAATGCAAGTGGACATTCGGAGCGCTAAGAGGGTAATAGTGGAAAAAGGAATATATTCAAATATGAACTACACAGTAGCATTCTGTGAAAATTCTTTCTGTTCTGTGCATTCAACTAACAGAGTTGAACCTTACTTTTGATTGAGCCGTTCTGAAACACTCTTTCTGTAGAAACTGCAATTGGACATGCTAAGCGCTAAGAGGCCTACATTGGGAAAAAGAATATCTTCAAATAAAAACTACACAGATGCATTCTGTGAAACTTATTTCTGATCTGTAAATTCAGTTAACAGAGATAAAACATATTTTTGATTGAGCAGTTATGAAACACTCTTTTTGTAGAAAATGCAAGTGGAGATTCGGAGCGCTAAGAGGGTAATAGTGGAAAAAGGAATGTCTTCAAATATAAACTACACAGAATCATTCGGTGAAACTTCTTTCTGATCTGTGCATTCAGCTAACAGTGTTAAACCATACTTTTGATTGAGCAGATCTGAACACTCTTTCTGTTGAAAATGCAACTGGACATTTGAGCGCTAAGAGCGTAGTAGTGGAAAAAGGAATATATTCAAATATAAACTACACAGAAGCATTCTGTGAAACTTCTTTCTGATCTGAGCATTCAGCTAACAGAGTTAAACCATACTTTTGATTGAGCAGTTTTGAAACACTCTGTCTGTAGAAAATGCAACTGGACATTCGTAGCGCTAAGTGGGTAATAGTGGAAAAAAGAATATGTTCAAATATAAACTACACAGAAGCATTGTATGAAACTTCTTTCTGTTCTGTGCATTCAACTAACAGAGTTGAACCTTACTTTTGATTGAGCCGTTCTGAAACACTCTTTCTGTAGAAACTGCAATTGGACATTCTGAGCGCTAGGAGGCCTATATTGGGAAAAAGAATGTCTACAAATAAAAACTACACAGAAGAATTGTGTGAAACTTCTTTCTGTTCTGTTTGTTCAACTAAAAGAGTTGAACCTTAGTTTTGATTGAGCCGTTCTGAAACACTCTTTCTGTAGAAAATGCAAGTGGAGATTCGGAGCGCTAAGGGGGTAATAGTGGAAAAAGGAATGTCTCCAAATATGAACTACACAGAATCATTCGGTGAAACTTCTTTCTGATCTGTGCATTCAGCTAACAGAGTTAAACCATACTTTTGATTGAGCAGATCTGAACTCTCTTTCTGTAGAAAATGCAACTGGACATTTGGAGCGATAAGAGAGTAGTAGTGGAAAAAGGAATATATTCAAATATAAACTACACTGAAGCATTCTGTGAAACTTCTTTCTGATCTGAGCATTCAGCTAACAGAGTTAAACCATACTTTTGATTGAGCAGTTTTGAAACACTCTGTCTGTAGAAAATGCAACTGGACATTCCTAGCGCTAAGTGGGTAATAGTGGAAAAAAGAATATGTTCAAATATAAACTACACAGAAGCATCGTATGAAACTTCTTTCTGTTCTGTGCATTCAACTAACAGAGTTGAATCTTACTTTTGATTGAGCCTTTCTGAAACACTCTTTCTGTAGAAACTGCAATTGGACATTCTGAGCGCTAAGAGGCCTCTATTGGGAAAAATAATATCTTCAAATAAAAACTACACAGAAGCATTGTGTGAAACTTATTTCTGATATGTTCATTAAGCTAACAGAGTTAAACCATACTTTTGATTGCGCAGTTCTGTACACTCTTTCTGTAGAAAATTGAAGTGGACATTCGGAGCGCTAAGAGGGTAATAGTGGAAAAAGGAATATATTCAAATATAAACTACACAGTAGCATTCTGTGAAAATTCTTTCTGTTCTGTGCATTCAACTAACAGAGTTGAACCTTACTTTTGATTGAGCCGTTCTGAAACACTCTTTCTGTAGAAACAGGAATTGGACATGCTAAGCGCTAAGAGGCCTACATTGGGAAAAAAAATATCTTCAAATAAAAACTACACAGATGCATTCTGTGGAACTTATTTCTGATCTGTAAATTCATTTAACAGAGATAAAACATATTTTGGATTGAGCAGTTATGAAACACTCTTTTTGTAGAAAATGCAAGTGGAGATTCGGAGCGCTAAGAGGTTAATAGTGGAAAAAGGAATGTCTTCAAATATAAACTACACAGAATCATTCGGTGAAACTTCTTTCTGATCTGTGCATTCAGCTAACAGAGTTAAACCATAGTTTTGATTGAGCAGATCTGAACACTCTTTCTGTAGAAAATGCAACTGTACATTTGGAGCGCTAAGAGCGTAGTAGTGGAAAAAGGAATATATTCAAATATAAACTACACAGAAGCATTCTGTGAAACTCCTTTCTGATCTGAGCATTCAGCTAACAGAGTTAAACCATACTTTTGATTGTGCAGTTTTGAAACACTCTGTCTGTAGAAAATGCAACTGGACATTCGTAGCGCTAAGTGGGTAATAGTGGAAAAAAGAATATATTCAAATATAAACTACACAGAAGCATTGTATGAAACTTCTTTCTGTTCTGTGCATTCAACTAACAGAGTTGAACCTTACTTTTGATTGAGCCGTTCTGAAACACTCTTTCTGTAGAAACTGCAATTGGACATTCTGAGCGCTAAGAGGCCTATATTGGGAAAAAGAATGTCTACAAATAAAAACTACACAGAAGATTTGTGTGAAACTTCTTTCTGTTCTGTTTGTTCAACTAAAAGAGTTGAACCTTAGTTTTGATTGAGCCGTTCTGAAACACTCTTTCTGTAGAAAATGCAAGTGGATATTCGGAGCGCTAAGGGGGTAATAGTGGAAAAAGGAATGTCTCCAAATATGAACTACACAGAATCATTCTGTGAAACTTCTTTCTGATCTGTGCATTCAGCTAACAGAGTTAAACCATACTTTTGATTGAGCAGATCTGAACACTCTTTCTGTAGAAAATGCAACTGGACATTTGGAGCGCTAAGAGAGTAGTAGTGGAAAAAGAAATATATTCAAATATAAACTACACAGAAGCATTCTGTGAAACTTCTTTCTGATCTGAGCATTCAGCTAACAGAGTTAAACCATACTTTTGTTTGAGCAGTTTTGAAACACTCTGTCTGTAGAAAATGCAACTGGACATTCGTAGCGCTAAGTGGGTAATAGTGGAAAAAAGAATATGTTCAAATATAAACTACACAGAAGCATCGTATGAAACTTCTTTCTGTTCTGTGCATTCAACTAACAGAGTTGAACCTTACATTTGATTGAGCCTTTCTGAAACACTCTTTCTGTAGAAACTGCAATTGGACATTCTGAGCGCTAAGAGGCCTCTATTGGGAAAAATAATATCTTCAAATAAAAACTACACAGAAGCATTGTGTGAAACTTATTTCTGATATGTTCATTAAGCTAAAAGAGTTAAACCATACTTTTGATTGCGCAGTTCTGAACACTCTTTCTGTAGAAAATGCAAGTGGACATTCGGAGCGCTAAGAGGGTAATAGTGGAAAAAGGAATATATTCAAATATAAACTACACAGTAGCATTCTGTGAAAATTCTTTCTGTTCTGTGCATTCAACTAACAGAGTTGAACCTTACTTTTGATTGAGCCGTTCTGAAACACTCTTTCTGTAGAAACTGCAATTGGACATGCTAAGCGCTGAGAGGCCTACATTGGGAAAAAGAATATCTTCAAATAAAAACTACACAGATGCATTCTGTGGAACTTATTTCTGATCTGTAAATTCATTTAACAGAGATAAAACATATTTTGGATTGAGCAGTTATGAGACACTCTTTTTGTAGAAAATGCAAGTGGAGATTCGGAGCGCTAAGAGGGTAATAGTGGAAAAAGGAATGTCTTCAAATATAAACTACACAGAATCATTCGGTGAAACTTCTTTCTGATCTGTGCATTCAGCTAACAGATTTAAACCATACTTTTGATTGAGCAGATCTGAACACTCTTTCTGTTGAAAATGCAACTGGACATTTGGAGCGCTAAGAGCGTAGTAGTGGAAAAAGGAATATATTCAAATATAAACTACACAGAAGCATTCTGTGAAACTTCTTTCTGATCTGAGCATTCAGCTAACAGAGTTAAACCATACTTTTGATTGAGCAGTTTTGAAACACTCTGTCTGTAGAAAATGCAACTGGACATTCGTAGCGCTAAGTGGGTAATAGTGGAAAGAAGAATATGTTCAAATATAAACTACACAGAAGCATTGTATGAAACTTCTTTCTGTTCTGTGCATTCAACTAACAGAGTTGAACATTACTTTTGATTGAGCCGTTCTGAAACACTCTTTCTGTAGAAACTGCAATTGGATATTCTGAGCGCTAAGAGGCCTATATTGGGAAAAAGAATGTCTACAAATAAAAACTACACAGAAGAATTGTGTGAAACTTCTTTCTGTTCTGTTTGTTCAACTAAAAGAGTTGAACCTTAGTTTTGATTGAGCCGTTCTGAAACACTCTTTCTGTAGAAAATGCAAGTGGAGATTCGGAGCGCTAAGAGGGTAATAGTGGAAAAAGGAATGTCTCCAAATATAAACTACACAGAATCATTCTGTGAAACTTCTTTCTGATCTGTGCATTCAGCTAACAGAGTTAAACCATACTTTTGATTGAGCAGATCTGAACACACTTTCTGTAGAAAATGCAACTGGACATTCGTAGCGCTAAGTGGGTAATAGTGGAAAAAAGAATATGTTCAAATATAAACTACACAGAAGCATTGTATGAAACTTCTTTCTGTTCTGTGCATTCAACTAACAGAGTTGAGCCTTACTTTTGATTGAGCCGTTCTGAAACACTCTTTCTGTAGAAACTGCAATTGGACATTCTGAGCGCTAAGAGGCCTATATTGGGAAAAAGAATGTCTACAAATAAAAACTACACAGAAGAATTGTGTGAAACTTCTTTCTGTTCTGTTTGTTCAACTAAAAGAGTTGAACCTTAGTTTTGATTGAGCCGTTCTGAAACACTCTTTCTGTAGAAAATGCAAGTGGAGATTCGGAGCGCTAAGAGGGTAATAGTGGAAAAAGGAATGTCTCCAAATATAAACTACACAGAAGCATTCTGTGAAACTTCTTTCTGATCTGAGCATTCAGCTAACAGAGTTAAACCATACTTTTGATTGAGCAGTTTTGAAACACTCTGTCTGTAGAAAATGCAACTGGACATTCGTAGCGCTAAGAGGGTAATAGTGGAAAAAAGAATATGTTCAAATATAAACTACACAGAAGCATTGTATGAAACTTCTTTCTGTTCTGTGCATTCAACTAACAGAGTTGAACCTTACTTTTGATTGTGCCTTTCTGAAACACTCTTTCTGTAGAATCTGCAATTGGACATTCTGAGCGCTAAGAGGCCTCTATTGGGAAAAATAATATCTTCAAATAAAAACTACACAGAAGCATTGTGTGAAACTTATTTCTGATATGTTCATTAAGCTAACAGAGTTAAACCATACTTTTGATTGCGCAGTTCTGAACACTCTTTCTGTAGAAAATGCAAGTGGACATTCGGAGCGCTAAGAGGGTAATAGTGGAAAAAGGAATATATTCAAATATAAACTACACAGTAGCATTCTGTGAAAATTCTTTCTGTTCTGTGCATTCAACTAACAGAGTTGAACCTTACTTTTGATTGAGCCGTTCTAAAACACTCTTTCTGTAGAAACTGCAATTGGACATGCTAAGCGCTAAGAGGCCTACATTGGGAAAAAGAATATCTTCAAATAAAAACTACACAGATGCATTCTGTGAAACTTATTTCTGATCTGTAAATTCAGTTAACAGAGATAAAACATATTTTTGATTGAGCAGTTATGAAACACTCTTTTTGTAGAAAATGCAAGTGGAGATTCGGAGCGCTAAGAGGGTAATAGTGGAAAAAGGAATGTCTTCAAATATAAACTACACAGAATCATTCGGTGAAACTTCTTTCTGATCTGTGCATTCAGCTAACAGAGTTAAACCATACTTTTGATTGAGCAGATCTGAACACTCTTTCTGTAGAAAATGCAACTGGACATTTGGAGCGCTAAGAGCGTAGTAGTTGAAAAAGTAATATATTCAAATATAAACTACGCAGAAGCATTCTGTGAAACTTCTTTCTGATGTGAGCATTCAGCTAACAGAGTTAAACCATACTTTTGATTGAGCAGTTTTGAAACACTCTGTCTGTAGAAAATGCAACTGGACATTCGTAGCGCTAAGTGGGTAATAGTGGAAAAAAGGATATGTTCAAATATAAACTACACAGAAGGATTGTATGAAACTTCTTTCTGTTCTGTGCATTCAACTAACAGAGTTGAACCTTACTTTTGATTGAGCCGTTCTGAAACACACTTTCTGTAGAAACTGCAATTGGACATTCTGAGCGCTAAGAGGCCTATATTGGGAAAAAGAATGTCTACAAATAAAAACTACACAGAAGAATTGTGTGAAACTTCTTTCTGTTCTGTTTGTTCAACTAAAAGAGTTGAACCTTAGTTTTGATTGAGCCGTTCTGTAACAGTCTTTCTGTAGAAAATGCAAGTGGAGATTCGGAGCGCTAAGAGGGTAATAGTGGAAAAAGGAATGTCTCCAAATATAAACTACACAGAATCATTCTGTGAAACTTCTTTCTGATCTGTGCATTCAGCTAACAGAGTTAAACCATACTTTTGATTGAGCAGATCTGAACACTCTTTCTGTAGAAAATGCAACTGGACATTTGGAGCGCTAAGAGAGTAGTAGTGGAAAAAGGAATATATTCAAATATAAACTATACAGAAGCATTCTGTGAAACCTCTTTCTGATCTGAGCATTCAGCTAACAGAGTTAAACCATACTTTTGATTGAGCAGTTTTGAAACACTCTGTCTGTAGAAAATGCAACTGGACATTCGTAGCGCTAAGTGGGTAATAGTGGAAAAAAGAATATGTTCAAATATAAACTACAGAGAAGCATTGTATGAAACTTCTTTCTGTTCTGTGCATTCAACTAACAGAGTTGAACCTTACTTTTGATTGAGCCTTTCTGAAACACTCTTTCTGTAGAAACTGCAATTGGACATTCTGAGCGTTAAGAGGCCTCTATTGGGAAAAATAATATCTTCAAATAAAAACTACACAGAAGAATTTTGTGAAACTTATTTCTGATATGTTCATTAAGCTAACAGAGTTAAACCATACTTTTGATTGCGCAGTTCTGAACACTCTTTCTGTAGAAAATGCAAGTGGACATTCGGAGCGCTAAGAGGGTAATAGTGGAAAAAGGAATATATTCAAATATGAACTACACAGTAGCATTCTGTGAAAATTCTTTCTGTTCTGTGCATTCAACTAACAGAGTTGAACCTTACTTTTGATTGAGCCGTTCTGAAACACTCTTTCTGTAGAAACTGCAATTGGACATGCTAAGCGCTAAGAGGCCTACATTGGGAAAAAGAATATCTTCAAATAAAAACTACACAGATGCATTCTGTGAAACTTATTTCTGATCTGTAAATTCAGTTAACAGAGATAAAACATATTTTTGATTGAGCAGTTATGAAACACTCTTTTTGTAGAAAATGCAAGTGGAGATTCGGAGCGCTAAGAGGGTAATAGTGGAAAAAGGAATGTCTTCAAATATAAACTACACAGAATCATTCGGTGAAACTTCTTTCTGATCTGTGCATTCAGCTAACAGTGTTAAACCATACTTTTGATTGAGCAGATCTGAACACTCTTTCTGTTGAAAATGCAACTGGACATTTGGAGCGCTAAGAGCGTAGTAGTGGAAAAAGGAATATATTCAAATATAAACTACACAGAAGCATTCTGTGAAACTTCTTTCTGATCTGAGCATTCAGCTAACAGAGTTAAACCATACTTTTGATTGAGCAGTTTTGAAACACTCTGTCTGTAGAAAATGCAACTGGACATTCGTAGCGCTAAGTGGGTAATAGTGGAAAAAAGAATATGTTCAAATATAAACTACACAGAAGCATTGTATGAAACTTCTTTCTGTTCTGTGCATTCAACTAACAGAGTTGAACCTTACTTTTGATTGAGCCGTTCTGAAACACTCTTTCTGTAGAAACTGCAATTGGACATTCTGAGCGCTAGGAGGCCTATATTGGGAAAAAGAATGTCTACAAATAAAAACTACACAGAAGAATTGTGTGAAACTTCTTTCTGTTCTGTTTGTTCAACTAAAAGAGTTGAACCTTAGTTTTGATTGAGCCGTTCTGAAACACTCTTTCTGTAGAAAATGCAAGTGGAGATTCGGAGCGCTAAGGGGGTAATAGTGGAAAAAGGAATGTCTCCAAATATGAACTACACAGAATCATTCGGTGAAACTTCTTTCTGATCTGTGCATTCAGCTAACAGAGTTAAACCATACTTTTGATTGAGCAGATCTGAACTCTCTTTCTGTAGAAAATGCAACTGGACATTTGGAGCGATAAGAGAGTAGTAGTGGAAAAAGGAATATATTCAAATATAAACTACACTGAAGCATTCTGTGAAACTTCTTTCTGATCTGAGCATTCAGCTAACAGAGTTAAACCATACTTTTGATTGAGCAGTTTTGAAACACTCTGTCTGTAGAAAATGCAACTGGACATTCCTAGCGCTAAGTGGGTAATAGTGGAAAAAAGAATATGTTCAAATATAAACTACACAGAAGCATCGTATGAAACTTCTTTCTGTTCTGTGCATTCAACTAACAGAGTTGAATCTTACTTTTGATTGAGCCTTTCTGAAACACTCTTTCTGTAGAAACTGCAATTGGACATTCTGAGCGCTAAGAGGCCTCTATTGGGAAAAATAATATCTTCAAATAAAAACTACACAGAAGCATTGTGTGAAACTTATTTCTGATATGTTCATTAAGCTAACAGAGTTAAACCATACTTTTGATTGCGCAGTTCTGTACACTCTTTCTGTAGAAAATGGAAGTGGACATTCGGAGCGCTAAGAGGGTAATAGTGGAAAAAGGAATATATTCAAATATAAACTACACAGTAGCATTCTGTGAAAATTCTTTCTGTTCTGTGCATTCAACTAACAGAGTTGAACCTTACTTTTGATTGAGCCGTTCTGAAACACTCTTTCTGTAGAAACAGGAATTGGACATGCTAAGCGCTAAGAGGCCTACATTGGGAAAAAAAATATCTTCAAATAAAAACTACACAGATGCATTCTGTGGAACTTATTTCTGATCTGTAAATTCATTTAACAGAGATAAAACATATTTTGGATTGAGCAGTTATGAAACACTCTTTTTGTAGAAAATGCAAGTGGAGATTCGGAGCGCTAAGAGGTTAATAGTGGAAAAAGGAATGTCTTCAAATATAAACTACACAGAATCATTCGGTGAAACTTCTTTCTGATCTGTGCATTCAGCTAACAGAGTTAAACCATAGTTTTGATTGAGCAGATCTGAACACTCTTTCTGTAGAAAATGCAACTGTACATTTGGAGCGCTAAGAGCGTAGTAGTGGAAAAAGGAATATATTCAAATATAAACTACACAGAAGCATTCTGTGAAACTCCTTTCTGATCTGAGCATTCAGCTAACAGAGTTAAACCATACTTTTGATTGTGCAGTTTTGAAACACTCTGTCTGTAGAAAATGCAACTGGACATTCGTAGCGCTAAGTGGGTAATAGTGGAAAAAAGAATATATTCAAATATAAACTACACAGAAGCATTGTATGAAACTTCTTTCTGTTCTGTGCATTCAACTAACAGAGTTGAACCTTACTTTTGATTGAGCCGTTCTGAAACACTCTTTCTGTAGAAACTGCAATTGGACATTCTGAGCGCTAAGAGGCCTACATTGGGAAAAAGAATGTCTACAAATAAAAACTACACAGAAGATTTGTGTGAAACTTCTTTCTGTTCTGTTTGTTCAACTAAAAGAGTTGAACCTTAGTTTTGATTGAGCCGTTCTGAAACACTCTTTCTGTAGAAAATGCAAGTGGATATTCGGAGCGCTAAGGGGGTAATAGTGGAAAAAGGAATGTCTCCAAATATGAACTACACAGAATCATTCTGTGAAACTTCTTTCTGATCTGTGCATTCAGCTAACAGAGTTAAACCATACTTTTGATTGAGCAGATCTGAACACTCTTTCTGTAGAAAATGCAACTGGACATTTGGAGCGCTAAGAGAGTAGTAGTGGAAAAAGAAATATATTCAAATATAAACTACACAGAAGCATTCTGTGAAACTTCTTTCTGATCTGAGCATTCAGCTAACAGAGTTAAACCATACTTTTGTTTGAGCAGTTTTGAAACACTCTGTCTGTAGAAAATGCAACTGGACATTCGTAGCGCTAAGTGGGTAATAGTGGAAAAAAGAATATGTTCAAATATAAACTACACAGAAGCATCGTATGAAACTTCTTTCTGTTCTGTGCATTCAACTAACAGAGTTGAACCTTACATTTGATTGAGCCTTTCTGAAACACTCTTTCTGTAGAAACTGCAATTGGACATTCTGAGCGCTAAGAGGCCTCTATTGGGAAAAATAATATCTTCAAATAAAAACTACACAGAAGCATTGTGTGAAACTTATTTCTGATATGTTCATTAAGCTAAAAGAGTTAAACCATACTTTTGATTGCGCAGTTCTGAACACTCTTTCTGTAGAAAATGCAAGTGGACATTCGGAGCGCTAAGAGGGTAATAGTGGAAAAAGGAATATATTCAAATATAAACTACACAGTAGCATTCTGTGAAAATTCTTTCTGTTCTGTGCATTCAACTAACAGAGTTGAACCTTACTTTTGATTGAGCCGTTCTGAAACACTCTTTCTGTAGAAACTGCAATTGGACATGCTAAGCGCTGAGAGGCCTACATTGGGAAAAAGAATATCTTCAAATAAAAACTACACAGATGCATTCTGTGGAACTTATTTCTGATCTGTAAATTCATTTAACAGAGATAAAACATATTTTGGATTGAGCAGTTATGAGACACACTTTTTGTAGAAAATGCAAGTGGAGATTCGGAGCGCTAAGAGGGTAATAGTGGAAAAAGGAATGTCTTCAAATATAAACTACACAGAATCATTCGGTGAAACTTCTTTCTGATCTGTGCATTCAGCTAACTGAGTTAAACCATAGTTTTGATTGAGCAGATCTGAACACTCTTTCTGTAGAAAATGCAACTGGACATTTGGAGCGCTAAGAGCGTAGTAGTGGAAAAAGGAACATATTCAAATATAAACTACACAGAAGCATTCTGTGAAACTTCTTTCTGATCTGAGCATTCAGCTAACAGAGTTAAACCATACTTTTGATTGAGCAGTTTTGAAACACTCTGTCTGTAGAAAATGCAACTGGACATTCGTAGCGCTAAGTGGGTAATAGTGGAAAAAAGAATATGTTCAAATATAAACTACACAGAAGCATTGTATGAAACTTCTTTCTGTTCTGTGCATTCAACTAACAGAGTTGAACCTTACTTTTGATTGAGCCGTTCTGAAACACACTTTCTGTAGAAACTGCAATTGGACATTCTGAGCGCTAAGAGGCCTATATTGGGAAAAAGAATGTCTACAAATAAAAACTACACAGAAGAATTGTGTGAAACTTCTTTCTGTTCTGTTTGTTCAACTAAAAGAGTTGAACCTTAGTTTTGATTGAGCCGTTCTGTAACAGTCTTTCTGTAGAAAATGCAAGTGGAGATTCGGAGCGCTAAGAGGGTAATAGTGGAAAAAGGAATGTCTCCAAATATAAACTACACAGAATCATTCTGTGAAACTTCTTTCTGATCTGTGCATTCAGCTAACAGAGTTAAACCATACTTTTGATTGAGCAGATCTGAACACTCTTTCTGTAGAAAATGCAACTGGACATTTGGAGCGCTAAGAGAGTAGTAGTGGAAAAAGGAATATATTCAAATATAAACTATACAGAAGCATTCTGTGAAACTTCTTTCTGATCTGAGCATTCAGCTAACAGAGTTAAACCATAGTTTTGATTGAGCAGTTTTGAAACACTCTGTCTGTAGAAAATGCAACTGGACATTCGTAGCGCTAAGTGGGTAATAGTGGAAAAAAGAATATGTTCAAATATAAACTACAGAGAAGCATTGTATGAAACTTCTTTCTGTTCTGTGCATTCAACTAACAGAGTTGAACCTTACTTTTGATTGAGCCGTTCTGAAACACTCTTTCTGTAGAAACTGCAATTGGACATGCTAAGCGCTAAGAGGCCTACATTGGGAAAAAAAATATCTTCAAATAAAAAATACACAGATGCATTCTGTGAAACTTATTTCTGATCTGTAAATTCAGTTAACAGAGATAAAACATATTTTTGATTGAGCAGTTATGAAACACTCTTTTTGTAGAAAATGCAAGTGGAGATTCGGAGCGCTAAGAGGGTAATAGTGGAAAAAGGAATGTCTTCAAATATAAACTACACAGAATCATTCGGTGAAACTTCTTTCTGATCTGTGCATTCAGCTAACAGAGTTAAACCATACTTTTGATTGAGCAGATCTGAACACTCTTTCTGTTGAAAATGCAACTGGACATTTGGAGCGCTAAGAGCGTAGTAGTGGAAAAAGGAATATATTCAAATATAAACTACACAGAAGCATTCTGTGAAACTTCTTTCTGATCTGAGCATTCAGCTAACAGAGTTAAACCATACTTTTGATTGAGCAGTTTTGAAACACTCTGTCTGTAGAAAATGCAACTGGACATTCGTATCGCTAAGTGGGTAATAGTGGAAAAAAGAATATGTTCAAATATAAACTACACAGAAGCATTGTATGAAACTTCTTTCTGTTCTGTGCATTCAACTAACAGAGTTGAACCTTAGTTTTGATTGAGCCGTTCTGAAACACTCTTTCTGTAGAAACTGCAATTGGACATTCTGAGCGCTAAGAGGCCTATATTGGGAAAAAGAATGTCTACAAATAAAAACTACACAGAAGAATTGTGTGAAACTTCTTTCTGTTCTGTTTGTTCAACTAAAAGAGTTGAACCTTAGTTTTGATTGAGCCGTTCTGAAACACTCTTTCTGTAGAAAATGCAAGTGGAGATTCGGAGCGCTAAGGGGGTAATAGTGGAAAAAGGAATGTCTCCAAATATGAACTACACAGAATCATTCGGTGAAACTTCTTTCTGATCTGTGCATTCAGCTAACAGAGTTAAACCATACTTTTGATTGAGCAGATCTGAACTCTCTTTCTGTAGAAAATGCAACTGGACATTTGGAGCGATAAGAGAGTAGTAGTGGAAAAAGGAATATATTCAAATATAAACTACACAGAAGCATTCTGTGAAACTTCTTTCTGATCTGAGCATTCAGCTAACAGAGTTAAACCATACTTTTGATTGAGCAGTTTTGAAACACTCTGTCTGTAGAAAATGCAACTGGACATTCGTAGCGCTAAGTGGGTAATAGTGGAAAAAAGAATATGTTCAAATATAAACTACACAGAAGCATCGTATGAAACTTCTTTCTGTTCTGTGCATTCAACCAACAGAGTTGAATCTTACTTTTGATTGAGCCTTTCTGAAACACTCTTTCTGTAGAAACTGCAATTGGACATTCTGAGCGCTAAGAGGGCTCTATTGGGAAAAATAATATCTTCAAATAAAAACTACACAGAAGCATTGTGTGAAACTTATTTCTGATATGTTCATTAAGCTAAGAGAGTTAAACCATACTTTTGATTGCGCAGTTCTGAACACTCTTTCTGTAGAAAATGCAAGTGGACATTCGGAGCGCTAAGAGGGTAATAGTGGAAAAAGGAATATATTCAAATATAAACTACACAGTAGCATTCTGTGAAAATTCTTTCTGTTCTGTGCATTCAACTAACAGAGTTGAAACTTACTTTTGATTGAGCCGTTCTGAAACACTCTTTCTGTAGAAACAGCAATTGGACATGCTAAGCGCTAAGAGGCCTACATTGGGAAAAAGAATATCTTCAAATAAAAACTACACAGATGCATTCTGTGGAACTTATTTCTGATCTGTAAATTCATTTAACAGAGATAAAACATATTTTGGATTGAGCAGTTATGAAACACTCTTTTTGTAGAAAATGCAAGTGGAGATTCAGAGCGCTAAGAGGTTAATAGTGGAAAAAGGAATGTCTTCAAATATAAACTACACAGAATCATTCGGTGAAACTTCTTTCTGATCTGTGATTTCAGCTAACAGAGTTAAACCATAGTTCTGATTGAGCAGATCTGAACACTCTTTCTGTAGAAAATGCAACTGGACATTTGGAGCGCTAAGAGCGTAGTAGTGGAAAAAGGAATATATTCAAATATAAACTACACAGAAGCATTCTGTGTAACTTCTTTCTGATCTGAGCATTCAGCTAACAGAGTTAAACCATACTTTTGATAGAGCAGTTTTGAAACACTCTGTCTGTAGAAAATGCAACTGGACATTCGTAGCGCTAAGTGGGTAA
This sequence comes from Symphalangus syndactylus, assembly GCF_028878055.3. Taxonomy (NCBI): domain Eukaryota; kingdom Metazoa; phylum Chordata; class Mammalia; order Primates; family Hylobatidae; genus Symphalangus; species Symphalangus syndactylus. Next base: position 104,420,524 of record NC_072438.2, read on the forward strand.
TAGTGGAAAAAAGAATATGTTCAAATATAAACTACACAGAAGCATTGTATGAAACTTCTTTGTGTTCTGTGCATTCAACTAACAGAGTTGAACCTTACTTTTGATTGAGCCGTTCTGAAACACTCTTTCTGTAGAAACTGCAATTGGACATTCTGAGCGCTAAGAGGCCTATATTGGGAAAAAGAATGTCTACAAATAAAAACTACACAGAAGAATTGCGTGAAACTTCTTTCTGTTCTGTTTGTTCAACTAAAAGAGTTGAACCTTAGTTTTGATTGAGCCGTTCTGAAACACTCTTTCTGTAGAAAATGCAAGTGGAGATTCGGAGCGCTAAGAGGGTAATAGTGGAAAAAGGAATGTCTCCAAATATAAACTACACAGAATCTTTCTGTGAAACTTCTTTCTGATCTGTGCATTCAGCTAACAGAGTTAAACCATACTTTTGTTTGAGCAGATCTGAACACTCTTTCTGTAGAAAATGCAACTGAACATTTGGAGCGCTAAGAGAGTAGTAGTGGAAAAAGGAATATATTCAAATATAAACTACACAGAAGCATTCTGTGAAACTTCTTTCTGATCTGAGCATTCAGCTAACAGAGTTAAACCATACTTTTGATTGAGCAGTTTTGAAACACTCTGTCTGTAGAAAATGCAACTGGACATTCGTAGCGCTAAGTGGGTAATAGTGGAAAAAAGAATATGTTCAAATATAAACTACACAGAAGCATTGTATGAAACTTCTTTCTGTTCTGTGCATTCAACTAACAGAGTTGAACCTTACTTTTGATTGAGCCGTTCTGAAACACTCTTTCTGTAGAAACTGCAAGTGGACATTCTGAGCGCTAAGAGGCCTATATTGGGAAAAAGAATGTCTACAAATAAAAACTACACAGAAGAATTGTGTGAAACTTCTTTCTGTTCTGTTTGTTCAACTAAAAGAGTTGAACCTTAGTTTTGATTGAGCCGTTCTGAAACACTCTTTCTGTAGAAAATGCAAGTGGAGATTCGGAGCGCTAAGGGGGTAATAGTGGAAAAAGGAATGTCTCCAAATATGAACTACACAGAATCATTCGGTGAAACTTCTTTCTGATCTGTGCATTCAGCTAACAGAGTTAAACCATACTTTTGATTGAGCAGATCTGAACACTCTTTCTGTAGAAAATGCAACTGGACATTTGGAGCGCTAAGAGAGTAGTAGTGGAAAAAGGAATATATTCAAATATAAACTACACAGAAGCATTCTGTGAAACTTCTTTCTGATCTGAGCATTCAGCTAACAGAGTTAAACCATACTTTTGATTGAGCAGTTTTGAAACACTCTTTCTGTAGAAAATGCAACTGGACATTCGTAGCGCTAAGTGGGTAATAGTGGAAAAAAGTATATGTTCAAATATAAACTACACAGAAGCATTGTATGAAACTTCTTTCTGTTCTGTGCATTCAACTAACAGAGTTGAACCTTAATTTGATTGAGCCTTTCTGAAACACTCTTTCTGCAGAAACTGCAATTGGACATTCTGAGCGCGAAGAGGCCTATATTGGGAAAAATAATATCTTCAAATAAAAACTACACAGAAGCATTGTGTGAAACTTATTTCTGATATGTTCATTCAGATAACAGAGTTAAACCATACTTTTGATTGCGCAGTTCTGAACACTCTTTCTGTAGAAAATGCAAGTGGACATTCGGAGCGCTAAGAGGGTAATAGTGGAAAAAGGAATATATTCAAATATAAACTACACAGTAGCATTCTGTGAAAATCCTTTCTGTTCTGTGCATTCAACTAACAGAGTTGAACCTTACTTTTGATTGAGCCGTTCTGAAACACTCTTTCTGTAGAAACTGCAATTGGACATGCTAAGCGCTAAGAGGCCTACATTGGGAAAAAGAATATCTTCAAATAAAAACTACACAGATGCATTCTGTGAAACTTATTACTGATCTGTAAATTCAGTTAACAGAGATAAAACATATTTTTGATTGAGCAGTTATGAAACACTCTTTTTGTAGAAAATGCAAGTGGAGATTCGGAGCGCTAAGAGGGTAATAGTGGAAAAAGGAATGTCTTCAAATATAAACTACACAGAATCATTCGGTGAAACTTCTTTCTGATCTGTGCATTCAGCTAACAGAGTTAAACCATAATTTTGATTGAGCAGATCTGAACACTCTTTCTGTTGAAAATGCAACTGGACATATGGAGCGCTAAGAGCGTAGTAGTGGAAAAAGGAATATAATCAAATATAAACTACACAGAAGCATTCTGTGAAACTTCTTTCTGATCTGAGCATTCAGCTAACAGAGTTAAACCATACTTTTGATTGAGCAGTTTTGAAACACTCTGTCTGTAGAAAATGCAACTGGACATTCGTAGCGCTAAGTGGGTAATAGTGGAAAAAAGAATATGTTCAAATATAAACTACACAGAAGCATTGTATGAAACTTCTTTCTGTTCTGTGCATTCAACTAACAGAGTTGAACCTTACATTTGATTGAGCCGTTCTGAAACACACTTTATGTAGAAACTGCAATTGGACATTCTGAGCGCTAAGAGGCCTATATTGGGAAAAAGAATGTCTACAAATAAAAACTACACAGAAGAATTGTGTGAAACTTCGTTCTGTTCTGTTTGTTCAACTAAAAGTGTTGAACCTTAGTTTTGATTGAGCCGTTCTGTAACAGTCTTTCTGTAGAAAATGCAAGTGGAGATTCGGAGCGCTAAGAGGGTAATAGTGGAAAAAGGAATGTCTCCAAATATAAACTACACAGAATTATTCTGTGAAACTTCTTTCTGATCTGTGCATTCAGCTAACAGAGTTAAACCATACTTTTGATTGAGCAGATCTGAACACTCTTTCTGTAGAAAATGCAACTGGACATTTGGAGCGCTAAGAGCGTAGTAGTGGAAAAAGGAATATATTCAAATATAAACTACACAGAAGCATTCTGTGAAACTTATTTCTGATCTGAGCATTCAGCTAACAGAGTTAAACCATACTTTTGATTGAGCAGTTTTGAAACACTCTGTCTGTAGAAAATGCAACTGGACATTCGTAGCGCTAAGTGGGTAATAGTGGAAAAAAGAATATGTTCAAATATAAACTACACAGAAGCATTGTATGAAACTTCTTTCTGTTCTGTGCATTCAACTAACAGAGTTGAACCTTACTTTTGATTGAGCCTTTCTGAAACACTCTTTCTGTAGAAACTGCAATTGGACATTCTGAGCGCTAAGAGGCCTCTATTGGGAAAAATAATATCTTCAAATAAAAACTACACAGAAGAATTGTGTGAAACTTATTTCTGATATGTTCATTAAGCTAACAGAGTTAAACCATACTTTTGATTGCGCAGTTCTGAACACTCTTTCTGTAGAAAATGCAAGTGGACATTCGGAGCGCTAAGAGGGTAATAGTGGAAAAAGGAATATATTCAAATATAAACTACACAGTAGCATTATGTGAAAATTCTTTCTGTTCTGTGCATTCAACTAACAGAGTTGAACCTTACTTTTGATTGAGCCGTTCTGAAACACTCTTTCTGTAGAAACTACAATTGGACATGCTAAGCGCTAAGGGGCCTACATTGGGAAAAAGAATATCTTCAAATAAAAACTACACAGACGCATTCTGTGAAACTTATTTCTGATCTGTAAATTCAGTTAACAGAGATAAAACATATTTTTGATTGAGCAGTTATGAAACACTCTTTTTGTAGAAAATGCAAGTGGAGATTCGGAGCGCTAAGAGGGTAATAGTGGAAAAAGGAATGTCTTCAAATATAAACTACACAGAATCATTCGGTGAAACTTCTTTCTGATCTGTGCATTCAGCTAACAGAGTTAAACCATACTTTTGATTGAGCAGATCTGAACACTCTTTCTGTTGAAAATGCAACTGGACATTTGGATCGCTAAGAGCGTAGTAGTGGAAAAAGGAATATATTCAAATATAAACTACACAGAAGCATTCTGTGAAACTTCTTTCTGATCTGAGCATTCAGCTAACAGAGTTAAACCATACTTTTGATTGAGCAGTTTTGAAACACTCTGTCTGTAGAAAATGCAACTGGACATTCGTAGCGCTAAGTGGGTAATAGTGGAAAAAAGAATATGTTCAAATATAAACTACACAGAAGCATTGTATGAAACTTCTTTCTGTTCTGTGCATTCAACTAACAGAGTTGAACCTTACTTTTGATTGAGCCGTTCTGAAACACTCTTTCTGTAGAAACTGCAAATGGACATTCTGAGCGCTAAGAGGCCTATATTGGGAAAAAGAATGTCTACAAATAAAAACTATACAAAAGAATTGTGTGAAACTTCTTTCTGTTCTGTTTGTTCAACTAAAAGATTTGAACCTTAGTTTTGATTGAGCCGTTCTGAAACACTCTTTCTGTAGAAAATGCAAGTGGAGATTCGGAGCGCTAAGGGGGTAATAGTGGAAAAAGGAATGTCTCCAAATATGAACTACACAGAATCATTCGGTGAAACTTCTTTCTGATCTGTGCATTCAGCTAACAGAGTTAAACCATACTTTTGATTGAGCAGATCTGAACACTCTTTCTGTAGAAAATGCAACTGGACATTTGGAGCGCTAAGAGAGTAGTAGTGGAAAAAGGAATATATTCAAATATAAACTACACAGAAGTATTCTGTGAAACTTCTTTCTGATCTGAGCATTCAGCTAACAGAGTTAAACCATACTTTTGATTGAGCAGTTTTGAAACACTCTGTCTGTAGAAAATGCAACTGGACATTCGTAGCGCTAAGTGGGTAATAGTGGAAAAAAGAGTATGTTCAAATATAAACTACACAGAAGCATTGTATGAAACTTCTTTCTGTTCTGTGCATTCAACTAACAGAGTTGAACCTTAATTTGATTGAGCCTTTCTGAAACACTCTTTCTGTAGAAACTGCAATTGGACATTCTGAGCGCGAAGAGGCCTATATTGGGAAAAATAATATCTTCAAATAAAAACTACACAGAAGCATTGTGTGAAACTTATTTCTGATATGTTCATTAAGCTAACAGAGTTAAACCATACTTTTGATTGCGCAGTTCTGAACACTCTTTCTGTAGAAAATGCAAGTGGACATTCGGAGCGCTAAGAGGGTAATAGTGGAAAAAGGAATATATTCAAATATAAACTACACAGTAGCATTCTGTGAAAATCCTTTCTGTTCTGTGCATTCAACTAACAGAGTTGAACCTTACTTTTCATTGAGCCGTTCTGAAACACTCTTTCTGTAGAAACTGCAATTGGACATGCTAAGCGCTAAGAGGCCTACATTGGGAAAAAGAATATCTTCAAATAAAAACTACACAGATGCATTCTGTGAAACTTATTTCTGATCTGTAAATTCAGTTAACAGAGATAAAACATATTTTTGATTGAGCAGTTATGAAACACTCTTTTTGTAGAAAATGCAAGTGGAGATTCGGAGCGCTAAGAGGGTAATAGTGGAAAAAGGAATGTCTTCAAATATAAACTACACAGAATCATTCGGTGAAACTTCTTTCTGATCTGTGCATTCAGCTAACAGAGTTAAACCATACTTTTGATTGAGCAGATCTGAACACTCTTTCTGTTGAAAATGCAACTGGACATTTGGAGCGCTAAGAGCGTAGTAGTGGAAAAAGGAATATATTCAAATATAAACTACACAGAAGCATTCTGTGAAACTTCTTTCTGATCTGAGCATTCAGCTAACAGAGTTAAACCATACTTTTGATTGAGCAGTTTTGAAACACTCTGTCTGTAGAAAATGCAACTGGACATTCGTATCGCTAAGTGGGTAATAGTGGAAAAAAGAATATGTTCAAATATAAACTACACAGAAGCATTGTATGAAACTTCTTTCTCTTCTGTGCATTCAACTAACAGAGTTGAACCTTAGTTTTGATTGAGCCGTTCTGAAACACTCTTTCTGTAGAAACTGCAATTGGACATTCTGAGCGCTAAGAGGCCTATATTGGGAAAAAGAATGTCTACAAATAAAAACTACACAGAAGAATTGTGTGAAACTTCTTTCTGTTCTGTTTGTTCAACTAAAAGAGTTGAACCTTAGTTTTGATTGAGCCGTTCTGAAACACTCTTTCTGTAGAAAATGCAAGTGGAGATTCGGAGCGCTAAGGGGGTAATAGTGGAAAAAGGAATGTCTCCAAATATGAACTACACAGAATCATTCGGTGAAACTTCTTTCTGATCTGTGCATTCAGCTAACAGAGTTAAACCATACTTTTGATTGAGCAGATCTGAACTCTCTTTCTGTAGAAAATGCAACTGGACATTTGGAGCGATAAGAGAGTAGTAGTGGAAAAAGGAATATATTCAAATATAAACTACACAGAAGCATTCTGTGAAACTTCTTTCTGATCTGAGCATTCAGCTAACAGAGTTAAACCATACTTTTGATTGAGCAGTTTTGAAACACTCTGTCTGTAGAAAATGCAACTGGACATTCGTAGCGCTAAGTGGGTAATAGTGGAAAAAAGAATATGTTCAAGTATAAACTACACAGAAGCATCGTATGAAACTTCTTTCTGTTCTCTGCATTCAACCAACAGAGTTGAATCTTACTTTTGATTGAGCCTTTCTGAAACACTCTTTCTGTAGAAACTGCAATTGGACATTCTGAGCGCTAAGAGGGCTCTATTGGGAAAAATAATATCTTCAAATAAAAACTACACAGAAGCATTGTGTGAAACTTATTTCTGATATGTTCATTAAGCTAAGAGAGTTAAACCATACTTTTGATTGCGCAGTTCTGAACACTCTTTCTGTAGAAAATGCAAGTGGACATTCGGAGCGCTAAGAGGGTAATAGTGGAAAAAGGAATATATTCAAATATAAACTACACAGTAGCATTCTGTGAAAATTCTTTCTGTTCTGTGCATTCAACTAACAGAGTTGAACCTTACTTTTGATTGAGCCGTTCTGAAACACTCTTTCTGTAGAAACAGCAATTGGACATGCTAAGCGCTAAGAGGCCTACATTGGGAAAAAGAATATCTTCAAATAAAAACTACACAGATGCATTCTGTGGAACTTATTTCTGATCTGTAAATTCATTTAACAGAGATAAAACATATTTTGGATTGAGCAGTTATGAAACACTCTTTTTGTAGAAAATGCAAGTGGAGATTCAGAGCGCTAAGAGGTTAATAGTGGAAAAAGGAATGTCTTCAAATATAAACTACACAGAATCATTCGGTGAAACTTCTTTCTGATCTGTGCATTCAGCTAACAGAGTTAAACCATAGTTCTGATTGAGCAGATCTGAACACTCTTTCTGTAGAAAATGCAACTGGACATTTGGAGCGCTAAGAGCGTAGTAGTGGAAAAAGGAATATATTCAAATATAAACTACACAGAAGCATTCTGTGAAACTTCTTTCTGATCTGAGCATTCAGCTAACAGAGTTAAACCATACTTTTGATAGAGCAGTTTTGAAACACTCTGTCTGTAGAAAATGCAACTGGACATTCGTAGCGCTAAGTGGGTAATAGTGGAAAAAAGAATATGTTCAAATATAAACTACACAGAAGCATTGTATGAAACTTCTTTGTGTTCTGTGCATTCAACTAACAGAGTTGAACCTTACTTTTGATTCAGCCGTTCTGAAACACTCTTTCTGTAGAAACTGCAATTGGACATTCTGAGCGCTAAGAGGCCTATATTGGGAAAAAGAATGTCTACAAATAAAAACTACACAGAAGAATTGCGTGAAACTTCTTTCTGTTCTGTTTGTTCAACTAAAAGAGTTGAACCTTAGTTTTGATTGAGCCGTTCTGAAACACTCTTTCTGTAGAAAATGCAAGTGGAGATTCGGAGCGCTAAGAGGGTAATAGTGGAAAAAGGAATGTCTCCAAATATAAACTACACAGAATCTTTCTGTGAAACTTCTTTCTGATCTGTGCATTCAGCTAACAGAGTTAAACCATACTTTTGTTTGAGCAGATCTGAACACTCTTTCTGTAGAAAATGCAACTGAACATTTGGAGCGCTAAGAGAGTAGTAGTGAAAAAAGGAATATATTCAAATATAAACTACACAGAAGCATTCTGTGAAACTTCTTTCTGATCTGAGCATTCAGCTAACAGAGTTAAACCATACTTTTGATTGAGCAGTTTTGAAACACTCTGTCTGTAGAAAATGCAACTGGACATTCGTAGCGCTAAGTGGGTAATAGTGGAAAAAAGAATATGTTCAAATATAAACTACACAGAAGCATTGTATGAAACTTCTTTCTGTTCTGTGCATTCAACTAACAGAGTTGAACCTTACTTTTGATTGAGCCGTTCTGAAACACTCTTTCTGTAGAAACTGCAAGTGGACATTCTGAGCGCTAAGAGGCCTATATTGGGAAAAAGAATGTCTACAAATAAAAACTACACAGAAGAATTGTGTGAAACTTCTTTCTGTTCTGTTTGTTCAACTAAAAGAGTTGAACCTTAGTTTTGATTGAGCCGTTCTGAAACACTCTTTCTGTAGAAAATGCAAGTGGAGATTCGGAGCGCTAAGGGGGTAATAGTGGAAAAAGGAATGTCTCCAAATATGAACTACACAGAATCATTCGGTGAAACTTTTTCTGATCTGTGCATTCAGCTAACAGAGTTAAACCATACTTTTGATTGAGCAGATCTGAACACTCTTTCTGTAGAAAATGCAACTGGACATTTGGAGCGCTAAGAGAGTAGTAGTGGAAAAAGGAATATATTCAAATATAAACTACACAGAAGCATTCTGTGAAACTTCTTTCTGATCTGAGCATTCAGCTAACAGAGTTAAACCATACTTTTGATTGAGCAGTTTTGAAACACTCTTTCTGTAGAAAATGCAACTGGACATTCGTAGCGCTAAGTGGGTAATAGTGGAAAAAAGTATATGTTCAAATATAAACTACACAGAAGCATTGTATGAAACTTCTTTCTGTTCTGTGCATTCAACTAACAGAGTTGAACCTTAATTTGATTGAGCCTTTCTGAAACACTCTTTCTGCAGAAACTGCAATTGGACATTCTGAGCGCGAAGAGGCCTATATTGGGAAAAATAATATCTTCAAATAAAAACTACACAGAAGCCTTGTGTGAAACTTATTTCTGATATGTTCATTCAGCTAACAGAGTTAAACCATACTTTTGATTGCGCAGTTCTGAACACTCTTTCTGTAGAAAATGCAAGTGGACATTCGGAGCGCTAAGAGGGTAATAGTGGAAAAAGGAATATATTCAAATATAAACTACACAGTAGCATTCTGTGAAAATCCTTTCTGTTCTGTGCATTCAACTAACAGAGTTGAACCTTACTTTTGATTGAGCCGTTCTGAAACACTCTTTCTGTAGAAACTGCAATTGGACATGCTAAGCGCTAAGAGGCCTACATTGGGAAAAAGAATATCTTCAAATAAAAACTACACAGATGCATTCTGTGAAACTTATTACTGATCTGTAAATTCAGTTAACAGAGATAAAACATATTTTTGATTGAGCAGTTATGAAACACTCTTTTTGTAGAAAATGCAAGTGGAGATTCGGAGCGCTAAGAGGGTAATAGTGGAAAAAGGAATGTCTTCAAATATAAACTACACAGAATCATTCGGTGAAACTTCTTTCTGATCTGTGCATTCAGCTAACAGAGTTAAACCATAATTTTGATTGAGCAGATCTGAACACTCTTTCTGTTGAAAATGCAACTGGACATATGGAGCGCTAAGAGCGTAGTAGTGGAAAAAGGAATATATTCAAATATAAACTACACAGAAGCATTCTGTGAAACTTCTTTCTGATCTGAGCATTCAGCTAACGGAGTTAAACCATACTTTTGATTGAGCAGTTTTGAAACACTCTGTCTGTAGAAAATGCAACTGGACATTCGTAGCGCTAAGTGGGTAATAGTGGAAAAAAGAATATGTTCAAATATAAACTACACAGAAGCATTGTATGAAACTTCTTTCTGTTCTGTGCATTCAACTAACAGAGTTGAACCTTACTTTTGATTGAGCCGTTCTGAAACACACTTTCTGTAGAAACTGCAATTGGACATTCTGAGCGCTAAGAGGCCTATATTGGGAAAAAGAATGTCTACAAATAAAAACTACACAGAAGAATTGTGTGAAACTTCGTTCTGTTCTGTTTGTTCAACTAAAAGTGTTGAACCTTAGTTTTGATTGAGCCGTTCTGTAACAGTCTTTCTGTAGAAAATGCAAGTGGAGTTTCGGAGCGCTAAGAGGGTAATAGTGGAAAAAGGAATGTCTCCAAATATAAACTACACAGAATCATTCTGTGAAACTTCTTTCTGATCTGTGCATTCAGCTAACAGAGTTAAACCATACTTTTGATTGAGCAGATCTGAACACTCTTTCTGTAGAAAATGCAACTGGACATTTGGAGCGCTAAGAGCGTAGTAGTGGAAAAAGGAATATATTCAAATATAAACTACACAGAAGCATTCTGTGAAACTTATTTCTGATCTGAGCATTCAGCTAACAGAGTTAAACCATACTTTTGATTGAGCAGTTTTGAAACACTCTGTCTGTAGAAAATGCAACTGGACATTCGTAGCGCTAAGTGGGTAATAGTGGAAAAAAGAATATGTTCAAATATAAACTACACAGAAGCATTGTATGAAACTTCTTTCTGTTCTGTGCATTCAACTAACAGAGTTGAACCTTACTTTTCATTGAGCCTTTCTGAAACACTCTTTCTGTAGAAAGTGCAATTGGACATTCTGAGCGCTAAGAGGCCTCTATTGGGAAAAATAATATCTTCAAATAAAAACTACACAGAAGAATTGTGTGAAACTTATTTCTGATATGTTCATTAAGCTAACAGAGTTAAACCATACTTTTGATTGCGCAGTTCTGAACACTCTTTCTGTAGAAAATGCAAGTGGACATTCGGAGCGCTAAGAGGGTAATAGTGGAAAAAGGAATATATTCAAATATAAACTACACAGTAGCATTATGTGAAAATTCTTTCTGTTCTGTGCATTCAACTAACAGAGTTGAACCTTACTTTTGATTGAGCCGTTCTGAAACACTCTTTCTGTAGAAACTGCAATTGGACATGCTAAGCGCTAAGAGGCCTACATTGGGAAAAAGAATATCTTCAAATAAAAATTACACAGACGCATTCTGTGAAACTTATTTCTGATCTGTAAATTCAGTTAACAGAGATAAAACATATTTTTGATTGAGCAGTTATGAAACACTCTTTTTGTAGAAAATGCAAGTGGAGATTCGGAGCGCTAAGAGGGTAATAGTGGAAAAAGGAATGTCTTCAAATATAAACTACACAGAATCATTCGGTGAAACTTCTTTCTGATCTGTGCATTCAGCTAACAGAGTTAAACCATACTTTTGATTGAGCAGATCTGAACACTCTTTCTGTTGAAAATGCAACTGGACATTTGGATCGCTAAGAGCGTAGTAGTGGAAAAAGGAATATATTCAAATATAAACTACACAGAAGCATTCTGTGAAACTTCTTTCTGATCTGAGCATTCAGCTAACAGAGTTAAACCATACTTTTGATTGAGCAGTTTTGAAACACTCTGTCTGTAGAAAATGCAACTGGACATTCGTAGCGCTAAGTGGGTAATAGTGGAAAAAAGAATATGTTCAAATATAAACTACACAGAAGCATTGTATGAAACTTCTTTCTGTTCTGTGCATTCAACTAACAGAGTTGAACCTTACTTTTGATTGAGCCGTTCTGAAACACTCTTTCTGTAGAAACTGCAAATGGACATTCTGAGCGCTAAGAGGCCTATATTGGGAAAAAGAATGTCTACAAATAAAAACTATACAAAAGAATTGTGTGAAACTTCTTTCTGTTCTGTTTGTTCAACTAAAAGATTTGAACCTTAGTTTTGATTGAGCCGTTCTGAAACACTCTTTCTGTAGAAAATGCAAGTGGAGATTCGGAGCGCTAAGGGGGTAATAGTGGAAAAAGGAATGTCTCCAAATATGAACTACACAGAATCATTCGGTGAAACTTCTTTCTGATCTGTGCATTCAGCTAACAGAGTTAAACCATACTTTTGATTGAGCAGATCTGAACACTCTTTCTGTAGAAAATGCAACTGGACATTTGGAGCGCTAAGAGAGTAGTATTGGAAAAATGAATATATTCAAATATAAACTACACAGAAGCATTCTGTGAAACTTCTTTCTGATCTGAGCATTCAGCTAACTGAGTTAAACCATACTTTTGATTGAGCAGTTTTGAAACACTCTGTCTGTAGAAAATGCAACTGGACATTCGTAGCGCTAAGTGGGTAATAGTGGAAAAAAGAGTATGTTCAAATATAAACTACACAGAAGCATTGTATGAAACTTCTTTCTGTTCTGTGCATTCAACTAACAGAGTTGAACCTTAATTTGATTGAGCCTTTCTGAAACACTCTTTCTGTAGAAACTGCAATTGGACATTCTGAGCGCGAAGAGGCCTATATTGGGAAAAATAATATCTTCAAATAAAAACTACACAGAAGCATTGTGTGAAACTTATTTCTGATATGTTCATTAAGCTAACAGAGTTAAACCATACTTTTGATTGCGCAGTTCTGAACACTCTTTCTGTAGAAAATGCAAGTGGACATTCGGAGCGCTAAGAGGGTAATAGTGGAAAAAGGAATATATTCAAATATAAACTACACAGTAGCATTCTGTGAAAATCCTTTCTGTTCTGTGCATTCAACTAACAGAGTTGAACCTTACTTTTGATTGAGCCGTTCTGAAACACTCTTTCTGTAGAAACTGCAATTGGACATGCTAAGCGCTAAGAGGCCTACATTGGGAAAAAGAATATCTTCAAATAAAAACTACACAGATGCATTCTGTGAAACTTATTACTGATCTGTAAATTCAGTTAACAGAGATAAAACATATTTTTGATTGAGCAGTTATGAAACACTCTTTTTGTAGAAAATGCAAGTGGAGATTCGGAGCGCTAAGAGGGTAATAGTGGAAAAAGGAATGTCTTCAAATATAAACTACACAGAATCATTCGGTGAAACTTCTTTCTGATCTGTGCATTCAGCTAACAGAGTTAAACCATACTTTTGATTGAGCAGATCTGAACACTCTTTCTGTTGAAAATGCAACTGGACATTTGGAGCGCTAAGAGCGTAGTAGTGGAAAAAGGAATATATGCAAATATAAACTACACAGAAGCATTCTGTGAAACTTCTTTCTGATCTGAGCATTCAGCTAACAGAGTTAAACCACACTTTTGATTGAGCAGTTTTGAAACACTCTATCTGTAGAAAATGCAACTGGACATTCGTAGCGCTAAGTGGGTAATAGTGGAAAAAAGAATATGTTCAAATATAAACTACACAGAAGCATTGTATGAAACTTCTTTCTGTTCTGTGCATTCACCTAACAGAGTTGAACCTTACTTTTGATTGAGCCGTTCTGAAACACACTTTCTGTAGAAACTGCAATTGGACATTCTGAGCGCTAAGAGGCCTATATTGGGAAAAAGAATGTCTACAAATAAAAACTACACAGAAGAATTGTGTGAAACTTCTTTCTGTTCTGTTTGTTCAACTAAAAGAGTTGAACCTTAGTTTTGATTGAGCCGTTCTGTAACAGTCTTTCTGTAGAAAATGCAAGTGGAGATTCGGAGCGCTAAGAGGGTAATAGTGGAAAAAGGAATGTCTCCAAATATAAACTACACAGAATCATTCTGTGAAACTTCTTTCTGATCTGTGCATTCAGCTAACAGAGTTAAACCATACTTTTGATTGAGCAGATCTGAACACTCTTTCTGTAGAAAATGCAACTGGACATTTGGAGCGCTAAGAGAGTAGTAGTGGAAAAAGGAATATATTCAAATATAAACTACACAGAAGCATTCTGTGAAACTTCTTTCTGATCTGAGCATTCAGCTAACAGAGTTAAACCATACTTTTGATTGAGCAGTTTTGAAACACTCTGTCGGTAGAAAATGCAACTGGACATTCGTAGCGCTAAGTGGGTAATAGTGGAAAAAAGAATATGTTCAAATATAAACTACACAGAATCATTGTATGAAACTTCTTTCTGTTCTGTGCATTCAACTAACAGAGTTGAACCTTACTTTTGATTGAGCCTTTCTGAAACACTCTTTCTGTAGAAACTGCAATTGGACATTCTGAGCGCTAAGAGGCCTCTATTGGGAAAAAAAATATCTTCAAACAAAAACTACACAGAAGCATTGTGTGAAACTTATTTCTGATATGTTCATTAAGCTAACAGAGTTAAACCATACTTTTGATTGCGCAGTTCTGAACACTCTTTCTGTAGAAAATGCAAGTGGACATTCGGAGCGCTAAGAGGGTAATAGTGGAAAAAGGAATATATTCAAATATAAACTACACAGTAGCATTCTGTGAAAATTCTTTCTGTTCTGTGCATTCAACTAACAGAGTTGAACCTTACTTTTGATTGAGCCGTTCTGAAACACTCTTTCTGTAGAAACTGCAATTGGACATGCTAAGCGCTAAGAGGCCTACATTGGGAAAAAGAATATCTTCAAATAAAAACTACACAGATGCATTCTGTGAAACTTATTTCTGATCTGTAAATTCAGTTAACAGAGATAAAACATATTTTTGATTGAGCAGTTATGAAACACTCTTTTTGTAGAAAATGCAAGTGGAGATTCGGAGCGCTAAGAGGGTAATAGTGGAAAAAGGAATGTCTTCAAATATAAACTACACAGAATCATTCGGTGAAACTTCTTTCTGATCTGTGCATTCAGCTAACAGAGTTAAACCATACTTTTGATTGAGCAGATCTGAACACTCTTTCTGTTGAAAATGCAACTGGACATTTGGAGCACTAAGAGCGTAGTAGTGGAAAAAGGAATATATTCAAATATAAACTACACAGAAGCATTCTGTGAAACTTCTTTCTGATCTGAGCATTCAGCTAACAGAGTTAAACCATACTTTTGATTGAGCAGTTTTGAAACACTCTGTCTGTAGAAAATGCAACTGGACATTCGTAGCGCTAAGTGGGTAATAGTGGAAAAAAGAATATGTTCAAATATAAACAACACAGAAGCATTGTATGAAACTTCTTTCTGTTCTGTGCATTCAACTAACAGAGTTGAACCTTACTTTTGATTGAGCCGTTCTGAAACACTCTTTCTGTAGAAACTGCAATTGGACATTCTGAGCGCTAAGAGGCCTATATTGGGAAAAAGAATGTCTACAAATAAAATCTACA
The DNA here is from genome assembly GCF_028878055.3 of Symphalangus syndactylus. Taxonomy (NCBI): domain Eukaryota; kingdom Metazoa; phylum Chordata; class Mammalia; order Primates; family Hylobatidae; genus Symphalangus; species Symphalangus syndactylus. The sequence continues at coordinate 104,435,748 of NC_072438.2, forward strand.
CAGAAGATTTGTGAAACTTCTTTCTGTTCTGTTTGTTCAATTAAAAGAGTTGAACCTTAGTTTTGATTGAGCCGTTCTGAAACACTCTTTCTGTAGAAAATGCAAGTGGATATTCGGAGCGCTAAGGGGGTAATAGTGGAAAAAGGAATGTCTCCAAATATGAACTACACAGAATCATTCTGTGAAACTTCTTTCTGATCTGTGCATTCAGCTAACAGAGTTAAACCATACTTTTGATTGAGCAGATCTGAACACTCTTTCTGTAGAAAATGCAACTGGACATTTGGAGCGCTAAGAGAGTAGTAGTGGAAAAAGAAATATATTCAAATATAAACTACACAGAAGCATTCTGTGAAACTTCTTTCTGATCTGAGCATTCAGCTAACAGATTTAAACCATACTTTTGATTGAGCAGTTTTGAAACACTCTGTCTGTAGGAAATGCAACTGGACATTCGTAGCGCTAAGTGGGTAATAGTGGAAAAAAGAATATGTTCAAATATAAACTACACAGAAGCATTGTATGAAACTTCTTTCTGTTCTGTGCATTCAACTAACAGAGGTGAACCTTACTTTTGATTGAGCCTTTCTGAAACACTCTTTCTGTAGAAACTGCAATTGGACATTCTGAGCGCTAAGAGGCCTCTATTGGGAAAAATAATATCTTCAAACAAAAACTACACAGAAGCATTGTGTGAAACTTATTTCTGATATGTTCATTAAGCTAACAGAGTTAAACCATACTTTTGATTGCGCAGTTCTGAACACTCTTTCTGTAGAAAATGCAAGTGGACATTCGGAGCGCTAAGAGGGTAATAGTGGAAAAAGGAATATATTCAAATATAAACTACACAGTAGCATTCTGTGAAAATTCTTTCTGTTCTGTGCATTCAACTAACAGAGTTGAACCTTACTTTTGATTGAGCCGTTCTGAAACACTCTTTCTGTAGAAACTGCAATTGGACATGCTAAGCGCTAAGAGGCCTACATTGGGAAAAAGAATATCTTCAAATAAAAACTACACAGATGCATTCTGTGAAACTTATTTCTGATCTGTAAAATCAGTTAACAGAGATAAAACATATTTTTGATTGAGCAGTTATGAAACACTCTTTTTGTAGAAAATGCAAGTGGAGATTCGGAGCGCTAAGAGGGTAATAGTGGAAAAAGGAATGTCTTCAAATATAAACTACACAGAATCATTCGGTGAAACTTCTTTCTGATCTGTGCATTCAGCTAACAGAATTAAACCATACTTTTGATTGAGCAGATCTGAACACTCTTTCTGTTGAAAATGCAACTGGACATTTGGAGCGCTAAGAGCGTAGTAGTGGAAAAAGGAATATATTCAAATATAAACTACACAGAAGCATTCTGTGAAACTTCTTTCTGATCTGAGCATTCAGCTAACAGAGTTAAACCATACTTTTGATTGAGCAGTTTTGAAACACTCTGTCTGTAGGAAATGCAACTGGACATTCGTAGCGCTAAGTGGGTAATAGTGGAAAAAAGAATAAGTTCAAATATAAACTACACAGAAGCATTGTATGAAACTTCTTTCTGTTCTGTGCATTCAACTAACAGAGTTGAACCTTACTTTTGATTGAGCCTTTCTGAAACACTCTTTCTGTAGAAACTGCAATTGGACATTCTGAGCTCTAAGAGGCCTCTATTGGGAAAAATAATATCTTCAAACAAAAACTACACAGAAGCATTGTGTGAAACTTATTTCTGATATGTTCATTAAGCTAACAGAGTTAAACCATACTTTTGATTGCGCAGTTCTGAACACTCTTTCTGTAGAAAATGCAAGTGGACATTCGGAGCGCTAAGAGGGTAATAGTGGAAAAAGGAATATATTCAAATATAAACTACACAGTAGCATTCTGTGAAAATTCTTTCTGTTCTGTGCATTCAACTAACAGAGTTGAACCTTACTTTTGATTGAGCCGTTCTGAAACACTGTTTCTGTAGAAACTGCAATTGGACATGCTAAGCGCTAAGAGGCCTACATTGCGAAAAAGAATATCTTCAAATAAAAACTACACAGATGCATTCTGTGGAACTTATTTCTGATCTGTAAATTCATTTAACAGAGATAAAACATATTTTTGATTGAGCAGTTATGAAACACTCTTTTTGTAGAAAATGCAAGTGGAGATTCGGAGCGCTAAGAGGGTAATAGTGGAAAAAGGAATGTCTTCAAATATAAACTACACAGAATCATTCGGTGAAACTTCTTTCTGATCTGTGCATTCAGCTAACAGAGTTAAACCATAGTTTTGATTGAGCAGATCTGAACACTCTTGCTGTAGAAAATGCAACTGGACAATTTGAGCGCTAAGAGCGTAGTAGTGGAAAAAGGAATATATTCAAATATAAACTACACAGAAGCATTCTGTGAAACTTCTTTCTGATCTGAGCATTCAGCTAACAGAGTTAAACCATACTTTTGATTGAGCAGTTTTGAAACACTCTGTCTGTAGAAAATGCAACTGGACATTCGTAGCGCTAAGTGGGTAATAGTGGAAAAAAGAATATGTTCAAATATAAACTACACAGAAGCATTGTATGAAACATCTTTGTGTTCTGTGCATTCAACTAACACAGTTGAACCTTACTTTTGATTGAGCCGTTCTGAAACACTCTATCTGTAGAAACTGCAATTGGACATTCTGAGCGCTAAGAGGCCTATATTGGGAAAAAGAATGTCTACAAATAAAAACTACACAGAAGAATTGTGTGAAACTTCTTTCTGTTCTGTTTGTTCAACTAAAAGAGTTGAACCTTAGTTTTGATTGAGCCGTTCTGAAACACTCTTTCTGTAGAAAATGGAAGTGGAGATTCGGAGCGCTAAGAGGGTAATAGTGGAAAAAGGAATGTCTCCAAATATAAACTACACAGAATCATTCTGTGAAACTTCTTTCTGATCTGTGCATTCAGCTAACAGAGTTAAACCATACTTTTGATTGAGCAGATCTGAACACTCTTTCTGTAGAAAATGCAACTGGACATTTGGAGCGCTAAGAGAGTAGTAGTGGAAAAAGGAATATATTCAAATATAAACTACACAGAAGCATTCTGTGAAACTTCTTTCTGATCTGAGCATTCAGCTAACAGAGTTAAACCATACTTTTGATTGAGCAGTTTTGAAACACTCTGTCTGTAGAAAATGCAACTGGACATTCGTAGCGCTAAGTGGGTAATAGTGGAAAAAAGAATATGTTCAAATATAAACTACACAGAAGCATTGTATGAAACTTCTTTCTGTTCTGAGCATTCAACTAACAGAGTTGAACCTTACTTTTGATTGAGCCTTTCTGAAACACTCTTTCTGTAGAAACTGCAATTGGACATTCTGAGCGCTAAGAGGCCTCTATTGGGAAAAATAATATCTTCAAATAAAAACTACACAGAAGCATTGTGTGAAACTTATTTCTGATATGTTCATTAAGCTAACAGAGTTAAACCATACTTTTGATTGCGCAGTTCTGAACACTCTTTCTGTAGAAAATGCAAGTGGACATTCGGAGCGCTAAGAGGGTAATAGTGGAAAAAGGAATATATTCAAATATAAACTACACAGTAGCATTCTGTGAAAATTCTTTCTGTTCTGTGCACTCAACTAACAGAGTTGAACCTTACTTTTGATTGAGCCGTTCTGAAACACTCTTTCTGTAGAAACTGCAATTGGACATGCTAAGCGCTAAGAGGCCTACATTGGGAAAAAGAATATCTTCAAATAAAAACTACACAGATGCATTCTGTGAAACTTATTTCTGATCTGTAAATTCAGTTAACAGAGATAAAACATATTTTTGATTGAGCAGTTATGAAACACTCTTTTTGTAGAAAATGCAAGTGGAGATTCGGAGCGCTAAGAAGGTAATAGTGGAAAAAGGAATGTCTTCAAATATAAACTACACAGAATCATTCGGTGAAACTTCTTTCTTATCTGTGAATTCAGCTAACAGAGTTAAACCATACTTTTGATTGAGCAGATCTGAACACTCTTTCTGTTGAAAATGCAACTGGACATTTGGAGCGCTAAGAGCGTAGTAGTGGAAAAAGGAATATATTCAAATATAAACTACACAGAAGCATTCTGTGAAACTTCTTTCTGATCTGAGCATTCAGCTAACAGAGTTAAACCATACTTTTGATTGAGCAGTTTTGAAACACTCTGTCTGTAGAAAATGCAACTGGACATTCGTAGCGCTAAGTGGGTAATAGTGGAAAAAAGAATATGTTCAAATATAAACTACACAGAAGCATTGTATGAAACTTCTTTCTGTTCTGTGCATTCAACTAACAGAGTTGAACCTTACTTTTGATTGAGCCGTTCTGAAACACTCTTTCTGTAGAAACTGCAATTGGACATTCTGAGCGCTAAGAGGCCTATATTGGGAAAAAGAATGTCTACAAATAAAAACTACACAGAAGATTTGTGTGAAACTTCTTTCTGTTCTGTTTGTTCAACTAAAAGAGTTGAACCTTAGTTTTGATTGAGCCGTTCTGAAACACTCTTTCTGTAGAAAATGCAAGTGGATATTCGGAGCGCTAAGGGGGTAATAGTGGAAAAAGGAATGTCTCCAAATATGAACTACACAGAATCATTCTGTGAAACTTCTTTCTGATCTGTGCATTCAGCTAACAGAGTTAAACCATACTTTTGATTGAGCAGATCTGAACACTCTTTCTGTAGAAAATGCAACTGGACATTTGGAGCGCTAAGAGAGTAGTAGTGGAAAAAGAAATATATTCAAATATAAACTACACAGAAGCATTCTGTGAAACTTCTTTCTGATCTGAGCATTCAGCTAACAGAGTTAAACCATACTTTTGATTGAGCAGTTTTGAAACACTCTGTCTGTAGAAAATGCAACTGGACATTCGTAGCGCTAAGTGGGTAATAGTGGAAAAAAGGATATGTTCAAATATAAACTACACAGAAGCATTGTATGAAACTTCTTTCTGTTCTGTGCATTCAACTAACAGAGTTGAACCTTACTTTTGATTGAGCCTTTCTGAAACACTCTTTCTGTAGAAACTGCAATTGGACATTCTGAGCGCTAAGAGGCCTCTATTGGGAAAAATAATATCTTCAAATAAAAACTACACAGAAGCATTGTGTGAAACTTATTTCTGATATGTTCATTAAGCTAACAGAGTTAAACCATACTTTTGATTGCGCAGTTCTGAACACTCTTTCTGTAGAAAATGCAAGTGGACATTCGGAGCGCTAAGAGGGTAATAGTGGAAAAAGGAATATATTCAAATATAAACTACACAGTAGCATTCTGTGAAAATTCTTTCTGTTCTGTGCATTCAACTAACAGAGTTGAACCTTACTTTTGATTGAGCCGTTCTGAAACACTCTTTCTGTAGAAACTGCAATTGGACATGCTAAGCGCTAAGAGGCCTACATTGGGAAAAAGAATATCTTCAAATAAAAACTACACAGATGCATTCTGTGGAACTTATTTCTGATCTGTAAATTCATTTAACAGAGATAAAACATATTTTTGATTGAGCAGTTATGAAACACTCTTTTTGTAGAAAATTCAAGTGGAGATTCGGAGCGCTAAGAGGGTAATAGTGGAAAAAGGAATGTCTCCAAATATAAACTACACAGAATCATTCTGTGAAACTTCTTTCTGATCTGTGCATTCAGCTAACAGAGTTAAACCATACTTTTGATTGAGCAGATCTGAACACTCTTTCTGTAGAAAATGCAACTGGACATTTGGAGCGCTAAGAGAGTAGTAGTGGAAAAAGAAATATATTCAAATATAAACTACACAGAAGCATTCTGTGAAACTTCTTTCTGATCTGAGCATTCAGCTAACAGAGTTAAACCATACTTTTGATTGAGCAGTTTTGAAACACTCTGTCTGTAGAAAATGCAACTGGACATTCGTAGCGCTAAGTGGGTAATAGTGGAAAAAAGGATATGTTCAAATATAAACTACACAGAAGCATTGTATGAAACTTCTTTCTGTTCTGTGCATTCAACTAACAGAGTTGAACCTTACTTTTGATTGAGCCTTTCTGAAACACTCTTTCTGTAGAAACTGCAATTGGACATTCTGAGCGCTAATAGGCCTCTATTGGGAAAAATAATATCTTCAAATAAAAACTACACAGAAGCATTGTGTGAAACTTATTTCTGATATGTTCATTAAGCTAACAGAGTTAAACCATACTTTTGATTGCGCAGTTCTGAACACTCTTTCTGTAGAAAATGCAAGTGGACATTCGGAGCGCTAGGAGGGTAATAGTGGAAAAAGGAATATATTCAAATATAAACTACACAGTAGCATTCTGTGAAAATTCTTTCTGTTCTGTGCATTCAACTAACAGAGTTGAACCTTACTTTTGATTGAGCCGTTCTGAAACACTCTTTCTGTAGAAACTGCAATTGGACATGCTAAGCGCTAAGAGGCCTACATTGGGAAAAAGAATATCTTCAAATAAAAACTACACAGATGCATTCTGTGGAACTTATTTCTGATCTGTAAATTCATTTAACAGAGATAAAACATATTTTTGATTGAGCAGTTATGAAACACTCTTTTTGTAGAAAATGCAAGTGGAGATTCGGAGCGCTAAGAGGGTAATAGTGGAAAAAGGAATGTCTTCAAATATAAACTACACAGAATCATTCGGTGAAACTTCTTTCTGATCTGTGCATTCAGCTAACAGAGTTAAACCATAGTTTTGATTGAGCAGATCTGAACACTCTTTCTGTAGAAAATGCAACTGGACAATTTGAGCGCTAAGAGCGTAGTAGTGGAAAAAGGAACATATTCAAATATAAACTACACAGAAGCATTCTGTGAAACTTCTTTCTGATCTGAGCATTCAGCTAACAGAGTTAAACCATACTTTTGATTGAGCAGTTTTGAAACACTCTGTCTGTAGAAAATGCAACTGGACATTCGTAGCGCTAAGTGGGTAATAGTGGAAAAAAGAATATGTTCAAATATAAACTACACAGAAGCATTGTATGAAACATCTTTGTTTTCTGTGCATTCAACTAACACAGTTGAACCTTACTTTTGATTGAGCCGTTCTGAAACACTCTATCTGTAGAAACTGCAATTGGACATTCTGAGCGCTAAGAGGCCTATATTGGGAAAAAGAATGTCTACAAATAAAAACTACACAGAAGAATTGTGTGAAACTTCTTTCTGTTCTGTTTGTTCAACTAAAAGAGTTGAACCTTAGTTTTGATTGAGCCGTTCTGAAACACTCTTTCTGTAGAAAATGCAAGTGGAGATTCGGAGCGCTAAGAGGGTAATAGTGGAAAAAGGAATGTCTCCAAATATAAACTACACAGAATCATTCTGTGAAACTTCTTTCTGATCTGAGCATTCAGCTAACAGAGTTAAACCATACTTTTGATTGAGCAGTTTTGAAACACTCTGTCTGTAGAAAATGCAACTGGACATTCGTAGCGCTAAGTGGGTAATAGTGGAAAAAAGAATATGTTCAAATATAAACTACACAGAAGCATTGTATGAAACTTCTTTCTGTTCTGTGCATTCAACTAACAGAGTTGAACCTTACTTTTGATTGAGCCTTTCTGAAACACTCTTTCTGTAGAAACTGCAATTGGACATTCTGAGCGCTAAGAGGCCTCTATTGGGAAAAATAATATCTTCAAATAAAAACTACACAGAAGCATTGTGTGAAACTTATTTCTGATATGTTCATTAAGCTAACAGAGTTAAACCATACTTTTGATTGCGCAGTTCTGAACACTCTTTCTGTAGAAAATGCAAGTGGACATTCGGAGCGCTAAGAGGGTAATAGTGGAAAAAGGAATATATTCAAATATAAACTACACAGTAGCATTCTGTGAAAATTCTTTCTGTTCTGTGCACTCAACTAACAGAGTTGAACCTTACTTTTGATTGAGCCGTTCTGAAACACTCTTTCTGTAGAAACTGCAATTGGACATGCTAAGCGCTAAGAGGCCTACATTGGGAAAAAGAATATCTTCAAATAAAAACTACACAGATGCATTCTGTGAAACTTATTTCTGATCTGTAAATTCAGTTAACAGAGATAAAACATATTTTTGATTGAGCAGTTATGAAACACTCTTTTTGTAGAAAATGCAAGTGGAGATTCGGAGCGCTAAGAGGGTAATAGTGGAAAAAGGAATGTCTTCAAATATAAACTACACAGAATCATTCGGTGAAACTTCTTTCTGATCTGTGAATTCAGCTAACAGAGTTAAACCATACTTTTGATTGAGCAGATCTGAACACTCTTTCTGTTGAAAATGCAACTGGACATTTGGAGCGCTAAGAGCGTAGTAGTGGAAAAAGGAATATATTCAAATATAAACTACACAGAAGCATTCTGTGAAACTTCTTTCTGATCTGAGCATTCAGCTAACAGAGTTAAACCATACTTTTGATTGAGCAGTTTTGAAACACTCTGTCTGTAGAAAATGCAACTGGACATTCGTAGCGCTAAGTGGGTAATAGTGGAAAAAAGAATATGTTCAAATATAAACTACACAGAAGCATTGTATGAAACTTCTTTCTGTTCTGTGCATTCAACTAACAGAGTTGAACCTTACTTTTGATTGAGCCGTTCTGAAACACTCTTTCTGTAGAAACTGCAATTGGACATTCTGAGCGCTAAGAGGCCTATATTGGGAAAAAGAATGTCTACAAATAAAAACTACACAGAAGATTTGTGTGAAACTTCTTTCTGTTCTGTTTGTTCAACTAAAAGAGTTGAACCTTAGTTTTGATTGAGCCGTTCTGAAACACTCTTTCTGTAGAAAATGCAAGTGGATATTCGGAGCGCTAAGGGGGTAATAGTGGAAAAAGGAATGTCTCCAAATATGAACTACACAGAATCATTCTGTGAAACTTCTTTCTGATCTGTGCATTCAGCTAAGAGAGTTAAACCATACTTTTGATTGAGCAGATCTGAACACTCTTTCTGTAGAAAATGCAACTGGACATTTGGAGCGCTAAGAGAGTAGTAGTGGAAAAAGAAATATATTCAAATATAAACTACACAGAAGCATTCTGTGAAACTTCTTTCTGATCTGAGCATTCAGCTAACAGAGTTAAACCATACTTTTGATTGAGCAGTTTTGAAACACTCTGTCTGTAGAAAATGCAACTGGACATTCGTAGCGCTAAGTGGGTAATAGTGGAAAAAAGGATATGTTCAAATATAAACTACACAGAAGCATTGTATGAAACTTCTTTCTGTTCTGTGCATTCAACTAACAGAGTTGAACCTTACTTTTGATTGAGCCTTTCTGAAACACTCTTTCTGTAGAAACTGCAATTGGACATTCTGAGCGCTAATAGGCCTCTATTGGGAAAAATAATATCTTCAAATAAAAACTACACAGAAGCATTGTGTGAAACTTATTTCTGATATGTTCATTAAGCTAACAGAGTTAAACCATACTTTTGATTGCGCAGTTCTGAACACTCTTTCTGTAGAAAATGCAAGTGGACATTCGGAGCGCTAGGAGGGTAATAGTGGAAAAAGGAATATATTCAAATATAAACTACACAGTAGCATTCTGTGAAAATTCTTTCTGTTCTGTGCATTCAACTAACAGAGTTGAACCTTACTTTTGATTGAGCCGTTCTGAAACACTCTTTCTGTAGAAACTGCAATTGGACATGCTAAGCGCTAAGAGGCCTACATTGGGAAAAAGAATATCTTCAAATAAAAACTACACAGATGCATTCTGTGGAACTTATTTCTGATCTGTAAATTCATTTAACAGAGATAAAACATATTTTTGATTGAGCAGTTATGAAACACTCTTTTTGTAGAAAATGCAAGTGGAGATTCGGAGCGCTAAGAGGGTAATAGTGGAAAAAGGAATGTCTTCAAATATAAACTACACAGAATCATTCGGTGAAACTTCTTTCTGATCTGTGCATTCAGCTAACAGAGTTAAACCATAGTTTTGATTGAGCAGATCTGAACACTCTTTCTGTAGAAAATGCAACTGGATAATTTGAGCGCTAAGAGCGTAGTAGTGGAAAAAGGAATATATTCAAATATAAACTACACAGAAGCATTCTGTGAAACTTCTTTCTGATCTGAGCATTCAGCTAACAGAGTTAAACCATACTTTTGATTGAGCAGTTTTGAAACACTCTGTCTGTAGAAAATGCAACTGGACATTCGTAGCGCTAAGTGGGTAATAGTGGAAAAAAGAATATGTTCAAATATAAACTACACAGAAGCATTGTATGAAACATCTTTGTGTTCTGTGCATTCAACTAACACAGTTGAACCTTACTTTTGATTGAGCCGTTCTGAAACACTCTATCTGTAGAAACTGCAATTGGACATTCTGAGCGCTAAGAGGCCTATATTGGGAAAAAGAATGTCTACAAATAAAAACTACACAGAAGAATTGTGTGAAACTTCTTTCTGTTCTGTTTGTTCAACTAAAAGAGTTGAAACTTAGTTTTGATTGAGCCGTTCTGAAACACTCTTTCTGTAGAAAATGCAAGTGGAGATTCGGAGCGCTAAGAGGGTAATAGTGGAAAAAGGAATGTCTCCAAATATAAACTACACAGAATCATTCTGTGAAACTTCTTTCTGATCTGTGCATTCAGCTAACAGAGTTAAACCATACTTTTGATTGAGCAGATCTGAACACTCTTTCTGTAGAAAATGCAACTGGACATTTGGAGCGCTAAGAGAGTAGTAGTGGAAAAAGGAATATATTCAAATATAAACTACACAGAAGCATTCTGTGAAACTTCTTTCTGATCTGAGCATTCAGCTAACAGAGTTAAACCATACTTTTGATTGAGCAGTTTTGAAACACTCTGTCTGTAGAAAATGCAACTGGACATTCGTAGCGCTAAGTGGGTAATAGTGGAAAAAAGAATATGTTCAAATATAAACTACACAGAAGCATTGTATGAAACTTCTTTCTGTTCTGTGCATTCAACTAACAGAGTTGAACCTTACTTTTGATTGAGCCTTTCTGAAACACTCTTTCTGTAGAAACTGCAATTGGACATTCTGAGCGCTAAGAGGCCTCTATTGGGAAAAATAATATCTTCAAATAAAAACTACACAGAAGCATTGTGTGAAACTTATTTCTGATATGTTCATTAAGCTAACAGAGTTAAACCATACTTTTGATTGCGCAGTTCTGAACACTCTTTCTGTAGAAAATGCAAGTGGACATTCGGAGCGCTAAGAGGGTAATAGTGGAAAAAGGAATATATTCAAATATAAACTACACAGTAGCATTCTGTGAAAATTCTTTCTGTTCTGTGCACTCAACTAACAGAGTTGAACCTTACTTTTGATTGAGCCGTTCTGAAACACTCTTTCTGTAGAAACTGCAATTGGACATGCTAAGCGCTAAGAGGCCTACATTGGGAAAAAGAATATCTTCAAATAAAAACTACACAGATGCATTCTGTGAAACTTATTTCTGATCTGTAAATTCAGTTAACAGAGATAAAACATATTTTTGATTGAGCAGTTATGAAACACTCTTTTTGTAGAAAATGCAAGTGGAGATTCGGAGCGCTAAGAGGGTAATAGTGGAAAAAGGAATGTCTTCAAATATAAACTACACAGAATCATTCGGTGAAACTTCTTTCTGATCTGTGAATTCAGCTAACAGAGTTAAACCATACTTTTGATTGAGCAGATCTGAACACTCTTTCTGTTGAAAATGCAACTGGACATTTGGAGCGCTAAGAGCGTAGTAGTGGAAAAAGGAATATATTCAAATATAAACTACACAGAAGCATTCTGTGAAACTTCTTTCTGATCTGAGCATTCAGCTAACAGAGTTAAACCATACTTTTGATTGAGCAGTTTTGAAACACTCTGTCTGTAGAAAATGCAACTGGACATTCGTAGCGCTAAGTGGGTAATAGTGGAAAAAAGAATATGTTCAAATATAAACTACACAGAAGCATTGTATGAAACTTCTTTCTGTTCTGTGCATTCAACTAACAGAGTTGAACCTTACTTTTGATTGAGCCGTTCTGAAACACTCTTTCTGTAGAAACTGCAATTGGACATTCTGAGCGCTAAGAGGCCTATATTGGGAAAAAGAATGTCTACAAATAAAAACTACACAGAAGATTTCTGTGAAACTTCTTTCTGTTCTGTTTGTTCAACTAAAAGAGTTGAACCTTAGTTTTGATTGAGCCGTTCTGAAACACTCTTTCTGTAGAAAATGCAAGTGGATATTCGGAGCGCTAAGGGGGTAATAGTGGAAAAAGGAATGTCTCCAAATATGAACTACACAGAATCATTCTGTGAAACTTCTTTCTGATCTGTGCATTCAGCTAACAGAGTTAAACCATACTTTTGATTGAGCAGATCTGAACACTCTTTCTGTAGAAAATGCAACTGGACATTTGGAGCGCTAAGAGAGTAGTAGTGGAAAAAGAAATATATTCAAATATAAACTACACAGAAGCATTCTGTGAAACTTCTTTCTGATCTGAGCATTCAGCTAACAGAGTTAAACCATACTTTTGATTGAGCAGTTTTGAAACACTCTGTCTGTAGAAAATGCAACTGGACATTCGTAGCGCTAAGTGGGTAATAGTGGAAAAAAGGATATGTTCAAATATAAACTACACAGAAGCATTGTATGAAACTTCTTTCTGTTCTGTGCATTCAACTAACAGAGTTGAACCTTACTTTTGATTGAGCCTTTCTGAAACACTCTTTCTGTAGAAACTGCAATTGGACATTCTGAGCGCTAAGAGGCCTCTATTGGGAAAAATAATATCTTCAAATAAAAACTACACAGAAGCATTGTGTGAAACTTATTTCTGATATGTTCATTAAGCTAACAGAGTTAAACCATACTTTTGATTGCGCAGTTCTGAACACTCTTTCTGTAGAAAATGCAAGTGGACATTCGGAGCGCTAAGAGGGTAATAGTGGAAAAAGGAATATATTCAAATATAAACTACACAGTAGCATTCTGTGAAAATTCTTTCTGTTCTGTGCATTCAACTAACAGAGTTGAACCTTACTTTTGATTGAGCCGTTCTGAAACACTCTTTCTGTAGAAACTGCAATTGGACATGCTAAGCGCTAAGAGGCCTACATTGGGAAAAAGAATATCTTCAAATAAAAACTACACAGATGCATTCTGTGGAACTTATTTCTGATCTGTAAATTCATTTAACAGAGATAAAACATATTTTTGATTGAGCAGTTATGAAACACTCTTTTTGTAGAAAATGCAAGTGGAGATTCGGAGCGCTAAGAGGGTAATAGTGGAAAAAGGAATGTCTCCAAATATAAACTACACAGAATCATTCTGTGAAACATCTTTCTGATCTGTGCATTCAGCTAACAGAGTTAAACCATACTTTTGATTGAGCAGATCTGAACACTCTTTCTGTAGAAAATGCAACTGGACATTTGGAGCGCTAAGAGAGTTGTAGTGGAAAAAGAAATATATTCAAATATAAACTACACAGAAGCATTCTGTGAAACTCCTTTCTGATCTGAGCATTCAGCTAACAGAGTTAAACCATACTTTTGATTGAGCAGTTTTGAAACACTCTGTCTGTAGGAAATGCAACTGGACATTCGTAGCGCTAAGTGGGTAATAGTGGAAAAAAGAATAAGTTCAAATATAAACTACACAGAAGCATTGTATGAAACTTCTTTCTGTTCTGTGCATTCAACTAACAGAGTTGAACCTTACTTTTGATTGAGCCTTTCTGAAACACTCTTTCTGTAGAAACTGCAATTGGACATTCTGAGCGCTAAGAGGCCTCTATTGGGAAAAATAATATCTTCAAACAAAAACTACACAGAAGCATTGTGTGAAACTTATTTCTGATATGTTCATTAAGCTAACAGAGTTAAACCATACTTTTGATTGCGCAGTTCTGAACACTCTTTCTGTAGAAAATGCAAGTGGACATTCGGAGCGCTAAGAGGGTAATAGTGGAAAAAGGAATATATTCAAATATAAACTACACAGAAGCATTCTGTGAAAATTCTTTCTGTTCTGTGCATTCAACTAACAGAGTTGAACCTTACTTTTGATTGAGCCGTTCTGAAACACTCTTTCTGTAGAAACTGCAATTGGACATGCTAAGCGCTAAGAGGCCTACATTGCGAAAAAGAATATCTTCAAATAAAAACTACACAGATGCATTCTGTGGAACTTATTTCTGATCTGTAAATTCAGTTAACAGAGATAAAACATATTTTTGATTGAGCAGTTATGAAACACTCTTTTTGTAGAAAATGCAAGTGGAGATTCGGAGCGCTAAGAGGGTAATAGTGGAAAAAGGAATGTCTTCAAATATAAACTACACAGAATCATTCGGTGAAACTTCTTTCTGATCTGTGCATTCAGCTAACAGAGTTAAACCATACTTTTGATTGAGCAGATCTGAACACTCTTTCTGTAGAAAATGCAACTGGACAATTTGAGCGCTAAGAGCGTAGTAGTGGAAAAAGGAATATATTCAAATATAAACTACACAGAAGCATTCTGTGAAACTTCTTTCTGATCTGAGCATTCAGCTAACAGAGTTAAACCATACTTTTGATTGAGCAGTTTTGAAACACTCTGTCTGTAGAAAATGCAACTGGACATTCGTAGCGCTAAGTGGGTAATAGTGGAAAAAAGAATATGTTCAAATATAAACTACACAGAAGCATTGTATGAAACATCTTTGTGTTCTGTGCATTCAACTAACACAGTTGAACCTTACTTTTGATTGAGCCGTTCTGAAACACTCTATCTGTAGAAACTGCAATTGGACATTCTGAGCGCTAAGAGGCCTATATTGGGAAAAAGAATGTCTACAAATAAAAACTACACAGAAGAATTGTGTGAAACTTCTTTCTGTTCTGTTTGTTCAACTAAAAGAGTTGAACCTTAGTTTTGATTGAGCCGTTCTGAAACACTCTTTCTGTAGAAAATGCAAGTGGAGATTCGGAGCGCTAAGAGGGTAATAGTGGAAAAAGGAATGTCTCCAAATATAAACTACACAGAATCATTCTGTGAAACTTCTTTCTGATCTGTGCATTCAGCTAACAGAGTTAAACCATACTTTTGATTGAGCAGATCTGAACACTCTTTCTGTAGAAAATGCAACTGGACATTTGGAGCGCTAAGAGAGTAGTAGTGGAAAAAGGAATATATTCAAATATAAACTACACAGAAGCATTCTGTGAAACTTCTTTCTGATCTGAGCATTCAGCTAACAGAGTTAAACCATACTTTTGATTGAGCAGTTTTGAAACACTCTGTCTGTAGAAAATGCAACTGGACATTCGTAGCGCTAAGTGGGTAATAGTGGAAAAAAGAATATGTTCAAATATAAACTACACAGAAGCATTGTATGAAACTTCTTTCTGTTCTGTGCATTCAACTAACAGAGTTGAACCTTACTTTTGATTGAGCCTTTCTGAAACACTCTTTCTGTAGAAACTGCAATTGGACATTCTGAGCGCTAAGAGGCCTCTATTGGGAAAAATAATATCTTCAAATAAAAACTACACAGAAGCATTGTGTGAAACTTATTTCTGATATGTTCATTAAGCTAACAGAGTTAAACCATACTTTTGATTGCGCAGTTCTGAACACTCTTTCTGTAGAAAATGCAAGTGGACATTCGGAGCGCTAAGAGGGTAATAGTGGAAAAAGGAATATATTCAAATATAAACTACACAGTAGCATTCTGTGAAAATTCTTTCTGTTCTGTGCACTCAACTAACAGAGTTGAACCTTACTTTTGATTGAGCCGTTCTGAAACACTCTTTCTGTAGAAACTGCAATTGGACATGCTAAGCGCTAAGAGGCCTACATTGGGAAAAAGAATATCTTCAAATAAAAACTACACAGATGCATTCTGTGAAACTTATTTCTGATCTGTAAATTCAGTTAACAGAGATAAAACATATTTTTGATTGAGCAGTTATGAAACACTCTTTTTGTAGAAAATGCAAGTGGAGATTCGGAGCGCTAAGAGGGTAATAGTGGAAAAAGGAATGTCTTCAAATATAAACTACACAGAATCATTCGGTGAAACTTCTTTCTGATCTGTGAATTCAGCTAACAGAGTTAAACCATACTTTTGATTGAGCAGATCTGAACACTCTTTCTGTTGAAAATGCAACTGGACATTTGGAGCGCTAAGAGCGTAGTAGTGGAAAAAGGAATATATTCAAATATAAACTACACAGAAGCATTCTGTGAAACTTCTTTCTGATCTGAGCATTCAGCTAACAGAGTTAAACCATACTTTTGATTGAGCAGTTTTGAAACACTCTGTCTGTAGAAAATGCAACTGGACATTCGTAGCGCTAAGTGGGTAATAGTGGAAAAAAGAATATGTTCAAATATAAACTACACAGAAGCATTGTATGAAACTTCTTTCTGTTCTGTGCATTCAACTAACAGAGTTGAACCTTACTTTTGATTGAGCCGTTCTGAAACACTCTTTCTGTAGAAACTGCAATTGGACATTCTGAGCGCTAAGAGGCCTATATTGGGAAAAAGAATGTCTACAAATAAAAACTACACAGAAGATTTCTGTGAAACTTCTTTCTGTTCTGTTTGTTCAACTAAAAGAGTTGAACCTTAGTTTTGATTGAGCCGTTCTGAAACACTCTTTCTGTAGAAAATGCAAGTGGATATTCGGAGCGCTAAGGGGGTAATAGTGGAAAAAGGAATGTCTCCAAATATGAACTACACAGAATCATTCTGTGAAACTTCTTTCTGATCTGTGCATTCAGCTAACAGAGTTAAACCATACTTTTGATTGAGCAGATCTGAACACTCTTTCTGTAGAAAATGCAACTGGACATTTGGAGCGCTAAGAGAGTAGTAGTGGAAAAAGAAATATATTCAAATATAAACTACACAGAAGCATTCTGTGAAACTTCTTTCTGATCTGAGCATTCAGCTAACAGAGTTAAACCATACTTTTGATTGAGCAGTTTTGAAACACTCTGTCTGTAGAAAATGCAACTGGACATTCGTAGCGCTAAGTGGGTAATAGTGGAAAAAAGGATATGTTCAAATATAAACTACACAGAAGCATTGTATGAAACTTCTTTCTGTTCTGTGCATTCAACTAACAGAGTTGAACCTTACTTTTGATTGAGCCTTTCTGAAACACTCTTTCTGTAGAAACTGCAATTGGACATTCTGAGCGCTAAGAGGCCTCTATTGGGAAAAATAATATCTTCAAATAAAAACTACACAGAAGCATTGTGTGAAACTTATTTCTGATATGTTCATTAAGCTAACAGAGTTAAACCATACTTTTGATTGCGCAGTTCTGAACACTCTTTCTGTAGAAAATGCAAGTGGACATTCGGAGCGCTAAGAGGGTAATAGTGGAAAAAGGAATATATTCAAATATAAACTACACAGTAGCATTCTGTGAAAATTCTTTCTGTTCTGTGCATTCAACTAACAGAGTTGAACCTTACTTTTGATTGAGCCGTTCTGAAACACTCTTTCTGTAGAAACTGCAATTGGACATGCTAAGCGCTAAGAGGCCTACATTGGGAAAAAGAATATCTTCAAATAAAAACTACACAGATGCATTCTGTGGAACTTATTTCTGATCTGTAAATTCATTTAACAGAGATAAAACATATTTTTGATTGAGCAGTTATGAAACACTCTTTTTGTAGAAAATGCAAGTGGAGATTCGGAGCGCTAAGAGGGTAATAGTGGAAAAAGGAATGTCTCCAAATATAAACTACACAGAATCATTCTGTGAAACATCTTTCTGATCTGTGCATTCAGCTAACAGAGTTAAACCATACTTTTGATTGAGCAGATCTGAACACTCTTTCTGTAGAAAATGCAACTGGACATTTGGAGCGCTAAGAGAGTTGTAGTGGAAAAAGAAATATATTCAAATATAAACTACACAGAAGCATTCTGTGAAACTCCTTTCTGATCTGAGCATTCAGCTAACAGAGTTAAACCATACTTTTGATTGAGCAGTTTTGAAACACTCTGTCTGTAGGAAATGCAACTGGACATTCGTAGCGCTAAGTGGGTAATAGTGGAAAAAAGAATAAGTTCAAATATAAACTACACAGAAGCATTGTATGAAACTTCTTTCTGTTCTGTGCATTCAACTAACAGAGTTGAACCTTACTTTTGATTGAGCCTTTCTGAAACACTCTTTCTGTAGAAACTGCAATTGGACATTCTGAGCGCTAAGAGGCCTCTATTGGGAAAAATAATATCTTCAAACAAAAACTACACAGAAGCATTGTGTGAAACTTATTTCTGATATGTTCATTAAGCTAACAGAGTTAAACCATACTTTTGATTGCGCAGTTCTGAACACTCTTTCTGTAGAAAATGCAAGTGGACATTCGGAGCGCGAAGAGGGTAATAGTGGAAAAAGGAATATATTCAAATATAAACTACACAGAAGCATTCTGTGAAAATTCTTTCTGTTCTGTGCATTCAACTAACAGAGTTGAACCTTACTTTTGATTGAGCCGTTCTGAAACACTCTTTCTGTAGAAACTGCAATTGGACATGCTAAGCGCTAAGAGGCCTACATTGCGAAAAAGAATATCTTCAAATAAAAACTACACAGATGCATTCTGTGGAACTTATTTCTGATCTGTAAATTCAGTTAACAGAGATAAAACATATTTTTGATTGAGCAGTTATGAAACACTCTTTTTGTAGAAAATGCAAGTGGAGATTCGGAGCGCTAAGAGGGTAATAGTGGAAAAAGGAATGTCTTCAAATATAAACTACACAGAATCATTCGGTGAAACTTCTTTCTGATCTGTGCATTCAGCTAACAGAGTTAAACCATACTTTTGATTGAGCAGATCTGAACACTCTTTCTGTAGAAAATGCAACTGGACAATTTGAGCGCTAAGAGCGTAGTAGTGGAAAAAGGAATATATTCAAATATAAACTACACAGAAGCATTCTGTGAAACTTCTTTCTGATCTGAGCATTCAGCTAACAGAGTTAAACCATACTTTTGATTGAGCAGTTTTGAAACACTCTGTCTGTAGAAAATGCAACTGGACATTCGTAGCGCTAAGTGGGTAATAGTGGAAAAAAGAATATGTTCAAATATAAACTACACAGAAGCATTGTATGAAACATCTTTGTGTTCTGTGCATTCAACTAACACAGTTGAACCTTACTTTTGATTGAGCCGTTCTGAAACACTCTATCTGTAGAAACTGCAATTGGACATTCTGAGCGCTAAGAGGCCTATATTGGGAAAAAGAATGTCTACAAATAAAAACTACACAGAAGAATTGTGTGAAACTTCTTTCTGTTCTGTTTGTTCAACTAAAAGAGTTGAACCTTAGTTTTGATTGAGCCGTTCTGAAACACTCTTTCTGTAGAAAATGCAAGTGGAGATTCGGAGCGCTAAGAGGGTAATAGTGGAAAAAGGAATGTCTCCAAATATAAACTACACAGAATCATTCTGTGAAACTTCTTTCTGATCTGTGCATTCAGCTAACAGAGTTAAACCATACTTTTGATTGAGCAGATCTGAACACTCTTTCTGTAGAAAATGCAACTGGACATTTGGAGCGCTAAGAGAGTAGTAGTGGAAAAAGGAATATATTCAAATATAAACTACACAGAAGCATTCTGTGAAACTTCTTTCTGATCTGAGCATTCAGCTAACAGAGTTAAACCATACTTTTGATTGAGCAGTTTTGAAACACTCTGTCTGTAGAAAATGCAACTGGACATTCGTAGCGCTAAGTGGGTAATAGTGGAAAAAAGAATATGTTCAAATATAAACTACACAGAAGCATTGTATGAAACTTCTTTCTGTTCTGTGCATTCAACTAACAGAGTTGAACCTTACTTTTGATTGAGCCTTTCTGAAACACTCTTTCTGTAGAAACTGCAATTGGACATTCTGAGCGCTAAGAGGCCTCTATTGGGAAAAATAATATCTTCAAATAAAAACTACACAGAAGCATTGTGTGAAACTTATTTCTGATATGTTCATTAAGCTAACAGAGTTAAACCATACTTTTGATTGCGCAGTTCTGAACACTCTTTCTGTAGAAAATGCAAGTGGACATTCGGAGCGCTAAGAGGGTAATAGTGGAAAAAGGAATATATTCAAATATAAACTACACAGTAGCATTCTGTGAAAATTCTTTCTGTTCTGTGCACTCAACTAACAGAGTTGAACCTTACTTTTGATTGAGCCGTTCTGAAACACTCTTTCTGTAGAAACTGCAATTGGACATGCTAAGCGCTAAGAGGCCTACATTGGGAAAAAGAATATCTTCAAATAAAAACTACACAGATGCATTCTGTGAAACTTATTTCTGATCTGTAAATTCAGTTAACAGAGATAAAACTTATTTTTGATTGAGCAGTTATGAAACACTCTTTTTGTAGAAAATGCAAGTGGAGATTC
This sequence comes from Symphalangus syndactylus, assembly GCF_028878055.3. NCBI lineage: Eukaryota > Metazoa > Chordata > Mammalia > Primates > Hylobatidae > Symphalangus > Symphalangus syndactylus. The sequence goes on from NC_072438.2 coordinate 104,456,176, forward strand.
GGAGCGCTAAGAGGGTAATAGTGGAAAAAGGAATGTCTTCAAATATAAACTACACAGAATCATTCGGTGAAACTTCTTTCTGATCTGTGAATTCAGCTAACAGAGTTAAACCATACTTTTGATTGAGCAGATCTGAACACTCTTTCTGTTGAAAATGCAACTGGACATTTGGAGCGCTAAGAGCGTAGTAGTGGAAAAAGGAATATATTCAAATATAAACTACACAGAAGCATTCTGTGAAACTTCTTTCTGATCTGAGCATTCAGCTAACAGAGTTAAACCATACTTTTGATTGAGCAGTTTTGAAACACTCTGTCTGTAGAAAATGCAACTGGACATTCGTAGCGCTAAGTGGGTAATAGTGGAAAAAAGAATATGTTCAAATATAAACTACACAGAAGCATTGTATGAAACTTCTTTCTGTTCTGTGCATTCAACTAACAGAGTTGAACCTTACTTTTGATTGAGCCGTTCTGAAACACTCTTTCTGTAGAAACTGCAATTGGACATTCTGAGCGCTAAGAGGCCTATATTGGGAAAAAGAATGTCTACAAATAAAAACTACACAGAAGATTTGTGTGAAACTTCTTTCTGTTCTGTTTGTTCAACTAAAAGAGTTGAACCTTAGTTTTGATTGAGCCGTTCTGAAACACTCTTTCTGTAGAAAATGCAAGTGGAGATTCGGAGCGCTAAGGGGGTAATAGTGGAAAAAGGAATGTCTCCAAATATGAACTACACAGAATCATTCTGTGAAACTTCTTTCTGATCTGTGCATTCAGCTAACAGAGTTAAACCATACTTTTGATTGAGCAGATCTGAACACTCTTTCTGTAGAAAATGCAACTGGACATTTGGAGCGCTAAGAGAGTAGTAGTGGAAAAAGGAATATATTCAAATATAAACTACACAGAAGCATTCTGTGAAACTTCTTTCTGATCTGAGCATTCAGCTAACAGAGTTAAACCATACTTTTGATTGAGCAGTTTTGAAACACTCTGTCTGTAGAAAATACAACTGGACATTCGTAGCGCTAAGTGGGTAATAGTGGAAAAAAGAGTATGTTCAAATATAAACTACACAGAAGCATCGTATGAAACTTCTTTCTGTTCTGTGCATTCAACTAACAGAGTTGAACCTTACTTTTGATTGAGCCTTTCTGAAACACTCTTTCTGTAGAAACTGCAATTGGACATTCTGAGCGCTAAGAGGCCTATATTGGGAAAAATAATATCTTCAAATAAAAACTACACAGAAGCATTGTGTGAAACTTATTTCTGATATGTTCATTAAGCTAACAGAGTTAAACCATACTTTTGATTGCGCAGTTCTGAACACTCTTTCTGTAGAAAATGCAAGTGGACATTCGGAGCGCTACGAGGGTAATAGTGGAAAAAGGAATATATTCAAATATAAACTACACAGTAGCATTCTGTGAAAATTCTTTCTGTTCTGTGCATTCAACTAACAGAGTTGAACCTTACTTTTGATTGAGCCGTTCTGAAACACTCTTTCTGTAGAAACTGCAATTGGACATGCTAAGCGCTAAGAGTCCTACATTGGGAAAAAGAATATCTTCAAATAAAAACTACACAGATGCATTCTGTGAAACTTATTTCTGATCTGTAAATTAGGTTAACAGAGATAAAACATATTTTTGATTGAGCAGTTATGAAACACTCTTTTTGTAGAAAATGCAAGTGGAGATTCGGAGCGCTAAGAGGGTAATAGTGGAAAAAGGAATGTCTTCAAATATAAACTACACAGAATCATTCGGTGAAACTTCTTTCTGATCTGTGCATTCAGCTAACAGAGTTAAACCATACTTTTGATTGAGCAGATCTGAACACTCTTTCTGTTGAAAATGCAACTGGACATTTGGAGCGCTAAGAGCGTAGTAGTGGAAAAAGGAATATATTCAAATATAAACTACACAGAAGCATTCTGTGAAACTTCTTTCTGATCTGAGCATACAGCTAACAGAGTTAAACCATACTTTTGATTGAGCAGTTTTGAAACACTCTGTCTGTAGAAAATGCAACTGGACATTCGTAGCGCTAAGTGGGTAATAGTGGAAAAAAGAATATGTTCAAATATAAACTACACAGAAGCATTGTATGAAACTTCTTTCTGTTCTGTGCATTCAACTAACAGAGTTGAACCTTACTTTTGATTGAGCCGTTCTGAAACACTCTTTCTGTAGAAACTGCAATTGGACATTCTGAGCGCTAAGAGGCCTATATTGGGAGAAAGAATGTCTACAAATAAAAACTACACAGAAAAATTGTGTGAAACTTCTTTCTGTTCTGTTTGTTCAACTAAAAGAGTTGAACCTTAGTTTTGATTGAGCCGTTCTGAAACACTCTTTCTGTAGAAAATGCAAGTGGAGATTCGGAGCGCTAAGGGGGTAATAGTGGAAAAAGGAATGTCTCCAAATATGAACTACACAGAATCATTCTGTGAAACTTCTTTCTTGTCTGTGCATTCAGCTAACAGAGTTAAACCATACTTTTGATTGAGCAGATCTGAACACTCTTTCTGTAGAAAATGCAACTGGACATTTGGAGCGCTAAGAGAGTAGTAGTGGAAAAAGGAATATATTCAAATATAAACTACACAGAAGCATTCTGTGAAACTTCTTTCTGATCTGAGCATTCAGCTAACAGAGTTAAACCATACTTTTGATTGAGAAGTTTTGAAACACTCTGTCTGTAGAAAATACAACTGGACATTCGTAGCGCTAAGTGGGTAATAGTGGAAAAAAGAGTATGTTCAAATATAAACTACACAGAAGCATCGTATGAAACTTCTTTCTGTTCTGTGCATTCAACTAACAGAGTTGAACCTTACTTTTGATTGAGCCTTTCTGAAACACTCTTTCTGTAGAAACTGCAATTGGACATTCTGAGCGCTAAGAGGCCTCTATTGGGAAAAATAATATCTTCAAATAAAAACTACACAGAAGCATTGTGTGAAACTTATTTCTGATATGTTCATTAAGCTAACAGAGTTAAACCATACTTTTGATTGCGCAGTTCTGAACACTCTTTCTGTAGAAAATGCAAGTGGACATTCTGAGCGCTAAGGGGGTAATAGTGGAAAAAGGAATATATTCAAATATAAACTACACAGTAGCATTCTGTGAAAATTCTTTCTGTTCTGTGCATTCAACTAACAGAGTTGAACCTTACTTTTGATTGAGCCGTTCTGAAACACTCTTTCTGTAGAAACTGCAATTGGACATGCTAAGCGCTAAGAGGCCTACATTGGGAAAAAGAATATCTTCAAATAAAAACTACACAGATGCATTCTGTGAAACTTATTTCTGATCTGTAAATTCAGTTAACAGAGATAAAACATATTTTTGATTGAGCAGTTATGAAACACTCTTTTTGTAGAAAATGCAAGTGGAGATTCGGAGCGCTAAGAGGGTAATAGTTGAAAAAGGAATGTCTTCAAATATAAACTACACAGAATCATTCGGTGAAACTTCTTTCTGATCTGTGCATTCAGCTAACAGAGTTAAACCATACTTTTGATTGAGCAGATCTGAACACTCTTTCTGTAGAAAATGCAACTGGACATTTGTAGCGCTAAGAGCGTAGTAGTGGAAAACGGAATATATTCAAATATAAACTACACAGAAGCATTCTGTGAAACTTCTTTCTGATCTGAGCATTCAGCTAACAGAGTTAAACCATACTTTTGATTGAGCAGTTTTGAAACACTCTGTCTGTAGAAAATGCAACTGGACATTCGTAGCGCTAAGTGGGTAATAGTGGAAAAAAGAATATGTTCAAATATAAACTACACAGAAGCATTGTATGAAACTTCTTTGTGTTCTGTGCATTCAACTAACAGAGTTGAACCTTACTTTTGATTGAGCCGTTCTGAAACACTCTTTCTGTAGAAACTGCAATTGGACATTCTGAGCGCTAAGAGGCCTATATTGGGAAAAAGAATGTCTACAAATAAAAACTACACAGAAGAATTGTGTGAAACTTCTTTCTGTTCTGTTTGTTCAACTAAAAGAGTTGAACCTTAGTTTTGATTGAGCCGTTCTGAAACACACTTTCTGTAGAAAATGCAAGTGGAGATTCGGAGCGCTAAGAGGGTAATAGTGGAAAAAGGAATGTCTCCAAATATAAACTACACAAAAGTGTCAATCTACTAATTTATCTTCTAATAACTTTCCACCCAGGAGCATTCGTCCCTCTCATTAGACAGTTGTTCTATGCTTCTTTTTTTCACATTCTAATTGCCTCACCTGAACCAAAAAAAGAATGTGGATCTAGGATCAATACCTTTTGAAAAGTCATTTATTTCATTATATTATTTTTTCATATATCTGCATTATTGCATAGAATACCTGATTGGTCTTATGCTAAGTTTTTCATGTAACATTACCTCTGCAAGATGTTAATAATATCCTTCCAAAAATGTTTGAAAAATCTTGGGTAAAACATATTACGTAAGTTCCTGTTTTATAGTTTTCCAAGAGTTTTACTATCCTTGGCCAATGACAAAATTCAAAGCAGAGATACAGTACACAACTTTTGTAAAACTTACCTATTTTTCTTATAAGACTGTGGCTTTGTTTTGTTTTGTTTTGAACTTCTTTTCTGTGATGTGACATGAGACTGTGTGTTGAGTTAGGGGTGGGGACATACATTAACAGAGATTTAGGAACTGCTTTGCTAAAGCAAGTTTGAGGAGAAAATGGGGAGACTAATACAAGATTTCTCTTTAAGCAGTGGGAGTTGAAGGGGTAGGTGGTTTTTGGAGAAAGAAGAGACCCATTCATGGCACAGGCTTCTTTATGTTTCTGCTCTGTGTGATACTTAATGAGGATACAGACATTCACTTCCTCTATTTCCCACCCCTGGCCGGGGGTAACCCAAAGGTACCTGATAAAGACACAGCCTTATAGCTGTATCAAGTATCCCTGAGTGTGTTAGGACTGGAGAGGCCTAAGGAATAAAAAACATACATGCATTAAATGGAACAAATACAGAGAAGAAGAAAACTCAGACATGGTACATTAATTGTGTACCTTTCCTTACAACCCAGCACATCACAGGGTACATGACCTGCTTCCTTTTGACCTGCTTCCTTTATGTTCACTGCATGAACAGGGAAGGGGGTTGGGGTACACGTGGGAGATAATTGTGTTTACTATGTACCTGGTATTAATACATCTATAGAGACAATTGGAATGACTATACTGGAGAAACAGCAAGAGAAGAACTGAAAAGGCTAAAACAAATACTTGGTTCTCTAAAAAATACTCCAAAGGATTTCTCATGTCTGACAAATTACATTTTAGTCTAATAGTAATAAGTGACCAAAACTAAGGTGATTTGATAAATATCATAAGGTATTTTATTGTGAAATTGATATCTATACGTATTGCTTATAAAGCTCAGTAATCTGTTCTTGAATTGAGAAATTACTGAGACAACATCAAAAGCTGTCATTTTTGTTTCTATGTTGTCGTTGTTATTGTTTGTGAGGTCAGAGCTTCTAAACTTTATGACTGTTTGAAAGGGGCCTATATAGACCTTGCCTGAATATTAAGTCATGTGAAATGATAAAAAGCTTTCTGATTTATTGGGTTAGACAAAGAAAAAATTGAGAAATTGAGCATCATTAAAATTAAAGACTTTTGTTATTAAAACTGTGCTTAGAATGAAAACAAAAGCCACAGGTTGGGAGAAAATTTTTTCAAAACATATTCAAAACATTTTCAAAACATATCAGATAAATTACTGGTATTTAAAGTATACAGAGAACTCGAAAATAAGAAAGAAAACAACTCATTTAAAAAATAGTCCAAAGGTCTAAATACAGCTGTCAAATGGGGATTTTGAAGTTACTAGTCATGTATCATTAGGGAACTGCAAGTCACAGCAACCGTGAGATATTATTACATGACTATTAAAATGACCAATATCCAAAAGTCTGATGATACCAAAAGCTGGCAAATGTGAGGAGAAACAGGAACTTTTATTCATTGCTTGTGAGAATGCAGAATAGTACAGCTACTTTGGCAGTCAGTTTGGCAGTTTCTTATAAAACTAAACATACTCCTACCACACAACCCAGCAATTACATTCCCGGTATTTACTTAAAGGATTTGAAAACTTACATGCACACAAAAGCCTTCTTCCCATGAAGGTTACAGGAGCCTTATTCATGATCACTAAAATCGAAATGTCCTTCAGGAAGTGAATGGAAAAATAAACTGTGGTATATCCAGGCAATGGAATAGTATTCTGTCAAGCTACAGAAGACACACAGGAACCTTTAAATGCATATTGCCAAGTGAAAGAAGCCAGTCTGAAAAGTCTACATACCGTATGATTCAACTACATGACCTTCTGGAGAAAGCAAAACTATGGAGACAGTAAAGAGATCAGTGACTATTAGGGATTTGGAGGAGATTTGTGCAGTCTAAACATGTCATGTGCCAACAATGACGTAAAGATATGTGAGATAAAGTATGACGAATTCTATTGACAAACACACGCAATGGCTTCCATTTAACTGAGAAGAAACCATATACCTAGCACAAGTCTTTTTCTGTGCATTAACTTTTTGTAATACAACTATATGAAGTTATAGCCTATTTTATATATGAATAAAAGCATTTCCAAAGGTTAAGAAAGGGCACAGTGAGAGTGAGAAGCACAGTCTGGGTAGGCAGGTCAATCTAGTTTTCTATCTGTGCTTTAAACTGCTATAACCATCAACTCAATCTACTAATTTATCTTCTACATAAATTAGTAGAGGAAACGATGAACGGATGGAGCAAGGAAGAATTTTAGGAGAGTGAATCCATTATTCTGTATGACACTGTAATGAGGATTATTTGTCATTACACATTTGACAAAACCTACAGAATTCATAAGACAAGGAGTAAACTCTAATACAAACTACATACTTTAGTCAATAGTAATGTACCAATATTGACTCATCAACTATAACAAATGTACCACACTATTGCAAGATGTTAAAAATCGGGGAAATTGGGGTAGAGGCTGAGGATGACGTGTGAATGCTTATTCACTTCTTTCTACAAACCTAAAATTGCTTTTAAAGAGTCAATAAAAATTAAAACAAGGCAGGGTTTTCATGCAATGGAAAAAAACACACAACTTTAGTAAGTGACTCATAATTATGCTTATGCCACTTTGCTAGATTACACTTGATTAATAAATATAGTTTCATTCTTTATGTTATAAAGCAGAATAAAGTCAGATATCTAGAGAAATTGATTTTAATGATTAGAGTAAAAGCATTTTCACCTCCAACGTCAGAATGAGTTCTTCAGAATCAGTCCATTTTATAGTTAAATCAATCATTGATTTTAAAAAAATATTGAGAAAAACTTTAACTTCACTTTTTCCATCAAACTCAATGTCATGACAGCATTGTCATTTCAATCTAGGATTAAAACCTATTTCTGGACCCAGTGGACTTACTGTGATAGATTCTGAAAATGTCAGACGTTAAAGTCCAGTCTTTGATCTGCTGTCCTCTGCAGTTATCAAAAGGTCAGTTTATCCTGCTTCTTTTCTCTCTTTTTCATATATCTTGCACTTCAGCTTAATATTAGTATTAAGCTAAATTTCTTATTTTATTTTGATTGATAAAGGAAAACAGATTGTTTCAATACAGTTACTGAGAATAAGCAGCAAAACGTACTTATAAAGTACACAAGAGAGCTATAAGATAAAAAATTTGTTCAAAAAAAGATTTGGAAATTTTTATTGCATGAATGTTCAAATGGAAAGGAAAACTTTCTGGATTCTTTTTCCACCACACAGGAGTAGCAGCACTAAAGTAGTGAATAATGTCCGTTCAATTGGTAGTTTTCATGTATTTCTGATATCAGAAATGGACTGTTAGTAACTAGTTTTAAAAGCAGAGCATTTTTGTGCATGGCATTCCCCTGAATTCCAAAGCCCAAACTTAACTTAGGCTAATTTCTCTCTGCTGGGAGCCCCATTAATTTCTCATAGATAACATTTCATATATATGCGGCATTCTGATGATGTAAAGGAATTCACACCTTATGGGCCTACAAGCCAAATTTAATCAATGGCTTGCTTCATATGGCTGAGAGCTAAAAATTGTTTTGGCATTTTGGAAGTGTTTAAAGAAGGAGAAGGAAGGGGAGAAGAAGAATGAGTAGATGAAGGAGAGACAGAGACTACATATGGCCAGCAAAGCCTATAATATTTACTGTCTAGTTCTTTACACAAAGAACTTTTCCAATCTGGAACAAAACACACACATTTTCGTTATGCCAAAAAAGGACTACAATAAGTCTTCACTTAACATCATTGACAGGTGCTTGAAAACTGGTCATAGGTATATATATTTATGGTCACGTGATGTTTTGATACACGCATACGGAGGGATAAATTGGGGATGGTTAATTGGTACAAAAATACAGTCAGCGAAACCCATTTTACCATAGGTTGACATCAAAAGAGTTAAGCTTCTATGGCTTTTGGTAACTAAAACGTCAACAAACTTGTAAATAAAGATCAAAACACTTCTAATATTAAATGCTGAAATAAATTTCAGCTATTCATACGTTTAAGATTAATAAAAGCTAGTAAAATCATTATTTACCTACTTATTTCAGTTTAGGGTTGCAGTTGACCGCAGCCTATCCTGTCAGCTCAGGACGCAATGTGGGAACCAGCCCTGGACAGGGTGCCGTCGCATTGCAGGTGCACTCACACATACCCACAGTTACTCAGACTGGGACCACATAGACACGTCAATCAACCTCACATGCACAGCCTTGGGAAGTGAGAGGAAACTGGAGCATCCAGAGAATATCAATGCAGACATGGGGAGAATACATAAGCTCTACACAGACAGTGAACCCCAATTGGAATCAATTTGTTTTTTCTCATCAACATCATAATGAAATGACATTGAATGAAACGTCGTTATTCAAAGACCTGTTGTACTCAGTTCTAAACATTTCAGAATTAAGAGATCTACACACATCCTCTTCTATATAATGGAGTGGGTCTCTTAAAATTTCCTGGCAACATACTCTTAGCCTGCCTAGGAAACACTTTAGAATACAACTGCATTATAATAAATTTTCATATTCTATTCATATCTTCATATTTCTCCCTCTACTTATTAAGGTATAGTCTTGTATATGTAATCCTTCAGTTCCTGAACAAGGTGAACATATGATCTCATGATGTGTGTTTTAATTTCTTAACTTTGTTGAGATTTGGGAATGTGAGGATGATGGAAAGGAAAGAAAGGAATTCAGCAGCTATAAAAGAAATCTGACCTTTAATTTTTTTATTGAATTTGTTTCTTGTTTTATTTTTCCTTCCTTTGCACAAATGAGAACTTCTAGTTTTACAAAGGGTACCATCAACTTTAGGACAAAAATTTGTATTTGTGGCATAACACAAGTTGGAGACACAATGATTTAGAGATTGCATATCAATTTTATCAAATAAATGTGATAAAGTAGGTGATATGCACACACACACACATTTGTAGTGACAAAACCATTGACACAGATACCCAGATGGCACTTAATGTACTTTCAGCCTTAAATTCTTTCTCAAGGACAAGCCATTTGTTTGCAAATGATTTAGCATTCAAAAATGATTAAACACGGGAAAAAATGCATTGCACATAAAGTTCAGATTACAAGTGAATTAAAGTCACACTAATATAACTATAATTTATAATGAATTCAAATGGCTTTCAGAAGGGTCATCTGTGGAAGGTGAAGAGCAATCTGAATTTATTTTTCTGGTAACTGGTCACAGCAATGTTTTCTAGACTAGTGAGTGAGTGCTCATACAGCACCATGTGTGTTCAACAACACATAAAGTTGGATGACAAAATCTACTTTAGTGAGAAGGTAGCTATTTCTAGGGGCACCAATAGTAATGTCAGTTTTGAGTCTTGGGTTTGCTTTTGTTTGTTTACAAGGCGATGAAATGTTTAAGGAAAAAATAAATTCTACCAATCCATGTTGAGTGAACATTTCAATCCTTGTAAAGACCAAAGTCAGCTGCCACCATGCCATGCAAACCTTATAGTACATGACATGTTAAATCGGTAACCTCGAAAGGGACTTCTGAGAAGCTATGAGTAAAAGGCACATACAAAATGCCTCTGAGATGAATTCACAAATGAAATGGAAAAGGATAACTGTGTACATCCAAGAAGAATAGTAATTAACAGAAAACAAGAACACTTCTAAATTGAAAGAATCCCTAAAGTAAAAGAAGACCAAAGAAAAAGAAATAAAGATGAGAAGTGAAATGAGGCAGAAATGGTGAGCGACAAGGAGATACACTGAGAAAAAAAGTAGCTAAAGTTAGTGTGTTATTATTTCAGCAAAATTAAGTATATCAATACTGAGAAATATGACTTGAAATAGATTCAGTACCTCAAGCAGAAACATAAACAAATAACATCTGGGTTTTTCTTTTGATAACCAGTATTTTAAATACAAAAATCTAAAAATTTTGTCTTTGTGTAAGAGTTACACATTTATCATACCAATCAATAACAAAAAGGCGCTATAAATACTGTATGGAAATAAATGTCCTAACAGATGTTAACCAGACATCAGTCTTCACCGGTAAGGATTAGATTTGAAGGTGTTTGCAGATAATTAAAACTTGTTTTTATAACATAACTTAGCAGCTAAGTAGTATAATGAAATTGGGATATTCAAATTATAAGATATAAAATATTAAAGATAGAAGAACATGTTTATTTTTTCAATATAAATATTGTTACAGCTCAGAGAAACAGTATGAAATCTCAGGGCTCATGAAAGGCCACATTCTAGAGATAGTGATTGACAGGTATGGTAATTCCCCTACAGCGTGGTGCCTGTTGTCATGGAGTAGCATGTCTCCTACAGGGTACTACCAGCAGGTTCATGTAGGAAGAGCCAATAGTCCATGTGAGAAACCCCGGAAGGCTAAAGATAGAAGGAAATATTTGTGCCACGTTGAAGAGCAAGTTCACCAGGTGAATTGGCATGTGGCTAGGGTACAACTTCCCATACATATATAAATAATGAAACACACAAAAAATTATCAGAAAAGTATTTTATTATTATTAGAGTCACGATTAGCACTCTCCTCATCAGGAGAGTTTTAGGTTTTTTTCTTGCCCTACTCTATACTTTTTAAACACAGTCTCCAAGTTTCAAAATAAAAGTTTCTTATTTTTAATTCAAATCTCAATTAAAATAAAACAAAAACCGAAAATGTAGAAGTTCCTTATTTTGACCATCTATATATCATACACAACAAAAAGACTGATAAAATTCCACTAAACACAACAGCTAGATCCGTATTCCCGTTACTGCTTAAGCCCATTCCAATAAGGATTTTATACCAAATCTGCCCTTGCCAAGGCTACCTGGGGCCTTCATTTTATTATTTGCAATGGACAATTTTAACTTCACATCCATGTTGGCTTCCTTACATCCTAGATGCACATACAGCCAGATTTTTTCCATCAGATGTGATTTGATCCTCCAAATTCGGAATGCCTTGATGACCTCCTCTTTATCTAAAGATCACTTTAAAAAGCCTGAAGTATTTGGCTCTTCCCTAAATCTTTGGCCAGATGTAATGTCATCCTCCCATTGGCTTTCTTTGTCCAAACTACATTAGCCTTATCTCAGATCTTCAAACAAGTTATATTTCCTGCCTAAGATCTTTCTATGAGTGAGTGAAAGGTGTGACGAAGATAGTTCCTCTTTGCCCCCAAAGGTTTCATTGATCACGCTGATAATGAATTTACTGTTATTTTAATCTCTTACTGTTATACTCAGGCTTAAATTCTCTACCCTACACACTTCAGTTGACATAATTTTAATTTCCACTGTGATGCTTCTCTCTCTTCTGTCAACACTCTCTCCTCACAGGGTTTCATCCAGATCAGGAGTCAGTAACATTTTTGACAAAGAGCCAGATAGTAAATATTGCAGGCTTTGTGTTGCCAAGAGGCAAATTTATGGAACTTTCCCTGCTGAAAAATTTCCCTGTATTTTACATTTTAGACTTATAAATGCCACACGTACTTATAACTCATGAGCCATACAAAAATAGGTGGCAGACCAGATCTGGCTCATGGGCTATAATAGTTTTCCAACCCCTCACCTAGATTCATGACTTTAGGCATGCTCTATAGGCTACGATGATCTAACTCACATCTCTAGCCAAGTCAACTTGTCAGTGCCTACTTGATGTCTCCACTTGGATTCTAACTAGCGTCTTAATTTAAGATTAAAAAATGTAAAATCAATCACACATACGCACCTACCCACACCTCTGTCACTTGCAAACTGCCTCATGTCATCAAGACTTTGCCATATCACTAAAAGTGACCATAATCCCCCATGTCCCTAAATCCAAATACCTTGATATAATTCTTGCTCAGTAAATTCAATCATCTTCAAATCAACTTCCAATCTCAACTGATTTTCTCCAACTTTATTGCTACACTCATAATCCCAACTACCATCATCCTTCAACTGGACAGGTGCAATAGTCAGCTAAATGAACCCCCTTCCTTCACTAGTGTACCCTTCCACAATAGTACACCCTCCTAAGAGCTAACCTCATCGTATCACACATCCATCATACACTTTTCAATGTAGTTAATTTATATTCACATTTTGATATAAGATCTAGATTTGGTCCCTGAGAACACTCATGTAATCTCTCTCCATGCTCTTCCTTCATGGACATTCCAGCCAAACCGGCCTTCTTTTCTTTGTAAGAAACTATCAAGCTCTCTTTTTAAATTACAGAATCTTTATATCTGCCCTTCTTTCTGCTCAGAGCACCCCAGATCTTCAAAGTACCTTCCTCTTTGTCTTCACTCAACTCTCAAATGAAATATTACCTCCTCAGAGAGAAAAATGCTCTGAAATACCTACAGCCAGATCAGTGCCTTCCTCCTTGACAGTTTTACTCAGCCATGTTATCACATGTAATCTTCTTCGTAGTAGTGTACTTTATAGCCCTTCACACCATTGCTTTTTTTAGGTATTTGTATGTCTTCCTCCTCTTTCCCTCCTCACTACAGTATAGCCAATTGTGTCTTTGCCTTCTTCACTGCTATATCCCCTAGTGCCTGGTAGGCTTTCTATAAACAGCCATTTATTGACTTATTGACTACATGTATATGCTAATCCTTTTTACTAATTGTTGTTACACTATAAATTTCTCTTCTCCCTCTCTTCGCTTCCCTCTTCTCATGTCCCTTGATGCTTCCTACTCAATATTAACATGGACATCATTTTGTGTCTTCAGCATTTCTCTTTTCATTATATTATGATAGGTTAATTTTCCTAAGAAAACACTATTTTGACAAAAGCAAAGCATTAAAGTAAAGCAGCATAGGATCAATTTTTTCCTATTGAAAAGGAAACACCATCTTTCCGAGAAGACAATTCCACCAGGAAACAAAAAAAACACACACATTTCCGGTAAGTCCTAGTTCCCAAGACTTGAAGCCAGTATGTTTTTCCACTTTCAAGTATCCTTGACTGTAGAGATAAAAGGTATCCACTTAGAGATATTGACTCATTACCACTGCCTAAATTTGGTTTCCAGAAACACAACTTAATATGACATCAATGGATGTGATAATCATTTGAAAGTAGCTTTATCAAAATCATCCAACAGAACAAGTTACTTTCCTAATTAGCATCCTCGGTTAAATACCTAAATCTGATGAATAATAAGTTATGCATTATGCTAAATTGCATTGGCTCACTATCTTAGAATGCTTTCAAACTAATTAAAAATGAGATATTCAGTGATGAGAAACATAAAAAGATAAAAACCTATTTCAATCAGTTTAAATTAGAATTTAACATTTCTTCAATACGCTCTTTTGTAGTCAATTGCAAGAGTAATAAAGCAAAATTATTGAGTCTATAATAGTGACCGTTCAAAATTCATAGTGAATTATTAAAAAGAAAACTAAGGTCCCTGCCAACTTTCCACCTCACTTCAAAGCATAGCCAAGGTCATTACAACAGCAAGTAAAAGACTCCACACAATTCCCACTTCTTCGCCTCTATACTGTTACTTCTGGAATCTTCTACTGCTCCAAATTGTGTGTTTGCTCCAGACTCAGCAGTTCTCACCACCTTGTTCTTCCAATTGCCATCTTCTCTGTGCGGCCTTTCTTGACTACCCAGTTAAAAATTATCCTATCAAAATTATCTGATCCCCATCCAGGATTACTTTTCACCATCTAACTTACGATACTTTGCATATTTATGTGGCTCATTGTCTGTTATCTGTCTCCCTAAGTTAGAATGCGAGCTTCATGATGGCAGAGTTTTGGTCAATTTCCTTCACTCAATAATTCCTGACCCAAAGTAAACACTTCATAAGTATTTTTTGAATATACTAATATATAGTCCGAATTATCAAGGAACTTATAAATAAATAAAGACACAACCCAGCATATAGTGCAGCTTGAGAAATGTTGATAGTGTGGTACAGGAGGAGGTATGTAAACTATGAGAAGCAACAGTTAAATAAGAAGCAATCCAGAAAGACACACAGTGTGGGTGACATCTGAGTTAAAGGACAGAAGGTAAGAAGATAACCAGATGGAGAAAAGAGAGGAAGATCTTACAAACAAGCATCAGAAGTTACCATAAGAAAAGCAAGTACAAAATCATCAGAAGAAAAACAATTGCATCCCAGTTATTACCACAAACATAATTAACTATGAAAACCCAGAACAGTTCATGCTTTGATAATGCTAAAGTTGATACGTAGATTAAGATGTGATATAACAATCTGCAAATCTTAGTTTTCAGAAAACCTTTTTAGGCAAGATATGATGATTTAAGGAAGAAAAGTTGCTGATGGATGAGGCATGTTGTCCCTTAAAGACAAACACTATGAAGACTGCGTACAGCCTTTATAATGGAAATGTGCCACGTTTTTTCTTTTCTAAGTCCTTGGAATCTCAGTTGGCAACTTTGAAATTCATGTGTAATTCATGAGCTTTTTAAAAGAAATGTAATAAGTAACACAAGTGATTCTAGAGCTTGTCTTTAGGCTGAGGTAGATATTGGCATTATAAATTGAAGTGCTAGAAAGGAACAATAAGAATTAAGAATAAGCAGTAATTTCTGCCAAGATCTGTGGCACCCAGTCTCACACATAAGGCTTTTTGGAATCTCTTGGTTTCCAAGGTTCAGGCTCTCATACTTTAGTTTGTACATAAAGGACTTAAGTTATTCTTAAAGCACAGTTTTAGCACTTCACACCAGGAGATGGTTTTGAGACTGATCACAGGATAAAGTGAAATAGGATGTGTGCCTACTTGTAGAAGGAACCTCGTTCCTTTTGCCATTCTATTCCTACTTTTCTGGCAGGAAAGTCCTAGAAAAAATTTCATATACAGATTAATTTTAAACAATTTACATTATATTTTACTATTAATAGCTTCTAGAATATCTTAGCTTAGGCTGGCCCTGGTGGCTCACACTTGAAATCCCAGAATTTTGGGAGGCTGAAGTGGGCGGATCAACTGAAGTCAGGAGTTTGAGACTAGCCTAGCCAACATGGTCAAACCTAGTCTCTACTAAAAATCCAAAAATTAGCCGGGTGTGGTGATGCGTACCTGTAATCCCAGCTACACAGGAGGCTGAGGCAGGAGAACCATTGAGCCTGGGAGGTGGAGGCCGCAGTGAGCCAAGATTGTGTCACTGCACTCCAGCCTGGGCAACAGAGCAAGACTCTGTCTCACAAAAACAAAAAACAAACAAACAAAAAAAGAGTATCTTAGCTTATATATTTCTCACATCTGATCCTACCACTTTACTTCTTTTTTCCTGTTTATACCAATTATTTCTATTCCTCTTTACATATAGGCAGAAAGATAAGACTAAAATGTGTCATAGACAATGACATCTAGTAAATTGACGTATTCTTCATGTTTAATTCCACAACAGATTTCAAATACAACCAAAATCTCCAAATAAAATCTTAATTCTAAATTGAGTGCTTGTACAGTCTTCAAATATGTTCAAATAGAACATCAAAGCTCAATAAAAATAGTTATATCACTTGGGATGGTGTTTAAAATATTTTTTCCTAAATAAATTCAGCTTCAGAGGATGAGAAAACCTTCGTTAGGAGATGTTTTAAAGAACAAATTAAGTTAAATGTGAAGGAAATCATACTTTATTTTGTTGAATAGTAAGATTTTTTTGTTGCTATTGTGAATTAATGCCATCCAAATATTGAGTGATGTAATTCAATTTAGTAAAAGAAAAAAGTCTAAATTATCAACTTCTTTCCTTATAAAAATGAAATATGCTATAACTTGCATTTTTTCCATGGCAATGACACTGATGATCAGAGAGGTTAAAACCTAAAAACATTTAAAATCATCTAATCTAAATTATAAAAAAGAAATCCCTTTCTTCAGAAAAAATAATTTTTTAAGGAAGCACTCATAAACAAATCTCTACTAGTAGATATACAGCATACACATCTCTTACTATCTCCCATGCAGACTGCATAAAAAGGCGTGCTGGCTACTTTTAAGAAAACAACATTCAGATGTCTGGAAAGTATCTGAAATGCATGATTAATCTACACAGATAATTTTCTCAAGAAACCAAATTTTGAAGACAAGTAATTCAAAAGTCTATTGTCTATAAAGTAAATCCGCTGGTATACTTAAACTGCTGTAATCCTTTCTCTGTTTACCTTATAGTGTGCACCTCTCAAGCTATGGGAATGCATGTCTTCTCTAAGAAGAGCTGACTTCTTTTGTAGGAAAAAGCTGTTGGAAATGACTGTTAGGATTTCAAATGTTTGGGAGTGTGTATTCATGTGGGTTTTACGTGTTGAATATTTGCATTTGTAATTTTAAGATGCTTAAATCAAAAACTAAAATGACCTATGCAACATAATTCTGCCATAGGATAAATTAAATTCAATTAAATGTTCCCATACAAATTATTATCTACCACAATGTAAAAATATTTATATATCACAAAGATGTAAGAAACACTGACTTCTATTATACAGCAGAGTTCAATTTCACTACTACTTAGCTTGATGATATTTTAAGGTCATGTCTCTTGGAATACACATTCAATATTCATTGCCAAACGTCTGAGCTCACCTCTCTTGAAGCAATATTCAATTATCAAAGGAAAATAATTTACCAAGCAACCTCACAAAACACAAACTCTAGGTAGCATCAAGGTTTTTCAAAGTGATTATTCCTTACTGGTCGAGATCCTAAGATATTAAAACTCATAGATCACATGATCTGAGATTTTCTAATTGAAAAGCTGTAGCTGTAAACCTTTCATTCAAAGTCGGATACTACTTTCAGCTGTCAAAAGAATTATGCAATCACTTAAACTTCTGGAATGAAAGAGAAAATGAAGGGAACAATAAAAGTAACTGAAATGCACTGAGAAATGAACATAAGGAACCAAATGGAGGCAAAGACAGAGAGAGAGAGAGAGAGGGCTGTTTATCTAACCTTCCCTTCTTGAGTGGGTTTTCTCTGATATCTCTAGAGAACAATTGGATGTGTAACAATGAAATACAAAACACAAGATACTGTCTTCGTATAATTACTTGTAATGATTCCAAGATGGCATAATTTGAGAACTTGCTAAATAGGACAACAAAGTGATCTGCTTTTCCAAAATTTTGCCCCTTACCTTATATATTATTTCATGGTGAAGATCAATAAAACTGAAAATTGGAATTGCCAGATATTATCAGATTTTATTTTTTGAATGCTTAACAGCTGACCCAAAATCTGGTCATAAAAATGGAAGTTAAATTAAATTGTCCTCAAAATTTAAGTTTGCTACATTTGTAAGAACCACTTGCTTCTTCAAAATCTCAAACTTTCTCATATCTAGCAGCAAATTGAAATTAGGAATTTAAGCATGTAAATTCATCATGGAAACCAAATTGATTAAAATTTTCTGTGTATTCATGATAATGTTTAAAATTTTTGCTACATTTAAACCCTAAGTTAGTTACAAAAACCCTAAAATTATGCTTGTTTAAAAACTTGGGCTAACTTGCTTTTGAAAACATACTGACATATTCGTTCCATTCTTCTTATAATTATTTTTTTGTCACTCCCAAGCAGCACACCATTGTATATATCCCCAAAACGGCACTTCTTTGTTAAAGCCATTAGGACAGAAATATTTTTGAGCCAGATGCAATGGCTCATGCCTGTAATGTCAGTACTTTGGGAGGCCTAGGTTAGAGGACTGCTTGAGGATAGGAGTTTGTGACCTGCCTGGGCAACATAGCAAGACCCAGTCTTTACAAATGAAATGAAAATAAAATATAAAATAAACTGGCTGGACAAAGTAGTGCACACCTGTGGTCATAGCTACCAGGAGGCTGAGATGAGAGGACCATATGAACCCAGGAGTTTGGGGCTGAGAATGAGCTATGACTGCACCACTGCACTTCAGCCAGAACTATGGGTTGGTGAGTTAGAAATAAGTTCTCAGTTCTGAATATAATAACTGCTCCTGGCACTCCCCAGAATGAGCTGGGTTTTCTTTTGCCTCTCTATAGTCCCTCTTCCTCAGGAAATACCCCCATGGTTCTGCCCGCTGTGCTATTAATTACACCAATGCTTATTATATGTCAGTTCAGTTTTATCTAGATTCTCCCAAAGTCAGTGCTGAACTTAGTTGTTTGAAAATGTATATATTGTAATAGTTACCAAAAAGACCAAATACAGCTAGATATTTATGCTATTTGTTTTATTTCCATCGTAGGTATATTTCCTTTTAAAATTCATATATATCTTTCTCTAAGGATTGTCTCCGTTTTCAGATGTTAAGCACTTTCTCATGCACACACCACCTAAGCAGCAAAGACAGAGTCCACGTCAGGGAATGTCACATTCAGGATAAGTACCTATTATTCTGTAACTCAGAAGTAGGAAAATGGATGTCCTCAAGCAGATGCTTTTCTTGACAGATACAAAAATTTGACAAGGATCACTGACTGACTTCCAACCCACCATTCATCACTTTTATCTTATTTTGACCCTAAGGGTCCCAGAGGGATAATGGCACTACATTCCTATTTAGAATTCAGATTTCAGATTGCATTTCTTATATCATTGTTTATAAGTAGTGGTTGCACACAGTCGCGATAATACTATGACATTAATCTACATTCCTCGTTAAATCGATTTTTGTCTTCCGTTTTTGAGCTTAGCTACAATTTCTCACACGGTTTCTCTAGGAAGATTCCTCAATGACTGAAACATTTAGAACATGGTCGATTCATAAATACGACACTGGGATTCCCCAGTGACTGAAACATTTTGAACATGGTCCATTCATAAATACGACACTGGGATTCCCCAATGACTGAAACATTTAGAACATGGTCCACTCATAAATACGACACTGGGATTCCCCAATGACTGAAACATTTAGAACATGGTCCATTCATAAATACGACACTGGGATTCCCCAATGACTGAAACTTTTAGAACATGGTCCATTCATAAATATGACATTGGGATTCCCCAATGACTGAAACATTTAGAACATGGTCCATTCATAAATATGACATTGGGATTCCCCAATGATTGAAAAATTTAGAACATGGTCTATTCATAAATATGAAGAGCTTGTGTAGAAAGTATAATTTACTTATCCTATTATGCTTAAGAAATTATGTGAAATAATGTGAAAATAATCTTAAAACATTTGCATGCATATTTGCTGCAAGAGTCATCTTTCATTGATACTTAATCATAATCATGGACATGGTGGGTCCCAATAACCAATATTTAATGCAAGACTGTAAATTTAATAGAGAGAAAACCTTATTTATAAATTTTCATGTGTTCTTTTCTTGACAATAAGGAGCTGTGAGATTTGTATTTTAAAAGATACTTAGTAATAAAAACTTTAATTTTTAAAACTTTTATTTTTAAATTCTGCTTAATTGCATAAAAGTTAAAAGGTAACATTTAATATTTAATGAGGCTTATTGAGCTAAATGATGATATGCAGCTTGGGTTATACTTGCAATTATAAGATTTGCTCATTATACCTAAGCAATCTCCTTCACTCAATCTAGCTACCACTAAGGAAGCAAAATTCCCTGAATCATAGTATCAAAGCATTCCATTATGTTTTCTATTAAGTTGTTTTGTTCTTTGAATCATTGTCTATTTTAATTTATCCTTTTAGAAAGAAAACAAATTACTTAATTTGCATTTCCCACTAGAAGCTTCACTACAGCTAGACTTGGAATTGATTTCAGGCCATTTTTTAATAAATGATGGTCCCTAGTGAAAGATAGAATACTTGAGCCATCAATATTGAGTAAATAAAAGGGTTTGGGTAAATAAGAGAGAAGATACCTATTTTTCTCAAATATTTTAAATATCTAATAACCTATTCCTCATCTAAAACAAGCCACAATTACTGGAAATGATGGTCAGAGGAAGGTATTAGCAACCCTGTGTAATACTACATGTCATGTTGGATCACTATTACAGAGAAATAGTTGTCATGCTGCATTTTAGTAATTCTACACATCACCAGAGAAATAGACAACTCTTATAGCCAAAGAAATCCAACGTAGCTACTGTCTACATATTCTTGTTTTAGACCTTTGGTGAAAAAAACTACTATGTGTATTGAATATATTTTACATTAGTTTTATGACAAAAAAGAAAAATGAGAATTCTATTAGATGCAAATACAAATTCTGAATGACAGGAAAGAAAAATTAAAATCAAAGCTGATCTTAATTAACAAAATGTATTATCTGCTTACATGTATATACAACTGTTCATATAAAGGCACAGATGCATTTGTGGTTTTGAAAAATATCTATTTCATTTCAAAACTTCATTGAACAATATTACATATGGCAAGAAAACTGCTTTTTTTGAAGGATCTTTTAAAAAGTGTTAAACTTTATTAGATACTTCAAACTAGCAAAGCTCAACTTCATCACAATTATATAATAACACTGCACACTTTCAATTTTATCTGGAGAAATATACCTATCCCTTGAAATAACTCTGTAAACTTCCTGCTCACAGATTTCATTTCAAGCCTTGAAAATGCAGGAAATCAATGCCGAATATACTTGCCCGGAAAGGAAAAGAAAATTTCAGCGATGTCAGGATGTTTTATCACATAAAATACAGAATTGCAATTTGTATCTGAGCAGGCAACACACCTCCAAAAATAATACAATACTTATCACAAAATACATTCACAGATACTAGATTTGGCACAAACCACTCCATACAGCTATTGATGAAATCAGTATTGAAAGCCTTATTACAAAATCTATGGCCTTTTTCTACGCTCCAACAGACATTTCAGGATGCCACAACCTTGCAGCTCCACTCTCTCATTAATTTCCCCTAAATACACTTGGCAGAAGAATGAGAAACGTCACATTTTTCATTTAATTTCTAAAGAACATCGCATCCTTTAAGAATAGGTTCTTGAAATTTTAAAATGTAAAACATAAAAACCCTAAAGAGACAAACATCCAAAAACATAAAAACCCTAAACAGACAAACGTCCAAAAACTTTTCTTCAAAATCACGACAACTTTATATGCTACGTGTTCTTGTAAAATACCACACACACAAACTCACAGGCACACCCACCCACCCAAAACCCACACACACGCATATTTATGGCCTCGTAACACCTCACATATATATACATACCACCAACTACAACAGAGACACACGCATATATATGGCTTCATAAAACCTCACATATATATACATATCATCAATTACAACAGAGAAAAGCCAATTTCAGAAAGATGGCTTCAATTTTGATGCATTTACTCACACCTAATTCTATTTCAATTTAACTGGTGCAGAGATATTACAATACCCTGTAACAAAAACCTGACGGAAGATTGTAAAAAATTGCTTAAACATCAAACCAAAGACTCAACATAATTTCATCACAAAGTGAAATTCGCATCCAACTCGCAAAGAATTAGAAAATCCTTGCACTTACCTTGGCCTTGTCCATTCCCCAGATGACCCCAAAAGACCACCGTCATCATCAACAGCCCCGGAGCCCACGTCCACATCCTTCTAGTGACACGCTCATGTCTTCTGGCCATTGCATCTTAAACTCTGCATATTCAGTGGGGTGGATGTGAAAGTACAATAAATTACATTCTTAGAGAAATACACTATGACTCAAATCCCATATCTAATATGCACTGTGCATTTCTGAATTATCCTGCCTACAAGGAGGTATATTTGAAAATCATGCTTCCCTTTAGGGTTGTCATATTGATGATTAATACGAAAGCTCATTCATTTTTAATCTTTAAGCATTCATCTGAATTACATTTTTAATATCATTTTCCAAAACAGGCCACTTAACCTATGAATGTTAAAAAGTACTCCGGATATACATATTGGAGTTCAGTCAAGCAAAAGCATGGTGTATGGACACTACTTAAGTATAACTTGATATTTAGGCAAATTGATGAATTTAACATACCATGTAATCTCTACATATATACAAAAGGACTTTTCAACACATTTATGTAAGTTTTGCATAAATACCCTTGAAAATATTCTCAAGTTTTAAGTGGTATTCTAATTATGTCAGTAATTTTAACTGAATAAAGAGATGCATCATGTGCAAAAACTAATCTTGTTTACTTAAAATTGAGAGTAAAATTAATTATAGAAGGTACAAAACACTTGTAATTTTGATTTCAGATATATGACCCACAGGAACCTTCATATATACAAATATTATACACATATATGCAATGTATATTTGAATGTTCATTTTGAAACTGTTTTTCATACTGATACATGAAAATACTTAAATGTCCACCAAAGCAAGGTTATTTATTCATACATTTGAATGATATACAGTAGCTCAAAAGAATAAACTTGAGTTGCATGTACTAATATGGATAAGTGTCCAAAATGAATAGTGAAGCAAAATTAGCAAATTTAATAATGATAAGTTCAAAACTACACCTTTCATATGTAAACATGTGCAATAGTTAAAACTATACATTTTATGTTGCATAAATATATAATACAGTATGATAACGCATAAGAATGATAAACACCTTCAAGACCAAAGTTAGGAAATTACAAGACTACAATTTAGATGGTTACTAGGTGGAATTTTAAATCAGAGGTTACTCCTAAATCCCAATTTTTCCACAGTTGACAAAATACGGAGTTAAGAAAAATAAACTTAATGATTTCCAGAATGAACGCTTTATTCAAAATGCTACGTAATTACAATTCTAATAAACTTGCAAGGGAATCCAGTCACCCAGAAATTTTTTATGCCTTTCTCCTACATCACGAAAGGGGAAGATTTAATTACCAACTTTGCATTACTTAACGTCAGACACATAGTATCAGAGCTAAAGAGAAATTTAAGAAACACCTAACTCAACCTCTCTATTTTAAATGACCAAATGAGTTGAGAAGGTTACAATGGCATTTCTAAGTTCATATGTAAAAACAGAATTTTGATGACAATGGCAGTTTAAGTACTAATAAACACTCCTTGAAAAGTTACTGTAATCCAGGTTATTTTACTGTGCTAAATGCCTTACATTCTTTACCCAATTCAGTTTCCACAGAAATCCTATGAACAAAGCACTTCCAAAATTTACCACTTCACAGCTAAGAAAACAAGGCTTAGAGAAATGCTACACGATCCCCTAGTCATGAGGTTAGTAGGTACCACTGTGGAGACTGAGGCAAAACAGGACGATTTCAAAGCCTATGCTCTGAACAAGTAAACACTAAGCAGGAATTTAGTTCTAGATCTCCCAGTTGTAGTCCAATAATCAGCCAAAAAATGGTGCTGAGAAGAGGGGAAAGAAAGATGTCTTGTATATGGAGCCTCATATATTTGATCCCAAATAAATCTTCAAATTGAAAATCATTAGAGCACAAGGCAATAGAATTATTAGTTTCTAAAATCATCAACCTTTCCCAAGTTGAACATACAAGTATATTTTATCATACATATACTATATGTGTGTATAACGTGTGTTTATCTAAGTATTCCTGTGGTTTATATATCTGGATTTGGAATTACAAGTGTTTTGTGGTTTATTATTTATTTATTATTATACTTTGAGTTTTGGGGTACATGTGCACAACGTGCAGGATTCTTACATATGTATCCATGTGCCATGTTGGTGTGATGCACCCATTAACTCGTCATTTAGCATTAGGTGTATCTCCTAATGCTGTCCCTGCCCCCTCCCCCCACCCCACAACAGTCCCCAGAGTGTGATGTTCCCCTTCCTGTGTCCACGTGTTCTCATTGTCTCCCTCTGTTGCTCTGGCTGGAGTCAGTGGTGTGATCATAGCTCACTGCAGACTCCAAGTCCTAGGCTCAAGTGATACTTTTGCCTCAGCCTCTCAAGTAGCTCGGACTACAGGCACGCACCACCATCCCCGGCTAATTGTTTTACAGAGATGGGGTCCCACCGTGTTGCTTGACTGGTCTCAGCCTCCTTAAGTCAAGGGATCCTCCCACCTAGACTTCCGAAAGCACTGAGATTACAGGTGTCAGCCACCTTGCGTTTTTTGATTTCTTCAATTAATTTTACTTATACACTTGATTACACAAGATTAATTTTGTGTACATAATGAATCTCTTTTGAGGTTTAAGTTACTGATTAATTAGAGTACCACTTAACAAGCGTGTCATCCCAGCACTTTGGGAGGCTGAGGTGGGCGGCTCACCTGAGGTCAGGCATGAGCCACCGTGCCCAGCTTACACACATTCTTTTCACTCCTGCTTTCAGATCTCTATTCCCTTCTAATTCCAGTGGAACCACTTTCACTTAGTATCAAAATATCCAGATCCACTCATCAAAGTGTAAATAATCCTTCAGCAAATTACCTTTGCAAATCTACTTTTATGTAATATTTCCTTAACTTCTTCTTACCTACATCCAGTAGTCATTTTACAAGGCAGAATATTTTCTATTTTATATAGAACTGAGGCAGTATTTGAAAAAAATCTCAAAACACTCTTCAGGAAGGACTGGCATCTAAAACACCAGTTCCAATATATATTTTAGTAACATTTTAAAGGACAGATGGTTTTCAAAATGTTATTATAATTTAACAAAATGTAACCTTCCTCTCTGAGTTCATGTTTATGGAAAACTAATATTTCATAAATGCCAAGTTACTATGATGTATTGTCTAAATGCTGCCCCTGACATTCTATAAATGTAAAAATCATAACCTTCTAACTAACTTTGGTATTAGTCAACAACTGTGCTGATGAAAAGCAAAATCAATTCATTTAAAAAAAATTTTCCATGAAAAAAAAAACAAGTAACTTGTAAGTAGTAGCGTAGATGAACCAAAAAATAAAGTAACATTAACCAGAAAGACATGCCATGGATTTCTCTAATCTTTTTTTGGAACACACTTTTCATGCATATGAAAATAAAAATTAAATATAAAATGCCTACTTTATGTATGTACTTTTACTTGTGTCTATTGTTCTTTAAAGGTTAAAATAACTCCTAAAGCCTGCATAGCTGAGCCCATTGTGCTCTTCTGCCCATAAAATAGATTGGATGTGCAGTGAAAGAGGTATAACTTAGGCTTTCAGATTAGTTATGACGATGGAAACACAATTCTATTCAATAGTGTTCATGTTGGTCTTTGAAATGTTTAAGGTCACAAGGCAAAAGAGAACAGACTTTAAGAATGTTCGTGTATTACTTCTCGTCTTACCCAATAGCTAGATTAGTTCAATAAGGCCAGTGTTTTGGAGTAAACAGCATTGTGAAATGTGTCGCGGAGTCCGGAGGCTCCACCACCTACCTCCAGGTAGTTGTTCTGTCCGGTGGAGCCTAGACTAATACCTTAGGAGATGCATTACATCTACAGGTACCAACTAGGAAGGGTAGTCTTGAATTAAATGGCTTTAGACACGTTATAAGAGCAAATCGAAGCTTCCAGGTATTAGAACTACTTCAATCACAGAGCGTCTCTGGGTTCTATCTGTGGCCAGCATCATGTCTCTGTCTGCCCTCCCCGAATGCTTTCTCTCATCATGTGGATCTTCTAGATGGTTTTATTCTTCCCCAGCCAGCCAACTTGATCAACAAGCCTAGGTATATTAGGTATGTATAAAGTTGGTTCTTAAAT
The DNA here is from genome assembly GCF_028878055.3 of Symphalangus syndactylus. Classification (NCBI taxonomy): domain Eukaryota; kingdom Metazoa; phylum Chordata; class Mammalia; order Primates; family Hylobatidae; genus Symphalangus; species Symphalangus syndactylus. The sequence continues at coordinate 104,482,432 of NC_072438.2, forward strand.
AAAGTCCATTACTGTATCTAGGTAAGTAATGTCTTCAGACTTACAATTTCATTGATATCTATAAAGAGTGACTCTAGTTAGCTTCTAGTGTCAGTTTTCCTAGCAGCTTCTTTAAAAAAAAAAATCCTCTCTGTAACAAAGCTTCCTTGCAAGTATTGCTGTTGGCAATAGTCCTCTTTACTGAAATGCTTATCCGGTGAAACTTGCGCTGTGCCAGTGAGCCTGCAGGTTGATGGTCCTTTTGTTCAACTTCTCCATTATAAAGCAACCTCTCTGATCACCCTTTTAAAACTAAAGACCAAAGAGTCAAATGAGATCAGGAAGTGACCAGAGCTCACAGGTCATCAACTCCTCTTCTTAGCATATTATAGCACACAGTCTAAGCCCGAAAAACACAGCAGAACCCATTACAGCTCTCGAGTTCCAGTTATTAACATTGATTTTTTTCAATGGAAAATTTTCATTAGAAGCTATCACAGGACTCACATTCAGTAATAACTTAGATTAGGATACATACTGGAGCCTTTGTCCTTAGAGTAGGTACCACTGAGTCACTATTAAAAGGAGTCTTTTTGACCTTAGTAAATTCTCACAGGGCTTATCTCAGTCTAAACTGTAACTGGCCTTTACTAGTGATGTCATGTGTAATTCAAATTAATATTGTAATGTATATAAATTGTATATGTAGTATAATACATGCATGTATTTACATTTATTTTATTTTATTTTTTAATAAGATGAAACTTAGAGGTTAAAATATGACTCTAGGCCATTGTGCTTTAGAATGAAGAGCACAGACATGGGTTGCAAATGTAAATTTTGGCCCAATTTAATTTCTGTGACAAATTCATTAATGTCTTCAAGGTTCAGGCTGTATGTGTGAGACAAATGAAAACAGCTCTAAGATTCCTGAAAACCCTAAAGTATTAAAATTCCACTCTGCCATTAGTTCAGATAAATCATTTGCCAATTTGCCCCACAAGAACCAGGCATCTTTAAATGGTAACATAACATGCACTTCTCTCTCCCAAAGTGTAGTGCATAAACGTTCTGCTTCTGAATAACACAGGATGCCTGCTAAAATGTGCTGTCAGGGGTATTAGTAAGGAAATGTTGTATCAAAACTTCTGCAGATGTGGCCCTGAAATACACATTGTAATAAATCCTCCAGGCCTCTCAAGTTAGGAATAACTGGTTTATAAAATTGTACTTACTTAAAAATTATAGATAAACAGATTTTACCAAAACCCAGTTTTTCTGATCTGAATGAAATAAGGCTCTATATTCAGACTGACTTTTCAGTGAAAAACAACTTAAAATAGTGACAAATCATGTATAAGTTTAAATGAATATAACTAGGAGACCTGAAAACTCAGGTTTAGCAATCATCTTCCAACAGTTTGAGAGCCCACAGGAGCCACAGAGCCCTCATGTCTCCCCAGAGAAGCGGGGTGATTCTTCCCCCTAAACACCATGCAATTCTTCTTCTTTTTTTTTTTTTTGAGACGGAGTCTCGCTCTGTCACCCAGGCTGGAGTGCAGTGGTGCAATCTCGGCTCACTGCAAGCTCCGCCTCCTGTGTTCACGCCGTTCTCCTGCCTCAGCCTCTCGAAGTAGCTGGGACTACAGGCGCCCGACACCACGACTGGCTAAATTTTTTTGTATTTTTAGTGGAGACGGGGTTTCACCGTGGTCTCGATCTTCTGCCCTCGTGATCCGCCCGCCTCGGCCTCCCAAAGTGCTGGGATTACAAGCGAGAGCCACCGCGCCCGGCCAACACCATGCAATTCTTGAAGTGAGTGAAAGCATTCCTGCTCACACTGATACCCTCTCAAGTGAACTCAAAGTTAAGCCATCTCCAGCCAGACCAGATACCCTGGCCCATATCTCATTCATTAATATATGTTGAGAAGCATTTGTTTCTTGGAAACTACATGAAGTGAATAGGCTGTGGACTCCACTGGACCTAGTGGTCTATATTTAACCAATTCCCTTCACACATATGTATCAGATGCTCTCTTAGTTACGGAGCTGCAGTGGTGAATAAGAAAGCCACAGTCCTGTACTCCTAGGGTTTCAATTCTGAAGACGAAGACAGGCACAGAAATCCAACTGAGCAAAGTGAAGAGATTATTACAAAATGTGTTCACATGCAAAGTGAAGCAAGGGACTGAATATCCAACAAGGGTGTTGGGGCGAACATTAGATATAATCTTAATTCACATTATATAAGATTCATACATATAATTTTTATATATAGATATATTAATTTGGGCCGGGCGTGGTGGCTTATGCCTGTAATGCCAGCATTTTGGGAGGCCAAGGCGGATGGATCACTTGAGTCCAGGAGTTTGAGACCAGTCTGATCAACATGGCAAAACCCCATCTCTACTAAAAATAAAAAAGTTAGCCGGGTGTAGTGGTGTGCGCTTGTAGTCCCAGCTACTCAGGAGGCTGAGAAAGGAAAACTGCTTGAACCCAGGAGGCAGAGGTTTCCGTGAGCCAAGATTGTGGCACTGCACTCCAGCCTGGGTGACACAGCAAGACCCTGTCTCAAAAGAAAAAGAAAAAAAGAAATATTAATTTGGATTATACAGACTCTAACCACTTCTTTCAAGTGAGAATATTTAAGCTAAGACCTGAGAATAAAAAGAGTTAGCTTTTCATACAATACAGAAAGATTCGTCTTATAGGAAAAACCCCCAGTGTTCAAGGACCCTAATATATGAGCAAGATCTTGGCATGTAGAAGAAACCTGTGAATTGGATGAAATGAAAAACTGAAAAGTAGGAATCTGGATGAAGTACAGAAGGGAGAAAGAGTAATGTGAGACGTGGCTGAAAGAGAAGGATATGTGAAACAGTACAGGTCTTCATTAGTAATGATGAGGAACATAAATCTTAGTCCAAGTACACCAGAAAAGTGGGAGAGTTGGAAACTGAAAGACATGTTAAGAGATCACTTTGGTTTCTCTGTAGCTAACAGGGTGTCGGAGATAAGAATTAAAGTAAGTTGACTAAGGATGACCTAAGAAAATAAGCGTAGGTAAGAAAATATGTGGCTCTGGCTAGGCTGGGGACATTGGAAATCAAAATAGGTGGAGGAAATTACAGATGTATTTGGAACCAAAATATTCTTTAAATGAATGTTGAATTGGATATTGTCAGAATATTGAGGAAGGGCCAAAAATGACTTATAAGCATCTAGCATGGCTGGCAGTGCCACTTACTATCATGTGGGAAACCAGGACATGTTACCTCTGAATTATTCGAGTGCTATTGTCACGTAAATCATCAACTCCCAGAATAAAGGTCTGGACCAAACTCTAAGACTGGAAATTATGAGCTGTTTAGTAGTGTTTAGAGCTTAGAGAGAGTATGTGTGTGGAGAGAAAAGAAGAGCAATTAGGACAGAACCCTTAGAAACATCAACATTTAAAATTTGGGAAGAGAAAGAGAAACAAATAAATTGTGGGAAAATGAAGCTCAGGGTAGTTGCAAGGGAATGCTAAAAATGAACTATGGCATTTGAGGAGGAAAACGTGGAAACTGAAAGCAAGAGAGTACGGATGGATCGTGAGGGAGCAGCAGCATCTGTGTCCTAAGGAGAGTCTCAGTGAAAATGAAGGGTTGTAGGAATGAGGACATCTGGGCCAACGAGCTGGCAAGGAGTGATGTCCAGGAGGCAGAATATTTGCATCTAGATCCTGGTGTTACATACCCTTATAGAAAATGTTTCAGATTTGATGACAATAAAGTGGAGGAAAGAAAAAAAGTAATGGAAATAAAGATGTCAAAAAACGGGGAACCGAGGTTTGTACTGGTCCTTTCACGTGAAAGCTGAGCCACTAAAATGATGGCTGAACTTGCCTGAAGATGATATTGAGCAAAAGATCTAAAGCCTTAAATAAATGGCAAGAGGCCAGGTGCAGTGGATCATGCCTGTAATCCCAGCACTTTGGGGGGCTGAGGCAGGCATATCACCTGAGGTCAGGAGTTCGAGACCAGCCTGGCCAACATGGCGAAACCCCGTCTCTACCAAAAATACAAAAATTAGCTGGGTGTGGTGGTATGCACCTGTAATCCCAGTTACTCAGGAACCTGAGGCAGGAGAATCACTTGAAACCGGGAGGAGGAGTCTGCAGTGAGCCGAGATCACACCATTACACTCCAGCATGGGTGACAGAGCAAGACTCCATCTCAAAAAAAAAAAAAATAAGACCAGAGTGCCCAGGAGGGAGGTCTGTTGATGATGGTAATACCAAAGGGGCATGGCTGATATTTCCAAGGGGTTTGAGTTTCAAAGGAACAGTCTAATTTGCAAGGAGCGGAGAAATTAACAGTCTAGAAGTTGTAACGGGAACCAAGAACAACCACCTCGGCTTCCAGCCATAGGTATGTGGAGGGTGAGAAAAAGACCTGTCTCAATTTATGAAAGCTAGAGGAAAAACTGCACTTTAGTATCAACCAACTTTTGTTTTAAGATAATTACAAACCAATATGGAACTTAGCAAGAGTCAATTTTGACAGTTTCCTGCAGCTTAGTAAATTCTGCACAAAATTAAGATTTAACACAAAAGTAGAGAAAAATTTTAATGGCATAGCACATTTCTTCACAATTCCTTAAACCAAATAATTCCCTGTTCTTCTAACTCTCACCTTACACTATCAACTAGGCTTCTTATTCAATGAAAGGTTTAAGTCTACTAAGACACACACACACACACACACACACACACGTCTTATCCAGCTGCAGATCTCATTTTTGAAGGTACATTGAAAGTACATAGATCATTCTATAATCATCAACTATGAAGATTGTGAGCAACTGGAACAAGTATTCTTGGAAAAGAAGTTTCCTGTGTATAAGAAAAAAAAGAGTCCAACTCTGGGAACTGACTTGGCTGAGTCATCATTATATGCCACTGGCAAGAAATCAAGAAGTAACTCAGGACTGATAAACTTTGTTAAAGGAAATGGAAACAGCCTATCTGTGAGGCTTAATTCTTGATAATCTGGCCAAGATATAGCATCTGGATAAGAGTTCACTGACTCAACTAAATTTTGTGAAGGTGAAGTACTTGTTAAAATGAAAGATCTATTTAGAGAGAAATAAGTAGACATAATGTCTGCACTATGGATAGGTGTATACCTGTTTTTTGCAAAAACAGTTTGTATCTTTGAAATGCTGGTTTGCCCTGGACAGAGCTAACTTAAATAGAGACCAGGCGCGGTGGTTCATGCCTGTAATCCCAGCACTTTGGGAGGCCGAGGAGGGTGGATCATGAGGTCAGGAGATCGAGACCATCCTGGCTAACACGGTGAAACCCCGTCTGTAGTAAAAATGCAAAAAATTAGCCGGGCATGGTGGCGGGCACCTGTAGTCCCACCTACTCTGGAGGCTGAGGCAGGAGAATGGTGTGAACCCGGGAGGCGGAGCTTGCAGTGAGCCGAGATCGCGCCACTGCACTCCAGCTGGGTGACAGAGAGAAACTCCGTCCCCAAAATATATATATATAGTTTTTTTATATATATATGTATATATACCCAAAGGATTATAAGTCATGCTGCTATAAAGACACATGCACACGTATGTTTATTGTGGCACTATTCACAATAGCAAAGACTTGGAACCAACCCAAACGTCCAACGATGATAGACTGGATTAAGAAAATGTGGCTGGATACATATGTAACAAACCTGCACATTGTGCATATGTACCCTAAAACCTAAAGTATAATAAAAAAAAGAAAAAAAAAAGAAAATGTGGCACATATACACCATGGAATACTATGCAGCCATAAAAAAGGATGAGTTCATGTCCTTTGTAGACACATGGATGAAGCTGGAAACCATAATTCTCAGCAAACTATCACAAGGACAAAAAAAACCAAACGCTGCATGTTCTCACTCATAGGTGTGAATTGAACAATGAGAACACATGGACCCAGGAAGGGGAACATCACACTCCGGGGCCTGTCATGGGGTGGGGTGAGGGGGAGGGACAGCATTTGGAGATATACCTAATGTAAATGATGAGTTACTGGGTGCAGCACACCAACATGGCACATGTATACATATGTAACAAACCTGCACGTTGTGCACATGTGTCCTAGAACTTAAAGTATATATATATATATATATATATATATATATATATATATATATATATATAAATATAAAGAGAAAACCATTAAAGAAAGGCTATAATACACAGGAACACACAGACATACATACACCTGTGTGTCTATATCTTCAGTTATCACACTTTTTCTATACAGACTCCACACGAGACAAACATGTTACATTTTATGAGAAACTATAAGTGGAAAGAGGAGAATTTGTGAAATCAATATAGAATGTTCCTTGTTTAGCATAATTCTAACTGTTTCTCATTAGAGGTCTGAGTATCAATCTGTATTATATGTGGCCATGCTGGCATTTGGGAAATTCCACAAGAAACTTTTTAAATATGAATTTGGAAAAGGGAAAAGGATTTTTAAAGTGTCTTTTTTTGTTCTGCATTCTATGTGGAACATCTATTTTGTGCTAACTGCTCGTGTTAGCTTGTGATTGCCTGTGACTATGTGGAAGATATACTTTACGTGACTATGTGAGCAATAGTCTTAAAGTTAAGAAATCTAAAATTTGGTTGGTTTAGTTGCTAATTAGGTAAATTACCTTGTAATGGTTACTTAACCTCTCAAAGATTAATTATCTTCAGTGGTACATTGAAGGTTCCATTCATATTGATTTTAGTAGACTTATCCTACTAAAAAGTAAATTTAACAGAAATTATTCTAGACCTCATTATTTCAGGAGACCCCACCCCAGCTTTTATTCCTAACTTCAAGAAATGCAGAGAAATTTAAAAATTCGATGTTCTCCCAATTCAACAGAATATAACTGAACTAAATCGATTTATGTATAATTCATTATTTCAACCTTTAACGCTATATCCGAGCGGTTTGTTTTCACCATAAAGTTATAGCTGTTTAGGCCAATAATTAAAGAGGACCTTGATAGAGAATGACAAGAGAGGATGATCACCCTATTGTCTATCTTCCAGCTGTTTTCAATGCCCTGAAGTTTTATTCACACCCAAATATTAGAATCTTATCTGAGAGAGCGTACTCAAATGATGAATCATGCTAATTTCTCAAGAAAAGTGTTACAGAATAATAAATGCCTTTCTGGTCAAAGCACTGATGCTCTGGAAATAATCTTTATCCAAATGAGGTACAGGAATTGTTAGGACTATTAAAAGTTTGTATATGATATCTGCCAGGTTCGACTGAGCTTCACTTAAAATCTACCATATTAGGGCCAAGTGTAATGACTCAAATTAGTGAACTTAAAAATTGTTTTAAAATGTTTCCTGGAGACATTTCAAATATTGCTCTCTGATTTATCACTGTTACTTTTGCTGAATTCAATTTGATGCCAAGATTTATTCAGATTAATCAAATGCCATAAACTCTGATACCTAATGTTCCTTAACACCTTAAGAACTTTTAAACAGATCAAATGTTGAAGATACGCTTTTAGTGAAACTGTACCTAAGCACATGAATTCTATTGAATATAGCTTTTTAGAAGACTAACAAAGAAAGAAGACTTAGGAAATTCGGAAACATTTTTTAAACCTTCTAGAGGGAATTAAACTACTGAAAAATAATTTCAATTGGTGAATCTAATGGCATTAATCAGAAGATAAGAAAAAAGTAACCATAAAACTTTATGGGGGTCATATTTGCTATGAGGATCAGGAAAAACAACTAATGGATATTAGGCTTAATATCTGGGTGATGAAATAAACTGTACAACCAATCCCATGGCATAAGCTTACCTCTGTAACAAACCTACACTTGTACCCCTGAACTTAAAAGTTAAAATTTAAATAAATAACGTTGTGCTATTAATTTCAACCAGAGCCTTTCCAAGGTGCAGGGAACTTTTGAGAATTTTATTTCTTGCAAAAGGAAACTTGATTCCTTGCTTAGGGCCTTCCTAGGAAAACCTCTATTCTTTGGAGAAGCATCATACTCCTACAAGATTTAAGGACCATCATATTTGTCAGACTTTTTTTCTGTTTTACTGTGAGCAGTTTACAGAACATAAAGAAAAATCAAATCCGAAGGTGCACTACACGTGTTTTATCAAAAGGAACATTTTTGTGTACTTTTAAGAAAATACGACAAATTGAGTTTTCTGACCTATTACCAAGTTAGACATCTTGAGTGAATTGAATCTGTTGTAATCCGGTTTGGTTTTCATCCCATGGCTCCGGAAAACTGACATTTATCTCCAATTTTTCAAATCTGCTTCTTTCCAGTACCTCATCTATACGACTATTATAGTACTTTTCATCTGCTTTTACCACTACACTATGGCTGCATTACTTTTAACACAGTGTCCCACATGTTACCCATTTCTACCTTATATAAAGAGTAGAAATTGAATTGTAATTGAGTATGCAGTTGCCTCATATTCAGGTCTTCAACTGAAATAACTCCAGCTATCTCAAAACTTCAACCCTCTCTGGAAGTATTGGACCAAATTATCCCAGATTATAGCACTCTCAGGCTAAAATTACTAATGCTTCTATAGTTTCAGAGACTGTATCAGGTTATTCAACACAACATTCCATGCACCATTCCAGCCTCATATAATCAGAGGACACTTAGACGACTTTAATAGCCTTCAAAAGACACCCTCCTCTTTTACTTATATATATATTTATTTATCTATTTATTTAATGGAGACAGGGTCTTACTCTGTCACCCAGACTGGAGCGCAGTGGCATAATCACGGTCCACCGCAGCCTGCACCTGCCGGGCTCCGATCCTTCCACCGCAGCCTCCTGAGTGGCTGGGACCACAGGCGCCGCCACCACGTCTGCCTGGTTTTTGTATTTTTGTGGAGATGGGGTTTCACATGTTGCCCAGGTTGATCTGAGACTCCTGGGCTCAAGAGATCCACCTGCCCCGGCCTCCCAAAGTGCTGGGATTACATGAACGAGCCATTGTGCCCAGCCGGTCCCGCCCGGTTTTTAACCTTCGTACTGTTTATATAATCATCCTTCACAAAATAGAACACTTCATTACTCGATGGTTCTCATTATTCTAATATGAAGAACTATATTAAGAAAATAAATTCCTGGCCGGGCGCGGTGGCTCACACTTGTAATCCCAGCACTTTGGGAGGCCGAGGCGGGCGGATCACAAGGTCAGGAGATCGAGACCACGGTGAAACCCCGTCTCTACTAAAAATACAGAAAATTAGCCGGCGTGGTGGCGGCGCCTGTAGTCCCAGCTACTCGGGAGGCTGAGGCAGGAGAATGGCGGGAACCCGGGAGGCAGAGCATGCAGTGAGCCGAGATCGCGCCACTGCACTCCAGCCTGGGCGACAGAGCCAGACTCCAGCTCAGACAAAAAAATAAATCAATAAATTTCCAATATTTCCTAGCATATCCAATTTAATTCTATACATCACATAAAAATAAAAGCCGTCTTACTGTGTTAGTTTCTTACTGCTGTTACAGTAAATTAACATAAACTCAGAGGCTTAAAACAACACATTTTTTTTCTTTATACTTCTGGGGGTCAGAAGTCCAAAATGGGTCTTAGTGTGCTAAAATCAAGGTATCATCAAGTGTATATTTTGTCTAGAGATTCCAGGAGAGAATTCACCAGGTTTGAGGGGTCACATGTATCCCTGAGCTCTTGGCCTCTGCACATCTTGGACACAGCACATCACTTCAGCCTCGGCTCCAGTTTCCCCAAGCTCTTCTGCTCACTCTGGTCTCTCCGCCTTCCTGTCTGAAGGTTCTTTGTGACTACAGTGGGCCCACCTAGATAATTCAGGATAATCGCTCCAGTTTAAGGTGAGGTGATTAGCAATCTTAATTCCACCTCTAACCATAATGCTTCCATGCTGCCTAACAACACATTCAAAAGGTCATCCTGCTAAGGGTCATTATTCTACCTACACACTAAGTGACTGAGAAAAAGTAAAGTTATCTATCATGCCTTACCTATGGCGAGGAAATAATAACTTATAATGATTTATCTACGAAAACCTGTTTTTAAAAGCTTTGGTCCTAGTCTATTGATTAAAGTTTTGGTATATTCCAGATAAATTTCATGTCCTTGATGCTAACACATTGTGCACAGTAGATGGCCTTTTTAAAATAGTACTGCATAAAGGAATATTTAAGGTTGTCTGGACAATAGAAAAGGAACTTTAGTTGCTATGCCACAAAAGGCCGGATTTCTGCACATTACACCTCCTACCAGTGCACACATGTGCCAAACTCCTTCCTGAAAGCCTGGTTTATGTTTCCTATGTGCTTAGCAATAGTTTTACTCTCACGACTGTTTATATTAAGTCCTATTTTTTAAAGCATATCCTCATTTGTTTGTTTTCCTGAGCCTCTGAACTGGATTTCATCTGGTATGTATTGCACAGGTTTGCACACTTGATTGTACGCTACCTTAAAGCATCCTCTTGTGTTCTGGACACGGTTATTTTTCTCCATGGTAAGGTGATAAGTTACTTCTCTGAGGACTTGCCACCTTAGAATGCAGTGGTGACATCACCTGCTCAGGCTCTGTCTGCAATGTGGAATTTAGTATTTTCCAACTTCTGGTCTAACTTGAACTTCATAATTAAGCAGAGCCGCCTTTTGAGGGAACAGTAGGGTGTCTGCCCCTAAACGTCTGTGTAAATGCAGAGACACATTTGGGAACATAACTGACTTTTATGTACAGAAGCCAGATGCATTTCATGCCCATGCATGCTTAGGGAAGCAAGTTCATCTCATCTAACACAATAAGCATCTGTGCCACTGAATTCCACTGCAGGATACTTTTCACACTTAGACAACAAAACATTTAAGGAAATAAAAGCTCTTTCCAATAAAAATGTGCATCAAATACTGTGTGTATGTTTAAAAAAAAACCTTCCTCTATAAGATAAGGCCACAGGAACTACTAAAAAAGCATTCTTGAAATACATTTTCTGATAGGAATCTAGGCCCTTGCCTTATATAAGATTTAAGGAAAGTGATGTGTGTGTCTTTATACTTGAAAGGCTGTTTTCAACAGCAAAGGGTATGCTTTGAGGTATCAATATAGTTTTGAGAATGCAAAAGTTTAAAAGAAATGGAATGCATATTCTCCAGGTATGAACATGCAATTGTCATTATTTTCCTACCATCTACTAGATTAGAAACAGAAGAAAAATTATGGAAATGTCTGTTTTCCCTCAATAGGAGTACCTATTTATTAAAGTTAATTAATTACTATTCTTTAAACATTTTCAAAATAGACTCATAAGTGACAACTTTCAGAGAAAACAAGGGTTTTTGGATGTAAATATTTACTTATAACATGGATAAAATAATTTTGTTAAATATTAACTCCATATTCATAATGTTCTCTATTGTTTTTGCATTTTGTTTAACAATAGAGAATCTAAGACATTTAGTGTTCATGAGTTTCATACAGTTTCCTGTCAATGTACTTTGTCTTTTTTTTATTGGACTACTAATCATTTATTTATGATTTGTTGGAACTACTCATATTTTAAATATGTCAAGTGAATTGCAAGCACTTGTTGCTGATTTGATATTTGCTTTTTACACATATTCATTGTATCCTCTGAAAAAGAAAAGTTTTATATTTTAACAAATTCCAATCCATAATTTTTTTTTTAAATTTTCTGTTATTGGTTAGGGCTATGTTTGGATATTTAATTTTAACCGTAATGTTGCAAGTGATATTTGTCTATGGTATTTTTTCTTTATATTTTGAAAAAGTGTATTTGACATCCACTATGGAATTAATATTTATTAATGACATATTATACCTTTGTGCAACTATAAAATACATATAGCCAATTATCTGAACACCATTTTATGAACTGTTTATCACTTATCCACTGATTTGAAACACTATCTTTATCATATATTGGATTTTAGGTTTATCGAGATTATGTAACATGAAATTATTTAATTATGAAATTATGTGAATTCAAGCATGACAGTCAGCTCTTCTTCCCCACCACTACCCTGTAAAAGGATGGATGGAATAATTGCTTCCCTATGGCTTAAGTGTATGAGAGGTATACAACATGGTCTTGATGAAGTGGGAACTACACAGAAACTGTTTTTGGTCCTGAAATGTACTCCAGCTTTACCAATTTGTTCTACACATATACCATTGAGGGTAGAAGCTGAATTTTGCTAATGATTATATTTACACTACTTAACATTGTGCCAGATACTGAGTAGATGCTTAGAAACATGTTTAATGACTTGTTTTATTGCTAGAGACCTAATTATCTGCTGTAGTGGTGCTATCTCATTCAGAATCATTTTGACCAGCCTTTCTCCATCATGAATAAAACACTTATTTACACACTTGTGTACATGCACATGTGCATAGAAACACACACACCCTTTGCAGAGACAAACTGCATCGAAAGCATGTACAAACATTATAGTATTTTTGTTGATTCTGACCTGATTCTGATTCTATTGTATACATTTTCATTCTGATCACAATAACAATAAAAATAGAAAACTATAAGTTGTGAAGCTGGAAGATGCAGAACATGAAAGATCGAATTACCAATTTTTTTTTCTATTTTCTTTAGTTGGCTGCTGATAAAATCAGAAAAGTAATGGACACAAAAATGAAAGTATGCAATGTGTGTGCGTGTGTGTGTGTGTGTATCACATGCACTCGTTTCCATGATGTACATATGGAATTTCATAACCAGCCAAACTAAGCTTCATAAGTGAATGAGAAATAAAATCCTTTACAGACAAGCAGATGCTGACAGATTTAGTCACCATCAGACCTGCCTTCCAAGAGCTCCTAAAGGAAGCACTAAACATGGAAAGGAAAAACCAGTACCAGCCACTGCAAAAACACACCAAAATATATAAACCAATGAAACTAGGAAGAAACTGCTTCAACTAATGTGCAGAATAACCAGCTAACATCATGATGACAGGACCAAATTCACACATAACAATATTAACGGTAAATATAAATGAGCTAAATGCCCCAATTAAAAGACATACACTGGCAAATTGGATAAAGAGTCAATACCCACAGGTGTGCTGTATTCAGGAGACACATCTCACTTGCAAGGACACACATAGGCTCAAAATAAAGGGATGGAGGAATATTTACCAAGCAAATGGAAAGAAAGAAAAAAAAGCAGGAGTTGCAATCCTAGTCCCTAATAAAACAGACTTTAAACCAACAAGGATAAAAAAGGACAAAGAAGGGCATTACATAGTAGTAAAGGGATCAATGCAACAAGAAGAGCTGAGTATCCTAAATATATATATATGCCAAATACAGGAGCACCAGGATTCATAAAACGAGTTCCTAGAGACCTACAAGGAGACTTAGACTCCCACACAATAATAGTGGGAAACTTTAACAACCCACTATCAATATTAGACAGATCAACAAGAAAGGAAATTAACAAGGATATTCAGACTTGAACTCAGCTCTGGTCCAAGTGGACCTAATAGATACCTACAGAACCCTCCACCCCAAATCAACAGAATATACATTCTTCTCAGCACCACATAGCACTTATTCTGAAATCAACCACATAATTGGAAGTAAAACACTCCTCAGCAAATGCAAAAGAATGAAAATCATAACAAACAATCTCTCACACCACAGTGTAATCAAATTAGAACTCAGAATTAAGAAGCTCACTCAAAACTGCACAACTACATGGAAACTGAACAACCTGCTTATGAATGACTACTGGGTAAATAGCAAAATTAAGGCAGAAATAAATAAGTTCTTTGAAACCAATGAGAACAAAGACACAACATATCAGAATTTCTGGGATACAGTTAAAACAGTGTTTAGAGGGAAATTTACAGCATTAAATGTCCACATTAGAAAGTGGGAAAGATCTAAAATAGACACCCTAACATCACAATCAAAAGAAGCAATGGAAAACACATTAAAAACCTAGTATAAAACAAGAAATAACTAAGATCACAGCAGAACCGAATGGGAGAGAAACACAAAAAAACCTTCAAAAAAAAATCAATGAATCTAGGAGTGGGTTTTTTGAAAAGATTAACAAAATAGATAGACCGGTAGCCAGACTAACAAGGAAGAAAAGAGAGAAAGATCAAATAGACACATTAAAAAACGATAAAGGGTATATCACCACTGATCCCACAGAAATACAAACTATTATTAGAGAATACTGTAAACACCTCTACACAAATAAACTAGAAAATCTAGAAGAAATGGATAAAGTCCTGGACACATACACCCTCCCAAGACTAAAGCAGGAAGAAGTCAAATCCCTGAATAGACCAATAACAAGTTCTGAAATTGACTCAGTAATTACTAGCCTACCAACCAAAAAAAGCCCAGGACCAGATGTCTTCACAGCCGAGTTCTACCAGAGGTACAAAGAGGAGCTGGTACCATTCCTTCTGAAACTATTCTGAACAATAGAAAAAGAAAGACTCCTCCCTAAATCATTTTATGAGGCCAGCATCACTCTGATTCCAAAACCTGGCAGAGACCCAATAGAAAAAGAAAATTTCAGGCCAATATCACTGATGAACATCGATGCGAAAATCCTGAATAAAATACTGGCAAGAGAATCCAGCAGCACATCAAAAACTTATCCACCACGATCAAGTTGGCTTCATGCCTGGCATGCAAGGCTGGTTCAACATATGCAAATCAATAAACATAATCCATCACATAAACAGAATCAATGACAAAAACCACATGATTATCTCAATAGATGCAGAAAAGGCCTTCAATAAAATTCAACACCCCTCATACTAAAAACTCTCAATAAACTAGGTATTGATGGAACATATCTCACAAAAATAAGAGCTATTTATGACAAATGCATAGCTAATATCATGCTAAATGGCCAAAAGCTGGAAGCATTACCTTTGAAAACTGGCCCAAGAGTAGGATGCCCTCTCTCCCCACTCTTATCAAGATAGTATTGGAAGTTCTGGCCAGGGCAATCGAGTAAGAGAAAGAAATAAAAGCATGCAAATAGGAAGAGAGGAAATCAAATTGTCTCTGTCTGCAGATGACATGATTGTATATTTACAAAACGCCACCACCTCAGCCCAAAAATTCCTTAACCTGATAAGCAACTTTGGCAAAGTCTCAGGATATAAAATTAATGTGCAAAAATCACAATCATTCTTATATACCAATAACAGACAAGCAGAGAGCCAAATCATTAGTAAACTCCCATTCACAATTGCTAAAAAGAAAACAAAATACCTAGGAATACAACCTACAAGGGATGTGAAGGACCTCTTCAAAGAAAACTACAAACCAGAGCTCAAGGAAATGACAGGACACAAACATATAGAGAAACACTCCATCCTTATGGATAGGAAGACTCAATATCATGAAAATGGCCATATTGCCCAAAGTAATTTATAGATTCAATGCTATTCCCATCAAGCTACCATTGACTTTCTTCACAGAACTAGAAAAAAACTATGTTAAATTTCATATGGAAGCAAAAAAGAGCCTGTGGAGCCAAGGCTAACCTAAGCAAAAAGAACAAAGCTGGAGGCATGACGCTGCCTGACTTCAAACTATATTACAAAGCTAAAGTAACCAAAACAGCATGGTGCTAATACCAAAACAGATATATAGACCAATGAAACAGAATAGAGGCCTCAGAAATAACACCACACATCTACAACAATCTGATCTTCAACAAACCTGACAAAAGCAAGCAATGGGGAAAGGATTCCCTATGTAATAAATGGCGCTGGGAAAACTGGGTAGCCATATGCAGAAAAGAGAAACTAGACCCCTTCATTATACCTTATAAAAGAATTAACTCAAGGTGGATTAAAAACATAAATGTAAAACCTAAAACTATAAAAACCCTAGAAGAAAACCTAGGCAATATGATTCAGGACATAGGTGTGGGCAAAGACTTCATGACTAAATCACCAACAGCACTTGAAACAACAGCCAAAATTGACAGATGGAATCTAATCAAACTAAAGAGCTTCTGCTCAGTAAAATAAACTATCACAAGAGTGAACAGGCAACCTACAAAATATGAGAAAATTTTTGCAATCTATCCATCTGACAAAGGTCTAATATCCAGAATCTAGAAGGAACTTAAACAAATTTACAAGAAAAAAAAAACAAACAACCCCATCAAAAAGTGGGCAAAGGATATGAACAGACACTCCTCAAAAGAAGATATGTATGTGGCCAATAAACATATGAAAAAAGCTCATTATCACTGTTCATTAGAGAAATGCAAATCAAAACCACAATGACATACCATCTCACACCAGTTAGAATGGTGATCATTAAAAATTCTGGAAACAGATGCTGGAGAAGATGCAGAGAAATAGGAACACTTTTACACTGTTGGTGGGCTTGTAAAATAGTTCAACCATTGTGGAATACAATGTGGTGATTCCTCAAGGATATAAAACCAGAAATACCATTTGACCCAGCAATCCCATTACTGGGTATATACCAAAGGATTATACATCATTCTACTCTAAAGACACATGTACATATATGTTTATCATGGGACTATTTACAATAGCAAAGACTTGGAACCAACATAATGCCCATCAATGATAGACTGGATGAAGAAAATGTGGCACATATTCACCATGGAATACTACACAGCCATAAAAAAGGATGAGTTCACGTCCTTTGCGGGGATATGGATGAAGCTGGAAACCATCATCCTCAGCAAACTAACACAGGAACAGAAAACCAAACACTGCATGTTCTCACTCATAAGTGGGTGCTGAACAATGAGAACATGTTGACACAGGGAGAGGAACATCACACACTGGGGTCTGTAGGTGGGTGTGGGGAAAGGGGAGGGAGAGCATTAGGACAAATAGCTAATGCATGTGGAGCTTAAAACCTAGATGACGGGTTGATGGGTGCAGCAAATTACCATGGCACAAGTATACCTATGTAACAAACCTGCATGTTCAGCACATGTATCCCAGAACTTAAAGTAAAATTTTAAAAAATGAAAGTATGCAATATGTGTATGTGTGTGTATACATACATATAAAACAAGCACTCATTTTCATTATGTACATATATGCACATTATGAGTGTGAATATATGTTAAATAATATCCTATCAGTTTTGTATTTGTAACACATATATGTACATGCATATACAACAAATAGAGGTGTTTTGCATAATAATTTCATTTATATTCATTTCATCAGCTAAGAACTAAAAAGAATTTAAATCAAAATCAATTATTCATTTACAGGTGTTTTTAACCATCATCTCCCCCTTTATCTTCACTTTTATGCCTCCTTGTATTGCCATTTTGTGACTTTTTTGCCATAAATTATACATATTTGGAACAGTCACTTTAAGAAATTCAATCTTTGGATAAGATCTCTAAGATTGATTTAGTATGAATACGTGTGTGGGCACACACTTGACAAAGAAAGGTCAGTTATAAATATATGTGTACACTTATCAAAATAATTCACATAAAATCTCTGAATAAAATTATCTGTATGCTTTTTCTGTCAATAAAAGCAATATAGTATAATTCTTGGTAGTAAACCTGTTTGTTTTCATTCTGTTGCCTACCATGTGAGCTGCCATGTTGGTATAAAACATCGATCATTTGATATTTTACTACAGCAAATAATAGTGATCCCCACGAAATAATAAATAAATCAGTGAGTTTCACGGAAATAAGTTTTTGGATGGATCAGATAATTTGAAGTTGTTAGTTTATTCTCCAGCAAGGTGAAAGAAAAAAGCTGTTAGTTTGTTCTCTATCAGGTGATCGAAGATGAAAACTAAAGTTCTCAAGGCCAGTGCATAATAACGGTGCCGTATTCTGTGCATCAATCACCATTACCAAATACCTATATTGCCAAATATTTCATGTACCGCTTTAGTGGTGATTAATCAATGTGCCATGGCACTGAAACTGAAACGAGACTTTGTAGTACAAGTGATATTCAAAGGGTTTTGAAAATTTATCAGCTCTATAGATATAGATGAAAATTTATCATCATCTATCTAGAAATCCTGTTTTTATAAATGTTACCTAGCCAAATATTGGTTTTATTTACTTAATATTTAGAAAACATGAGTTTAGTAAAAATTGTTCAGATTTTCTTAATGTAGTGTGTGAAATTACTATGTAATTGTACAAGAAATATGCTACACAGCTGAATACACAAACAGGTCAGCAGAGGGAGCAAAAGGTGCCTTTCCACTATAATCCACAGCAACATCACCCGCTCTTCTCTCTACATCATCGATGTATGTTATCTAAAGTCCTGTGCAAATGCCACCTCAACACGAGTCCTCTAGCCTTGCCTTCTTATCAGAAGCAGCTCGAAAGCCCCGATAATTCTAGAACCACTGAAAAATACACACTTGTTGCAAGGATTGAAAAGCCTCATATTGCAAATTCAGAATTCACAGTACTGAAAAAATTCATAATTTTTTTAAAGCTACAATACTGTGAACTATACAAAATGAATTATGTTGGGATCCGATGACTCTCTTCATTCCAGCCTATCTTATATTTTCTCATTCATTTCTCCACATAGTCACAACAACAGACTCACTATTACATTTCATTAATGGCTATTTTATAATAAATGATCTCAATAGCATTTCTGAAACCTCTGCTGTTCTGGTTTTACAGAACTCTTGAATTTTTGAATGAGTTAGTTTTTGATTGAAAAAGACCTGACTCTTATGCTTAGAAAAGCCATCATTTCTTTCTGTAAGCTTTCCGTCTTCTATAAGCTTTACATGTTCCATAAGCAAACATTCGCTGGTTTTGTGATCAAACTAGAGAGGCAAATTCAGTTAATAATAACAACGTCATTTATCATCCTCAAATCTAGTGTTATGGATAATACGATCTCCACAAGGAGACGGTTGCACGAGCGACAAGAGAAAGACAATCAACAGTCTTTTACTCATACCAAGATATGTCCACACACACTTGTTTCAACAGTCAAAGTAACGCCATATGTCCCCAGTGATGTGGGTGGGCAAAAGGAACAGTTGGCCTGCTAATGAGGGCCATATGTACACGCAGCCTATCGTACCATCCTTCTTACTTATGGTTGCTGAAAACTCAGTGGAAGAGCTTGCTCTGAGGAATGGCATGGCTGGAGGAGGAGAGGCTTCCTTAAGAGCAGGAAAGGACCATTTGTTGTACAACTACTGTATCTCTGAAACTGGGAGCTAAAGATACGCATGTACGTTACTCATTCTTATTAAGAGTTACTTACGCATCCGTAGAGTTCTTTACTCCAGTTTCACCTTCTTTCACTAAATTCTTTTGCATTTATGTGCAAAGGGATTTTGGGCCCTTTTCAAAAATTACTTTTCCTAATCAATCTTGTTAATTTGATGTTCATTTACATCGGCTTCTCTTTATTTTTAGCTTGATTTCCAGAAAAATTATACTTTCTTTGACATTGTTAAATGTTACAATATTAAAAGAAATGAAAAAGACTTAAAAACTTAGAATATTTGAATGAGGGTTTCTGGAAGGCAGAGAGAACAATAAGGCAAAAGTACTTACTGCACTACTGTTCCAAAGTAAAAGAAAAACAAAGATTTTAAAAATGATTATAGCAGCTTTGTATCTCAACCAGGGTTTCCTTTGAAATTTCTACAACTGCAAACACTATTCAGCAATTTGCACTGATTATAAAATTTATTGTTTTAAGGTCAATTGTGATACTATGATCAGATAATATAATTTACTTTACTCTTAATGGCTTCATTTTGACAACGGAGGGAGCTTTCAGGAAGGACAACGCTTCCTGCACAACAACCAGTAAAGCAGGTCACATCCATTTTCAATATAATTTTAAGAAAAATGAAGGACAAACTACTTGTGAGGCAGCAAGAATTCATTTGCATTAAATTAATTTGAACAGGGCATTTCAAGTTCTCTCTGGCAACAATGGAATAAAGGGGAAAATGAATCTATCTTATGCAATGATCCTCTTCTAGGTTACAGAAAGATTTGAAAGGCTGACATGACCATTGCTAAATTTCTTCTAGAAGTCTATGATTAGTGTCATAGATATAACTCATGAGATAAAATATTCACAAAGAATGTCTGTGAACTGCATCAATTGTGATGGAACTACTGTCTAACATCCCTTTGAAAAGTTATATTCTGCAAAGGTTAAAAAAACACCAACCTTTCGATGCTTTCTTATATGGATGAGCTTTTGTCAACAAGAACTAAGCTTCACAATTAAGCACTATGGAAGATAATGTTCTAGGTTAATTTAAACCTAACTAATCCAGGACTTGGCCTTGATAAATAATGGGTTTAATTAATATTTTTGACCCTAGCAGTGCAAATACTTTTACTTATATTTTACTAAAGCTAGTTTTGACAAATCTAAGGGTATTTAATTTATCAGTATCTGTTGTCAGATGAAAACTTCCCCATCAATACCTTCTAATGGTTCAAAAATAAACTGTTACCCCCACAGATACATTGTTTTTCCATGCGTAAGCAAGTACATTAATTTCAGGGTCTCAAGGCATAAAAGTGATATTACCACTTGTGATAGGCTGCATAATAGTCCCAAAAGATGTTCTTCACCTAATCTCCCGGCCCTGGGAATGTGCTGCCTTACACAGCCAAAGGACTTGTAGATACGATTCATTTAAGGATCTGGAGACAAGGTGATTATCCCAGATCATCCACGTGAGTCCAAAGTAATCACAGGAGTCCTTAGATGAAGTGGAGAGAAGGACTCAAAGTTAAAGGAGGAGACAGCGCGGAGACAGAAACAGAAATAAAAGCAACGCACCTTGAAAATGGAGGAATGGGGAAAAGACAATGAAGACAGGTGCCACCAGAAGCAGAAAATGCAAGAGAATGGATTCTCCCCTCAGCACCTCGAGAAGGAACCCACACTGCAGACACATTGACTTAGCCTAATTAAAGTGATTTTGGACTTCTGACCTTTGAAACTGCAAGACAATAAATATGTGTTAAGTTATGTAAATGTGTCGTAATTTGTTATAGCAGCAGTAATACAACTAATACACCACTACAATAAGCAAAGGAAATAAAGTGCAATAGTGACAAACTTAAGGGTTTCCAGGAAAGAGAAACGAAGTGGTAAACTCAATCACAGGATTATATTAGTAACTGTAGTATATGTTACTTGCTTACCCTTTCAATCACATTATTGCTGTAATTATCATTATCATCCAATCAATATGATTACACCAGTATGTATAACTTAGACATGAAAATTTTTTTCTATTTCACTCTTCCCATAATTCCATGCAGCTACCCCTAAGCAACTATGTATCTGATGAAGCTAATATTTTCAGGGAAAATCTTCCATGTTAAGCAGAAAATTTACATCTAAAATTAAATTCTTTTAAGGCAGTCTGGGGACAATACCTAGAAAATTCAAACATTACTTCTCAAGAATACCACTAGCAGTGAGTTTGTGACGCTATCTTCCACCAACTGAATCAAAATTAATTTTAAATATTTTCAAAGCAATATTTTAAAAAATCGTGTACACATTTTTTCCTCTTGGTAAAAATAAACCACTTCTCAACCATCCATTATATTTATGTTAGTTACATGAAGTCCATACATGAATTATCATACCACAAATAGAAAACTATTTAAATAGAAAAATCTCACTTGGTGCTGACAGAATGACAGCATAAAACTGTTAAGCATGAGGAGAAAGTTGTTTGCAGTGTAAATATTTCCCTTTTCCTATCAAAGTGTGTCCTGTGATCTAGCGCTCTTCTCTCCACATGCTTAAGTACAGCAAAAGTTATAAAAACACTCATTCTAGTTTTCTATACTTTAATGGTTGTAGAACATCAGAAGAGAATTGGGAGATGGGAATGTTTTGTGCTTGACATTGCATTTGAGGGGAAAATAAAAACTTGGACATAATATGTGGGATGTCTTCACAGTAATACATGGGAGGGCAAGCAAAAAATGCTATCAAATTTCTACCATGCGCTGAGCCCCTTATATAAACAAATATCCAGCCTTTCTAATGTACTAACAACCACTCTTCATAGCAGGTATTCTATTCCCAGCTTGTAGGTAAGAAACAAAGCTTCAGAAAGGGATCTTCACCAATGTCACACAGTCAATAAAAGGCAGAACTAGGGCAAATATCAATAATAAAAATAGCAATCTAATCCTAATTGGACCTGGCACTGTTCTAAGAAGAAAATCATTAACAAAGGATTTTGAGTTACCACACTCTTAGTCTCCCCGTTTTACAAAAGAAGCAACTGGGGTAAAGTGAAGCTATGCCGTTTCTTTTCAAGCTCATATACCTAACAAGATACCACTTTAATCATGGGTCTCTGATAGATCGTGTACCTCATTTCTAGCGTTTGCTGAGATTTTTCTTATTAACCCTAAGCAAGTATTTGATCCCTGGTAAGTATGCTGTAATTTTTTCACCGCTCATTCTTATCACGGTTCTTCAAGAAAAGTACAGTTCAACACATTTGTCCTATTTGGTTACAAATTTTGAAATTCAAAATATGTATCACACTAAGCTGTTAGCTCCATTTGGAATTTTAAAAAACTAAATTTTTCACTCAGTTAAAAAAAATTGCATTGTTTACTCCCATATCTACAATATAGCTTATAAGTGTATATTTGTATTGAAAACATAATTTTCTACAACTTTTATAATATTTAAATATTATTTAAGGTTTTAATAATATTTAAATATTTAAATAATACATTTAAAAACATAGTTCAACAAGTCCGAATAATCCATCACTTACTTATGACAGAATATTTGTTCAGTATCTTCTGTTTGTTCACTCTTGTGTAATATATCCTATTTTAAGAATCAAAAACTTCTCTTAATGTCAACACTACAGCCTCTTCACAATTCCTACTTATTCCTAATTACCCTTCAGGAGCAAATAAAATGAATTTATCCCAAATTTCTTTGCTTTGAAACAACTTCAGTGAAAATGGTGGTTGTCAACCATATCTACCATTCATATATCCCATTGTTTTCTGCATTAAATTTCATCTAATACTCCTTATGCCATCAGTGTCACTACAAAGGGGGACAGGGGATGAATCTCATCATGAACAAAGGTATATACACTAGATCTTAGGATGTTCAATCATTTCCTTACTCTATTATGTCCCATCTGAACTACTCATATTAAAATGAGCAACTATATGAACATGGTACTTTTAAGAAAGGATGTTCAAAAATTAATTCATATCTTGTACAAATTGGTATCCAAGAAATCATGACCTAATAGGCATCACATATGTGAATGAAAAAATTCACTTTCAGCAATGAATGTTGATGACACTCCTTTAGCAAGAGTTGTACCGAGCTACCCACAACTCCTCAGCACTCACTATTCTCATACATGCGGTCGGACAATGTCCAAGGGTGCAGTGATTCTGTCCAGAGGCTTTTCTGGGCCGTTAGAGCTGTCTCAGCCTGTGTACAGGGTTATACAGACACTCTAGGGCATTCATGACTCTGATCACTGGAGCAGCCCTGTACTAACTGCAAATTTATGGAGGAAACTTTCAAGTCCTCTTGCCCCCCAGTTGGGGTAACTCTGTTACCTATTTCATGTGGTCTCAGTTCTCCAACAAAAATGATCTCGGCCTGCTCATCTTACTTCCATTTCACTACATGGCATAACTAGAAGTTGACTAGGTATTCTGCTTTAATGTATATGCAAAGCCCTCTTGTTCAGGAATGTTTGTAGAATAATATTTCTAAATTAGGAATACAATTGGTCTTGTTCTTTCCTGAGGGATAAAATGTCATCTCTCTTCTTCTCTCCCTCTCTCCTTTCTTCCTAACTCAGCTAACCCTCTATCTGAAAGAATTACAAAGGAAGAAATCTAGGGCATTGTTTAGCATTCTCAGGAGGATTGGAAATGTTGGAATGACAGCGAGTATCACACATACACTGCTTGAAGTATTTTGTAGGATCCAAGGGAAGAGAAAATTTTGACATTCCAGAAAATTTAAGTCATCCTTTTAATATCAGGACCAGAAAGAAACAGGTCACACGGGCAAGAGCCATAAAACTAATTATCTTGACTCTTTCCAGAATACCTGAGCTATAAATGTACAGGGAATCCTGTAATCAGATGCAAAGTTGTGTATAATATACTTAGTTCCCAAATGTAACTAGGAATTTTATGTATATAATGTGAAAAATCGTTCCAAAGTATTTGAGACTCCAAAAACTTTCCTAGCTAGCATTCAATATTCTTGCTTAACTTCTCCTTATACCCCTAACTGTATTGAGCATGCATAGACACACAAAAGCTAGGATCAACTATTACCGCTTAAGAAAGAAAAGGAGGAAAAAGGCTGTATTATAGGGATTTAGTTTTCTTCCTCAACTCTTGAAGAAGCCTATTTGTATCAGCCCGTGTCAGACAACAAAGTACTTATCAATAAAGTTTTATGAATGTGGTCACATATGAAATATAAGAGCATTCAGTTTCTACCTCTCCTTTTCTCATAAATCCTACATCAGATAGACATTAGCTATATCTGCCAATGTTTCCACGGAATCTTAAAGACTATTCACTGCAAAGCTGGCAGTGTAGCCTGAAAGCAAGTTATGTCTGCGTTGCAACTTCACACTAAGTGGTTTAAAAATACAACTAAATGTGGCCTGTCTTTATCTTGATTATAAGACATAAATTATCCCAAGAATATTCTTAGTAAAAATTGGGTCTCCCGGTCAAGCCACTTCTATTAAGAAGGACACAGGTCAGTTTTTAGGAGTTTAGGTGTTATTTGGAAGTTAGGAGCATCTAAATATGGAATATAACTCCATTAAATTATAGTATATTTTATATCAAAGAGAAACGACAAAAATAAGAAATGTTTTAAGTATTTTTTCGTATAGCGTGTTCATATATAATTACTTCAGTAGTCTCAATGTAGTCATGCAATTGTTTGGGTAAAGAACTAAACTTGAAGTTAAATAGCATAGGTCTGAATTCTTATGGTTTATAACATTCATATATTTTATATGTTCCAGAATAATATGTAATTTCTAAGTTTATAACATAATAATTACAGAAATCTAGGTAAAGTAATACTTCTGTGACACAGTCTCTTCATCTACAAAATGGAATATTGCTTTTCTCCTTAAATTTATATTAAAAATTGGAGAAGTAATATATGTGAAAGAACCTTACATTAAATATGCAAGTTTTATTTGTTGAATTCAAACAGTCATTAAAGAACAAAATAAAACATTACATTTGGATTAACAAAGTAGATACATATATCTCAATCTGAGAAACCTTTAAGCTCTCTTGACCATAAAATGACATTGGATCCTATAAGAGAGTTTGGTAAATATTTGAAAGATATTTCAATTTCACACCTAAATGTTGATTCTGACATTTATTTCCTAAACTTATCATTTGTATACTTACCTGCTATTAAATCCACAGGGGTCATGTCACTAACTGTATGCCCACCGATTTTATTGAGAGGTATTCAGCAAGGCCCACAAAGTAAGTATTGAATTTTTTTAAAAAACAGACCCAAAACACCTAAAAGCAAAACACTTAGTAAATTCTTATAATCATGAAGATCACAAATTAGTGCTATTAGTAAGAAAGAAACTTCTAAACCAAATAAAGTCCTAATACCTCCAACGAATTTTGTCTCTCTGATACACACACACACGATTAAAAAAAAAAATGAAGGAAATGTAAAAAAATAAATAAATGAAGGAAGTTCTGTGGGAAATGTCCATAATTTCATGCCCAGAATTTCCCTATCAATCTCTTTCCCCAAAGTTCTTCCGAGAAAATAAAGTTGCCTTTCTCTCAACGTTAACTCATCACTTTTCTCATAGCATTTTCAAAAGAAATATTTCCTGTCAGCCGGCCACTTAAACTTTGTGCTGTTAAAGAAATCCAAAAAGGTATCAATTTTGCAACAAAGGATAAAGAGGAGACGAAGTGAACCAACATGGCTTTTAAGCTAAATTGCCGTCACCTGTCACAGGTTGTCTAGCGAGCCTCAAGTTCCCTCTAATAAGCTTATGGAGGGTGCGGAGCAAAGGCACCTCAAGGTGCTCTGCGGGTTTTCCCCTGGTAAATTAGGCTGAAAGGAAAAGAGTCCCACCCCCCACCCCCAAACTTGGAGACCAGGGCTGCCCTGCCGAATGCTGTGCCCAGACCTCCTACTTCCACGCCCTTCCAGTCCTTTCCTCGGCTTGGAAAATTGGGCATGAGGCAAGCAAAAGGAAGGACAGAAGGCCAAAACGGGCATCCGGGAAGCCAAATTTCTGTCTCAAAAGCTCGTCTAGAAACGCGTACATAGCGCGTGCCTTGCGGACATCTCCTAAAACCCCGTTCACTGAAGCTAATTCCTCCCGAACGCCCCCACGCCGGCTGAGGATCGCAACCGCCCATCCGCCCCTCCAGCCTGTGCAGCCGCCCCCAAAACCTCCCGTGAATCGGGAAATGTCAAGGCAGCAGCGCTTGGGGAGCCGAGCAGCCTCGCCAGTTCCAAGTCTCTGGTTCGAGACCCCTCGCTTCGCCTCTTTGGGGAACTCACCTGGAGTCAGGTTTAGATGGCAGCCTCCACCCAGGGGACCGGGAAGCGGCCCCGGGAAGCGCCGCCGCGTCCTGTGAATAACGAGCGCAGCGCAGCGGAGCAGCTCCCCCTGGACTGGCCGCTCCCCGATTCCTCCCGCTCTGTCCGGGAACCGTCCCTCCGTTCTTTCCTCTCCCTCCCCTGCCTGCAGCCGCCGCGCTCCCTCCTCCTGCTGGCGGCTCAGGGCTGTGCTTCCGCCTCCCTCCTGCGGGCGCACGAGCTGCCCGCGCTGCTAATGAGCAGGCTCCAGGCTCCGCCCGGCCAGGGGTGCGCACACGCCCCACGCCGGAGACGAGCTCCCGGGAGCGGAGCTATGGATACGCCTGGTGCGGCCGCTGGAGAAATGAACTGGAGGAGGCATCCAGCATCTCACACTTTCTGGCCACTCAGCTTAACTAAGCCATAACCCCAGACTTCTTCCTAAATCTCCAGTAATTTACAGGTGCTGAAAAGTCAATGAGGGGTTTGAGCACAATCTGTGTTAACAGTATTGCCAGTATAGACATGCTAATCTGGCTAGATTCTAGGGATGAAATGTTCAAGGGACGGTATATGATTCTTTCTGGTGGTTATTTTGACATATTTTGGCTATACTTACAGATCTGTAAAATAAACCAGCAATCTTCTAATCATGACAACACAGATTCCTAATTGAAGGCAGCTGATACTTATTAAATACCAGGCTCTGTTTAATAGGCTCTTCTTTCCCAGCTGATCTTTACTACAATTCTGTGAGCACTACTAGCACCCCTATTCTATATTTTAAGAATTTGGGTTTAACTTTTAAAACAAGACGGTCTTAAAACAAGACTAAGGATCATGTCCAACCTTGCAGAGATTCTAAGTTTCTGAGCCTAAATAATAACTGAAATCTGTAGCTCCCACAACCCATAGCCTGTGTATAATGTGTTGCAGCATCTTGGATGGTACTGTGTAACTGAACCAACAAAGATAATAGGACCATCAGCAAATACACACCACGAGACTAATGAATACCTAGAATCCTAGTGAGACTTGTAAATAGTCAAGCACCCTAAGTAACAATAGTTCAAGTGCATGCTAAACATGGTGATTACTTATAAAAGAACAGCAACCAGTATGAGTGAAGACAGGCAAATAATGTTCAAAATGTTCAGAATCAATGTCCAGCCACTTATGAGTTGAATTCCCCACTCTAAAAAGGAGGCCAGATGTGATGTATTCTAAGAAGTCTACAATGGGCGTGGTCTTTTCGCAACCAAAAAGGGCTTTTTAAACACTTATATCCCATTAAGAATATGCAATAGCTAATTAATATTAAATCTGAAAATCAGTGATAATTTATTTCAACTAACCTTACATGAAAAAATCATTACTCATTCAAGCTTTTAGAATTAGATTAAATAGCATTGAGTATCAAATTTACTTCAACCCATAGAAATAATAGACAGTTAATTAATAAAGTAAGTAATTTAATTAACTTTACTTTTGTGTCATGATGTATTTTTCCTTAGGAAAAGGATAAGACATTTTTTCCATGGTATAAAACACTAGAATATGACTTTTATATTTTTCTTCATGAAGATTAAAGAATTAATAAAATAAGTACAGACATATTGTCAACAAATCTATCCAGATCATTCATTCTCCACTCAAGAAATTATGCTAGGCAAGCTTTATTTCTCCATATGTACAAGGCAATTCAGAGGTCAAAAATTTGAAAACACTTCAATGAACATCAACCACTAATTAACTAAGAGTAGATTTTATTTATAAACAACTTTAAAAGACTATAAAAACGGTATAACAAACTTCTACTTTATCAGTACTGCTACTCCTGTTGAACACAAAGATATATAATTATAGTTTTCTCCCTATTTAAAATATTTATTGATTCTGGCATAATAATGTCATACTCATCCCTCAATAATCAGTGTACATGGAACCAGAAATCTTTTCTTTCACCTAGTCAATTGAAGTATTTCTGTGTTTTGCATGTTAACACTCTATTTATTCTGTGTTTCTAGTGCTTATCCTCAAAATTTTTATAGTTCCGTTCACATATGAATTCTACCAATCAGCACTATATATAAATAATGCAACGTATAAAATGTGTTAAATAAATGGATGTAAGATTTATGCTAAATTTTTCACATAGTAAGTACTTCAAAACCCTTATTATTTTTCCTTAAGCTTTTATGTGCATATATTTTATCTCTCCAATTAAAGAATAAACTTCTAAATAAGAAGAGTTTTGTCTATAAATTTTACGCATTTTAATACATTATTAATCTAAAACCTTGGACTAGAGTTTGGAATTCTTTTATGTATTCATTTATTGATTCAAAAAATAGGTGTCCATGCCATTTTTTCTAAACCTTGTGCAAGATGTAGGGTATACAATGATGTCCAGACTTTAGAGTCCTTGACCTCATGGCGTTTAAAGTGCAGTAATGTACAGTAATTTTAAAATCTATTTATTATTATTTAAAACAATAAATGAATACATTCTTGTCGAAAATAACTGAAAAGTCTGTCTGAATTCCCTGGCCAAGGCCAAAACATGAAAGCAAAAGAGCTGCCTGAAAACAGTGCAAGCCACTCTCCAGAGGGTTTCTCTGTTGAAACAGCACATCGCATTATGGAAATAATGAGAAAAATTAGTAACTGTGCAAACGACAACACATATGCATCTTTGTGGTTTCTGACCTTTTAGCATCGTCGAAGCAAGACCACAAACCTTTCAACACCAGGCGTGGTATTAATCTTGCACAGAATATAATGTTTTCACATATTTTATTCTGATTTCCTACAAAGTAATTTCAATTTCTAGCTAAAGCTAATGGATTTTTCTAGTGAAAACATTGTGTACAGAATGACTTTCCAGTGAGATCCGCGTACCATGCGCCATTTTCATGTTCGTGCTCATTTCTCTGAAGTCTGTTTGCCTTTAATTCACCATAATAAAATTCCTTGTGTACTTTTATTGGCAAACATTGCATAGTGACACTTGCATCCAAATGTAATTCCATTTGAGCTTGGCAGTGTTTGCTTTTTTATCAGAAGAGGAAAGTTAGAGGGAACAAGGGGCAAAGATGTGTGTAAGAATATCTGAGGGACCATCACAGCATCATCACAAATTCAAGATTTTTTTGAAACATTAGACAAGGGACTGACAGCCATGCCCTGGGATGGCTGAAACACTTCACAACCTGCTCATGTTTATGACCAAAATCATCACCTAAAATGAATTCAATGTGTCAATATCATAATATTGTTTGTGTATAAGTAATCATGAAGCAGTTAGGGAAGGGAGTATAATCTAGTAAGAAATTGGAACAAAAAGTGTTAGACAAAATTCAAGAAGATTTAAAAGAAGAAAATTAACCTGTCTGATCTGAACAGAATTGGAAAAGCACATCAATCATAGCTCTATACATTGACCATAGACTTAAAGCATAACATAAAAATAAAGAAGGCAGATAACTCAGGAAAACATTTCTATTAAATCTACTCCGTAAAGTTTTCCCATACTTTTATTTTACTAACAGGAGCATACATTTAAATCTGACAAAATCATATATATTTTGTTGATTCAATTTGTAGCAGATAGAGGAGCATGTCCCAGTGCTATGACAGTGAGTTGTCACTATAACATACCACTGCTTTACATCTTACCCACAGGCTAAAATGTTTACCCCTAGAGTCGTGACTTTGTATATGACAGGAGATTGCTACTAAAAGTAAATATATTTGGCTGAAGGGTAGATACAACTTTAGGCCATTATATCATTCACTAAAATTTAGCTGGCATTTACATATTTACCTGCTTAGTTCATATGACAAATATGTTTGAGAGACTGCCATATACAAAAAAAAAAGATGGAACCATCTTACAAATTTAGAGATTACTTAAAGAAATGGAACTGAAGGGTTAACTGTGATGGCAAGAATGAAGAGAGCAAAACCAGAGGGTACTTCAAGGAGAACAGGCATGAGAGAGGCATTATAATTTGGAGGGTGCTATGATTTGAACCTATGTGCCCATCCAAAGTTTGTATGTTGAAACTAAAATCCCAGGACAATGACATCAAGAGATGGGGCTTTTGGTTAAGTGATTAAGTGAAGAAGGATCCACCCTCATGAATGAGATAAACGTCCTCGTAAAAGATGCTTTAGAGGAATGCCGGGCTCCTCAGTCTCTTCTGCCATGTCGTCACATTGTCCGTTTTTGCCCACTTTTGTCACGTGAAGACGAAGCAAGAAGGTGCCACCTCGGGACCAACTGCCAAATCTCCGCTGCCTTGATTTCGGACTTCTCAGCCCCAGAACTGTGAGAAATACATTTCTGTTTTTTATGAATTACTCAATCTGTGGCATTTTGTTATAGCAGCATACAGACAAAAACAGGGTAAACAGCCTGGTGAGAGTGGATATTTTAGAAACTTGAGATGATTCAATGTCGCTGATTCTCCATTTTCTCATATGTAAAATGAAGGAAATAATGCTGATTACTTCATAGTTCATTGTACAAATTAAATTAACTATGTAAATAAAGCAAGCAATATAGTTCCTTTTATCTGGTATACATTGTTTAAGTGTTGTTGTCATTACATGAGGAAAACAAGAACTTCCCCAAACAGAAGGATGTGGGAACCAAAACTAAGATATAAGAAAGGACCAAAGTTCACTGTGACAATCTGGTCAAGCGCTGGTTAGGGAAGATAGCATAATGTTACGCATAGATATTATTTGAGGATAATTTTCCTCCACCCCGAACTCCTCTAGCACTTTCCCTACGTCTTTCATTGCACTTCTTCATTTGTCTCTTTAATTACGGTTATTTATATAAATCTTTTAGCTTCCTACAAAAATAAGCTTGTAGTGGGACAGATTCTTGAGGATCTATGTCAAAGCAATTTTTCTATTTCCTACAGCAAGTAACCCAGTAGTAATCACACAGAATTTGTTAAAAGAATAAACATAGGAAGATTAATTTCCATTTTTTTCTTTGCTAATTTTTAATCAGAATTATACCATTGTTAGGGAGGGAGAAATTATAAATTGAGGACATGAGTATTAACATTTAAATCTGTTATTCTGCTTTATTTTAGAGCTTGCCATGTTTTGTGATTAAAAAAAGAAACAGGACATTCTATATAGCTGTTGCAAAACGTGTGGTCTGTTGGTGAACTAGCAGCACCAGCATTACCAAGATTTCCTTAGTTTGCAGGGCTACTGAGTCAGAATTCGCATTTTGACAAAACTCCAGGTGATTCATGCTCTGCATTTAAGTTGGAGAAGCACTGTTCTATAGTTCTCCTTATGTCCTAAATGCATTGTCAGTGAAAGAAAATACTATACGTATGATAATAATAACGGTAATATTAACAAAAATGTAACTATTAGTAATTTTCTATGCTCTCCCAGATACTAAGTCCTTTATTTAATACTTGTGATATTTCTGCGAAGTTGCAATTGATATCACCTACTAAACTGATACTCAGAAATCTGAGGTAATTCTCCAAGGTCACAAAGCTAGTGAATCACAAACCAGATTTTTAAACTCTTGCTGCTTCATTCCAAAGACTAAACCGTTTCTAACTCACGGTTAATACATTTGCTTCTGCCTTCCATTTCCTAAATATGGTTTCCTTTCTATTTCATTAGCTTTACTTATACATGACTGATTTTTAACCCTCTCTAACATTTGCAGAATATGGTGTACTATGGTTAATAAAGACAATACCAAGTAATATCATGTTGAGAAAGCGTGCAGAAGTAGCATCAAAAAACAGACTTTTTCCAAAATGTTTACTAAAAACTTTCAATAAAAACAAGATTTTCTACTTAGAATTTCTACCTTGCATAACTCAAATGGAGCATGACTATTAAAATGACAAATAGATTCCGTAGTTGCCTAAGAGCTAAGAATAAGAATTGCTATATAAAAAAGCATAAATATGCCACATGTATAAGAATCATGGGAGTGCTATTTGGTATTTAGTATTTAGTTCCATTCTGCAGCATGATCAGAAAGAAGCATCTGTATAGTTCACTGTGCATTATAGCACAATAAATCACCTCATTAGGCTCAGATATATGTAAAGATTTACAGTCTGGGAAAGTCCACTAGATATTCTTAATCACTTCTTAGACTGTACTGTCCCCCATATTTCTCTTTTTCTATAGAAAGGTTGCACATGGAAAGGCTTTATTTGAAATCCAGCAATGAATGGAATGTCTGTGAAGCAAGAAATAGATGGAAATTGACATTTTAAAAGAAAGTTTGGCTTCTGAAGAGATACAGCTGTGACCTTGGTCTTTTTGTTGGAGAGAAGTATTCCCTAGCCTTACTGTACTATTTTTCCCAAAGCACCCTCTCTATTGTTCTCCCTTCATCTCTGGCTCGTATCATATGGCCCCTCCCTCATTCTATCTGGTGAGTTCTGAGAAAAATGCTTAAATTCTGCAGAGAAGATTGAGAACAATGCTAAATATTCCTCAGAGAAGCAAAATATTATGTTAACAGTTTATATTTTCACATGAAATTGTCTATCTCTTCTCTCTGTCTCATGTGTGTATGTGTGTATGTGTATATATATATATATATAATATACAGTAGATATGTATATATAGAGTATAATATTCAGTATATATGTATATATAGTATAATATACCGTATATATGTATATATACACAGTGTGTGTGTGTGTATATATATATACATATATATATGTATATATATACTACCATTTACCTCCCAGGCTATACGTCCTGACATCTTAAAAGTAGAAAGCCCTCACAGGCCGCGGTTGCTCATGACTGTAATCCCAGCACTTTGAGAGGCCGAGGCGTGCAGATCACCTGAGGTCGGGAGTTCAAGACCAGCCTGACCAACATGGTGAAACCCCATCTCTACTAAAAATACAAAAAATTAGCTGGGCGTTGTGTTGCGCACCTGTAATCCCAGCTACTCAGGAGGTGGAGGCAGGAGAATCACATGAACCCGGGAGTCGGAGGTTGTGTGAGCCGAGACCATGACATTGCACTGCAGCCTGGGCAATGAGAGCAAAACTCCATCAGAAAAAGAAAGGTGAATAGGCCTTAAAAGACTTTTGAAAATGAGATTTGTCGAATATTTATTAGAGATGAAGAAAATAAGTGCGGACCCACACGTAACTTGTCTGAGGTCACAGAAGTAGGGACCCACACGTAACTTGTCTGAGGTCACAGAGGTAGTCATGCTGCAGCAGCCTTATTGGTTTTCCTCTATGACATGCATTATTATTGTTTTTGATCATTTCAAGAGGTTTCTAGTCGATAGTGGGACAAAATTTCTAATTTGGGAACCTAATTTTCTCTGCAAATCTTCTTTACATCTCTAGCTTATTAATACACCTCAGAAGTGTTACAGGAATTAATTCGCAGGATTTTGAAGAATATTTTGAGGTATGCTGGGAAAAATCATGTCAAGTATCAATGATTAGAAACTAAACAATCAATATTAGATATTGTAAAATTATATTTAATCTTCCATATGGCATAAATAAGTTATTTTAATGTACAGTCGTTGTACTTTGTAAACTTGCATATAAAATATTTGAAAAAATAACTTTCAATATGTAAAATGTAAATATACAAAGGAAAGCATCGGAAAAAATAGATAAAAATAATCAGGCTAAGAAAACACTACAGTGTCACCCTCAGAAGACTATAGAAGGATTCTCACCCTCGAGAAACAGAGGAACTTGAACATGGAAATGACCCTCTGCTGGCCATACTGATTATGGTACATAATTTTAAAAGGCTTTTAGAGAGAAGGGAAATGTTTTATTATGCATTCAGCACAGTGTTATGGTGATGTTTCTTAACTATCAGCTATTTTTAAAATTCCTATAATCTTTCTATAGATGACAAAGTTACATAAATATGAAGGATAAGAAGGGCCCCTGCAAACCTGATAATACAATTCTCTTTTCAATGATAACGTATATCTAAGCGCGCATCTCCTAATCATATTG
The DNA here is from genome assembly GCF_028878055.3 of Symphalangus syndactylus. Lineage (NCBI taxonomy): Eukaryota > Metazoa > Chordata > Mammalia > Primates > Hylobatidae > Symphalangus > Symphalangus syndactylus. The sequence goes on from NC_072438.2 coordinate 104,517,127, forward strand.
ATGTGCATTAAGTGTTCTTTTACCTACACCTGTCAAAGTGGCTAAAGTAATCCTTCATGAGGAGATAATTTTTTTCTTTAGGTGATTTTTTCCGCATAATACCCTAACATTTCCAATTCCATCATTCTCGAAAAAGTTTACATGATATACATATACAATTACTAAAATTTTGGCGGCATAAATAATTTAAATGGACTTTACTTCAAAGATAATATTTACTTTTAAAGTTGTAAACCTTTGAATCATCAATTAATTAGAATTATCTTTTTCTTTATAAATAAAGTTTTTTGTCCCTACATATTTATGATTTGGAAATTTTCACCTGGAAAATTTCATTTTCAGTTGGATGCCTAGTCTTTAGTATAAAATTCAGTATTTCAATTTCAATATAATTTTTTGATTGATTTTAATGCAGAGAACAGAAAGGAATATCTTCAAATATAAACTACACAGAATCATTCTGTGAAACTTCTTTCTGATCTGTGCATTCAGCTAACAGAGTTAAACCGTACATTTGATTGAGCAGCTCTGAACACTCTTTCTGTAGAAAATGCAACTGGACATTTGGAGCGCTAAGAGGGTAGTAGTGGAAAAAGGAATATATTCAAATATAAAGTACACAGAAGCATTCTGGGAAATTTCTTTCTGTTCTCTGCAACTTCTTTCTGTTCTCTGCATTCAACTAACAGAGTTGAGCCTTACTTTTGAAGGAGCAGTTCTGAAACACTCTTTGTGTAGAAACTGAAATTGGACATTCGGAGAGCTAAGAGGATAATAGTCGAAAAAGGAATATCTTCAGCTAAATACTACACAGAAGCATTCTGTGAAACTTATTTCTGATATGTGAATTCAACTAACAGAGTAAAACCATACTTTTGATTGAGCCGTTATGAACACTCTTTCTGAAGAAAATGCAAGTGGACATTCGGAGCACTAAGAAGGTAATACTGGAAAAAGGAATATATTCAAATATAAACTACACAGAAGAATTCTGTGAAACTTCTTTCTGTTCTGTGCATTCAACTAACAGAGTTGAACCTTACTTTTGATTGAGCCGTCCTGAAACACTCATTCTGTAGAAACTGCAATTGGACATTCTGAGCGCTAAGTGGCCTATATTGGGAAAAAGAATATCTCCAAATAAAAACTACTCAGAAGAATTCTGTGAAACTTATTTCTGATCTGTGCATTCAGCTAACAGAGTTAAACCACACTTTTGATTGAGCAGTTATTAAACACTGTTTCTGTAGGAAATGCAAGTGGACATTAGGAGCGCTAAGATTGTAATAGTGGAAAAAGGAATATCCCCAAATAAAAACTACACAGAAGCATTCTCTGAAACTCCTTTCTGTTCTCTGCATTAAACTAACAGAGTTGAGCCTTACTTTTGAAGGTGCTGTTCTGAAACACTCTTTGTGTAGAAACTGCCAGTGGATATGCGGAACGCTAAGAGGGTAATAGTCGAAAAAGGAATATCTTCAACTAAATACTAAACAGAAGCATTCTGTGAAACTTCTTTCTGTTCTGTGCATTCAACTAAAAGAGTTGAACCTTACTTTTGATTGAGCCGTTCTGAAACACTCTTTCTGTAGAAAATGCAAGTGGTGATTCGGAGCGCTAAGAGGGTAATAGTGGAAAAAGGAGTATCTTCAAATATAAACTACACAGAAGCATTCTGTAAAACTTCTTTCTGTTCCTTGCATTCAACTAACAATATTGAACCTTACTTTTGATTGACCAGTTCTGAAACTCTCTTTCTGTAGATACTGCAATTGGAAATTCTGAGCGCTAAGAGTCCTATATTGGAAAAAGGAATATGTTCAAATAAAAACTACACAGAAGAATTCTGTGAAACTTCTTTCTGATCTGTGCATTCAACTAACAGAGTTAAACCATACTTTTGATTGAGCAGTTCTGAACACTCTTTCTGTAGAAAATGCAAGTGGACATTCGGAGCTCTAAGAGGGTAATAGTGGAAAAAGTAATATCGTCAAATAAGAACTACAGACAGGCATTCAGTGAAACTACTTTCTGTTCTGTGCATTCAACTAACAGAGTTGAACCTTACTTTTGATTGAGCCGTCCTGAAACACTCATTCTGTAGAAACTGCAATTGGACATTCTGAGCGCTAAGTGGCCTATATTGGGAAAAAGAATATCTCCAAATAAAAACTACTCAGAAGAATTCTGTGAAACTTATTCTTGATCTGTGCATTCAGCTAACAGAGTTAAACCACACTTTTGATTGAGCAGTTATTAAACACTGTTTCTTTAGGAAATGCAAGAGGACATTAGGAGCGCTAAGATTGTAATAGTGGAAAAAGGAATATCCCCAAATAAAAACTACACAGAAGCATTCTCTGAAACTCCTTTCTGTTCTCTGCATTAAACTAACAGAGTTGAGCCTTACTTTTGAAGGTGCTGTTCTGAAACACTCTTTGTGTAGAAACTGCCAGTGGATATGCGGAACGCTAAGAGGGTAATAGTCGAAAAAGGAATATCTTCAACTAAATACTAAACAGAAGCATTCTGTGAAACTTCTTTCTGTTCTGTGCATTCAACTAAAAGAGTTGAACCTTACTTTTGATTGAGCCGTTCTGAAACACTCTTTCTGTAGAAAATGCAAGTGGTGATTCGGAGCGCTAAGAGGGTAATAGTGGAAAAAGGAGTATCTTCAAATATAAACTACACAGAAGCATTCTGTAAAACTTCTTTCTGTTCCTTGCATTCAACTAACAATATTGAACCTTACTTTTGATTGACCAGTTCTGAAACTCTCTTTCTGTAGATACTGCAATTGGAAATTCTGAGCGCTAAGAGTCCTATATTGGAAAAAGGAATATGTTCAAATAAAAACTACACAGAAGAATTCTGTGAAACTTCTTTCTGATCTGTGCATTCAACTAACAGAGTTAAATCATACTTTTGATTGAGCAGTTCTGAACACTCTTTCTGTAGAAAATGAAAGTGGACATTCGGAGCTCTAAGAGGGTAATAGTGGAAAAAGTAATATCGTCAAATAAGAACTACAGACAGGCATTCTGTGAAACTACTTTCTGTTCTGTGCATTCAAATAACAGAGTTGAACCTTACTTTTGATTGAGCCATTCTGAAACACTCTTTCTGTAGAAAATTCAATTGGACAATCTGAGCGATAAGAGGCCTATATTGGGAAAAAGAATATCTTCAAATAAAAACTACACAGAAGCATTCTGTGAAACTTTTTCTGATCTGTGCATTCAGCTAACAGAGTTAAATCATACATTTGATTGATCAGTTCTGAACACTCTTTCTGTAGAAAATGCAACTGGACATTTGGAGCGCTAAGAGGGTAGTAGTGCAAAAAGGAATATATTCCAATATAAACTACACAGAAGCATTCTGTGAAACTTCTTTCTGTTCTGTGCATTCAACTAACATAGTTGAACCTTACTTTTGATTGAGCCTTTCTGAAACACTCTTTCTGTAGAAACTGCAATTGGACATTCTGAGCGCTAAGAGGCCTATATTGGTAAAAAGAATATCTTCATATAAACACTACACAGCAGCATTCTGTGAAACTTCTTTCTGATCTGTGCATTCAGCTAACAGAGTTAAACCATACTTTTGATTGAGCAGTTCTGAAACACTCTTTCTGTAGAAAATGCAACTGGACATTCAGAGCGCTAAGTGGGTAATAGTGGAAAATGGAATATCTTCAAATATAAACTACACAGAAGAATTCTGTGAAACTTATTTCTGATCTGTGCATTCACCTAACAGAGTTAAACCATACTTTTGATAGAGCAGTTCTGAACACACTTTCTGTAGAAAATGCAAGTGGACATTCGGAGATCTAAGAGGGTAACAGTGGAAAAAGGAATATCTTCAAATATAAACTACACAGAAGCAATCTGTGAAACTACATTCTGTTCTGTGCATTCAACTAACAGAGTTGAACCTTAATTTTGATTGAGCAGTTCTGAAACACTGTTTCTGTAGAAACTGTAATTGGATTTCTGAACGCTAAGAGGCCTATATTGAGAAAAATAATATCTTCAAATAAAAACTACAGAGATGCATTCTCTGAAACTTCTTTCTGTTCTGTGCATTCAGCTAACAGAATTAAACGATACATTTGATTAAGCAGTTCTGAAACACTCTTTCTGTAGAAAATGCAAGTGGACATTCGGTGTGCTAAGTTGGTAATTGTGGAAAAAGGAATATCTTCAAATAAAAACTACACAGAGGCATTCTCTGAAACTTCTTTCTGTTCTCTGCATTCAACTAACAGAGTTGAGCCTTATTTTTGAAGGAGCAGCCCTGAAACACACTTTCTGTAGAAACTGCAAGTGGACATTCCGAGCGCTACTAGGGTAATAGTGGAAAAAGGAATACCTTCAAATAAATACTACACAGAAGCAATCTGTGAAACTACTTTCTGTTCTGTGAATTCAACTAAAAGTGTTGAACCCTACTTTTCATTTTGCCGTTCTGAAACACTCTTTCTGTAGAAACTGCAATTGGATATTTGGAGCGCTAAGAGGCCTATATTTGAAAAAGGACTATCTTCAAATAAAAACTACACAGAAGCATTCTGTGAAACTTCGTACTGATATGTGCATTCAGCTAAGAGAGATACACAAACTTTTGATTGAGAAGTTCTGAACACTCTTTTTGTAGAAAATGCAGGTGGACATTCGGAGCGCTAAGAGGGTAATACTGAAAAAAGGAATATATTCAAATATAAACTACACAGAAGCATTCTGTGAAGCTTCTTTCTGTTCTCTGCATTCAACTTACAGTGTTGAGCATTACTTTTGAAGGTGCAGTTCTGAAAAAAACTTTGTGTAGAAACTGCCAGTGGACATTCGGAGCACTAAGAGGGTAATATTCGAAAAAGGAATATCTTCAACTAAATACTACACAGAAGCCTTCTCTGAAACTTATTTCTGATATGTGCATATAACTAACAGAGTGAAACCATATTTTTGATTGAGCCGTTCTGAACACTCCTTATGAAGAAAATGCAAGTGGACATTCGGAGCGCTAAGAGGGTAATAGTGCAAAAAGGAATATATTCAAATATAAACTACTCAGAAGCATTCTGTGAAACTTCTTTTTGTTCTGTGCATTCAACTAACAGAGTTGAACCTTACTTTTGATTCAGCCGTTCTGAAACACTCTTTCTGTAGAAACTGCAATTTAACATACTGAGCGCTATGGTGCCTATATTGGGATAAAGAATATCTTCAAATAAAAACTACACAGATGCATTCTGTGAAACTTCTTTCTTATCTGTGCATTCAGCTAACAGAGTTAAACGATACTTTTGATTTAGCAGTTCTGAAACACTCTTTCTGTAGAAAATGCAAGTGGTCATTCGGTGCACTAAGATGGTAATTGTGGAAAAAGGAATATCTTCAAATAAAAACTACAAAGAGGCATTCTCTGAAACTTGTTTCTGTTCTCTGCTTTCAACTAACAGGGTTGAGCCTTATTTTTGAAGGAGCAGTCGTGAAACACTCTTTCTGTAGAAACTGCAAGTGGACATTCGGAGCGCTAAGAGGGTAATAGTGGAAAAAGGAATATCTTCAAATAAATACTACACAGAAGCATTCTGTGAAACTACTCTCTGTTCTGTGCATTCAACTAAATGAGTTGAACCCTACTTTTGATTGAGCCATTCTGAAACACTCTTTCTGTAGAAACTGCAATTGGATATTCGGAGCGCTAAGAGGCCTATATTGGAAAAAGGACTATCTTCAAATAAAAACTACACAGAAGCATTCCGTGAAACTTCGTACTGATCTGTGCATTCAGCTAACAGAATTAAACCATACTTTTGATTGAGCAGTTCGGAAACACTCATTCTGTAGAAAATGCAAGTGGACATTCGGAGCGCTTAGAAGGTAATAGTGGAAAAAGGAACATCTTCCAATATAAACTACACAGAAGCATTCTATGAAACTTCTTTCTGTTCCGTTCATTCAACTAACAGAGTTGAACCTTACATTTGATTAAGCAGTTCAGAAACACTCTTTCTGTAGATACTGCAATTGGACATTCTGAGCGCTAAGACACCTATATTGGAGAAAGGAATATCTTCAAATAAAAAGTACACAGAAGCATTCTCTGAAAATTCTTTCTGATCTGTGCATTCAGCTAACAGAGTTAAACCATACTTTGGATTGAGCAGTTCTGAACACTCTTTCTGTAGAAAATGCAAGTGGACATTCGGAGCGCTGAGGGTAATACTGAAAAAGGGAATATATTCAAATATAAACTACACAGAGGCATTCTGTGAAACTCCTTTCTGTTCTCTGCATTCAACTAACAGAGTTGAGCCCTACTTTTGAAGGAGCAGTTCTGAAACACTCTTTGTTTAGAAACTGAAATTGGACATTCGGAGAGCTAAGAGGATAATAGTCGAAAAAGGAATATCTTCAACAAAATACTACACGGAAGGATTCTGTGAAACTTATTTCTGATATGTGCATTCAAATAACAGAGTAAAACCATACTTTTGATTGAGCCGTAGAGAACACACTTTCTGTAGAAAATGCAAGTGGACATTCGGAGCACTAAGAGGGTAATACTGGAAAAAGGAATATATTCAAATATAAACTACACAGAAGCATTCTGTGAAACTTCTTGCTGTTCTGTGCATTCAAGTAACAGAGTTGAACCTTACTTTTGATTGAGCCTTTCTGAAACTCTCTTTCTGTAGAAAATGCAAGTGGACATTCGGAGCGCTAAGATGGTAATAGTGGAAAAAGGAATACATTCAAATATAAACTACACAGAAGCATTCTGTGAAACTTCTTTCTGTTCTGTGCATTCAACTAACAGAGTTGAACCTTACTTTTGATTGAGCCTTCTGAAACACTCATTTTGTAGAAACGTCAATTGGACATTCTGAGCGCTAAGTGGCCTATATTGGGAAAAAGTATATCTCCAAATAAAAACTACTCAGAAGCATTCTGTGAAACTTATTTCTGATCTGTGCATTCAGCTAACAGAGTTAAACCATACTTTTGATTGAGAAGTTATGAGACACTCTTTCTGTAGAAAACGCAAGTGGACATTCGGAGCGCTAAAATTGTATTAGTGGAAAAAGGAATATCCCCAAATTAAAACTACACAGAAGTATTCTCTGAAACTCCTTTCTGTTCTCTGCATTCAACTAACAGATTTGAGCCTTACTTTGAAGGAGCTGTTCTGAAACACTCTTTGTGTAGAAACTGCCAGTGGACATTCGGAACGCTAAGAGGGTAATAGTCGAAAAAGGAATATCTATAACTAAATACTACACAGAAGCATTCTGTGAAACTTCTTTCTGTTCTGTGTATTCAACTAAACGAGTTCAACCTTACTTTTGATTGAGCCGTTCTGAAACACTCTTTCTGTAGAAAATGCAAGTGGTGATTCGGAGCGCTAAGAGGGTAATAGTGGAAAAAGGAATATCTTCAAATATAAACTACATAGAAGCATTCTCTGAAACTTCTTTCTGTTCCGTGCATTCAACTAACAGTATTGAACCTTACTTTTGATTGAGCAGTTCTGAAACTCTCTTTCTGTAGATACTGCAATTGGACATTCTGAGCGCTAAGAGACCTATATTGGAAAAAGGAATATCTTCAAATAAAAACTACACAGAAGAATTCTGTGAAACTTCTTTCTGATCTGTGCATTCAACTAACAGAGTTAAACCATACTTTTGATGGAGCAGTTCTGAACACTCTTTCTGTAGAAAATGCAAGTGGACATTCCGAGCTCTAAGAGGGTAATAGTGGAAAAAGTAATATCATCAAATATGAACTACAGAGAAGCATTCTGTGAAACTACTTTCTGTTCTGTGCATTGAAATAGCAGAGTTGAACCTTACTATTGAAAGAGCCATTCTGAAACACTCTTTCTGTAGAAACTGCAATTGGACAATCTGAGCACTAAGAGGCCTATATTGGGAAAAAGTATATCTTCAAATAAAAACTACACAGAAGCATTCTGTGCAACTTCTTTCTAATCTGTGCATTCAGCTAAGAGAGTTAAATCATACATTTGATTGAGCAGTTCTGAACACACTTTCTGTAGAAAATGCAACTGGACATTTGGAGCGCTAAGAGGGTAGTAGTGGAAAAAGTAATATATTCAAATATAAACTACACAGAAGCATTCTGTGAAACTACTTTCTGTTCTGTGCATTCAACTAACAGGGTTGAACCTTACTTTTGATTGAGCCTTTCTGAAACTCTCTTTCTGTAGAAATTGCAATTGGATATTCTGAGCGCTAAGAGGCCTGTATTGGTAAAAAGAATATCTTCATATAAACATTACACCGCAGCATTCTGTGAAACTTCTTTCTGTTCTGTGCATTCAGCTAACAGAGTTAAACCATTCTTTTGACTGAGCAGTTCTGAAACACTCTTTCTGTGGAAAATGCAACTGGAGATTCAGAGCGCTAAGTGGGTAATAGTGGAAAATGGAATATCTTCAAATATAAACTACACTGAAGAATTCTGTGAAACTTCTTTCTGATCTGTGCATTCACCTAACAGGGTTAAACCACACTTATGATTGAGCAGTTCTGAACACTCCTTCTGTAGAAAATGCAACTGGACATTTGGAGCGCTAAGAGGTTACTGGTGGAAAAAGTAATACCTTCAAATAAATACTACACAGAAGCATTCTGTGAAACATCTTTCCGTTCTGTGAATTCAACTAAAAGAGTTGAACCCTACTTTTCATGGAGGCGTTCTGAAACACTTTTTCTGTAGAAACTGAAATTGGATATTCGGAGCGCTAAGAGGCCTATATTTGGGAAAGGACTATCTTCAAATAAAAACCACACAGAAACATTCTGTGAAACTTCGTACTGATCTGAGCATTCAGCTAACAGAGTTAAACCATACTTTTGATTGAGCAGTTCGGAAACACACTTTCTGTAGAAAATGCAAGTGGACATTCGGAGAGCTTAGAAGGTAATAGTGGAAAAAGGAATATCTTCAAATATAAACTACACAGAATCATTCTCTGAAACTTCTTTCTGTTCTGTTCATTCAACTAAAAGAGTTGAACCTTACTTTTGATTGAGCCTTTCTGAAACACTCTCTCTGTAGAAACTGCAATTGGACATTCTGTGCGCTAAGAGGCCTATATTGGTAAAAAAATAACTTCATATAAACACTACAAAGCAGCATTCTGTGAAACTTCTTTCTGATCTGTGCATTCAGCTAACAGAGTTAAACCATACTTTTGATTGAGCAGTTCTGAAACACTCTTTCTGTAGAAAATGCAACTGGACATTCAGAGCGCTAAGTGGGTAATCGTGGAAAATGGAATATCTTCAAATATAAACTACACAGAAAAATTCTGTGAAACTTATTTCTGATCTGTGCATTCACCTAAAGAGTTAAAACATACTTTTGATAGAGCAGTTCTGAACACACTTTCTGTAGAAAATGCAAGTGGACATTCTGAGCTCTAAGAGGGTAACAGTGGAAAAAGGAATATCTTCAAATACAAACTACACAGAAGCAATCTGTGAAACTACATTCTGTTCTGTGCATTCAACTAAGAGATTTGAACCTTAGTATTGATTGAGACGTTCTGAAACACTCTTTCTGTAGAAAATGCAAGTGGAGATTTGGAGCGCTAAGAGGGTAATAGTGGAAAAAGGAATGTCTTCAAATATAAACTACACTGAATCATTCTGTGAAACTTCTTTCTGATCTGTGCATTCAGCTAACAGAGTTAAACCATACTTTTGATTGAGCAGATCTGAACACTCTTTCTGTAGAAAATGCAACTGGACATTTGGAGCGCTAAGAGGGTAGTAGTGGAAAAAGGAATATATTCAAATATAAACTACACAGAAGCATTCTGTGAAACTTTTTCTGATCTGAGCTTTCAGCTAACAGAGTTAAACCATACTTTTGATTGAGCAGTTTTGAAACACTCTGTCTGTAGAAAATGCAACTGGACATTCGTAGCGCTAAGTGGGTAATAGTGGAAAAAAGAATATGTTCAAATATAAAGTACACAGAAGCATTTTATGAAACTACTTTCTGTTCTGTGCATTCAACTAACAGAGTTGAACCTTACTTTTGATTGAGCCGTTCTGAAACACTCCTTCTGTAGAAACTGCAATTGGACATTCTGAGTGCTAAGAGGCCTATATTGGGAAAAATAATATCTTCAAATAAAAACTACACAGAAGCATTGTGTGAAACTTATTTCTGATATGTGCATTCAGCTAACAGAGTTAAACCATACTTTTGATTGCGCAGTGCCGAACACTCTTTCTGTAGAAAATGCAAGTGGACATTCGGAGCACTAAGAGGGTAATAGTGGAAAAAGGAATATATTCAAATATAAACTACACAGTAGCATTCTGTGAAACTTCTTTCTGTTCTGTGCATTCAGCTAACAGAGTTGAACCTTACTTTTGATTGAGCCGTTCTGAAACACTCTTTCTGTAGAAACTGCAATTGGACATTCTAAGCGCTAAGAGGCCTATATTGGGAAAAAGAATATCTTCAAATAAAAACTACACAGATGCATTCTGTGAAACTTATTTCTGATCTGTAAATTCAGTTAACAGAGCTAAACCATATTCTTGATTGAGCAGTTATGAAACACTCTTTTTGTAGAAAATGCAAGTGGACATTCGGAGCGCTAAGATTGTAATAGAGGAAAAAGGAATATCTCCAATTAAAAACTACACAGAAGCATTCTCTGAAACCCCTTTCTGTTCTCCGCATTCAACTAACAGAGTTGAGCCTTACTTTTGAAGGAGCAGTTCTGCAACACTCTTTGTGTAGAAACTGCCAGTGGATATTCGGTGCGCTAAGTGGGTAATAGTCCAAAAAGGAGTATCTTCAACTAAATACTACACAGAAGCATTCTGCGAAACTTCTTTCTGTTCTGTGCATTCAACTAAGAAAGTTGAACCTTACATTTGATTGAGCCGTTCTGAAACACTCTTGCTGTAGAAACTGCAATTGGACATTCTGAGCGCTAAGAGGCCTATATTGGGAAAATAATATCTTCAAATAAAAACTACACAGAAGCATTGTTTGAAACTTATGTCCGATATATGCATTCAGCTAACAGAGTTAAACCATACTTTTGATTGCGCAGTTCAGAACACTCTTTCTGTAGAATGTGCAAGTGGACATTCGGAGCGCTAAGAGGGTAATAGTGGAAAAAGGAATATATTCAAATATAAACTACACAGAAGCATTCTGTGAAACTTCTTTCTGTTCTGTGCATTCAACTACCAGGTTTGAACCTTACTTTTGATTGAGCCGTTCTGAAACACTCTTTCTGTAGAAAGTGCAATTGGACATTCTGAGCGCTAAGAGGCCTATATTGGGAAAAAGAATATCTACAAATAAAAACTACACAGAAGCATTCTGTGAAACTTCTTTATGTTCTGTTCATTCAACTAAAAGAGTTGAACATTAGTTTTGATTGAGCCGTTCTGAAACACTCTTTCTGTAGAAAATGCAAGTGGAGATTCGGAGCGCTAAGAGGGTAATAGTGGAAAAAGGAATGTCTCCAAATATAAACTACACAGAATCATTCGGTGAAAATTCTTTCTGATCTGTGCATTCAGCTAACAGAGTTAAACCATACTTTTGATTGAGCAGATCTGAACACTCTTTCTGTAGAAAATGCAACTGGACATCTGGAGCACTAAGAGAGTAGTAGTGGATAAAGTAATATGTTCAAATATAAACTACACAGAAGCATTCTGTGAGACTTCTTTCTGATCTGAGCATTCAGCTAACAGAGTTAAACCATACTTTTGATTGAGCAGTTTTGAAACAATCTGTCTGTAGAAAATGCAACTGGACATTCGTAGCGCTAAGTGGGTAATAGTGGAAAAAAGAATATGTTCAAATATAAACTACACAGAAGCATTGTATGAAACTTCTTTCTGTTCTGTGCATTCAACTAACAGAGTTGAACCTTACTTTTGATTGAGCTTTTCTGAAACACTCTTTCTGTAGAAACTGCAATTGGACATTCTGAGCGCTAAGAGGCCTCTATTGGGAAAAATAATATCTTCAAATAAAAACTACACAGAAGCATTGTGTGAAACTTATTTCTGATATGTTCATTAAGCTAACAGAGTTAATCCATACTTTTGATTGCGCAGTTCTGAACACTCTTTCTGTAGAAAATGCAAGTGGATATTCGGAGCGCTAAGAGGGTAATAGTGGAAAAAGGAATATATTCAAATATAAACTACACAGTAGCATTCTGTGAAAATTCTTTCTGTTCTGTGCATTCAACTAACAGAGTTGAACCTTACTTTTGATTGAGCCGTTCTGAAACACTCTTTCTGTAGAAACTGCAATTGGACATGCTAAGCGCTAAGAGGCATACATTGGGAAAAAGAATATCTTCAAATAAAAACGACACAGATGCATTCTGTGAAACTTATTTCTGATCTGTAAATTCAGTTAACAGAGATAAAACATATTTTTGATTGAGCAGTTATGAAACACACTTTTTGTAGAAAATGCAAGTGGAGATTCGGAGCGCTAAGAGGGTAATAGTGGAAAAAGGAATGTCTTCAAATATAAACTACACAGAATCATTCGGTGAAACTTCTTTCTGATCTGTGCATTCAGCTAACAGAGTTAAACCATACTTTTGATTGAGCAGATCTGAACACTCTTTCTGTAGAAAATGCAACTGGACATTTGGAGCACTAAGAGAGTAGTAGTGGATAAAGTAATATATTCAAATATAAACTACACAGAAGCATTCTGTGAGACTTCTTTCTGATCTGAGCATTCAGCTAACAGAGTTAAACCATACTTTTGATTGAGCAGTTTTGAAACACTCTGTCTGTAGAAAATGCAACTGGACATTCGTAGCGCTAAGTGGGTAATAGTGGAAAAAAGAATATGTTCAAATATAAACTACACAGAAGCATTGTATGAAACTTCTTTCTCTTCTGTGCATTCAACTAACAGAGTTGAACCTTACTTTTGATTGAGCTTTTCTGAAACACTCTTTCTGTAGAAACTGCAATTGGACATTCTGAGCGCTTAGAGGCCTCTATTGGGAAAAATAATATCTTCAAATAAAAACTACACAGAAGCATTGTGTGAAACTTATTTCTGATATGTTCATTAAGCTAACAGAGTTAATCCATACTTTTGATTGCGCAGTTCTGAACACTCTTTTTGTAGAAAATGCAAGTGGACATTCGGAGCGCTAAGAGGGTAATAGTGGAAAAAGGAATATATTCAAATATAAACTACACAGTAGCATTCTGTGAAAATACTTTCTGTTCTGTGCATTCAACTAACAGAGTTGAACCTTACTTTTGATTGAGCCGTTCTGAAACACACTTTCTGTAGAAACTGCAATTGGACATGCTAAGCGCTAAGAGGCCTACATTGGGAAAAAGAATATCTTCAAATAAAAACTACACAGATGCATTCTGTGAAACTTATTTCTGATCTGTAAATTCAGTTAACAGAGATAAAACATATTTTTGATTGAGCAGTTATGAAACACTCTTTTTGTAGAAAATGCAAGTGGAGTTTCGGAGCGCTAAGGGGGTAATAGTGGAAAAAGGAATGTCTTCAAATATAAACTACACAGAATCATTCGGTGAAACTTCTTTCTGGTCTGTGCATTCAGCTAACAGAGTTAAACCATACTTTTGATTGAGCAGATCTGAACACTCTTTCTATAGAAAATGCAACTGGACATTTGGAGCGCTAAGAGCGTAGTAGTGGAAAAAGGAATATATTCAAATATAAACTACACAGAAGCATTGTGTGAAACTTCTTTCTGATCTGAGCATTCAGCTAACAGATTTAAACCATACTTTTGATTGAGCAGTTTTGAAACACTCTGTCTGTAGAAAATGCAACTGGACATTCGTAGCGCTAAGTGGGTAATAGTGGAAGAAAGAATATGTTCAAATATAAACTACACAGAAGCATTGTATGAAACTTCTTTCTGTTCTGTGCATTCAACTAACAGAGTTGAACCTTACTTTTGATTGAGCCGTTCTGAAACACTCTTTCTGTAGAAACTGCAATTGGACATTCTGAGGGCTAGGAGGCCTATATTGGGAAAAAGAATGTCTACAAATAAAAACTACACAGAAGAATTGTGTGAAACTTCTTTCTGTTCTGTTTGTTCAACTAAAACAGTTGAACCTTAGTTTTGATTGAGCCGTTCTGAAACACTCTTTCTGTAGAAAATGCAAGTGGAGATTCGGAGCGCTAAGAGGGTAATAGTGGAAAAAGGAATGTCTCCAAATATAAACTACACAGAATCATTCTGTGAAACTTCTTTCTGATCTGTGCATTCAGCTAACAGAGTTAAACCATACTTTTGATTGAGCAGATCTGAACACTCTTTCTGTAGAAAATGCAACTGGACATTTGGAGCGCTAAGAGAGTACTAGTGGAAAAAGGAATATATTCAAATATAAACTACACAGAAGCATTCTGTGAAACTTCTTTCTGATCTGAGCATTCAGCTAACAGAGTTAAACCATACTTTTGATTGAGCAGTTTTGAAACACTCTGTCTGTAGAAAATGCAACTGCACATTCCTAGCGCTAAGTGGGTAATAGTGGAAAAAAGAATATGTTCAAATAAAAACTACACAGAAGCATTGTATGAAACTTCTTTCTGTTCTGTGCATTCAACTAACAGAGTTGAACCTTACTTTTGATTGAGCCGTTCTGAAACACTCTTTCTGTAAAAACTGCAATTGGACATTCTGAGCGCTAGGAGGCCTATATTGGGAAAAAGAATGTCTACAAATAAAAACTACAGAGAAGAATTGTGTGAAACTTCTTTCTGTTCTGTTTGTTCAACTAAAAGAGTTGAACCTTAGTTTTGATTGAGCCGTTCTGAAACACTCTTTCTGTAGAAAATGCAAGTGGAGATTCGGAGCGCTAAGAGGTTAATAGTGGAAAAAGGAATGTCTCCAAATATAAACTACACAGAATTATTCTGTGAAACTTCTTTCTGATCTGTGCATTCAGCTAACAGAGTTAAACCATACTTTTGATTGAGCAGATCTGAACACTCTTTCTGTAGAAAATGCAACTGGACATTTGGAGCGCTAAGAGAGTAGTAGTGGAAAAAGAAAAATATTCAAATATAAACTACACAGAAGCATTCTGTGAAACTTCTTTCTGATCTGAGCATTCAGCTAACAGAGTTAAACCATACTTTTGATTGAGCAGTTTTGAAACACTCTGTCTGTAGAAAATGCAACTGGACATTCGTAGCGCTAAGTGGGTAATAGTGGAAAAAAGAATACGTTCAAATATAAACTACACAGAAGCATTGTATGAAACTTCTTTCTGTTCTGTGCATTCAACTAACAGAGTTGAACTTACTTTTGATTGAGCCTTTCTGAAACACTCTTTCTGTAGAAACTGCAATTGGACATTCTGAGCGCTAAGAGGCCTATATTGGGAAAAATAATATCTTCAAATAAAAACTACACAGAAGCATTGTGTGAAACTTATTTCTGATATGTTCATTAAGCTAACTGAGTTAAACCATACTTTTGATTGCACAGTTCTGAACACTCTTTCTGTAGAAAATGCAAGTGGACATTCGGAGCGCTAAGAGGGTAATAGTGGAAAAAGTAATATATTCAAATATAAACTACACAGTAGCATTCTGTGAAAATTCTTTCTGTTCTGTGCATTCAACTAACAGAGTTGAACCTTACTTTTGATTGTGCCGTTCTGAAACACTCTTTCTGTAGAAACTGCAATTGGACACGCTAAGCGCTAAGAGGCCTACAATGGGAAAATGAATATCTTCAAATAAAAACTACACAGATGCATTCTGTGAAACTTATTTCTGATCTGTAAATTCAGTTAACAGAGATAAAACATATTTTTGATTGAGCAGTTATGAAACCCTCTTTTTGTAGAAAATGCAAGTGGAGATTCGGAGCGCTAAGAGGGTAATAGTGGAAAAAGTAATGTCTTCAAATATAAACTACACAGAATCATTATGTGAAACTTCTTTCTGATCTGTGCATTCAGCTAACAGAGTTAAACCATACTTTTGATTGAGCAGATCAGAACACTCTTTCTGTAGAAAATGCAACTGGACATTTGGAGCGCTAAGAGCGTAGTAGTGGAAAAAGGAATATATTCAAATATAAACAACACAGAAGCATTCTGTGAAAGTTTTTTCTGATCTGAGCATTCAGCTAACAGAGTTAAACCATACTTTTGATTGAGCAGTTTGAAACACTCTGTCTGTAGAAAATGCAACTGGACATTCGTAGCGCTAAGTGGGTATAGTGGAAAAAAGAATATGTTCAAATATAAACTACACAGAAGCATTGTATGAAACTTCTTTCAGTTCTGTGCATTCAACTAACAGAGTTGAACCTTACTTTTGATTGAGAAGTTCTGAAACACTCTTTCTGTAGAAACTGCAATTGGACATTCTGAGCGCTAGGAGGCCTATATTGGGAAAAAGAATGTCTACAAATAAAAACTACACAGAAGAATTGTGTGAAACTTCGTTCTGTTCTGTTTGTTCAACTAAAAGGGTTGAACCTTAGTTTTGATTGAGCCGTTCTGAAACACTCTTTCTGTAGAAAATGCAAGTGGAGATTCGGAGCGCTAAGAGGGTAATAGTGGAAAAAGGAATGTCTTCAAATATAAACTACACAGAATCATTCGGTGAAACTTCTTTCTGATCTGTGCATTCAGCTAACAGAGTTAAAGCATACTTTTGATTGAGCAGATCTGAACACTCTTTCTGTAGAAAATGCAACTGGACATTTGGAGCGCTAAGAGCGTAGTAGTGGAAAAAGGAATATATTCAAATATAAACTACACAGAAGCATTCTGTGAAACTTCTTTCTGATCTGAGCATTCAGCTAACAGAGTTAAACCATACTTTTGATTGAGCAGTTTTGAAACACTCTGTCTGTAGAAAATGCAACTGGACATTCGTAGCGCTAAGTGGGTAATTGTGGAAAAAAGAATATGTTCAAATATAAACTACACAGAAACATTGTATGAAACTACTTTCTGTTCTGTGCATTCAACTAACAGAGTTGAACTTTACTTTTGATTGAGCCGTTCTGAAACACTCTTTCTGTAGAAACTGCAGTTGGACATTCTGAGCGCTAGGAGGCATATATTGGGAAAAAGAATGTCTACAAATAAAAACTACAGAGAAGAATTGTGTGAAACTTCTTTCTGTTCTGTTTGTTCAACTAAAAGAGTTGAACCTTAGTTTTGATTGAGCCGTTCTGAGACACTCTTTCTGTAGAAAATGCAAGTGGAGATTCGGAGCGCTAAGAGGGTAATAGTGGAAAAAGGAATGTCTCCAAATATAAACTACACAGAATCATTCTGTGAAACTTCTTTCTGATCTGTGCATTCAGCTAACAGAGTTAAAATATACTTTTGATAGAGCAGATCTGAACACTCTTTCTGTAGAAAATGCAACTGGACATTTGGAGCACTAAGAGAGTAGTAGTGGAAAAAGGAATATATTCAAATATAAACTACACAGAAGCATTCTGTGAAACTTCTTTCTGATCTGAGCATTCAGCTAACAGAGTTAAACCATACTTTTGATTGAGCAGTTTTGAAACACTCTTTCTGTAGAAAATGCAACTGGACATTCGTAGCACTAAGTGGGTAAGAGTGGAAAAAAGAATATGTCCAAATATAAACTACACAGAAGCATTGTATGAAACTTCTTTCTGTTCTGTGCATTCAATTAACAGTGTTGAACTTTATTTTTGATTGAGCCTTTCTGAAACACTCTTTCTGTAGAAACTGCAATTGGACATTCTGAGCGCTAAGAGGCCTATATTGGGAAAATTAATATCTTCAAATAAAAACTACACAGAAGCATTGTGTGAAACTTATTTCTGATATGTTCATTAAGCTAACAGAGTTAAACCATACTTTTGATTGCGCAGTTCTGAACACTCTTTCTGTAGAAAATGCAAGTGGACATTCGGAGCGCTAAGAGGGTAATAGTGGAAAAAGGAATATATTCAAATATAAACTACACAGTAGCATTCTGTGAAAATTCTTTCTGTTCTGTGCATTCAACTAACAGAGTTGAACCTTACTTTTGATTCAGCCGTTCTGAAACACTCTTTCTGTAGAAACTGCAATTGGACATGCTAAGCGCTAAGAGGCCTACATTGGGAAAAAGAATATCTTCAAATAAAAACTACACCGATGCATTCTGTGAAACTTATTTCTGATCTGTAAATTCAGTTAACAGAGATAAAAGATATTTTTGATTGAGCAGTTATGAAACACTCTTTTTGTAGAAAATGCAAGTGGAGATTCGGAGCGCTAAGAGGGTAATAGTGGAAAAAGGAATGTCTTCAAATATAAACTACACGGAATCTTTCGGTGAAACTACTTTCTGATCTGTGCATTCAGCTAACAGAGTTAAACCATACTTTTGAGTGAGCAGATCTGAACACTCTTTCTGTAGAAAATGCAACTGGACATTTGGAGCGCTAAGAGCGTAGTAGTGGAAAAAGGAATATATTCAAATATAAACTACACAGAAGCATTCTGTGAAACTTCTTTCTGATCTGAGCATTCAGCTAACAGAGTTAAACCATACTTTTGATTGAGCAGTTTTGAAACACTCTGTCTGTAGAAAATGCAACTGGACATTCGTAGCGCTAAGTGGGTAATAGTGGAAAAAAGAATATGTTCAAATATAAACTACACAGAAGCATTGTATGAAACTTCTTTCTGTTCTGTGCATTCAACTACCAGAGTTGAACCTTACTTTTGATTGAGCCTTTCTGAAACACTCTTTCTGTAGAAACTGCAATTGGACATTCTGAGCGCTAGGAGGCCTATATTGGGAAAAAGAATGTCTACAAATAAAAACTACACAGAAGAATTGTGTGAAACTTCGTTCTGTTCTGTTTGTTCAACTAAAAGGGTTGAACCTTAGTTTTGATTGAGCCGTTCTGAAACACTCTTTCTGTAGAAAATGCAAGTGGAGATTCGGAGCGCTAAGAGGGTAATAGTGGAAAAAGGAATGTCTTCAAATATAAACTACACAGAATCATTCGGTGAAACTTCTTTCTGATCTGTGCATTCAGCTAACAGAGTTAAAGCATACTTTTGATTGAGCAGATCTGAACACTCTTTCTGTAGAAAATGCAACTGGACATTTGGAGCGCTAAGAGCGTAGTAGTGGAAAAAGGAATATATTCAAATATAAACTACACAGAAGCATTCTGTGAAACTTCTTTCTGATCTGAGCATTCAGCTAACAGAGTTAAACCATACTTTTGATTGAGCAGTTTTGAAACACTCTGTCTGTAGAAAATGCAACTGGACATTCGTAGCGCTAAGTGGGTAATTGTGGAAAAAAGAATATGTTCAAATATAAACTACACAGAAACATTGTATGAAACTACTTTCTGTTCTGTGCATTCAACTAACAGAGTTGAACTTTACTTTTGATTGAGCCGTTCTGAAACACTCTTTCTGTAGAAACTGCAGTTGGACATTCTGAGCGCTAGGAGGCATATATTGGGAAAAAGAATGTCTACAAATAAAAACTACAGAGAAGAATTGTGTGAAACTTCTTTCTGTTCTGTTTGTTCAACTAAAAGAGTTGAACCTTAGTTTTGATTGAGCCGTTCTGAGACACTCTTTCTGTAGAAAATGCAAGTGGAGATTCGGAGCGCTAAGAGGGTAATAGTGGAAAAAGGAATGTCTCCAAATATAAACTACACAGAATCATTCTGTGAAACTTCTTTCTGATCTGTGCATTCAGCTAACAGAGTTAAAATATACTTTTGATAGAGCAGATCTGAACACTCTTTCTGTAGAAAATGCAACTGGACATTTGGAGCACTAAGAGAGTAGTAGTGGAAAAAGGAATATATTCAAATATAAACTACACAGAAGCATTCTGTGAAACTTCTTTCTGATCTGAGCATTCAGCTAACAGAGTTAAACCATACTTTTGATTGAGCAGTTTTGAAACACTCTTTCTGTAGAAAATGCAACTGGACATTCGTAGCACTAAGTGGGTAAGAGTGGAAAAAAGAATATGTTCAAATATAAACTACACAGAAGCATTGTATGAAACTTCTTTCTGTTCTGTGCATTCAATTAACAGTGTTGAACTTTATTTTTGATTGAGCCTTTCTGAAACACTCTTTCTGTAGAAACTGCAATTGGACATTCTGAGCGCTAAGAGGCCTATATTGGGAAAATTAATATCTTCAAATAAAAACTACACAGAAGCATTGTGTGAAACTTATTTCTGATATGTTCATTAAGCTAACAGAGTTAAACCATACTTTTGATTGCGCAGTTCTGAACACTCTTTCTGTAGAAAATGCAAGTGGACATTCGGAGCGCTAAGAGGGTAATAGTGGAAAAAGGAATATATTCAAATATAAACTACACAGTAGCATTCTGTGAAAATTCTTTCTGTTCTGTGCATTCAACTAACAGAGTTGAACCTTACTTTTGATTCAGCCGTTCTGAAACACTCTTTCTGTAAAAACTGCAATTGGACATGCTAAGCGCTAAGAGGCCTACATTGGGAAAAAGAATATCTTCAAATAAAAACTACACCGATGCATTCTGTGAAACTTATTTCTGATCTGTAAATTCAGTTAACAGAGATAAAAGATATTTTTGATTGAGCAGTTATGAAACACTCTTTTTGTAGAAAATGCAAGTGGAGATTCGGAGCGCTAAGAGGGTAATAGTGGAAAAAGGAATGTCTTCAAATATAAACTACACGGAATCTTTCGGTGAAACTATTTTCTGATCTGTGCATTCAGCTAACAGAGTTAAACCATACTTTTGAGTGAGCAGATCTGAACACTCTTTCTGTAGAAAATGCAACTGGACATTTGGAGCGCTAAGAGCGTAGTAGTGGAAAAAGGAATATATTCAAATATAAACTACACAGAAGCATTCTGTGAAACTTCTTTCTGATCTGAGCATTCAGCTAACAGAGTTAAACCATACTTTTGATTGAGGAGTTTTGAAACACTCTGTCTGTAGAAAATGCAACTGGACATTCGTAGCGCTAAGTGGGTAATAGTGGAAAAAAGAATATGTTCAAATATAAACTACACATAAGCATTGTATGAAACTTCTTTCTGTTCTGTGCATTCAGCTAACAGAGTTGAACCTTACTTTTGATTGAGCCGTTCTGAAACACTCTTTCTGTAGAAACTGCAATTGGACATTCTGAGCGCTAGGAGGCCTATATTGGGAAAAAGAATGTCTACAAATAAAAACTACACAGAAGAATTGTGTGAAACTACTTTCTGTTCTGTTTGTTCAACTAAAAGAGTTGAAACTTAGTTTTGATTGAGCCGTTCTGAAACACTCTTTCTGTAGAAAATGCAAGTGGAGATTCGGAGCGCTAAGAGGGTAATAGTGGAAAAAGGAATGTCTCCAAATATAAACTACACAGAATCATTCTGTGAAACTTCTTTCTGATCTGTGCATTCAGCTAACAGAGTTAAACCATACTTTTGATTGAGCAGATCTGAACACTCTTTCTGTAGAAAATGCAACTGGACATTTGGAGCGCTAAGAGAGTACTAGTGGAAAAAGGAATATATTCAAATATAAACTACACAGAAGCATTCTGTGAAACTTCTTTCTGATCTGAGCATTCAGCTAACAGAGTTAAAACATACTTTTGATTGAGCAGTTTTGAAACACTCTGTCTGTAGAAAATGCAACTGGACATTCGTAGCGCTAAGTGGGTAATAGTGGAAAAAAGAATATGTTCAAATATAAAATACACAGAAGCATTGTATGAAACTTCTTTCTGTTCTGTGCATTCAACTAACAGAGTTGAACCTTACTTTTTATTGAGCCTTTCTGAAACACTCTTTCTGTAGAAACTGCAATTGGACATTCTGAGCGCTAAGAGGCCTATATTGGGAAAAATAATATCTTCAAATAAAAACTACACAGAAGCATTGTGTGAAACTTATTTCTGATATGTTCATTAAGCTAACAGAGTTAAACCATACTTTTGATTGCGCAGTTCTGAACACTCTTTCTGTAGAAAATGCAAGTGGACATTCGGAGCGCTAAGAGGGTAATAGTGGAAAAAGGAATATATTCAAATATAAACTACACAGTAGCATTCTGTGAAAATTCTTTCTGTTCTGTGCATTCAACTAACAGAGTTGAACCTTACTTTTGATTCAGCCGTTCTGAAACACTCTTTCTGTAGAAACTGCAATTGGACATGCTAAGCGCTAAGAGGCCTACATTGGGAAAAAGAATATCTTCAAATAAAAACTACACAGATGCATTCTGTGAAACTTATTTCTGATCTGTAAATTCAGTTAACAGAGATAAAACATATTTTTGATTGAGCAGTTATGAAACACTCTTTTTGTAGAAAATGCAAGTGGAGATTCGGAGCGCTAAGAGGGTAATAGTGGAAAAAGGAATGTCTTCAAATATAAACTACACAGAATCATTCGGTGAAACTTCTTTCTGATCTGTGCATTCAGCTAACAGAGTTAAAGCATACTTTTGATTGAGCAGATCTGAACACTCTTTCTGTAGAAAATGCAACTGGACATTTGGAGCGCTAAGAGCGTAGTAGTGGAAAAAGGAATATATTCAAATATAAACTACACAGAAGCATTCTGTGAAACTTCTTTCTGATCTGAGCATTCAGCTAACAGAGTTAAACCATACTTTTGATTGAGCAGTTTTGAAACACTCTGTCTGTAGAAAATGCAACTGGACATTCGTAGCGCTAAGTGGGTAATTGTGGAAAAAAGAATATGTTCAAATATAAACTACACAGAAACATTGTATGAAACTACTTTCTGTTCTGTGCATTCAACTAACAGAGTTGAACTTTACTTTTGATTGAGCCGTTCTGAAACACTCTTTCTGTAGAAACTGCAGTTGGACATTCTGAGCGCTAGGAGGCATATATTGGGAAAAAGAATGTCTACAAATAAAAACTACAGAGAAGAATTGTGTGAAACTTCTTTCTGTTCTGTTTGTTCAACTAAAAGAGTTGAACCTTAGTTTTGATTGAGCCGTTCTGAGACACTCTTTCTGTAGAAAATGCAAGTGGAGATTCGGAGCGCTAAGAGGGTAATAGTGGAAAAAGGAATGTCTCCAAATATAAACTACACAGAATCATTCTGTGAAACTTCTTTCTGATCTGTGCATTCAGCTAACAGAGTTAAAATATACTTTTGATAGAGCAGATCTGAACACTCTTTCTGTAGAAAATGCAACTGGACATTTGGAGCACTAAGAGAGTAGTAGTGGAAAAAGGAATATATTCAAATATAAAATACACAGAAGCATTCTGTGAAACTTCTTTCTGATCTGAGCATTCAGCTAACAGAGTTAAACCATACTTTTGATTGAGCAGTTTTGAAACACTCTTTCTGTAGAAAATGCAACTGGACATTCGTAGCACTAAGTGGGTAAGAGTGGAAAAAAGAATATGTTCAAATATAAACTACACAGAAGCATTGTATGAAACTTCTTTCTGTTCTGTGCATTCAATTAACAGTGTTGAACTTTATTTTTGATTGAGCCTTTCTGAAACACTCTTTCTGTAGAAACTGCAATTGGACATTCTGAGCGCTAAGAGGCCTATATTGGGAAAATTAATATCTTCAAATAAAAACTACACAGAAGCATTGTGTGAAACTTATTTCTGATATGTTCATTAAGCTAACAGAGTTAAACCATACTTTTGATTGCGCAGTTCTGAACACTCTTTCTGTAGAAAATGCAAGTGGACATTCGGAGCGCTAAGAGGGTAATAGTGGAAAAAGGAATATATTCAAATATAAACTACACAGTAGCATTCTGTGAAAATTCTTTCTGTTCTGTGCATTCAACTAACAGAGTTGAACCTTACTTTTGATTCAGCCGTTCTGAAACACTCTTTCTGTAGAAACTGCAATTGGACATGCTAAGCGCTAAGAGGCCTACATTGGGAAAAAGAATATCTTCAAATAAAAACTACACCGATGCATTCTGTGAAACTTATTTCTGATCTGTAAATTCAGTTAACAGAGATAAAAGATATTTTTGATTGAGCAGTTATGAAACACTCTTTTTGTAGAAAATGCAAGTGGAGATTCGGAGCGCTAAGAGGGTAATAGTGGAAAAAGGAATGTCTTCAAATATAAACTACACGGAATCTTTCGGTGAAACTACTTTCTGATCTGTGCATTCAGCTAACAGAGTTAAACCATACTTTTGAGTGAGCAGATCTGAACACTCTTTCTGTAGAAAATGCAACTGGACATTTGGAGCGCTAAGAGCGTAGTAGTGGAAAAAGGAATATATTCAAATATAAACTACACAGAAGCATTCTGTGAAACTTCTTTCTGATCTGAGCATTCGGCTAACAGAGTTAAACCATACTTTTGATTGAGGAGTTTTGAAACACTCTGTCTGTAGAAAATGCAACTGGACATTCGTAGCGCTAAGTGGGTAATAGTGGAAAAAAGAATATGTTCAAATATAAACTACACATAAGCATTGTATGAAACTTCTTTCTGTTCTGTGCATTCAGCTAACAGAGTTGAACTTTACTTTTGATTGAGCCGTTCTGAAACACTCTTTCTGTAGAAACTGCAGTTGGACAGTCTGAGCGCTAGGAGGCATATATTGGGAAAAAGAATGTCTACAAATAAAAACTACAGAGAAGAATTGTGTGAAACTTCTTTCTGTTCTGTTTGTTCAACTAAAAGAGTTGAACCTTAGTTTTGATTGAGCCGTTCTGAGACACTCTTTCTGTAGAAAATGCAAGTGGAGATTCGGAGCGCTAAGAGGGTAATAGTGGAAAAAGGAATGTCTCCAAATATAAACTACACAGAATCATTCTGTGAAACTTCTTTCTGATCTGTGCATTCAGCTAACAGAGTTAAAATATACTTTTGATAGAGCAGATCTGAACACTCTTTCTGTAGAAAATGCAACTGGACATTTGGAGCACTAAGAGAGTAGTAGTGGAAAAAGGAATATATTCAAATATAAACTACACAGAAGCATTCTGTGAAACTTCTTTCTGATCTGAGCATTCAGCTAACAGAGTTAAACCATACTTTTGATTGAGCAGTTTTGAAACACTCTTTCTGTAGAAAATGCAACTGGACATTCGTAGCACTAAGTGGGTAAGAGTGGAAAAAAGAATATGTTCAAATATAAACTACACAGAAGCATTGTATGAAACTTCTTTCTGTTCTGTGCATTCAATTAACAGTGTTGAACTTTATTTTTGATTGAGCCTTTCTGAAACACTCTTTCTGTAGAAACTGCAATTGGACATTCTGAGCGCTAAGAGGCCTATATTGGGAAAATTAATATCTTCAAATAAAAACTACACAGAAGCATTGTGTGAAACTTATTTCTGATATGTTCATTAAGCTAACAGAGTTAAACCATACTTTTGATTGCGCAGTTCTGAACACTCTTTCTGTAGAAAATGCAAGTGGACATTCGGAGCGCTAAGAGGGTAATAGTGGAAAAAGGAATATATTCAAATATAAACTACACAGTAGCATTCTGTGAAAATTCTTTCTGTTCTGTGCATTCAACTAACAGAGTTGAACCTTACTTTTGATTCAGCCGTTCTGAAACACTCTTTCTGTAGAAACTGCAATTGGACATGCTAAGCGCTAAGAGGCCTACATTGGGAAAAAGAATATCTTCAAATAAAAACTACACCGATGCATTCTGTGAAACTTATTTCTGATCTGTAAATTCAGTTAACAGAGATAAAAGATATTTTTGATTGAGCAGTTATGAAACACTCTTTTTGTAGAAAATGCAAGTGGAGATTCGGAGCGCTAAGAGGGTAATAGTGGAAAAAGGAATGTCTTCAAATATAAACTACACGGAATCTTTCGGTGAAACTACTTTCTGATCTGTGCATTCAGCTAACAGAGTTAAACCATACTTTTGAGTGAGCAGATCTGAACACTCTTTCTGTAGAAAATGCAACTGGACATTTGGAGCGCTAAGAGCGTAGTAGTGGAAAAAGGAATATATTCAAATATAAACTACACAGAAGCATTCTGTGAAACTTCTTTCTGATCTGAGCATTCAGCTAACAGAGTTAAACCATACTTTTGATTGAGGAGTTTTGAAACACTCTGTCTGTAGAAAATGCAACTGGACATTCGTAGCGCTAAGTGGGTAATAGTGGAAAAAAGAATATGTTCAAATATAAACTACACATAAGCATTGTATGAAACTTCTTTCTGTTCTGTGCATTCAGCTAACAGAGTTGAACCTTACTTTTGATTGAGCCGTTCTGAAACACTCTTTCTGTAGAAACTGCAATTGGACATTCTGAGCGCTAGGAGGCCTATATTGGGAAAAAGAATGTCTACAAATAAAAACTACACAGAAGAATTGTGTGAAACTACTTTCTGTTCTGTTTGTTCAACTAAAAGAGTTGAAACTTAGTTTTGATTGAGCCGTTCTGAAACACTCTTTCTGTAGAAAATGCAAGTGGAGATTCGGAGCGCTAAGAGGGTAATAGTGGAAAAAGGAATGTCTCCAAATATAAACTACACAGAATCATTCTGTGAAACTTCTTTCTGATCTGTGCATTCAGCTAACAGAGTTAAACCATACTTTTGATTGAGCAGATCTGAACACTCTTTCTGTAGAAAATGCAACTGGACATTTGGAGCGCTAAGAGAGTACTAGTGGAAAAAGGAATATATTCAAATATAAACTACACAGAAGCATTCTGTGAAACTTCTTTCTGATCTGAGCATTCAGCTAACAGAGTTAAACCATACTTTTGATTGAGCAGTTTTGAAACACTCTGTCTGTAGAAAATGCAACTGGACATTCGTAGCGCTAAGTGGGTAATAGTGGAAAAAAGAATATGTTCAAATATAAAATACACAGAAGCATTGTATGAAACTTCTTTCTGTTCTGTGCATTCAACTAACAGAGTTGAACCTTACTTTTGATTGAGCCTTTCTGAAACACTCTTTCTGTAGAAACTGCAATTGGACATTCTGAGCGCTAAGAGGCCTATATTGGGAAAAATAATATCTTCAAATAAAAACTACACAGAAGCATTGTGTGAAACTTATTTCTGATATGTTCATTAAGCTAACAGAGTTAAACCATACTTTTGATTGCGCAGTTCTGAACACTCTTTCTGTAGAAAATGCAAGTGGACATTCGGAGCGCTAAGAGGGTAATAGTGGAAAAAGGAATATATTCAAATATAAACTACACAGTAGCATTCTGTGAAAATTCTTTCTGTTCTGTGCATTCAACTAACAGAGTTGAACCTTACTTTTGATTCAGCCGTTCTGAAACACTCTTTCTGTAGAAACTGCAATTGGACATGCTAAGCGCTAAGAGGCCTACATTGGGAAAAAGAATATCTTCAAATAAAAACTACACAGATGCATTCTGTGAAACTTATTTCTGATCTGTAAATTCAGTTAACAGAGATAAAACATATTTTTGATTGAGCAGTTATGAAACACTCTTTTTGTAGAAAATGCAAGTGGAGATTCGGAGCGCTAAGAGGGTAATAGTGGAAAAAGGAATGTCTTCAAATATAAACTACACAGAATCATTCGGTGAAACTTCTTTCTGATCTGTGCATTCAGCTAACAGAGTTAAACCATACTTTTGATTGAGCAGATCTGAACACTCTTTCTGTAGAAAATGCAACTGGACATTTGGAGCGCTAAGAGCGTAGTAGTGGAAAAAGGAATATATTCAAATATAAACTACACAGAAGCATTGTGTGAAACTTCTTTCTGATCTGAGCATTCAGCTAACAGAGTTAAACCATACTTTGGATTGAGCAGTTTTGAAACACTCTGTCTGTAGAAAATGCAACTGGACATTCGTAGCGCTAAGTGGGTAATAGTGGAAAAAAGAATACGTTCAAATATAAACTACACAGAAGCATTGTATGAAACTTCTTTCTGTTCTGTGCATTCAACTAACAGAGTTGAACTTACTTTTGATTGAGCCTTTCTGAAACACTCTTTCTGTAGAAACTGCAATTGGACATTCTGAGCGCTAAGAGGCCTATATTGGGAAAAATAACATCTTCAAATAAAAACTACACAGAAGCATTGTGTGAAACTTATTTCTGATATGTTCATTAAGCTAACAGAGTTAAACCATACTTTTGATTGCACAGTTCTGAACACACTTTCTGTAGAAAATGCAAGTGAGCATTCGGAGCGCTAAGAGGGTAATAGTGGAAAAAGGAATATATTCAAATATAAACTACACAGTAGCATTCTGTGAAACTTCTTTCTGTTCTGTGCATTCAACTAACAGAGTTGAACCTTACTTTTGATTGAGCCGTTCTTAAACACTCTTTCTGTAGAAACTGCAATTGGACATTCTGAGCGCTAGGAGGCCTATATTGGGGAAAAGAATGTCTACAAATAAAAACTACACAGAAGAATTGTGTAAACTTCGTTCTGTTCTGTTTGTTCAACTAAAAGAGTTGAACCTTAGTTTTGATTGAGCCGTTCTGAAACACTCTTTCTGTAGAAAATGCAAGTGGAGATTCAGAGCGCTAAGAGGGTAATAGTGGAAAAAGGAATGTCTCCAAATATAAACTACACAGAATCATTCTGTGAAACTTCTTTCTGATCTGTGCATTCAGCTAACAGACTTAAACCATACTTTTGATTGAGCAGATCTGAACACTCTTTCTGTAGAAAATGCAACTGGACATTTGGAGCGCTAAGAGAGTAATAGTGGAAAAAGTAATATATTCAAATATAAACTACACAGAAGCATTCTGTGAAACTTCTTTCTGATCTGAGCATTCAGCTAACAGAGTTAAACTATACTTTTGATTGAGCAGTTTTGAAACACTCTGTCTGTAGAAAATTCAACTGGACATTCGTAGCGCTAAGTGGGTAATAGTGGAAAAAAGAATATGTTCAAATATAAACTACACAGAAGCATTGTATGAAAGTTCTTTCTGTTCTGTGCATTCAACTAACAGAGTTGAACCTTACTTTTGATTGAGCCGTTCTGAAACACTGTTTCTGTAGAAACTGCAATTGGACAATTTGAGCGCTAGGAGGCCTATGTTGGGAAAAAGAATGTCTACAAATAAAAACTACACAGAAGAATTGTGTGAAACTTCTTTCTGTTCTGTTTGTTCAACTAAAAGAGTTGAACCTTAGTTTTGATTGAGCCGTTCTGAAACACTCTTTCTGTAGAAAATGCAAGTGGAGATTCGGAGCGCTAAGAGGGTAATAGTGGAAAAAGGAATGTCTCCAAATATAAACTACACAGAATGATTCTGTGAAACTTCTTTCTGATCTGTGCATTCAGCTAACAGAGTTAAAACATACTTTTGATTGAGCAGATCTGAACACTCTTTCTGTTGAAAATGCAACTGGACATTTGGAGCGCTAAGAGAGTAGTAGTGGAAAAAGGAATATATTCAAATATAAACTACACAGAAGCATTCTGTGAAACTTCTTTCTGATCTGAGCATTCAGCTAACAGAGTTAAACCATACTTTTGATTGAGCAGTTTTGAAACACTCTGTCTGTAGAAAATGCAACTGGACATTCGTAGCGCTAAGTGGGTAATAGTGGAAAAAAGAATATGTTCAAATATAAACTACACAGAAGCATTGTATGAAACTTCTTTCTGTTCTGTGCATTCAACTACCAGAGTTGAACCTTACTTTTGATTGAGCCGTTCTGAAACACTCTTTCTGTAGAAACTGCAATTGGACATTTTGAGCGCTAGGAGGCCTATATTGGGAAAAAGAATGTCTACAAATAAAAACTACACAGCAGAATTGTGTGAAACTTCTTTCTGTTCTGTTTGTTCAACTAAAAGAGTTGAACCTTAGTTTTGATTGAGCCGTTCTGAAACACTCTTTCTGTAGAAAATGCAAGTGGAGATTCGGAGCGCTAAGAGGGTAATAGTGGAAAAAGGAGTGTCTCCAAATATAAACTACACAGAATCATTCTGTGAAATTTCTTTCTGATCTGTGCATTCAGCTAACAGAGTTAAACCATACTTTTGATTGAGCAGATCTGAACACTCTTTCTGTACAAAATGCAACTGGACATTTGGAGCGCTAAGAGAGTACTAGTGGAAAAAGGAATATATTCAAATATAAACTACACAGAAGCTTTCTGTGAAACTTCTTTCTGATCTGAGCATTCAGCTAACAGAGTTAAACCATACTTTTGATTGAGCAGTTTTGAAACACTCTGTCTGTAGAAAATGCAACTGGACATTCGTAGCGCTAAGTGGGTAATAGTGGAAAAAAGAATATGTTCAAATATAAACTACACAGAAGCATTGTATGAAACTTCTTTCTGTTCTGTGCATTCAATTAACAGAGTTGAACTTTACTTTTGATTGAGCCTTTCTGAAACACTCTTTCTGTAGAAACTGCTATTGGACATTCTGAGCGCTAAGAGGCCTATATTCGGAAAAATAATATCTTCAAATAAAAACTACACAGAAGCATTGTGTGAAACTTATTTCTGATATGTTCATTAAGCTAACAGAGTTAAACCATACTTTTGATTGCGCAGTTCTGAACACTCTTTCTGTAGAAAATGCAAGTGGACATTCGGAGCGCTAAGAGGGTAATAGTGGAAAAAGGAATATATTCAAATATAAACTACACAGTAGCATTCTGTGAAAATTCTTTCTGTTCTGTGCATTCAACTAACAGAGTTGAACCTTACTTTTGTTTCAGCCGTTCTGAAACACTCTTTCTGTAGAAACTGCAATTGGACATGCTAAGCGCTAAGAGGCCTACATTGGGAAAAAGAACATCTTCAAATAAAAACTACACCGATGCATTCTGTGAAACTTATTTCTGATCTGTAAATTCAGTTAACAGAGATAAAACATATTTTTGATTGAGCAGTTATGAAACACACTTTTTGTAGAAAATGCAAGTGGAGATTCGGAGCGCTAAGAGGGTAATAGTGGAAAAAGGAATGTCTTCAAATATAAACTACACGGAATCATTCGGTGAAACTTCTTTCTGATCTGTGCATTCAGCTAACAGAGTTAAACCATACTTTTGATTGAGCAGTTTTGAAACACTCTGTCTGTAGAAAATGCAACTGGACATTCGTAGCGCTAAGTGGGTATAGTGGAAAAAAGAATATGTTCAAATATAAACTACACAGAAGCATTGTATGAAACTTCTTTCTGTTCTGTGCATTCAACTAACAGAGTTGAACCTTACTTTTGATTGAGCCGTTCTGAAACACTCTTTCTGTAGAAACTGCAATTGGACATTCTGAGCGCTAGGAGGCCTATATTGGGAAAAAGAATGTCTACAAATAAAAACTACACAGAAGAATTGTGTAAACTTCGTTCTGTTCTGTTTGTTCAACTAAAAGAGTTGAACCTTAGTTTTGATTGAGCCGTTCTGAAACACTCTTTCTGTAGAAAATGCAAGTGGAGATTCGGAGCGCTAAGAGGGTAATAGTGGAAAAAGGAATGTCTCCAAATATAAACTACACAGAATCATTCTGTGAAACTTCTTTCTGATCTGTGCATTCAGCTAACAGAGTTAAAACATACTTTTGATTGAGCAGATCTGAACACTCTTTCTGTAGAAAATGCAACTGGACATTTGGAGCGCTAAGAGAGTACTAGTGGAAAAAGGAATATATTCAAATATAAACTACACAGAAGCATTCTGTGAAACTTCTTTCTGATCTGAGCGTTCAGCTAACAGAGTTAAACTATACTTTTGATTGAGCAGTTTTGAAACACTCTGTCTGTAGAAAATTCAACTGGACATTCGTAGCGCTAAGTGGGTAATAGTGGAAAAAAGAATATGTTCAAATATAAACTACACAGAAGCATTGTATGAAACTTCTTTCTGTTCTGTGCATTCAACTAACAGAGTTGAACCTTACTTTGATTGAGCCTTTCTGAAACACTCTTTCTGTAGAAACTGCAATTGGACATTCTGAGCGCTAAGAGGCCTCTATTGGGAAAAATAATATCTTCAAATAAAAACTACACAGAAGCATTTTGTGAAACTTATTTCTGATATGTTCATTAAGCTAAGAGAGTTAAACCATACTTTTGATTGCGCAGTTCTGAACACTCTTTCTGTAGAAAATGCAAGTGGACATTCGGAGCGCTAAGAGAGTAATAGTGGAAAAAGGAATATATTCAAATATAAACTACACAGTAGCATTCTGTGAAAATTCTTTCTGTTCTGTGCATTCAACTAACAGAGTTGAACCTTACTTTTGATTGAGCCGTTCTGAAACACTCTTTCTGTAGAAACTGCAATTGGACATGCTAAGCGCTAAGAGGCCTATATTGGGAAAAAGAATATCTTCAAATAAAAACTACACAGATGCATTCTGTGAAACTTATTTCTGATCTGTAAATTCAGTTAACAGAGATAAAACATATTTTTGATTGAGCAGTTATGAAACACTCTTTTTGTAGAAAATGCAAGTGGAGATTCGGAGCGCTAAGAGGGTAATAGTGGAAAAAGGAATGTCTTCAAATATAAACTACACAGAATCATTCGGTGAAATTTTTTTCTGATCTGTGCATTCAGCTAACAGAGTTAAACCATACTTTTGATTGAGCAGATCTGAACACTCTTTCTGTAGAAAATGCAACTGGACATTTGGAGCGCTAAGAGCGTAGTAGTGGAAAAAGGAATATATTCAAATATAAACTACACAGAAGCATTCTGTGAAACTTCTTTCTGATCTGAGCATTCAGCTAACAGAGTTAAACCATACTTTTGATTGAGCAGTTTTGAAACACTCTGTCTGTAGAAAATGCAACTGGACATTCGTAGCGCTAAGTGGGTAATAGTGGAAAAAAGAATATGTTCAAATATAAACTACACAGAAGCATTGTATGAAACTTCTTTCTGTTCTGTGCATTCATCTAACAGACTTGAACCTTACTTTTGATTGAGCCGTTCTGAAACACTCTTTCTGTAGAAACTGAAATTGGACATTCTGAGCGCTAGGAGGCCTATATTGGGAAAAAGAATATCTACAAATAAAAACTACACAGAAGAATTGTGTGAAACTTCTTTCTGTTCTGTTTGTTCAACTAAAAGAGTTGAACCTTAGTTTTGATTGAGCCGTTCTGAAACACTCTTTCTGTAGAAAATGCAAGTGGAGATTCGGAGCGCTAAGAGGGTAATAGTGGAAAAAGGAATGTCTCCAAATATAAACTACACAGAATCATTCTGTGAAACTTCTTTCTGATCTGTGCATTCAGCTAACAGAGTTAAACCATACTTTGGATTGAGCAGATCTGAAGACTCTTTCTGTAGAAAATGCAACTGGACATTTGGAGCGCTAAGAGAGTAGTAGTGGAAAAAGGAATATATTCAAATATAAACTACACAGAAGCATTCTGTGAAACTTCTTTCTGATCTGAGCATTCAGCTAACAGAGTTAAACCATACTTTTGATTGAGCAGTTTTGAAACACTCTGTCTGTAGATAATGCAACTGGACATTCGTAGCGCTAAGTGGGTAATAGTGGAAAAAAGAATATGTTCAAATATAAACTACACAGAAGCATTGTATGAAACTTCTTTCTGTTCTGTGCATTCAACTAACAGAGTTGAACCTTACTTTTGATTGAGCCTTTCTGAAACACTCTTTCTGTAGAAACTGCAATTGGACATTCTGAGCGCTAAGAGGCCTCTATTGGGAAAAATAATATCTTGAAATAAAAACTACACAGAAGCATTGTGTGAAACTTATTTCTGATATGTTCATTAAGCTAACAGAGTTAAACCATACTTTTGATTGCGCAGTTCTGAACACTCTTTCTGTAGAAAATGCAAGTGGACATTCGGAGCGCTAAGAGGGTAATAGTGGAAAAAGGAATATATTCAAATATAAACTACACAGTAGCATTCTGTGAAAATTCTTTCTGTTCTGTGCATTCAACTAACAGAGTTGAACCTTACTTTTGATTCAGCCGTTCTGAAACACTCTTTCTGTAGAAACTGCAATTGGACATGCTAAGCGCTAAGAGGCCTACATTGGGAAAAAGAATATCTTCAAATAAAAACTACACAGATGCATTCTGTGAAACTTATTTCTGATCTGTAAATTCAGTTAACAGAGATAAAACATATTTTTGATTGAGCAGTTATGAAACACTCTTTTTGTAGAAAATGCAAGTGGAGATTCGGAGCGCTAAGAGGGTAATAGTGGAAAAAGGAATGTCTTCAAATATAAACTACACAGAATCATTTGGTGAAACTTCTTTCTGATCTGTGCATTCAGCTAACAGAGTTAAACCATACTTTTGATTGAGCAGATCTGAACACTCTTCCTGTAGAAAATGCAACTGGACATTTGAGCGCTAAGAGCGTAGTAGTGGAAAAAGTAATATATTCAAATATAAACTACACAGAAGCATTCTGTGAAACTTCTTTCTGATCTGAGCATTCAGCTAACAGGGTTAAACCATACTTTTGATTGAGCAGTTTTGAAACACTCTGTCTGTAGAAAATGCAACTGGACATTCGTAGCGCTAAGTGGGTAATAGTGGAAAAAAGAATATGTTCAAATATAAACTACACAGAAGCATTGTATGAAACTTCTTTCTGTTCTGTGCATTCAACTAACAGAGTTGAACCTTACTTTTGATTGAGCCGTTCTGAAACACTCTTTCTGTAGAAACTGCAATTGGACATTTTGAGCGCTAGGAGGCCTATATTGGGAAAAAGAATGTCTACAAATAAAAACTACACAGAAGAATTGTGTGAAACTTCTTTCTGTTCTGTTTGTTCAACTAAAAGAGTTGAACCTTAGTTTTGATTGAGCCGTTCTGAAACACTCTTTCTGTAGAAAATGCAAGTGGAGATTCGGATGCTAAGAGGGTAATAGTGGAAAAAGGAATGTCTCCAAATATAAACTACACAGAATCATTCTGTGAAACTTCTTTCTGATCTGTGCATTCAGCTAACAGAGTTAAATCATACTTTGGATTGAGCAGATCTGAAGACTCTTTCTGTAGAAAATGCAACTGGACATTTGGAGCGCTAAGAGAGTACTAGTGGAAAAAGGAATATATTCAAATATAAACTACACAGAAGCATTCTGTGAAACTTCTTTCTGATCTGAGCATTCAGCTAACAGAGTTAAAAGATACTTTTGATTGAGCAGTTTTGAAACACTCTGTCTGTAGAAAATGCAACTGGACATTCGTAGCGCTAAGTGGGTAATAGTGGAAAAAAGAATATGTTCAAATATAAACTACACAGAAGCATTGTATGAAACTTCTTTCTGTTCTGTGCATTCAACTAACAGAGTTGAACCTTACTTTTGATTGAGCCTTTCTGAAACACTCTTTCTGTAGAAACTGCAATTGGACATTCTGAGCGCTAAGAGGCCCCTATTGGGAAAAATAATATCTTCAAATAAAAACTACACAGAAGCATTGTGTGAAACTTATTTCTGATATGTTCATTAAGCTAACAGAGTTAAACCATACTTTTGATTGCGCAGTTCTGAACACTCTTTCTGTAGAAAATGCAAGTGGACATTCGGAGCGCTAAGAGGGTAATAGTGGAAAAAGGAATATATTCAAATATAAACTACACAGTAGCATTCTGTGAAAACTCTTACTGTTCTGTGCATTCAGCTAACAGACTTGAACCTTACTTTTGATTGAGCCGTTCTGAAACACTCTTTCTGTAGAAACTGCAATTGGACATGCTATGGGCTAAGAGGCCTACATTGGGAAAAAGAATATCTTCAAATAAAAACTACACAGATGCATTCTGTGAAACTTATTTCTGATTTGTAAATTCAGTTAACAGAGATAAAACATATTTTTGATTGAGCAGTTATGAAACACTCTTTTTGTAGAAAATGCAAGTGGAGATTCGGAGCGCTAAGAGGGTAATAGTGGAAAAAGGAATGTCTTCAAATATAAACTACACAGAATCATTCGGTGAAACTTCTTTCTGATCTGTGCATTCAGCTAACAGAGTTAAACCATACTTTTGATTGAGCAGATGTGAACACTCTTTCTGTAGAAAATGCAACTGGACATTTGGAGCGCTAAGAGCGTAGTAGTGGAAAAAGGAATATATTCAAATATAAACTACACAGAAGCATTCTGTGAAACTTCTTTCTGATCTGAGCATTCAGCTAACAGAGTTAAACCATACTTTTGATTGAGCAGTTTTGAAACACTCTGTCTGTAGAAAATGCAACTGGACATTCGTAGCGCTAAGTGGGTAATAGTGGAAAAAAGAATATGTTCAAATATAAACTACACAGAAGCATTCTGTGAAACTTCTTTCTGTTCTGTGCATTCCACTAACAGAGTTGAACCTTACTTTTGATTGAGCCGTTCTGAAACACTCTTTCTGTAGAAACTGCAATTGGACATTCTGAGCGCTAAGAGGCCTATATTGGGAAAAAGAATGTCTACAAATAAAAACTACAGTGAAGAATTGTGTGAAACTTCTTTCTGTTCTGTTTGTTCAACTAAAAGATTTGAACCTTAGTTTTGATTGAAAGTTCTGAAACACTCTTTCTGTAGAAAATGCAAGTGGAGATTCGGAGCGCTAAGAGGGTAATAGTGGAAAAAGGAATGTCTCCAAATATAAACTACACAGAATCATTCTGTGAAACTTCTTTCTGATCTGTGCATTCAGCTAACAGACTTAAACCATACTTTGGATTGAGCAGATCTGAAGACTCTTTCTGTAGAAAATGCAACTGGACATTTGGAGCGCTAAGAGAGTAGTAGTGGAAAAAGGAATATATTCAAATATAAACTACACAGAAGCATTCTGTGAAACTTCTTTCTGATCTGAGCATTCAGCTAACAGAGTTAAACCATACTTTTGATTGAGCAATTTTGAAACACTCTGTCTGTAGGTAATGCAACTGGACATTCGTAGCGCTAAGTGGGTAATAGTGGAAAAAAGAATATGTTCAAATATACACTACACAGAAGCATTGTATGAAACTTCTTTCTGTTCTGTGCATTCAACTAACAGAGTTGAACCTTACTTTTGATTGAGCCTTTCTGAAACACTCTTTCTGTAGAAACTGCAATTGGACATTCTGAGCGCTAAGAGGCCTCTATTGGGAAAAATAATATCTTCAAATAAAAACTACACAGAAGCATTGTGTGAAACTTATTTCTGATATGTTCATTAAGCTAACAGAGTTAAACCATACTTTTGATTGCGCAGTTCTGAACACTCTTTCTGTAGAAAATGCAAGTGGACATTCGGAGCGCTAAGAGGGTAATAGTGGAAAAAGGAATATATTCAAATATAAACTACACAGTAGCATTCTGTGAAAATTCTTTCTGTTCTGTGCATTCAACTAACAGACTTGAACCTTACTTTTGATTCAGCCGTTCTGAAACACTCTTTCTGTAGAAACTGCAATTGGACATGCTAAGCGCTAAGAGGCCTACATTGGGAAAAAGAATATCTTCAAATAAAAACTACACAGATGCATTCTGTGAAACTTATTTCTGATCTGTAAATTCAGTTAACAGAGATAAAACATATTTTTGATTGAGCAGTTATGAAACACTCTTTTTGTAGAAAATGCAAGTGGAGATTCGGAGCGCTAAGAGGGTAATAGTGGAAAAAGGAATGTCTTCAAATATAAACTACACAGAATCATTTGGTGAAACTTCTTTCTGATCTGTGCATTCAGCTAACAGAGTTAAACCATACTTTTGATTGAGGAGATCTGAACACTCTTTCTGTAGAAAATGCAACTGGACATTTGAGCGCTAAGAGCGTAGTAGTGGAAAAAGTAATATATTCAAACATAAACTACACAGAAGCATTCTGTGAAACTTCTTTCTGATCTGAGCATTCAGCTAACAGAGTTAAACCATACTTTTGATTGAGCAGTTTTGAAACACTCTGTCTGTAGAAAATGCAACTGGACATTCGTAGCGCTAAGTGGGTAATAGTGGAAAAAAGAATATGTTCAAATATAAACTACACAGAAGCATTCTGTGAAACTTCTTTCTGTTCTGTGCATTCCACTAACAGAGTTGAACCTTACTTTTGATTGAGCCGTTCTGAAACACTCTTTCTGTAGAAACTGCAATTGGACATTCTGAGCGCTAAGAGGCCTATATTGGGAAAAAGAATGTCTACAAATAAAAACTACAGTGAAGAATTGTGTGAAACTTCTTTCTGTTCTGTTTGTTCAACTAAAAGATTTGAACCTTAGTTTTGATTGAAAGTTCTGAAACACTCTTTCTGTAGAAAATGCAAGTGGAGATTCGGAGCGCTAAGAGGGTAATAGTGGAAAAAGGAATGTCTCCAAATATAAACTACACAGAATCATTCTGTGAAACTTCTTTCTGATCTGTGCATTCAGCTAACAGACTTAAACCATACTTTGGATTGAGCAGATCTGAAGACTCTTTCTGTAGAAAATGCAACTGGACATTTGGAGCGCTAAGAGAGTAGTAGTGGAAAAAGGAATATATTCAAATATAAACTACACAGAAGCATTCTGTGAAACTTCTTTCTGATCTGAGCATTCAGCTAACAGAGTTAAACCATACTTTTGATTGAGCAGTTTTGAAACACTCTGTCTGTAGGTAATGCAACTGGACATTCGTAGCGCTAAGTGGGTAATAGTGGAAAAAAGAATATGTTCAAATATACACTACACAGAAGCATTGTATGAAACTTCTTTCTGTTCTGTGCATTCAACTAACAGAGTTGAACCTTACTTTTGATTGAGCCTTTCTGAAACACTCTTTCTGTAGAAACTGCAATTGGACATTCTGAGCGCTAAGAGGCCTCTATTGGGAAAAATAATATCTTCAAATAAAAACTACACAGAAGCATTGTGTGAAACTTATTTCTGATATGTTCATTAAGCTAACAGAGTTAAACCATACTTTTGATTGCGCAGTTCTGAACACTCTTTCTGTAGAAAATGCAAGTGGACATTCGGAGCGCTAAGAGGGTAATAGTGGAAAAAGGAATATATTCAAATATAAACTACACAGTAGCATTCTGTGAAAATTCTTTCTGTTCTGTGCATTCAACTAACAGACTTGAACCTTACTTTTGATTCAGCCGTTCTGAAACACTCTTTCTGTAGAAACTGCAATTGGACATGCTAAGCGCTAAGAGGCCTACATTGGGAAAAAGAATATCTTCAAATAAAAACTACACAGATGCATTCTGTGAAACTTATTTCTGATCTGTAAATTCAGTTAACAGAGATAAAACATATTTTTGATTGAGCAGTTATGAAACACTCTTTTTGTAGAAAATGCAAGTGGAGATTCGGAGCGCTAAGAGGGTAATAGTGGAAAAAGGAATGTCTTCAAATATAAACTACACAGAATCATTTGGTGAAACTTCTTTCTGATCTGTGCATTCAGCTAACAGAGTTAAACCATACTTTTGATTGAGGAGATCTGAACACTCTTTCTGTAGAAAATGCAACTGGACATTTGAGCGCTAAGAGCGTAGTAGTGGAAAAAGTAATATATTCAAACATAAACTACACAGAAGCATTCTGTGAAACTTCTTTCTGATCTGAGCATTCAGCTAACAGAGTTAAACCATACTTTTGATTGAGCAGTTTTGAAACACTCTGTCTGTAGAAAATGCAACTGGACATTCGTAGCGCTAAGTGGGTAATAGTGGAAAAAAGAATATGTTCAAATATAAACTACACAGAAGCATTCTGTGAAACTTCTTTCTGTTCTGTGCATTCCACTAACAGAGTTGAACCTTACTTTTGATTGAGCCGTTCTGAAACACTCTTTCTGTAGAAACTGCAATTGGACATTCTGAGCGCTAAGAGGCCTATATTGGGAAAAAGAATGTCTACAAATAAAAACTACAGTGAAGAATTGTGTGAAACTTCTTTCTGTTCTGTTTGTTCAACTAAAAGATTTGAACCTTAGTTTTGATTGAAAGTTCTGAAACACTCTTTCTGTAGAAAATGCAAGTGGAGATTCGGAGCGCTAAGAGGGTAATAGTGGAAAAAGGAATGTCTCCAAATATAAACTACACAGAATCATTCTGTGAAACTTCTTTCTGATCTGTGCATTCAGCTAACAGACTTAAACCATACTTTGGATTGAGCAGATCTGAAGACTCTTTCTGTAGAAAATGCAACTGGACATTTGGAGCGCTAAGAGAGTAGTAGTGGAAAAAGGAATATATTCAAATATAAACTACACAGAAGCATTCTGTGAAACTTCTTTCTGATCTGAGCATTCAGCTAACAGAGTTAAACCATACTTTTGATTGAGCAGTTTTGAAACACTCTGTCTGTAGGTAATGCAACTGGACATTCGTAGCGCTAAGTGGGTAATAGTGGAAAAAAGAATATGTTCAAATATACACTACACAGAAGCATTGTATGAAACTTCTTTCTGTTCTGTGCATTCAACTAACAGAGTTGAACCTTACTTTTGATTGAGCCTTTCTGAAACACTCTTTCTGTAGAAACTGCAATTGGACATTCTGAGCGCTAAGAGGCCTCTATTGGGAAAAATAATATCTTCAAATAAAAACTACACAGAAGCATTGTGTGAAACTTATTTCTGATATGTTCATTAAGCTAACAGAGTTAAACCATACTTTTGATTGCGCAGTTCTGAACACTCTTTCTGTAGAAAATGCAAGTGGACATTCGGAGCGCTAAGAGGGTAATAGTGGAAAAAGGAATATATTCAAATATAAACTACACAGTAGCATTCTGTGAAAATTCTTTCTGTTCTGTGCATTCAACTAACAGACTTGAACCTTACTTTTGATTCAGCCGTTCTGAAACACTCTTTCTGTAGAAACTGCAATTGGACATGCTAAGCGCTAAGAGGCCTACATTGGGAAAAAGAATATCTTCAAATAAAAACTACACAGATGCATTCTGTGAAACTTATTTCTGATCTGTAAATTCAGTTAACAGAGATAAAACATATTTTTGATTGAGCAGTTATGAAACACTCTTTTTGTAGAAAATGCAAGTGGAGATTCGGAGCGCTAAGAGGGTAATAGTGGAAAAAGGAATGTCTTCAAATATAAACTACACAGAAT
This sequence comes from Symphalangus syndactylus, assembly GCF_028878055.3. Classification (NCBI taxonomy): domain Eukaryota; kingdom Metazoa; phylum Chordata; class Mammalia; order Primates; family Hylobatidae; genus Symphalangus; species Symphalangus syndactylus. Next base: position 104,558,207 of record NC_072438.2, read on the forward strand.
CATTTGGTGAAACTTCTTTCTGATCTGTGCATTCAGCTAACAGAGTTAAACCATACTTTTGATTGAGGAGATCTGAACACTCTTTCTGTAGAAAATGCAACTGGACATTTGAGCGCTAAGAGCGTAGTAGTGGAAAAAGTAATATATTCAAACATAAACTACACAGAAGCATTCTGTGAAACTTCTTTCTGATCTGAGCATTCAGCTAACAGAGTTAAACCATACTTTTGATTGAGCAGTTTTGAAACACTCTGTCTGTAGAAAATGCAACTGGACATTCGTAGCGCTAAGTGGGTAATAGTGGAAAAAAGAATATGTTCAAATATAAACTACACAGAAGCATTCTGTGAAACTTCTTTCTGTTCTGTGCATTCCACTAACAGAGTTGAACCTTACTTTTGATTGAGCCGTTCTGAAACACTCTTTCTGTAGAAACTGCAATTGGACATTCTGAGCGCTAAGAGGCCTATATTGGGAAAAAGAATGTCTACAAATAAAAACTACAGTGAAGAATTGTGTGAAACTTCTTTCTGTTCTGTTTGTTCAACTAAAAGATTTGAACCTTAGTTTTGATTGAAAGTTCTGAAACACTCTTTCTGTAGAAAATGCAAGTGGAGATTCGGAGCGCTAAGAGGGTAATAGTGGAAAAAGGAATGTCTCCAAATATAAACTACACAGAATCATTCTGTGAAACTTCTTTCTGATCTGTGCATTCAGCTAACAGACTTAAACCATACTTTGGATTGAGCAGATCTGAAGACTCTTTCTGTAGAAAATGCAACTGGACATTTGGAGCGCTAAGAGAGTAGTAGTGGAAAAAGGAATATATTCAAATATAAACTACACAGAAGCATTCTGTGAAACTTCTTTCTGATCTGAGCATTCAGCTAACAGAGTTAAACCATACTTTTGATTGAGCAGTTTTGAAACACTCTGTCTGTAGGTAATGCAACTGGACATTCGTAGCGCTAAGTGGGTAATAGTGGAAAAAAGAATATGTTCAAATATACACTACACAGAAGCATTGTATGAAACTTCTTTCTGTTCTGTGCATTCAACTAACAGAGTTGAACCTTACTTTTGATTGAGCCTTTCTGAAACACTCTTTCTGTAGAAACTGCAATTGGACATTCTGAGCGCTAAGAGGCCTCTATTGGGAAAAATAATATCTTCAAATAAAAACTACACAGAAGCATTGTGTGAAACTTATTTCTGATATGTTCATTAAGCTAACAGAGTTAAACCATACTTTTGATTGCGCAGTTCTGAACACTCTTTCTGTAGAAAATGCAAGTGGACATTCGGAGCGCTAAGAGGGTAATAGTGGAAAAAGGAATATATTCAAATATAAACTACACAGTAGCATTCTGTGAAAATTCTTTCTGTTCTGTGCATTCAACTAACAGACTTGAACCTTACTTTTGATTCAGCCGTTCTGAAACACTCTTTCTGTAGAAACTGCAATTGGACATGCTAAGCGCTAAGAGGCCTACATTGGGAAAAAGAATATCTTCAAATAAAAACTACACAGATGCATTCTGTGAAACTTATTTCTGATCTGTAAATTCAGTTAACAGAGATAAAACATATTTTTGATTGAGCAGTTATGAAACACTCTTTTTGTAGAAAATGCAAGTGGAGATTCGGAGCGCTAAGAGGGTAATAGTGGAAAAAGGAATGTCTTCAAATATAAACTACACAGAATCATTTGGTGAAACTTCTTTCTGATCTGTGCATTCAGCTAACAGATTTAAACCATACTTTTGATTGAGGAGATCTGAACACTCTTTCTGTAGAAAATGCAACTGGACATTTGAGCGCTAAGAGCGTAGTAGTGGAAAAAGTAATATATTCAAACATAAACTACACAGAAGCATTCTGTGAAACTTCTTTCTGATCTGAGCATTCAGCTAACAGAGTTAAACCATACTTTTGATTGAGCAGTTTTGAAACACTCTGTCTGTAGAAAATGCAACTGGACATTCGTAGCGCTAAGTGGGTAATAGTGGAAAAAAGAATATGTTCAAATATAAACTACACAGAAGCATTCTGTGAAACTTCTTTCTGTTCTGTGCATTCCACTAACAGAGTTGAACCTTACTTTTGATTGAGCCGTTCTGAAACACTCTTTCTGTAGAAACTGCAATTGGACATTCTGAGCGCTAAGAGGCCTATATTGGGAAAAAGAATGTCTACAAATAAAAACTACAGTGAAGAATTGTGTGAAACTTCTTTCTGTTCTGTTTGTTCAACTAAAAGATTTGAACCTTAGTTTTGATTGAAAGTTCTGAAACACTCTTTCTGTAGAAAATGCAAGTGGAGATTCGGAGCGCTAAGAGGGTAATAGTGGAAAAAGGAATGTCTCCAAATATAAACTACACAGAATCATTCTGTGAAACTTCTTTCTGATCTGTGCATTCAGCTAACAGACTTAAACCATACTTTGGATTGAGCAGATCTGAAGACTCTTTCTGTAGAAAATGCAACTGGACATTTGGAGCGCTAAGAGAGTAGTAGTGGAAAAAGGAATATATTCAAATATAAACTACACAGAAGCATTCTGTGAAACTTCTTTCTGATCTGAGCATTCAGCTAACAGAGTTAAACCATACTTTTGATTGAGCAGTTTTGAAACACTCTGTCTGTAGGTAATGCAACTGGACATTCGTAGCGCTAAGTGGGTAATAGTGGAAAAAAGAATATGTTCAAATATACACTACACAGAAGCATTGTATGAAACTTCTTTCTGTTCTGTGCATTCAACTAACAGAGTTGAACCTTACTTTTGATTGAGCCTTTCTGAAACACTCTTTCTGTAGAAACTGCAATTGGACATTCTGAGCGCTAAGAGGCCTATATTGGGAAAAATAATATCTTCAAATAAAAACTACACAGAAGCATTGTGTGAAACTTATTTCTGATATGTTCATTAAGCTAACAGAGTTAAACCATACTTTTGATTGCGCAGTTCTGAACACTCTTTCTGTAGAAAATGCAAGTGGACATTCGGAGCGCTAAGAGGGTAATAGTGGAAAAAGGAATATATTCAAATATAAACTACACAGTAGCATTCTGTGAAAATTCTTTCTGTTCTGTGCATTCAACTAACAGACTTGAACCTTACTTTTGATTCAGCCGTTCTGAAACACTCTTTCTGTAGAAACTGCAATTGGACATGCTAAGCGCTAAGAGGCCTACATTGGGAAAAAGAATATCTTCAAATAAAAACTACACAGATGCATTCTGTGAAACTTATTTCTGATCTGTAAATTCAGTTAACAGAGATAAAACATATTTTTGATTGAGCAGTTATGAAACACTCTTTTTGTAGAAAATGCAAGTGGAGATTCGGAGCGCTAAGAGGGTAATAGTGGAAAAAGGAATGTCTTCAAATATAAACTACACAGAATCATTTGGTGAAACTTCTTTCTGATCTGTGCATTCAGCTAACAGAGTTAAACCATACTTTTGATTGAGGAGATCTGAACACTCTTTCTGTAGAAAATGCAATTGGACATTTGAGCGCTAAGAGCGTAGTAGTGGAAAAAGTAATATATTCAAACATAAACTACACAGAAGCATTCTGTGAAACTTCTTTCTGATCTGAGCATTCAGCTAACAGGGTTAAACCATACTTTTGATTGAGCAGTTTTGAAACACTCTGTCTGTAGAAAATGCAACTGGACATTCGTAGCGCTAAGTGGGTAATAGTGGAAAAAAGAATATGTTCAAATATAAACTACACAGAAGCATTGTATGAAACTTCTTTCTGTTCTGTGCATTCAACTAACAGAGTTGAACCTTACTTTTGATTGAGCCGTTCTGAAACACTCTTTCTGTAGAAACTGCAATTGGACATTTTGAGCGCTAGGAGGCCTATATTGGGAAAAAGAATGTCTACAAATAAAAACTACACAGAAGAATTGTGTGAAACTTCTTTCTGTTCTGTTTGTTCAACTAAAAGAGTTGAACCTTAGTTTTGATTGAGCCGTTCTGAAACACTCTTTCTGTAGAAAATGCAAGTGGAGATTCGGACGCTAAGAGGGTAATAGTGGAAAAAGGAATGTCTCCAAATATAAACTACACAGAATCATTCTGTGAAACTTCTTTCTGATCTGTGCATTCAGCTAACAGAGTTAAATCATACTTTGGATTGAGCAGATCTGAAGACTCTTTCTGTAGAAAATGCAACTGGACATTTGGAGCGCTAAGAGAGTACTAGTGGAAAAAGGAATATATTCAAATATAAACTACACAGAAGCATTCTGTGAAACTTCTTTCTGATCTGAGCATTCAGCTAACAGAGTTAAAAGATACTTTTGATTGAGCAGTTTTGAAACACTCTGTCTGTAGAAAATGCAACAGGACATTCGTAGCGCTAAGTTGGTAATAGTGGAAAAAAGAATATGTTCAAATATAAACTACACAGAAGCATTGTATGAAACTTCTTTCTGTTCTGTGCATTCAACTAACAGAGTTGAACCTTACTTTTGATTGAGCCTTTCTGAAACACTCTTTCTGTAGAAACTGCAATTGGACATTCTGAGCGCTAAGAGGCCCCTATTGGGAAAAATAATATCTTCAAATAAAAACTACACAGAAGCATTGTGTGAAACTTATTTCTGATATGTTCATTAAGCTAACAGAGTTAAACCATACTTTTGATTGCGCAGTTCTGAACACTCTTTCTGTAGAAAATGCAAGTGGACATTCGGAGCGCTAAGAGGTTAATAGTGGAAAAAGGAATATATTCAAATATAAACTACACAGTAGCATTCTGTGAAAATTCTTTCTGTTCTGTGCATTCAACTAACAGAGTTGAACCTTACTTTTGATTGAGCCGTTCTGAAACACTCTTTCTGTAGAAACTGCAATTAGACATGCTAAGCGCTAAGAGGCCTACATTGGGAAAAAGAATATCTTCAAATAAAAACTACACAGATGCATTCTGTGAAACATATTTCTGATCTGTAAATTCAGTTAACAGAGATAAAACATATTTTTGATTGAGCAGTTATGAAACACTCTTTTTGTAGAAAATGCAAGTGGAGATTCGGAGCGCTAAGAGGGTAATAGTGGAAAAAGGAATGTCTTCAAATATAAACTACACAGAATCATTCGGTGAAACTTCTTTCTGATCTGTGCATTCAGCTAACAGAGTTAAACCATACTTTTGATTGAACAGATCTGAACACTCTTTCTGTAGAAAATGCAACTGGACATTTGGAGCGCTAAGAGCGTAGTAGTGGAAAAAGGAATATATTCAAATATAAACAACACAGAAGCATTCTGTGAAACTTCTTTCTGATCTGAGCATTCAGCTAACAGAGTTAAACCATACTTTTGATTGAGCAGTTTTGAAACACTCTGTCTGTAGAAAATGCAGCTGGACATTCGTAGCGCTAAGTGGGTATAGTGGAAAAAAGAATATGTTCAAATATAAACTACACAGAAGCATTGAATGAAACTTCTTTCTGTTCTGTGCATTCAACTAACAGAGTTGAACCTTACTTTTGATTGAGCCGTTCTGAAACACTCTTTCTGTAGAAACTGCAATTGGACATTCTGAGCGCTAGGAGGCCTATATTGGGAAAAATAATGTCTACAAATAAAAACTACACAGAAGAATTGTGTGAAACTTCTTTCTGTTCTGTTTGTTCAACTAAAAGAGTTGAACCTTAGTTTTGATTGAGCCGTTCTGAAACACTCTTTCTGTAGAAAATGCAAGTGGAGATTCGGAGCGCTAAGAGGGTAATAGTGGAAAAAGGAATGTCTCCAAATATAAACTACACAGAATCATTCTGTGAAACTTCTTTCTGATCTGTGCATTCAGCTAACAGAGTTAAACCATACTTTGGATTGAGCAGATCTGAAGACTCTTTCTGTAGAAAATGCAACTGGACATTTGGAGCGCTAAGAGAGTAGTAGTGGAAAAAGGAATATATTCAAATATAAACTACACAGAAGCATTCTGTGAAACTTCTTTCTGATCTGAGCATTCAGCTAACAGAGTTAAACCATACTTTTGATTGAGCAAGTTTGAAACACTCTGTCTGTAGAAAATGCAACTGGACATTCGTAGCGCTAAGTGGGTAATAGTGGAAAAAAGAATATGTTCAAATATAAACTACACAGAAGCATTCTGTGAAACTTCTTGCTGTTCTGTGCATTCAACTAACAGAGTTGAACCTTACTTTTGATTGAGCCGTTCTGAAACACTCTTTCTGTAGAAACTGCAATTGGACATTCTGAGCGCTAAGAGGCCTATATTGGGAAAAAGAATGTCTACAAATAAAAACTACACAGAAGAATTGTGTGAAACTTCTTTCTGTTCTGTTTGTTCAACTAAAAGAGTTGAACCTTAGTTGTGATTGAGCTGTTCTGAAACACTCTTTCTGTAGAAAATGCAAGTGGAGATTCGGAGCGCTAAGTGGGTAATAGTGGAAAAAGGAATGTCTCCAAATATAAACTACACAGAATCATTCTGTGAAACTTCTTTCTGATCTGTGCATTCAGCTAACAGAGTTAAAACATACTTTTGATTGAGCAGATCTGAACACTCTTTCTGTAGAAAATGCAACTGGACATTTGGAGCGCTAATAGAGTAGTAGTGGAAAAAGGAATATATTCAAATATAAACTACACAGAAGCATTCTGTGAAACTTCTTTCTGATCTGAGCATTCAGCTAACAGAGTTAAACCATAATTTTGATTGAGCAGTTTTGAAACACTCTGTCTGTAGAAAATGCAACTGGACATTCGTAGCGCTAAGTGGGTAATAGTGGAGAAAAGAATATGTTCAAATATAAACTACACAGAAGCATTGTATGAAACTTCTTTCTGTTCTGTGCATTCAACTAACAGAGTTGAACCTTAATTTTGATTGAGCCTTTCTGAAACACTCTTTCTGTAGAAACTGCAATTGGACATTCTGAGCGCTAAGAGGCCTCTATTGGGAAAAATAATATCTTCAAATAAAAACTACACGGAATCATTGTGTGAAACTTATTTCTGATATGTTCATTAAGCTAACAGAGTTAAACCATACTTTTGATTGCGCAGTTCTGAACACTCTTTCTGTAGAAAATGCAAGTGGACATTCGGAGTGCTAAGAGGGTAATAGTGGAAAAAGGAATATATTCAAATATAAACTACACAGTAGCATTCTGTGAAAACTCTTACTGTTCTGTGCATTCAGCTAACAGAGTTGAACCTTACTTTTGATTGAGCCGTTCTGAAACACTCTTTCTGTAGAAACTGCAATTGGACATGCTAAGCGCTAAGAGGCCTACATTGGGAAAAAGAATATCTTAAAATAAAAACTACACAGATGCATTCTGTGAAACTTATTTCTGATCTGTAAATTCAGTTAACGGAGATAAAACATATTTTTGAATGAGCAGTTATGAAACACTCTTTTTGTAGAAAATGCAAGTGGAGATTCGGAGCGCTAAGAGGGTAATAGTGGAAAAAGTAATGTCTTCAAATATAAACTACACAGAATCATTCGGTGAAACTTCTTTCTGATCTGTGCATTCAGCTAACAGAGTTAAACCATACTTTTGATTGAGCAGATCTGAACACTCTTTCTGTAGAAAATGCAACTGGACATTTGGAGCGCTAAGAGCGTAGTAGTGGAAAAAGGAATATATTCAAATATAAACTACACAGTAGCATTCTGTGAAAACCCTTTCTGTTCTGTGCATTCAGCTAACAGAGTTGAACCTTACTTTTGATTGAGCCGTTCTGAAACACTCTTTCTGTAGAAACTGCAATTGGACATGCTAAGCGCTAAGAGGCCTACATTGGGAAAAAGAATATCTTGAAATAAAAACTACACAGATGCATTCTGTGAAACTTATTTCTGATATGTAAATTCAGTTAACAGAGATAAAACATATTTTTGATTGAACAGTTATGAAACACTCTTTTTGTAGAAAATGCAAGTGTAGATTCGGAGCGCTAAGAGGGTAATAGTGGAAAAAGGAATGTCTTCAAATATAAACTACACAGAATCATTCGGTGAAACTTCTTTCTGATCTGTGAATTCAGCTAACAGAGTTAAACCATACTTTTGATTTAGCAGATCTGAACACTCTTTCTGTAGAAAATGCAACTGGACATTTGGAGCGCTAAGAGCGTAGTAGTGGAAAAAGGAATATATTCAAATATAAACTACACAGAAGCATTCTGTGAAACTTCTTTCTGATCTGAGCATTCAGCTAACAGAGTTAAACCATACTTTTCACTGAGCAGTTTTGAAACACTCTGTCTGTAGAAAATGCAACTGGATATTCGTAGCGCTAAGTGGGTAATAGTGGAAAAAAGAATATGTTCAAATATAAACTACACAGAAGCATTGTATGAAACTTCTTTCTGTTCTGTGCATTCAACTAACAGAGTTGAACCTTACTTTTGATTGAGCCATTCTGAAACACTCTTTCTGTAGAAACTGCAATTGGACATTCTGAGCGCTAAGAGGCCTATATTGGGAAAAAGAATGTCTACAAATAAAAACTACATAGAAGAATTGTGTGAAACTACTTTCTGTTCTGTTTGTTCAACTAAAAGAGTAGAACCTTTGTTTTGATTGAGCCGTTCTGAAACACTCTTTCTGTAGAAAATGCAAGTGGAGATTCGGAGCGCTAAGAGGGTAATAGTGGAAAAAGGAATGTCTCCAAATATAAACTACACAGAATCATTCCGTGAAACTTCTTTCTGATCTGTGCATTCAGCTAACAGATTTAAACCATACTTTTGATTGAGCAGATCTGAACACTCTTTCTGTAGAAAATGCAACTGGACATTTGGAGCGCTAAGAGAGTAGTAGTGGAAAAAGGAATATATTCAAATATAAACTACACAGAAGCATTCTGTGAAACTACATTCTGATCTGAGCATTCAGCTAACAGAGTTAAACCATACTTTTGATTGAGCAGTTTTGAAACACTCTGTCTGTAGAAAATGCAACTGGACATTCGTAGCGCTAAGTGGGTAATAGTGGAAAAAAGAATATGTTCAAATATAAACTACACAGAATCATTGTATGAAACTTCTTTCTGTTCTGCGCATTCAACTAACAGAGTTGAACCTTACTTTTGATTGAGCCTTTCTGAAACACTCTTTCTGTAGAAACTGCAATTAGACATTCTGAGCGCTAAGAGGCCTCTATTGGGAAAAATAATATCTTCAAATAAAAACTACACAGAAGCATTGTGTGAAACTTATTTCTGATATGTTCATTAAGCTAACAGAGTTAAACCATACTTTTGATTGCGCAGTTCTGAACACTCTTTCTGTGGAAAATGCAAGTGGACATTCGGAGCGCTAAGAGGGTAATAGTGGAAAAAGGAATATATACAAATATAAACTACACAGTAGCATTCTGTGAAAACTCTTACTGTTCTGTGCATTCAGCTAACAGAGTTGAACCTTACTTTTGATTGAGCCGTTCTGAAACACTCTTTCTGTAGAAACTGCAATTGGACATGCTAAGCGCTAAGAGGCCTACATTGGGAAAAAGAATATCTTCAAATAAAAACTACACAGATGCATTCTGTGAAACTTATTTCTGATCTGTAAATTCAGTTAACAGAGATAAAACATATTTTTGATTGAGCAGTTATGAAACACTCTTTTTGTAGAAAATGCAAGTGGAGATTCGGAGCGCTAAGAGGGTAATAGTGGAAAAAGGAATGTCTTCAAATATAAACTACACAGAATCATTCGGTGAAACTTCTTTCTGATCTGTGCATTCAGCTAACAGAGTTAAACCATACTTTTGATTGAGCAGATCTGAACACTCTTTCTGTAGAAAATGCAACTGGACATTTGGAGCGCTAAGAGCGTAGTAGTGGAAAAAGGAATATATTCAAATATAAACTACACAGAAGCATTCTGTGAAACTTCTTTCTGATCTGAGCATTCAGCTAACTGAGTTAAACCATACATTTGATTGAGTAGTTTTGAAACACTCTGTCTGTAGAAAATGCAACTGGACATTCGTAGCGCTAAGTGGGTAATAGTGGAAAAAAGAATATGTTCAAATATAAACTACACAGAAGCATTCTGTGAAACATCTTGCTGTTCTGTGCATTCAACTAACAGAGTTGAACCTTACTTTTGATTGAGCCGTTCTGAAACACTCTTTCTGTAGAAACTGCAATTGGACATTCTGAGCGCTAAGAGGCCTATATTGGGCAAAAGAATGCCTACAAATAAAAACTACACAGAAGAATTGTGTGAAACTTCTTTCTGTTCTGTTTGTTCAACTAAAAGAGTTGAACCTTAGTTTTGATTGAGCCGTTCTGAAACACTCTTTCTGTAGAAAATGCAAGTGGAGATTCGGAGCGCTAAGAGGGTAATAGTGGAAAAAGGAATGTCTCCAAATATAAACTACACAGAATCATTCTGTGAAACTTCTTTCTGATCTGTGCATTCAGCTAAAAGAGTTAAACCATACTTTTCATTGAGCAGATCTGAACACTCTTTCTGTAGAAAATGCAACTGGACATTTGGAACGCTAAGAGAGTAGTAGTGGAAAAAGAAATATATTCAAATATAAACTACACAGAAGCATTCTGTGAAACTTCTTTCTGATCTGAGCATTCAGCAAATAGAGTTAAACCATACTTTTGATTGAGCAGTTTTGAAACACTCTGTCTGTAGAAAATGCAATTGGACATTCGTAGCGCTAAGTGGGTAATAGTGGAGAAAAGAATATGTTCAAATATAAACTACACAGAAGCATTGTATGAAACTTCTTTCTGTTCTGTGCATTCAACTAACAGAGTTGAACCTTACTTTTGATTGAGCCTTTCTGAAACACTCTTTCTGTAGAAACTGCAATTGGACATTCTGAGCGCTAAGAGGCCTCTATTGGGAAAAATAATATCTTCAAATAAAAACTACACAGAAGCATTGTGTGAAACTTATTTCTGATATGTTCATTAAGCTAACAGAGTTAAACCATACTTTTGATTGCGCAGTTCTGAACACTCTTTCTGTAGAAAATGCAAGTGGACATTCGGAGCGCTAAGAGGGTAATAGTGGAAAAAGGAATATATTCAAATATAAACTACACAGTAGCATTCTGTGAAAACTCTTACTGTTCTGTGCATTCAGCTAACAGAGTTGAACCTTACTTTTGATTGAGCCGTTCTGAAACCCTCTTTCTGTAGAAACTGCAATTGGACATGCTAAGCGCTAAGAGGCCTACATTGGGAAAAAGAATATCTTCAAATAAAAACTACACAGATGCATTCTGTGAAACTTATTTCTGATCTGTAAATTCAGTTAACAGAGATAAAACATATTTTTGATTGAGCAGTTATGAAACACTCTTTCTGTAGATAATGCAAGTGGAGATTCGGAGCGCTAAGAGGGTAATAGTGGAAAAAGGAATATATTCAAATATAAACTACACAGTAGCATTCTGTGAAAACTCTTTCTGTTCTGTGCATTCAGCTAACAGAGTTGAACCTTACTTTTGATTGAGCCGGTCTGAAACACTCTTTCTGTAGAAACTGCAATTGGACATGCTAAGCGCTAAGAAGCCTACATTGGGAAAAAGAATATCTTGAAATAAAAACTACACAGATGCATTCTGTGAAACTTATTTCTGATATGTAAATTCGGTTAACAGAGATAAAACATATTTTTGAGTGAACAGTTATGAAACACTCTTTTTGTAGAAAATGCAAGTGGAGATTCGGAGCGCTAAGAGGGTAATAGTGGAAAAAGGAATGTCTTCAAATATAAACTACACAGAATCATTCGGTGAAACTTCTTTCTGATCTGTGAATTCAGCTAACAGAGTTAAACCATACTTTTGATTTAGCAGATCTGAACACTCTTTCTGTAGAAAATGCAACTGGACATTTGGAGCGCTAAGAGCGTAGTAGTGGAAAAAGGAATATATTCAAATATAAACTACACAGAAGCATTCTGTGAAACTTCTTTCTGATCTGAGCATTCAGCTAACAGAGTTAAACCATACTTTTCACTGAGCAGTTTTGAAACACTCTGTCTGTAGAAAATGCAACTGGATATTCGTAGCGTTTAGTGGGTAATAGTGGAAAAAAGAATATGTTCAAATATAAACTACACAGAAGCATTGTATGAAACTTCTTTCTGTTCTGTGCATTCAACTAACAGAGTTGAACCTTACTTTTGATTGAGCCATTCTGAAACACTCTTTCTGTAGAAACTGCAATTGGACATTCTGAGCGCTAAGAGGCCTATATTGGGAAAAAGAATGTCTACAAATAAAAACTACACAGAAGAATTGTGTGAAACTACTTTCTGTTCTGTTTGTTCAACTAAAAGAGTAGAACCTTTGTTTTGATTGAGCCGTTCTGAAACACTCTTTCTGTAGATAATGCAAGTGGAGATTCGGAGCGCTAAGAGGGTAATAGTGGAAAAAGGAATGTCTCCAAATATAAACTACACAGAATCATTCCGTGAAACTTCTTTCTGATCTGTGCATTCAGCTAACAGAGTTAAACCATACTTTTGATTGAGCAGATCTGAACACTCTTTCTGTAGAAAATGCAACTGGACATTTGGAGCGCTAAGAGAGTAGTAGTGGAAAAAGGAATATATTCAAATATAAACTACACAGAAGCATTCTGTGAAACTTCTTTCTGATCTGAGCATTCAGCTAACAGAGTTAAACCATACTTTTGATTGAGCAGTTTTGAAACTCTCTGTCTGTAGAAAATGCAACTTGACATTCGTAGCGCTAAGTGGGTAATAGTGGAAAAAAGAATATGTTCAAATATAAACTACACAGAAGCATTGTATGAAACTTCTTTCTGTTCTGCGCATTCAACTAACAGAGTTGAACCTTACTTTTGATTGAGCCTTTCTGAAACACTCTTTCTGTAGAAACTGCAATTGGACATTCTGAGCGCTAAGAGGCCTCTATTGGGAAAAATAATATCTTCAAATAAAAACTACACAGAAGCATTGTGTGAAACTTATTTCTGATATGTTCATTAAGCTAACAGAGTTAAACCATACTTTTGATTGCGCAGTTCTGAACACTCTTTCTGTAGAAAATGCAAGTGGACATTCGGAGCGCTAAGAGGGTAATAGTGGAAAAAGGAATATATTCAAATATAAACTACACAGTAGCATTCTGTGAAAACTCTTACTGTTCTGTGCATTCAGCTAACAGAGTTGAACCTTACTTTTGATTGAGCCGTTCTGAAACACTCTTTCTGTAGAAACTGCAATTGGACATGCTAAGCGCTAAGAGGCCTACATTGGGAAAAAGAATATCTTCAAATAAAAACTACACAGATGCATTCTGTGAAACTTATTTCTGATCTGTAAATTCAGTTAACAGAGATAAAACATATTTTTGATTGAGCAGTTATGAAACACTCTTTTTGTAGAAAATGCAAGTGGAGATTCGGAGCGCTAAGAGGGTAATAGTGGAAAAAGGAATGTCTTCAAATATAAACTACACAGAATCATTCAGTGAAACTTCTTTCTGATCTGTGCATTCAGCTAACAGAGTTAAACCATACTTTTGATTGAGCAGATCTGAACACTCTTTCTGTAGAAAATGCAACTGGACATTTGGAGCGCTAAGAGCGTAGTAGTGGAAAAAGGAATATATTCAAATATAAACTACACAGAAGCATTCTGTGAAACTTCTTTCTGATCTGAGCATTCAGCTAACAGAGTTAAACCATACTTTTGATTGAGCAATTTTGAAACACTCTGTCTGTAGAAAATGCAACTGGACATTCGTAGCGCTAAGTGGGTAATAGTGGAAAAAAGAATATGTTCAAATATAAACTACACAGAAGCATTCTGTGAAACTTCTTGCTGTTCTGTGCATTCAACTAACAGAGTTGAACCTTACTTTTGATTGAGCCGTTCTGAAACACTCTTTCTGTAGAAACTGCAATTGGACATTCTGAGCGCTAAGAGGCCTATATTGGGAAAAAGAATGTCTACAAATAAAAACTACACAGAAGAATTGTGTGAAACTTCTTTCTGTTCTGTTTGTTCAACTAAAAGATTTGAACCTTAGTTTTGATTGAGCCGTTCTGAAACACTCTTTCTGTAGAAAATGCAAGAGGAGATTCGGAGCACTAAGAGGGTAATAGTGGAAAAAGGAATGTCTCCAAATATAAACTACACAGAATCATTCTGTGAAACTTCTTTCTGATCTGTGCATTCAGCTAACAGAGTTAAACCATACTTTTGATTCAGCAGATCTGAACACTCTTTCTGTAGAAAATGCAACTGGACATTTGGAGCGCTAAGAGAGTAGTAGTGGAAAAAGGAATATATTCAAATATAAACTACACAGAAGCATTCTGTGAAACTTCTTTCTGATCTGAGCTTTCAGCTAACAGAGTTAAACCATAATTTTGATTGAGCAGTTTTGAAACACTCTGTCTGTAGAAAATGCAACTGGACATTCGTAGCGCTAAGTGGGTAATAGTGGAGAAAAGAATATGTTCAAATATAAACTACACAGAAGCATTGTATGAAACTTCTTTCTGTTCTGTGCATTCAACTAACAGAGTTGAACCTTACTTTTGATTGAGCCTTTCTGAAACACTCTTTCTGTAGAAACTGCAATTGGACATTCTGAGCGCTAAGAGGCCTCTATTGGGAAAAATAATATCTTCAAATAAAAACTACACAGAAGCATTGTGTGAAACTTATTTCTGATATGTTCATTAAGCTAACAGAGTTAAACCATACTTTTGATTGCGCAGTTCTGAACACTCTTTCTGTAGAAAATGCAAGTGGACATTCGGAGCGCTAAGAGGGTAATAGTGGAAAAAGGAATATATTCAAATATAAACTACACAGTAGCATTCTGTGAAAATTCTTTCTGCTCTGTGCATTCAACTAACAGAGTTGAACCTTACTTTTGATTGAGCCGTTCTGAAACACTCTTTCTGTAGAAACTGCAATTGGACATGCTAAGCGCTAAGAGGCCTACATTGGGAAAAAGAATATCTTCAAATAAAAACTACACAGATGCATCCTGTGAAACTTATTTCTGATCTGTAAATTCAGTTAACAGAGATAAAACATATTTTTGATTGAGCAGTTATGAAACACTCTTTTTGTAGAAAATGCAAGTGGAGATACGGAGCGCTAAGTGGGTAATAGTGGAAAAAGGAATGTCTTCAAATATAAACTACACAGAATCATTCGGTGAAACTTCTTTCTGATCTGTGCATTCAGCTAACAGTGTTAAACCATACTTTTGATTGAGCAGATCTGAACACTCTTTCTGTAGAAAATGCAACTGGACATTTGGAGCGCTAAGAGCGTAGTAGTGGAAAAAGGAATATATTCAAATATAAACTACACAGAAGCATTCTGTGAAACTTCTTTCTGATCTGAGCATTCAGCTAACAGAGTTAAACCATACTTTTCACTGAGCAGTTTTGAAACACTCTGTCTGTAGAAAATGCAACTGGACATTCGTAGCGCTAAGTGGGTAATAGTGGAAAAAAGAATATGTTCAAATATAAACTACACAGAAGCATTGTATGAAACTTCTTTCTGTTCTGTGCATTCAACTAACAGAGTTGAACCTTACTTTTGATTGAGCCGTTCTGAAACACTCTTTCTGTAGAAACTGCAATTGGACATTCTGAGCGCTAAGAGGCCTATATTGGGAAAAAGAATGCCCAGAAATAAAAACTACCCAGAAGAATTGCGTGAAACTTCTTTCTGTTCTGTTTTTTCAACTAAAAGAGTTGAACCTTAGTTTTGATTGAGCCGTTCTGAAACACTCTTTCTGTAGAAAATGCAAGTGGAGATTCGGAGCGCTGAGAGGGTAATAGTGGAAAAAGGAATGTCTCCAAATATAAACTACACAGAATCATTCTGTGAAACTTCTTTCTGATCTGTGCATTCAGCTAACAGATTTAAACCATACTTTTGATTGAGCAGATCTGAACACTCTTTATGTAGAAAATGCAACTGGACATTTGGAGCGCTAGGAGAGTAGCAGTGGAAAAAGGAATATATTCAAATATAAACTACACAGAAGCATTCTGTGAAACTTCTTTCTGATCTGAGCATTCAGATAATAGAATTAAAACATACTTTTGATTGAGCAGTTTTGAAACACTCTGTCTGTAGAAAATGCAACTGGACATTCGTAGCGCTAAGTGGGTAATAGTGGAGAAAAGAATATGTTCAAATATAAACTACACAGAAGCATTGTATGAAACTTCTTTCTGTTCTGTGCATTCAACTAACAGAGTTGAACCTTACTTTGATTGATCCTTTCTGAAACACTCTTTCTGTAGAAACTGCAATTGGACATTCTGAGCGCTAAGAGGCCTCTATTGGGAAAAAAAATATCTTCAAATAAAAACTACACAGAAGCATTGTGTGAAACTTATTTCTGATATGTTCATTAAGCTAACAGAGTTAAACCATACTTTTGATTGCGCAGTTCTGAACACTCTTTATGTAGAAAATGCAAGTGGACATTCGGAGCGCTAAGAGGGTAATAGTGGAAAAAGGAATATATTCAAATATAAACTACACAGTAGCATTCTGTGAAAACTCTTACTGTTCTGTGCATTCAGCTAACAGAGTTGAACCTTACTTTTGATTGAGCCGTTCTGAAACACTCTTTCTGTAGAAACTGCAATTGGACATGCTAGGCGCTAAGAGGCCTACACGGGGAAAAACAATATCTTCAAATAAAAACTACACAGATGCATTCTGTGAAACTTATTTCTGATCTGTAAATTCAGTTAACGGAGATAAAACATATTTTTGATTGAGCAGTTATGAAACACTCTTTTTGTAGAAAATGCAAGTGGAGATTCGGAGCGCTAAGAGGGTAATAGTGGAAAAAGGAATGTCTTCAAATATAAACTACACAGAATCATTCGGTGAAACTTCTTTCTGATCTGTGCATTCAGCTAAAAGAGTTAAACCATACTTTTGATTGAGCAGATCTGAACACTCTTTCTGTAGAAAATGCAACTGGACATTTGGAGCGCTAAGAGCGTAGTAGTGGAAAAAGGAATATATTCAAATATAAACTACACAGTAGCATTCTGTGAAAACCCTTTCTGTTCTGTGCATTCAGCTAACAGAGTTGAACCTTACTTTTGATTGAGCCGTTCTGAAACTCTCTTTCTGTAGAAACTGCAATTGGACATGCTAAGCGCTAAGAGGCCTACATTGGGAAAAATAATATCTTCAAATAAAAACTACACAGATGCATTCTGTGCAACTTATTTCTGATCTGTAAATTCAGTTAACAGAGATAAAACATATTTTTCATTGAGCAGTTATGAAACACTCTTTTTGTAGAAAATGCAAGTGGAGATTCGGAGCGCTAAGAGGGTAATAGTGGAAAAAGGAATGTCTTCAAATATAAACTACACAGAATCATTCGGTGAAACTTCTTTCTGATCTGTGCATTCAGCTAACAGAGTTAAACCATGCTTTTGATTGAGCAGATCTGAACACTCTTTCTGTTGAAAATGCAACTGGACATTTGGAGCGCTAAGAGCGTATTAGTGGAAAAAGGAATATATTCAAATATAAACTACACAGAAGCATTCTGTGAAACTTCTTTCTGATCTGAGCATTCAGCTAACAGAGTTAAACCATACTTTTGATTGAGCAAATTTGAAACACTCTGTCTGTAGAAAATGCAACTGGACATTCGTAGCGCTAAGTGGGTAATAGTGGAAAAAAGAATATGTTCAAATATAAACTACACAGAAGCATTCTGTGAAACTTCTTGCTGTTCTGTGCATTCAACTAACAGAGTTGAACCTTACTTTTGATTGAGCCGTTCTGAAACACTCTTTCTGTAGAAACTGCAATTGGACATTCTGAGCGCTAAGAGGCCTATATTGGGAAAAAGAATGTCTACAAATAAAAACTACACAGAAGAATTGTGTGAAATTTCTTTCTGTTCTGTTTGTTCAACTAAAAGAGTTGAACCTTAGTTTTGATTGAGCCGTTCTGAAACACTCTTTCTGTAGAAAATGCAAGTGGAGATTCGGAGCACTAAGAGGGTAATAGTGGAAAAAGGAATGTCTCCAAATATAAACTACACAGAATCATTCTGTGAAACTTCTTTCTGATCTGTGCATTCAGCTAACAGAGTTAAACCATACTTTTGATTCAGCAGATCTGAACACTCTTTCTGTAGAAAATGCAACTGGACATTTGGAGCGCTAAGAGAGTAGTAGTGGAAAAAGGAATATATTCAAATATAAACTACACAGAAGCATTCTGTGAAACTTCTTTCTGATCTGAGCTTTCAGCTAACAGAGTTAAACCATAATTTTGATTGAGCAGTTTTGAAACACTCTGTCTGTAGAAAATGCAACTGGACATTCGTAGCGCTAAGTGGGTAATAGTGGAGAAAAGAATATGTTCAAATATAAACTACACAGAAGCATTGTATGAAACTTCTTTCTGTTCTGTGCATTCAACTAACAGAGTTGAACCTTACTTTTGATTGAGCCTTTCTGAAACACTCTTTCTGTAGAAACTGCAATTGGACATTCTGAGCGCTAAGAGGCCTCTATTGGGAAAAATAATATCTTCAAATAAAAACTACACAGAAGCATTGTGTGAAACTTATTTCTGATATGTTCATTAAGCTAACAGAGTTAAACCATACTTTTGATTGCGCAGTTCTGAACACTCTTTCTGTAGAAAATGCAAGTGGACATTCGGAGCGCTAAGAGGGTAATAGTGGAAAAAGGAATATATTCAAATATAAACTACACAGTAGCATTCTGTGAAAACTCTTACTGTTCTGTGCATTCAGCTAACAGAGTTGAACCTTACTTTTGATTGAGCCGTTCTGAAACACTCTTTCTGTAGAAACTGCAATTGGACATGCTAAGCGCTAAGAGGCCTACATTGGGAAAAAGAATATCTTCAAATAAAAACTACACAGATGCATTCTGTGAAACTTATTTCTGATCTGTAAATTCAGTTAACAGAGATAAAACATATTTTTGATTGAGCAGTTATGAAACACTCTTTTTGTAGAAAATGCAAGTGGAGATTCGGAGCGCTAAGAGGGTAATAGTGGAAAAAGGAATGTCTTCAAATATAAACTACACAGAATCATTCAGTGAAACTTCTTTCTGATCTGTGCATTCAGCTAACAGAGTTAAACCATACTTTTGATTGAGCAGATCTGAACACTCTTTCTGTAGAAAATGCAACTGGACATTTGGAGCGCTAAGAGCGTAGTAGTGGAAAAAGGAATATATTCAAATATAAACTACACAGAAGCATTCTGTGAAACTTCTTTCTGATCTGAGCATTCAGCTAACAGAGTTAAACCATACTTTTGATTGAGCAATTTTGAAACACTCTGTCTGTAGAAAATGCAACTGGACATTCGTAGCGCTAAGTGGGTAATAGTGGAAAAAAGAATATGTTCAAATATAAACTACACAGAAGCATTCTGTGAAACTTCTTGCTGTTCTGTGCATTCAACTAACAGAGTTGAACCTTACTTTTGATTGAGCCGTTCTGAAACACTCTTTCTGTAGAAACTGCAATTGGACATTCTGAGCGCTAAGAGGCCTATATTGGGAAAAAGAATGTCTACAAATAAAAACTACACAGAAGAATTGTGTGAAACTTCTTTCTGTTCTGTTTGTTCAACTAAAAGATTTGAACCTTAGTTTTGATTGAGCCGTTCTGAAACACTCTTTCTGTAGAAAATGCAAGAGGAGATTCGGAGCACTAAGAGGGTAATAGTGGAAAAAGGAATGTCTCCAAATATAAACTACACAGAATCATTCTGTGAAACTTCTTTCTGATCTGTGCATTCAGCTAACAGAGTTAAACCATACTTTTGATTCAGCAGATCTGAACACTCTTTCTGTAGAAAATGCAACTGGACATTTGGAGCGCTAAGAGAGTAGTAGTGGAAAAAGGAATATATTCAAATATAAACTACACAGAAGCATTCTGTGAAACTTCTTTCTGATCTGAGCTTTCAGCTAACAGAGTTAAACCATAATTTTGATTGAGCAGTTTTGAAACACTCTGTCTGTAGAAAATGCAACTGGACATTCGTAGCGCTAAGTGGGTAATAGTGGAGAAAAGAATATGTTCAAATATAAACTACACAGAAGCATTGTATGAAACTTCTTTCTGTTCTGTGCATTCAACTAACAGAGTTGAACCTTACTTTTGATTGAGCCTTTCTGAAACACTCTTTCTGTAGAAACTGCAATTGGACATTCTGAGCGCTAAGAGGCCTCTATTGGGAAAAATAATATCTTCAAATAAAAACTACACAGAAGCATTGTGTGAAACTTATTTCTGATATGTTCATTAAGCTAACAGAGTTAAACCATACTTTTGATTGCGCAGTTCTGAACACTCTTTCTGTAGAAAATGCAAGTGGACATTCGGAGCGCTAAGAGGGTAATAGTGGAAAAAGGAATATATTCAAATATAAACTACACAGTAGCATTCTGTGAAAATTCTTTCTGCTCTGTGCATTCAACTAACAGAGTTGAACCTTACTTTTGATTGAGCCGTTCTGAAACACTCTTTCTGTAGAAACTGCAATTGGACATGCTAAGCGCTAAGAGGCCTACATTGGGAAAAAGAATATCTTCAAATAAAAACTACACAGATGCATCCTGTGAAACTTATTTCTGATCTGTAAATTCAGTTAACAGAGATAAAACATATTTTTGATTGAGCAGTTATGAAACACTCTTTTTGTAGAAAATGCAAGTGGAGATACGGAGCGCTAAGTGGGTAATAGTGGAAAAAGGAATGTCTTCAAATATAAACTACACAGAATCATTCGGTGAAACTTCTTTCTGATCTGTGCATTCAGCTAACAGTGTTAAACCATACTTTTGATTGAGCAGATCTGAACACTCTTTCTGTAGAAAATGCAACTGGACATTTGGAGCGCTAAGAGCGTAGTAGTGGAAAAAGGAATATATTCAAATATAAACTACACAGAAGCATTCTGTGAAACTTCTTTCTGATCTGAGCATTCAGCTAACAGAGTTAAACCATACTTTTCACTGAGCAGTTTTGAAACACTCTGTCTGTAGAAAATGCAACTGGACATTCGTAGCGCTAAGTGGGTAATAGTGGAAAAAAGAATATGTTCAAATATAAACTACACAGAAGCATTGTATGAAACTTCTTTCTGTTCTGTGCATTCAACTAACAGAGTTGAACCTTACTTTTGATTGAGCCGTTCTGAAACACTCTTTCTGTAGAAACTGCAATTGGACATTCTGAGCGCTAAGAGGCCTATATTGGGAAAAAGAATGCCCAGAAATAAAAACTACCCAGAAGAATTGCGTGAAACTTCTTTCTGTTCTGTTTTTTCAACTAAAAGAGTTGAACCTTAGTTTTGATTGAGCCGTTCTGAAACACTCTTTCTGTAGAAAATGCAAGTGGAGATTCGGAGCGCTGAGAGGGTAATAGTGGAAAAAGGAATGTTTCCAAATATAAACTACACAGAATCATTCTGTGAAACTTCTTTCTGATCTGTGCATTCAGCTAACAGATTTAAACCATACTTTTGATTGAGCAGATCTGAACACTCTTTATGTAGAAAATGCAACTGGACATTTGGAGCGCTAGGAGAGTAGCAGTGGAAAAAGGAATATATTCAAATATAAACTACACAGAAGCATTCTGTGAAACTTCTTTCTGATCTGAGCATTCAGATAATAGAATTAAAACATACTTTTGATTGAGCAGTTTTGAAACACTCTGTCTGTAGAAAATGCAACTGGACATTCGTAGCGCTAAGTGGGTAATAGTGGAGAAAAGAATATGTTCAAATATAAACTACACAGAAGCATTGTATGAAACTTCTTTCTGTTCTGTGCATTCAACTAACAGAGTTGAACCTTACTTTGATTGATCCTTTCTGAAACACTCTTTCTGTAGAAACTGCAATTGGACATTCTGAGCGCTAAGAGGCCTCTATTGGGAAAAAAAATATCTTCAAATAAAAACTACACAGAAGCATTGTGTGAAACTTATTTCTGATATGTTCATTAAGCTAACAGAGTTAAACCATACTTTTGATTGCGCAGTTCTGAACACTCTTTATGTAGAAAATGCAAGTGGACATTCGGAGCGCTAAGAGGGTAATAGTGGAAAAAGGAATATATTCAAATATAAACTACACAGTAGCATTCTGTGAAAACTCTTACTGTTCTGTGCATTCAGCTAACAGAGTTGAACCTTACTTTTGATTGAGCCGTTCTGAAACACTCTTTCTGTAGAAACTGCAATTGGACATGCTAAGCGCTAAGAGGCCTACACGGGGAAAAACAATATCTTCAAATAAAAACTACACAGATGCATTCTGTGAAACTTATTTCTGATCTGTAAATTCAGTTAACGGAGATAAAACATATTTTTGATTGAGCAGTTATGAAACACTCTTTTTGTAGAAAATGCAAGTGGAGATTCGGAGCGCTAAGAGGGTAATAGTGGAAAAAGGAATGTCTTCAAATATAAACTACACAGAATCATTCGGTGAAACTTCTTTCTGATCTGTGCATTCAGCTAAAAGAGTTAAACCATACTTTTGATTGAGCAGATCTGAACACTCTTTCTGTAGAAAATGCAACTGGACATTTGGAGCGCTAAGAGCGTAGTAGTGGAAAAAGGAATATATTCAAATATAAACTACACAGTAGCATTCTGTGAAAACCCTTTCTGTTCTGTGCATTCAGCTAACAGAGTTGAACCTTACTTTTGATTGAGCCGTTCTGAAACTCTCTTTCTGTAGAAACTGCAATTGGACATGCTAAGCGCTAAGAGGCCTACATTGGGAAAAATAATATCTTCAAATAAAAACTACACAGATGCATTCTGTGCAACTTATTTCTGATCTGTAAATTCAGTTAACAGAGATAAAACATATTTTTCATTGAGCAGTTATGAAACACTCTTTTTGTAGAAAATGCAAGTGGAGATTCGGAGCGCTAAGAGGGTAATAGTGGAAAAAGGAATGTCTTCAAATATAAACTACACAGAATCATTCGGTTAAACTTCTTTCTGATCTGTGCATTCAGCTAACAGAGTTAAACCATGCTTTTGATTGAGCAGATCTGAACACTCTTTCTGTTGAAAATGCAACTGGACATTTGGAGCGCTAAGAGCGTATTAGTGGAAAAAGGAATATATTCAAATATAAACTACACAGAAGCATTCTGTGAAACTTCTTTCTGATCTGAGCATTCAGCTAACAGAGTTAAACCATACTTTTGATTGAGCAAATTTGAAACACTCTGTCTGTAGAAAATGCAACTGGACATTCGTAGCGCTAAGTGGGTAATAGTGGAAAAAAGAATATGTTCAAATATAAACTACACAGAAGCATTCTGTGAAACTTCTTGCTGTTCTGTGCATTCAACTAACAGAGTTGAACCTTACTTTTGATTGAGCCGTTCTGAAACACTCTTTCTGTAGAAACTGCAATTGGACATTCTGAGCGCTAAGAGGCCTATATTGGGAAAAAGAATGTCTACAAATAAAAACTACACAGAAGAATTGTGTGAAATTTCTTTCTGTTCTGTTTGTTCAACTAAAAGAGTTGAACCTTAGTTTTGATTGAGCCGTTCTGAAACACTCTTTCTGTAGAAAATGCAAGTGGAGATTCGGAGCACTAAGAGGGTAATAGTGGAAAAAGGAATGTCTCCAAATATAAACTACACAGAATCATTCTGTGAAACTTCTTTCTGATCTGTGCATTCAGCTAACAGAGTTAAACCATACTTTTGATTCAGCAGATCTGAACACTCTTTCTGTAGAAAATGCAACTGGACATTTGGAGCGCTAAGAGAGTAGTAGTGGAAAAAGGAATATATTCAAATATAAACTACACAGAAGCATTCTGTGAAACTTCTTTCTGATCTGAGCTTTCAGCTAACAGAGTTAAACCATAATTTTGATTGAGCAGTTTTGAAACACTCTGTCTGTAGAAAATGCAACTGGACATTCGTAGCGCTAAGTGGGTAATAGTGGAGAAAAGAATATGTTCAAATATAAACTACACAGAAGCATTGTATGAAACTTCTTTCTGTTCTGTGCATTCAACTAACAGAGTTGAACCTTACTTTTGATTGAGCCTTTCTGAAACACTCTTTCTGTAGAAACTGCAATTGGACATTCTGAGCGCTAAGAGGCCTCTATTGGGAAAAATAATATCTTCAAATAAAAACTACACAGAAGCATTGTGTGAAACTTATTTCTGATATGTTCATTAAGCTAACAGAGTTAAACCATACTTTTGATTGCGCAGTTCTGAACACTCTTTCTGTAGAAAATGCAAGTGGACATTCGGAGCGCTAAGAGGGTAATAGTGGAAAAAGGAATATATTCAAATATAAACTACACAGTAGCATTCTGTGAAAATTCTTTCTGCTCTGTGCATTCAACTAACAGAGTTGAACCTTACTTTTGATTGAGCCGTTCTGAAACACTCTTTCTGTAGAAACTGCAATTGGACATGCTAAGCGCTAAGAGGCCTACATTGGGAAAAAGAATATCTTCAAATAAAAACTACACAGATGCATCCTGTGAAACTTATTTCTGATCTGTAAATTCAGTTAACAGAGATAAAACATATTTTTGATTGAGCAGTTATGAAACACTCTTTTTGTAGAAAATGCAAGTGGAGATACGGAGCGCTAAGTGGGTAATAGTGGAAAAAGGAATGTCTTCAAATATAAACTACACAGAATCATTCGGTGAAACTTCTTTCTGATCTGTGCATTCAGCTAACAGTGTTAAACCATACTTTTGATTGAGCAGATCTGAACACTCTTTCTGTAGAAAATGCAACTGGACATTTGGAGCGCTAAGAGCGTAGTAGTGGAAAAAGGAATATATTCAAATATAAACTACACAGAAGCATTCTGTGAAACTTCTTTCTGATCTGAGCATTCAGCTAACAGAGTTAAACCATACTTTTCACTGAGCAGTTTTGAAACACTCTGTCTGTAGAAAATGCAACTGGACATTCGTAGCGCTAAGTGGGTAATAGTGGAAAAAAGAATATGTTCAAATATAAACTACACAGAAGCATTGTATGAAACTTCTTTCTGTTCTGTGCATTCAACTAACAGAGTTGAACCTTACTTTTGATTGAGCCGTTCTGAAACACTCTTTCTGTAGAAACTGCAATTGGACATTCTGAGCGCTAAGAGGCCTATATTGGGAAAAAGAATGCCCAGAAATAAAAACTACCCAGAAGAATTGCGTGAAACTTCTTTCTGTTCTGTTTTTTCAACTAAAAGAGTTGAACCTTAGTTTTGATTGAGCCGTTCTGAAACACTCTTTCTGTAGAAAATGCAAGTGGAGATTCGGAGCGCTGAGAGGGTAATAGTGGAAAAAGGAATGTTTCCAAATATAAACTACACAGAATCATTCTGTGAAACTTCTTTCTGATCTGTGCATTCAGCTAACAGATTTAAACCATACTTTTGATTGAGCAGATCTGAACACTCTTTATGTAGAAAATGCAACTGGACATTTGGAGCGCTAGGAGAGTAGCAGTGGAAAAAGGAATATATTCAAATATAAACTACACAGAAGCATTCTGTGAAACTTCTTTCTGATCTGAGCATTCAGATAATAGAATTAAAACATACTTTTGATTGAGCAGTTTTGAAACACTCTGTCTGTAGAAAATGCAACTGGACATTCGTAGCGCTAAGTGGGTAATAGTGGAGAAAAGAATATGTTCAAATATAAACTACACAGAAGCATTGTATGAAACTTCTTTCTGTTCTGTGCATTCAACTAACAGAGTTGAACCTTACTTTGATTGATCCTTTCTGAAACACTCTTTCTGTAGAAACTGCAATTGGACATTCTGAGCGCTAAGAGGCCTCTATTGGGAAAAAAAATATCTTCAAATAAAAACTACACAGAAGCATTGTGTGAAACTTATTTCTGATATGTTCATTAAGCTAACAGAGTTAAACCATACTTTTGATTGCGCAGTTCTGAACACTCTTTATGTAGAAAATGCAAGTGGACATTCGGAGCGCTAAGAGGGTAATAGTGGAAAAAGGAATATATTCAAATATAAACTACACAGTAGCATTCTGTGAAAACTCTTACTGTTCTGTGCATTCAGCTAACAGAGTTGAACCTTACTTTTGATTGAGCCGTTCTGAAACACTCTTTCTGTAGAAACTGCAATTGGACATGCTAAGCGCTAAGAGGCCTACACTGGGAAAAACAATATCTTCAAATAAAAACTACACAGATGCATTCTGTGAAACTTATTTCTGATCTGTAAATTCAGTTAACGGAGATAAAACATATTTTTGATTGAGCAGTTATGAAACACTCTTTTTGTAGAAAATGCAAGTGGAGATTCGGAGCGCTAAGAGGGTAATAGTGGAAAAAGGAATGTCTTCAAATATAAACTACACAGAATCATTCGGTGAAACTTCTTTCTGATCTGTGCATTCAGCTAAAAGAGTTAAACCATACTTTTGATTGAGCAGATCTGAACACTCTTTCTGTAGAAAATGCAACTGGACATTTGGAGCGCTAAGAGCGTAGTAGTGGAAAAAGGAATATATTCAAATATAAACTACACAGTAGCATTCTGTGAAAACCCTTTCTGTTCTGTGCATTCAGCTAACAGAGTTGAACCTTACTTTTGATTGAGCCGTTCTGAAACTCTCTTTCTGTAGAAACTGCAATTGGACATGCTAAGCGCTAAGAGGCCTACATTGGGAAAAATAATATCTTCAAATAAAAACTACACAGATGCATTCTGTGCAACTTATTTCTGATCTGTAAATTCAGTTAACAGAGATAAAACATATTTTTCATTGAGCAGTTATGAAACACTCTTTTTGTAGAAAATGCAAGTGGAGATTCGGAGCGCTAAGAGGGTAATAGTGGAAAAAGGAATGTCTTCAAATATAAACTACACAGAATCATTCGGTGAAACTTCTTTCTGATCTGTGCATTCAGCTAACAGAGTTAAACCATGCTTTTGATTGAGCAGATCTGAACACTCTTTCTGTTGAAAATGCAACTGGACATTTGGAGCGCTAAGAGCGTATTAGTGGAAAAAGGAATATATTCAAATATAAACTACACAGAAGCATTCTGTGAAACTTCTTTCTGATCTGAGCATTCAGCTAACAGAGTTAAACCATACTTTTGATTGAGCAAATTTGAAACACTCTGTCTGTAGAAAATGCAACTGGACATTCGTAGCGCTAAGTGGGTAATAGTGGAAAAAAGAATATGTTCAAATATAAACTACACAGAAGCATTCTGTGAAACTTCTTGCTGTTCTGTGCATTCAACTAACAGAGTTGAACCTTACTTTTGATTGAGCCGTTCTGAAACACTCTTTCTGTAGAAACTGCAATTGGACATTCTGAGCGCTAAGAGGCCTATATTGGGAAAAAGAATGTCTACAAATAAAAACTACACAGAAGAATTGTGTGAAATTTCTTTCTGTTCTGTTTGTTCAACTAAAAGAGTTGAACCTTAGTTTTGATTGAGCCGTTCTGAAACACTCTTTCTGTAGAAAATGCAAGTGGAGATTCGGAGCACTAAGAGGGTAATAGTGGAAAAAGGAATGTCTCCAAATATAAACTACACAGAATCATTCTGTGAAACTTCTTTCTGATCTGTGCATTCAGCTAACAGAGTTAAACCATACTTTTGATTCAGCAGATCTGAACACTCTTTCTGTAGAAAATGCAACTGGACATTTGGAGCGCTAAGAGAGTAGTAGTGGAAAAAGGAATATATTCAAATATAAACTACACAGAAGCATTCTGTGAAACTTCTTTCTGATCTGAGCTTTCAGCTAACAGAGTTAAACCATAATTTTGATTGAGCAGTTTTGAAACACTCTGTCTGTAGAAAATGCAACTGGACATTCGTAGCGCTAAGTGGGTAATAGTGGAGAAAAGAATATGTTCAAATATAAACTACACAGAAGCATTGTATGAAACTTCTTTCTGTTCTGTGCATTCAACTAACAGAGTTGAACCTTACTTTTGATTGAGCCTTTCTGAAACACTCTTTCTGTAGAAACTGCAATTGGACATTCTGAGCGCTAAGAGGCCTCTATTGGGAAAAATAATATCTTCAAATAAAAACTACACAGAAGCATTGTGTGAAACTTATTTCTGATATGTTCATTAAGCTAACAGAGTTAAACCATACTTTTGATTGCGCAGTTCTGAACACTCTTTCTGTAGAAAATGCAAGTGGACATTCGGAGCGCTAAGAGGGTAATAGTGGAAAAAGGAATATATTCAAATATAAACTACACAGTAGCATTCTGTGAAAATTCTTTCTGCTCTGTGCATTCAACTAACAGAGTTGAACCTTACTTTTGATTGAGCCGTTCTGAAACACTCTTTCTGTAGAAACTGCAATTGGACATGCTAAGCGCTAAGAGGCCTACATTGGGAAAAAGAATATCTTCAAATAAAAACTACACAGATGCATCCTGTGAAACTTATTTCTGATCTGTAAATTCAGTTAACAGAGATAAAACATATTTTTGATTGAGCAGTTATGAAACACTCTTTTTGTAGAAAATGCAAGTGGAGATACGGAGCGCTAAGTGGGTAATAGTGGAAAAAGGAATGTCTTCAAATATAAACTACACAGAATCATTCGGTGAAACTTCTTTCTGATCTGTGCATTCAGCTAACAGTGTTAAACCATACTTTTGATTGAGCAGATATGAACACTCTTTCTGTAGAAAATGCAACTGGACATTTGGAGCGCTAAGAGCGTAGTAGTGGAAAAAGGAATATATTCAAATATAAACTACACAGAAGCATTCTGTGAAACTTCTTTCTGATCTGAGCATTCAGCTAACAGAGTTAAACCATACTTTTCACTGAGCAGTTTTGAAACACTCTGTCTGTAGAAAATGCAACTGGACATTCGTAGCGCTAAGTGGGTAATAGTGGAAAAAAGAATATGTTCAAATATAAACTACACAGAAGCATTGTATGAAACTTCTTTCTGTTCTGTGCATTCAACTAACAGAGTTGAACCTTACTTTTGATTGAGCCGTTCTGAAACACTCTTTCTGTAGAAACTGCAATTGGACATTCTGAGCGCTAAGAGGCCTATATTGGGAAAAAGAATGCCCAGAAATAAAAACTACCCAGAAGAATTGCGTGAAACTTCTTTCTGTTCTGTTTTTTCAACTAAAAGAGTTGAACCTTAGTTTTGATTGAGCCGTTCTGAAACACTCTTTCTGTAGAAAATGCAAGTGGAGATTCGGAGCGCTGAGAGGGTAATAGTGGAAAAAGGAATGTTTCCAAATATAAACTACACAGAATCATTCTGTGAAACTTCTTTCTGATCTGTGCATTCAGCTAACAGATTTAAACCATACTTTTGATTGAGCAGATCTGAACACTCTTTATGTAGAAAATGCAACTGGACATTTGGAGCGCTAGGAGAGTAGCAGTGGAAAAAGTAATATATTCAAATATAAACTACACAGAAGCATTCTGTGAAACTTCTTTCTGATCTGAGCATTCAGATAATAGAATTAAAACATACTTTTGATTGAGCAGTTTTGAAACACTCTGTCTGTAGAAAATGCAACTGGACATTCGTAGCGCTAAGTGGGTAATAGTGGAGAAAAGAATATGTTCAAATATAAACTACACAGAAGCATTGTATGAAACTTCTTTCTGTTCTGTGCATTCAACTAACAGAGTTGAACCTTACTTTGATTGATCCTTTCTGAAACACTCTTTCTGTAGAAACTGCAATTGGACATTCTGAGCGCTAAGAGGCCTCTATTGGGAAAAAAAATATCTTCAAATAAAAACTACACAGAAGCATTGTGTGAAACTTATTTCTGATATGTTCATTAAGCTAACAGAGTTAAACCATACTTTTGATTGCGCAGTTCTGAACACTCTTTATGTAGAAAATGCAAGTGGACATTCGGAGCGCTAAGAGGGTAATAGTGGAAAAAGGAATATATTCAAATATAAACTACACAGTAGCATTCTGTGAAAACTCTTACTGTTCTGTGCATTCAGCTAACAGAGTTGAACCTTACTTTTGATTGAGCCGTTCTGAAACACTCTTTCTGTAGAAACTGCAATTGGACATGCTAAGCGCTAAGAGGCCTACACTGGGAAAAACAATATCTTCAAATAAAAACTACACAGATGCATTCTGTGAAACTTATTTCTGATCTGTAAATTCAGTTAACGGAGATAAAACATATTTTTGATTGAGCAGTTATGAAACACTCTTTTTGTAGAAAATGCAAGTGGAGATTCGGAGCGCTAAGAGGGTAATAGTGGAAAAAGGAATGTCTTCAAATATAAACTACACAGAATCATTCGGTGAAACTTCTTTCTGATCTGTGCATTCAGCTAAAAGAGTTAAACCATACTTTTGATTGAGCAGATCTGAACACTCTTTCTGTAGAAAATGCAACTGGACATTTGGAGCGCTAAGAGCGTAGTAGTGGAAAAAGGAATATATTCAAATATAAACTACACAGTAGCATTCTGTGAAAACCCTTTCTGTTCTGTGCATTCAGCTAACAGAGTTGAACCTTACTTTTGATTGAGCCGTTCTGAAACTCTCTTTCTGTAGAAACTGCAATTGGACATGCTAAGCGCTAAGAGGCCTACATTGGGAAAAATAATATCTTCAAATAAAAACTACACAGATGCATTCTGTGCAACTTATTTCTGATCTGTAAATTCAGTTAACAGAGATAAAACATATTTTTCATTGAGCAGTTATGAAACACTCTTTTTGTAGAAAATGCAAGTGGAGATTCGGAGCGCTAAGAGGGTAATAGTGGAAAAAGGAATGTCTTCAAATATAAACTACACAGAATCATTCGGTGAAACTTCTTTCTGATCTGTGCATTCAGCTAACAGAGTTAAACCATGCTTTTGATTGAGCAGATCTGAACACTCTTTCTGTTGAAAATGCAACTGGACATTTGGAGCGCTAAGAGCGTATTAGTGGAAAAAGGAATATATTCAAATATAAACTACACAGAAGCATTCTGTGAAACTTCTTTCTGATCTGAGCATTCAGCTAACAGAGTTAAACCATACTTTTGATTGAGCAAATTTGAAACACTCTGTCTGTAGAAAATGCAACTGGACATTCGTAGCGCTAAGTGGGTAATAGTGGAAAAAAGAATATGTTCAAATATAAACTACACAGAAGCATTCTGTGAAACTTCTTGCTGTTCTGTGCATTCAACTAACAGAGTTGAACCTTACTTTTGATTGAGCCGTTCTGAAACACTCTTTCTGTAGAAACTGCAATTGGACATTCTGAGCGCTAAGAGGCCTATATTGGGAAAAAGAATGTCTACAAATAAAAACTACACAGAAGAATTGTGTGAAATTTCTTTCTGTTCTGTTTGTTCAACTAAAAGAGTTGAACCTTAGTTTTGATTGAGCCGTTCTGAAACACTCTTTCTGTAGAAAATGCAAGTGGAGATTCGGAGCACTAAGAGGGTAATAGTGGAAAAAGGAATGTCTCCAAATATAAACTACACAGAATCATTCTGTGAAACTTCTTTCTGATCTGTGCATTCAGCTAACAGAGTTAAACCATACTTTTGATTCAGCAGATCTGAACACTCTTTCTGTAGAAAATGCAACTGGACATTTGGAGCGCTAAGAGAGTAGTAGTGGAAAAAGGAATATATTCAAATATAAACTACACAGAAGCATTCTGTGAAACTTCTTTCTGATCTGAGCTTTCAGCTAACAGAGTTAAACCATAATTTTGATTGAGCAGTTTTGAAACACTCTGTCTGTAGAAAATGCAACTGGACATTCGTAGCGCTAAGTGGGTAATAGTGGAGAAAAGAATATGTTCAAATATAAACTACACAGAAGCATTGTATGAAACTTCTTTCTGTTCTGTGCATTCAACTAACAGAGTTGAACCTTACTTTTGATTGAGCCTTTCTGAAACACTCTTTCTGTAGAAACTGCAATTGGACATTCTGAGCGCTAAGAGGCCTCTATTGGGAAAAATAATATCTTCAAATAAAAACTACACAGAAGCATTGTGTGAAACTTATTTCTGATATGTTCATTAAGCTAACAGAGTTAAACCATACTTTTGATTGCGCAGTTCTGAACACTCTTTCTGTAGAAAATGCAAGTGGACATTCGGAGCGCTAAGAGGGTAATAGTGGAAAAAGGAATATATTCAAATATAAACTACACAGTAGCATTCTGTGAAACTTCTTTCTGTTCTGTGCATTCAACTAACAGAGTTGAACCTTACTTTTGATTGAGCCGTTCTGAAACACTCTTTCTGTAGAAACTGCAATTGGACATTCTGAGCGCTAAGAGGCCTATATTGGGAAAAAGAATGCCCAGAAATAAAAACTACCCAGAAGAATTGCGTGAAACTTCTTTCTGTTCTGTTTTTTCAACTAAAAGAGTTGAACCTTAGTTTTGATTGAGCCGTTCTGAAACACTCTTTCTGTAGAAAATGCAAGTGGAGATTCGGAGCGCTGAGAGGGTAATAGTGGAAAAAGGAATGTTTCCAAATATAAACTACACAGAATCATTCTGTGAAACTTCTTTCTGATCTGTGCATTCAGCTAACAGATTTAAACCATACTTTTGATTGAGCAGATCTGAACACTCTTTATGTAGAAAATGCAACTGGACATTTGGAGCGCTAGGAGAGTAGCAGTGGAAAAAGGAATATATTCAAATATAAACTACACAGAAGCATTCTGTGAAACTTCTTTCTGATCTGAGCATTCAGATAATAGAATTAAAACATACTTTTGATTGAGCAGTTTTGAAACACTCTGTCTGTAGAAAATGCAACTGGACATTCGTAGCGCTAAGTGGGTAATAGTGGAGAAAAGAATATGTTCAAATATAAACTACACAGAAGCATTGTATGAAACTTCTTTCTGTTCTGTGCATTCAACTAACAGAGTTGAACCTTACTTTGATTGATCCTTTCTGAAACACTCTTTCTGTAGAAACTGCAATTGGACATTCTGAGCGCTAAGAGGCCTCTATTGGGAAAAAAAATATCTTCAAATAAAAACTACACAGAAGCATTGTGTGAAACTTATTTCTGATATGTTCATTAAGCTAACAGAGTTAAACCATACTTTTGATTGCGCAGTTCTGAACACTCTTTATGTAGAAAATGCAAGTGGACATTCGGAGCGCTAAGAGGGTAATAGTGGAAAAAGGAATATATTCAAATATAAACTACACAGTAGCATTCTGTGAAAACTCTTACTGTTCTGTGCATTCAGCTAACAGAGTTGAACCTTACTTTTGATTGAGCCGTTCTGAAACACTCTTTCTGTAGAAACTGCAATTGGACATGCTAAGCGCTAAGAGGCCTACACTGGGAAAAACAATATCTTCAAATAAAAACTACACAGATGCATTCTGTGAAACTTATTTCTGATCTGTAAATTCAGTTAACGGAGATAAAACATATTTTTGATTGAGCAGTTATGAAACACTCTTTTTGTAGAAAATGCAAGTGGAGATTCGGAGCGCTAAGAGGGTAATAGTGGAAAAAGGAATGTCTTCAAATATAAACTACACAGAATCATTCGGTGAAACTTCTTTCTGATCTGTGCATTCAGCTAAAAGAGTTAAACCATACTTTTGATTGAGCAGATCTGAACACTCTTTCTGTAGAAAATGCAACTGGACATTTGGAGCGCTAAGAGCGTAGTAGTGGAAAAAGGAATATATTCAAATATAAACTACACAGTAGCATTCTGTGAAAACCCTTTCTGTTCTGTGCATTCAGCTAACAGAGTTGAACCTTACTTTTGATTGAGCCGTTCTGAAACTCTCTTTCTGTAGAAACTGCAATTGGACATGCTAAGCGCTAAGAGGCCTACATTGGGAAAAATAATATCTTCAAATAAAAACTACACAGATGCATTCTGTGCAACTTATTTCTGATCTGTAAATTCAGTTAACAGAGATAAAACATATTTTTCATTGAGCAGTTATGAAACACTCTTTTTGTAGAAAATGCAAGTGGAGATTCGGAGCGCTAAGAGGGTAATAGTGGAAAAAGGAATGTCTTCAAATATAAACTACACAGAATCATTCGGTGAAACTTCTTTCTGATCTGTGCATTCAGCTAACAGAGTTAAACCATGCTTTTGATTGAGCAGATCTGAACACTCTTTCTGTTGAAAATGCAACTGGACATTTGGAGCGCTAAGAGCGTATTAGTGGAAAAAGGAATATATTCAAATATAAACTACACAGAAGCATTCTGTGAAACTTCTTTCTGATCTGAGCATTCAGCTAACAGAGTTAAACCATACTTTTGATTGAGCAAATTTGAAACACTCTGTCTGTAGAAAATGCAACTGGACATTCGTAGCGCTAAGTGGGTAATAGTGGAAAAAAGAATATGTTCAAATATAAACTACACAGAAGCATTCTGTGAAACTTCTTGCTGTTCTGTGCATTCAACTAACAGAGTTGAACCTTACTTTTGATTGAGCCGTTCTGAAACACTCTTTCTGTAGAAACTGCAATTGGACATTCTGAGCGCTAAGAGGCCTATATTGGGAAAAAGAATGTCTACAAATAAAAACTACACAGAAGAATTGTGTGAAATTTCTTTCTGTTCTGTTTGTTCAACTAAAAGAGTTGAACCTTAGTTTTGATTGAGCCGTTCTGAAACACTCTTTCTGTAGAAAATGCAAGTGGAGATTCGGAGCACTAAGAGGGTAATAGTGGAAAAAGGAATGTCTCCAAATATAAACTACACAGAATCATTCTGTGAAACTTCTTTCTGATCTGTGCATTCAGCTAACAGAGTTAAACCATACTTTTGATTCAGCAGATCTGAACACTCTTTCTGTAGAAAATGCAACTGGACATTTGGAGCGCTAAGAGAGTAGTAGTGGAAAAAGGAATATATTCAAATATAAACTACACAGAAGCATTCTGTGAAACTTCTTTCTGATCTGAGCTTTCAGCTAACAGAGTTAAACCATAATTTTGATTGAGCAGTTTTGAAACACTCTGTCTGTAGAAAATGCAACTGGACATTCGTAGCGCTAAGTGGGTAATAGTGGAGAAAAGAATATGTTCAAATATAAACTACACAGAAGCATTGTATGAAACTTCTTTCTGTTCTGTGCATTCAACTAACAGAGTTGAACCTTACTTTTGATTGAGCCTTTCTGAAACACTCTTTCTGTAGAAACTGCAATTGGACATTCTGAGCGCTAAGAGGCCTCTATTGGGAAAAATAATATCTTCAAATAAAAACTACACAGAAGCATTGTGTGAAACTTATTTCTGATATGTTCATTAAGCTAACAGAGTTAAACCATACTTTTGATTGCGCAGTTCTGAACACTCTTTCTGTAGAAAATGCAAGTGGACATTCGGAGCGCTAAGAGGGTAATAGTGGAAAAAGGAATATATTCAAATATAAACTACACAGTAGCATTCTGTGAAAATTCTTTCTGCTCTGTGCATTCAACTAACAGAGTTGAACCTTACTTTTGATTGAGCCGTTCTGAAACACTCTTTCTGTAGAAACTGCAATTGGACATGCTAAGCGCTAAGAGGCCTACATTGGGAAAAAGAATATCTTCAAATAAAAACTACACAGATGCATCCTGTGAAACTTATTTCTGATCTGTAAATTCAGTTAACAGAGATAAAACATATTTTTGATTGAGCAGTTATGAAACACTCTTTTTGTAGAAAATGCAAGTGGAGATACGGAGCGCTAAGTGGGTAATAGTGGAAAAAGGAATGTCTTCAAATATAAACTACACAGAATCATTCGGTGAAACTTCTTTCTGATCTGTGCATTCAGCTAACAGTGTTAAACCATACTTTTGATTGAGCAGATCTGAACACTCTTTCTGTAGAAAATGCAACTGGACATTTGGAGCGCTAAGAGCGTAGTAGTGGAAAAAGGAATATATTCAAATATAAACTACACAGAAGCATTCTGTGAAACTTCTTTCTGATCTGAGCATTCAGCTAACAGAGTTAAACCATACTTTTCACTGAGCAGTTTTGAAACACTCTGTCTGTAGAAAATGCAACTGGACATTCGTAGCGCTAAGTGGGTAATAGTGGAAAAAAGAATATGTTCAAATATAAACTACACAGAAGCATTGTATGAAACTTCTTTCTGTTCTGTGCATTCAACTAACAGAGTTGAACCTTACTTTTGATTGAGCCGTTCTGAAACACTCTTTCTGTAGAAACTGCAATTGGACATTCTGAGCGCTAAGAGGCCTATATTGGGAAAAAGAATGCCCAGAAATAAAAACTACCCAGAAGAATTGCGTGAAACTTCTTTCTGTTCTGTTTTTTCAACTAAAAGAGTTGAACCTTAGTTTTGATTGAGCCGTTCTGAAACACTCTTTCTGTAGAAAATGCAAGTGGAGATTCGGAGCGCTGAGAGGGTAATAGTGGAAAAAGGAATGTTTCCAAATATAAACTACACAGAATCATTCTGTGAAACTTCTTTCTGATCTGTGCATTCAGCTAACAGATTTAAACCATACTTTTGATTGAGCAGATCTGAACACTCTTTATGTAGAAAATGCAACTGGACATTTGGAGCGCTAGGAGAGTAGCAGTGGAAAAAGGAATATATTCAAATATAAACTACACAGAAGCATTCTGTGAAACTTCTTTCTGATCTGAGCATTCAGATAATAGAATTAAAACATACTTTTGATTGAGCAGTTTTGAAACACTCTGTCTGTAGAAAATGCAACTGGACATTCGTAGCGCTAAGTGGGTAATAGTGGAGAAAAGAATATGTTCAAATATAAACTACACAGAAGCATTGTATGAAACTTCTTTCTGTTCTGTGCATTCAACTAACAGAGTTGAACCTTACTTTGATTGATCCTTTCTGAAACACTCTTTCTGTAGAAACTGCAATTGGACATTCTGAGCGCTAAGAGGCCTCTATTGGGAAAAAAAATATCTTCAAATAAAAACTACACAGAAGCATTGTGTGAAACTTATTTCTGATATGTTCATTAAGCTAACAGAGTTAAACCATACTTTTGATTGCGCAGTTCTGAACACTCTTTATGTAGAAAATGCAAGTGGACATTCGGAGCGCTAAGAGGGTAATAGTGGAAAAAGGAATATATTCAAATATAAACTACACAGTAGCATTCTGTGAAAACTCTTACTGTTCTGTGCATTCAGCTAACAGAGTTGAACCTTACTTTTGATTGAGCCGTTCTGAAACACTCTTTCTGTAGAAACTGCAATTGGACATGCTAAGCGCTAAGAGGCCTACACTGGGAAAAACAATATCTTCAAATAAAAACTACACAGATGCATTCTGTGAAACTTATTTCTGATCTGTAAATTCAGTTAACGGAGATAAAACATATTTTTGATTGAGCAGTTATGAAACACTCTTTTTGTAGAAAATGCAAGTGGAGATTCGGAGCGCTAAGAGGGTAATAGTGGAAAAAGGAATGTCTTCAAATATAAACTACACAGAATCATTCGGTGAAACTTCTTTCTGATCTGTGCATTCAGCTAAAAGAGTTAAACCATACTTTTGATTGAGCAGATCTGAACACTCTTTCTGTAGAAAATGCAACTGGACATTTGGAGCGCTAAGAGCGTAGTAGTGGAAAAAGGAATATATTCAAATATAAACTACACAGTAGCATTCTGTGAAAACCCTTTCTGTTCTGTGCATTCAGCTAACAGAGTTGAACCTTACTTTTGATTGAGCCGTTCTGAAACTCTCTTTCTGTAGAAACTGCAATTGGACATGCTAAGCGCTAAGAGGCCTACATTGGGAAAAATAATATCTTCAAATAAAAACTACACAGATGCATTCTGTGCAACTTATTTCTGATCTGTAAATTCAGTTAACAGAGATAAAACATATTTTTCATTGAGCAGTTATGAAACACTCTTTTTGTAGAAAATGCAAGTGGAGATTCGGAGCGCTAAGAGGGTAATAGTGGAAAAAGGAATGTCTTCAAATATAAACTACACAGAATCATTCGGTGAAACTTCTTTCTGATCTGTGCATTCAGCTAACAGAGTTAAACCATGCTTTTGATTGAGCAGATCTGAACACTCTTTCTGTTGAAAATGCAACTGGACATTTGGAGCGCTAAGAGCGTATTAGTGGAAAAAGGAATATATTCAAATATAAACTACACAGAAGCATTCTGTGAAACTTCTTTCTGATCTGAGCATTCAGCTAACAGAGTTAAACCATACTTTTGATTGAGCAAATTTGAAACACTCTGTCTGTAGAAAATGCAACTGGACATTCGTAGCGCTAAGTGGGTAATAGTGGAAAAAAGAATATGTTCAAATATAAACTACACAGAAGCATTCTGTGAAACTTCTTTCTGTTCTGTGCATTCAACTAACAGAGTTGAACCTTACTTTTGATTGAGCCCTTCTGAAACACTCTTTCTGTAGAAACTGCAATTGGACATTCTGAGCGCTAAGAGGCCTATATTGGGAAAAAGAATGTCTACAAATAAAAACTACACAGAAGAATTGTGTGAAACTTCTTTCTGTTCTGTTTGTTCAACTAAAAGAGTTGAAACTTAGTTTTGATTGAGCCGTTCTGAAACACTCTTTCTGTAGAAAATGCAAGTGGAGATTCGGAGCAATAAGATGGTAATAGTGGAAAAAGGAATGTCTCCAAATATAAACTACACAGAATCATTCTGTGAAAGTTCTTTCTGATCTGTGCATTCAGCTAACAGAGTTAAACCATACTTTTGATTCAGCAGATCTGAACACTCTTTCTGTAGAAAATGCAACTGGACATTTGGAGCGCTAAGAGAGTAGTAGTGGAAAAAGGAATATATTCAAATATAAACTACACAGAAGCATTCTGTGAAACTTCTTTCTGATCTGAGCATTCAGCTAACAAAGTTAAACCATAATTTTGATTGAGCAGTTTTGAAACACTCTGTCTGTAGAAAATGCAACTGGACATTCGTAGCGCTAAGTGGGTAATAGTGGAGAAAAGAATATGTTCAAATATAAACTACACAGAAGCATTGTATGAAACTTCTTTCTGTTCTGTGCATTCAACTAACAGAGTTGAACCTTACTTTTGATTGAGCCTTTCTGAAACACTCTTTCTGTAGAAACTGCAATTGGACATTCTGAGCGCTAAGAGGCCTCTATTGGGAAAAATAATATCTTCAAATAAAAACTACACAGAAGCATTGTGTGAAACTTATTTCTGATATGTTCATTAAGCTAACAGAGTTAAACCATACTTTTGATTGCGCAGTTCTGAACACTCTTTCTGTAGAAAATGCAAGTGGACATTCGGAGCAATAAGAGGGTAATAGTGGAAAAAGGAATACATTCAAATATAAACTACACAGTAGCATTCTGTGAAAACTCTTTCTGTTCTGTGCATTCAGCTAACAGAGTTGAACCTTACTTTTGATTGAGCCGTTCTGAAACACTCTTTCTGTAGAAACTGCAATTCGTCATGCTAAGCGCTATGAGGCCTACATTGGGAAAAAGAATATCTTCAAATAAAAACTACACAGATGCATTCTGTGAAACTTATTTCTGATCTGTAAATTCAGTTAACAGAGATAAAACATATTTTTGATTGAGCAGTTATGAAACACTCTTTTTGTAGAAAATGCAAGTGGAGATTCGGAGCGCTAAGAGGGTAATAGTGGAAAAAGGAATGTCTTCAAATATAAACTACACAGAATCATTTGGTGAAACTTCTTTCTGATCTGTGCATTCAGCTAACAGAGTTAAACCATACTTTTGATTGAGCAGATCTGAACACTCTTTCTGTAGAAAATGCAACTGGACATTTGGAGCGCTAAGAGCGTAGTAGTGGAAAAAGGAATATATTCAAATATAAACTACACAGAAGCATTCTGTGAAACTTCTTTCTGATCTGAGCATTCAGCTAACAGAGTTAAACCATACTTTTGATTGAGCAGTTTTGAAACACTCTGTCTGTAGAAAATGCAACTGGACATTCGTAGCGCTAAGTTGGTAATAGTGGAAAAAAGAATATGTTAATTATAAACTACACAGAAGCATTCTGTGGAACTTCTTGCTGTTCTCTGCATTCAACAAACAGAGTTGAACCTTACTTTTGATTGAGCCGTTCTGAAACACTCTTTCTGTAGAAACTGCAATTGGACATTCTGAGCGCTAAGAGGCCTATATTGGGAAAAAGAATGTCTACAAATAAAAACTACACAGAAGAATTTTGTGAAACATCTTTCTGTTCTGTTTGTTCAACTAAAAGAGTTGAACCTTAGTTTTGATTGAGCCGTTCTGAAATACGCTTTCTGTAGAAAATGCAAGTGGAGATTAGGAGGCCTAAGAGCGAAATAGTGGAAAAAGGAATGTCTCCAAATATAAACTACACAGAATCATTCTGTGAAACTTCTTTC
This sequence comes from Symphalangus syndactylus, assembly GCF_028878055.3. NCBI lineage: Eukaryota > Metazoa > Chordata > Mammalia > Primates > Hylobatidae > Symphalangus > Symphalangus syndactylus. Next base: position 104,598,669 of record NC_072438.2, read on the forward strand.
TGATCTGTGCATTCAGCTAAAAGAGTTAAACCATACTTTTGATTGAGCAGATCTGAACACTCTTTCTGTAGAAAATGCAACTGGACATTTGGAGCGCTAAGAGAGTAGTAGTGGAAAAAGGAATATATTCAAATATAAACTACACAGAAGCATTGTGTGAAACTTCTTTCTGATCTGAGCATTCAGCTAACAGAGTTAAACCATACTGTTGATTGAGCAGTTTTGAAACACTCTGTCTGTAGAAAATGCAACTGGACATTCGTAGCGCTAAGTGGGTAATAGTGGAGAAAAGAATGTGTTCAAATATAAACTACACAGAAGCATTGTATGAAACTTCTTTCTGTTGTGTGCATTCAACTAACAGAGTTGAACCTTACTTTTGATTGAGCCTTTCTGAAACACTCTTTCTGTAGAAATTGCAATTGGACATTCTGAGCGCTAAGAGGCCTCTATTGGGAAAAATAATATCTTCAAATAAAAACTACACAGAAGCATTGTGTGAAACTTATTTCTGATATGTTCATTAAGCTAACAGAGTTAAACCATACTTTTGATTGCGCATTTCTGAACACTCTTTCTGTAGAAAATGCAAGTGGACATTCGGAGCGCTAAGAGGGTAATAGTGGAAAAAGGAATATATTCAAATATAAACTACACAGTAGCATTCTGTGAAAACTCTTTCTGTTCTGTGCATTCAGCTAACAGAGTTGAACCTTACTTTTGATTGAGCCGTTCTGAAACACTCTTTCTGTAGAAACTGCAATTGGACATGCTAAGCGCTAAGAGGCCTACATTGGGAAAAATTATATCTTCAAATAAAATCTACACAGATGCATTCTGTGAAACTTATTTCTGATCTGTAAATTCAGTTAACAGAGATAAAACATATTTTTGATTGAGCAGTTATGAAACACTCTTTTTGTTGAAAATGCAAGTGGAGATTCGGAGCGCTAAGAGGGTAATAGTGGAAAAAGGAATGTCTTCAAATATAAACTACACAGAATCATTCGGTGAAACTTCTTTCTGATCTGTGCATTCAGCTAACAGAGTTAAACCATACTTTTGATTGAGCAGATCTGAACACACTTTCTGTAGAAAATGCAACTGGACATTTGGAGCGCTAAGAGCGTAGTAGTGGAAAAAGGAATATATTCAAATATAAACTACACAGAAGCATTCTGTGAAACTTCTTTCTGATCTGAGCATTCAGCTAACAGAGTTAAACCATACTTTTGATTGAGCAGTTTTGAAACACTCTGTCTGTAGAAAATGCAACTGGACATTCGTAGCGCTAAGTGGGTAATAGTGGAAAAAAGAATATGTTCAAATATAAACTACACAGAAGCATTCTGTGAAACTTCTTTCTGTTCTGTGCATTCAACTAACAGAGTTGAACATTACTTTTCATTGAGTCGTTCTGAAACACTCTTTCTGTAGAAACTGCAATTGGATATTCTGAGCGCTAAGAGGCCTATATTGCGAAAAAGAATGTCTACAAATAAAAACTACACAGAAGAATTGTGTGAAACTTCTTTCTGTTCTGTTTGTTCAACTAAAAGAGTTGAACCTTAGTTTTGATTGAGCCGTTCTGAAACACTCTTTCTGTAGAAAATGCAAGTGGAGATTCGGAGCGCTAAGAGGGTAATAGTGGAAAAAGGAATGTCTCCAAATATAAACTACACAGAATCATTCTGTGAAACTTCTTTCTGATCTGTGCATTCAGCTAACAGTGTTAAACCATACTTTTGATTGAGCAGATCTGAACACTCTTTCTGTAGAAAATGCAACTGGACATTTGGAGCGCTAAGAGAGTAGTAGTGGAAAAAGGAATATATTCAAATATAAACTACACAGAATCATTCTGTGAAACTTCTTTCTGATCTGAGCATTCAGCTAATAGAGTTAAACCATACTTTTGATTGAGCAGTTTTGAAACACTCTGTCTGTAGAAAATGCAACTGGACATTCGTAGCGCTAAGTGGGTAATAGTGGAGAAAAGAATATGTTCAAATATAAACTACACAGAAGCATTGTATGAAACTTCTTTCTGTTCTGTGCATTCAACTAACAGAGTTGAACCTTACTTTTGATTGAGCCGTTCTGAAACACTCTTTCTGTAGAAACTGTAATTGGACATTCTGAGCGCTAAGAGGCCTCTATTGGGAAAAATAATATCTTCAAATAAAAACTACACAGAAGCATTGTGTGAAACTTATTTCTGATATGTTCATTAAGCTAACAGAGTTAAACCATACTTTTGATTGCGCAGTTCTGAACACTCTTTCTGTAGAAAATGCAAGTGGACATTCGGAGCGCTAAGAGGGTAATAGTGGAAAAAGGAATATATTCAAATATAAACTACACAGTAGCATTCTGTGAAAACTCTTACTGTTCTGTGCATTCAGATAACGGAGTTGAACCTTACTTTTGATTGAGCCGTTCTGAAACACTCTTTCTGTAGAAACTGCAATTGGACATACTAAGCGCTAAGAGGCCTACATTGGGAAAAAGAATATCTTCAAATAAAAACTACACAGATGCATTCTGTGAAATTTATTTCTGATCTGTAAATTCAGTTAACAGAGATAAAACATATTTTTGATTGAGCAGTTATGAAACACTCTTTTTGTAGAAAATGCAAGTGGAGATTCGGAGCGCTAAGAGGGTAATAGTGGAGAAAGGAATGTCTTCAAATATAAACTACACAGAATCATTCGGTGAAACTTCTTTCTGATCTGTGCATTCAGCTAACAGAGTTAAACCATACTTTTGATTGAGCAGATCTGAACACTCTTTCTGTAGAAAATGCAACTGGACATTTGGAGCGCTAAGAGCGTAGTAGTGGAAAAAGGAATATATTCAAATATAAACTACACAGAAGCATTCTGTGAAACTTCTTTCTGATCTGAGCATTCAGCTAACAGAGTTAAACCATACTTTTCACTGAGCAGTTTTGAAACACTCTGTCTGTAGAAAATGCAACTGGACATTCGTAGCGCTAAGTGGGTAATAGTGGAAAAAGAATATGTTCAAATATAAACTACACAGAAGCATTGTATGAAACTTCTTTCTGTTCTGTGCATTCAACTAACAGAGTTGAACCTTACTTTTGATTGAGCCGTTCTGAAACACTCTTTCTGTAGAAACTGCAATTGGACATTCTGAGCGCTAAGAGGCCTATATTGGGAAAAAGAATGTCTACAAATAAAAACTACACAGAAGAATTGTGTGAAACTTCTTTCTGTTCTGTTTGTTCAACTAAAAGAGTTGAACCTTTGTTTTGATTGAGCCGTTCTGAAACACTCTTTCTGTAGAAAATGCAAGTGGAGATTCGGAGCGCTAAGAGGGTAATAGTGGAAAAAGGAATGTCTCCAAATATAAACTACACAGAATCATTCTGTGAAACTTCTTTCTGATCTGTGCATTCAGCTAACAGAGTTAAACCATACTTTTGATTGAGCAGATCTGAACACTCTTTCTGTAGAAAATGCAACTGGACATTTGGAGCGCTAAGAGAGTAGTAGTGGAAAAAGGAATATATTCAAATATAAACTACACAGAAGCATTCTGTGAAACTTCTTTCTGATCTGAGCATTCAGCTAACAGATTTAAACCATACTTTTGATTGAGCAGTTTTGAAACACTCTGTCTGTAGAAAATGCAACTGGACATTCGTAGCGCTAAGTGGGTAATAGTGGAAAAAAGAGTATGTTCAAATATAAACTACACAGAAGCATTGTATGAAACTTCTTTCTGTTCTGTGCATTCAACTAACAGAGTTGAACCTTAGTTTTGATTGAGCCTTTCTGAAACACTCTTTCTGTAGAAACTGCAATTGGACATTCTGAGCGCTAAGAGGCCTCTATTGGGAAAAACAATATCTTCAAATAAAAACTACACAGAAGCATTGTGTGAAACTTATTTCTGATATGTTCATTAAGCTAACAGAGTTAAACCATACTTTTGATTGCGCAGTTCTGAACACTCTTTCTGTAGAAAATGCAAGTGGACATTCGGAGCGCTAAGAGGGTAATAGTGGAAAAAGGAATATATTCAAATATAAACTACACAGTAGCATTCTGTGAAAATCCTTTCTGTTCTGTGCATTCAACTAACAGAGTTGAACCTTACTTTTGATTGAGCCGTTCTGAAACACTCTTTCTGTAGAAACTGCAATTGGACATGCTAAGCGCTAAGAGGCCTACATTGGGAAAAAGAATATCTTCAAATAAAAACTACACAGATGCATTCTGTGAAACTTATTTCTGATCTGTAAATTCAGTTAACAGAGATAAAACATATTTTTGATTGAGCAGTTATGAAACACTCTTTTTGTAGAAAATGCAAGTGGAGATTCGGAGCGCTAAGAGGGTAATAGTGGAAAAAGGAATGTCTTCAAATATAAACTACACAGAATCATTCGGTGAAACTTCTTTCTGATCTGTGCATTCAGCTAACAGTGTTAAACCATACTTTTGATTGAGCAGATCTGAACACTCTTTCTATAGAAAATGCAACTGGACATTTGGAGCGCTAAGAGCGTAGTAGTGGAAAAAGGAATATATTCAAATATAAACCATACAGAAGCATTCTGTGAAACTTCTTTCTGATCTGAGCATTCAGCTAACAGAGCTAAACCATACTTTTCACTGAGCAGTTTTGAAACACTCTGTCTGTAGAAAATGAAACTGGACATTCGTAGCGCTAAGTGGGTAATAGTGGAAAAAAGAATATGTTCAAATATAAACTACACAGAAGCATTGTATGAAACTTCTTTCTGTTCTGTGCATTCAACTAACAGAGTTGAACCTTATTTTGATTGAGCCGTTCTGAAACACTCTTTCTGTAGAAACTACAATTGGACATTCTGAGCGCTAAGAGGCATATATTGGGAAAAAGAATGTCTACAAATAAAAACTACACAGAAGAATTGTGTGAAACTTCTTTCTGATCTGTTTGATCAACTAAAAGAGTTGAACCTCTGTTTTGATTGAGCCGTTCTGAAACACTCTTTCTGTAGAAAATGCAAGTGGAGATTCGGAGCGCTAAGAGGGTAATAGTTGAAAAAGGAATGTCTCCAAATATAAACTACACAGAATCATTCTGTGAAACTTCTTTCTGATCTGTGCATTCAGCTAACAGAGTTAAACCATACTTTTGATTGAGCAGATCTGAACACTCTTTCTGTAGAAAATGCAACTGGACATTTGGAGCGCTAAGAGAGTAGTAGTGGAAAAAGGAATATATTCAAATATAAACTACACAGAAGCATTCTGTGAAACTTCTTTCTGATCTGAGCATTCAGCTAACAGATTTAAACCATACTTTTGATTGAGCAGTTTTGAAACACTCTGTCTGTAGAAAATGCAACTGGACATTCGTAGCGCTAAGTGGGTAATAGTGGAAAAAAGAGTATGTTCAAATATAAACTACTCAGAAGCATTGTATGAAACTTCTTTCTGTTCTGTGCATTCAACTAACAGAGTTGAACCTTAGTTTTGATTGAGCCTTTCTGAAACACTCTTTCTGTAGAAACTGCAATTGGACATTCTGAGCGCTAAGAGGCCTCTATTGGGAAAAATAATATCTTCAAATAAAAACTACACGGAAGCATTGTGTGAAACTTATTTCTGATATGTTCATTAAGCTAACAGAGTTAAACCATACTTTTGATTGCGCAGTTCTGAACACTCTTTCTGTAGAAAATGCAAGTGGACATTCGGAGCGCTAAGAGGGTAATAGTGGAAAAAGGAATATATTCAAATATAAACTACACAGTAGAATTCTGTGAAAATTCTTTCTGTTCTGTGCATTCAACTAACAGAGTTGAACCTTACTTTTGATTGAGCCGTTCTGAAACACTCTTTCTGTAGAAACTGCAATTGGACATGCTAAGCGCTAAGAGGCCTACATTGGGAAAAAGAATATCTTCAAATAAAAACTACACAGATGCATTCTGTGAAACTTATTTCTGATCTGCAAATTCAGTTAACAGAGATAAAACATATTTTTGATTGAGCAGTTATGAAACACTCTTTTTGTAGAAAATGCAAGTGGAGATTCGGAGCGCTAAGTGGGTAATAGTGGAAAAAGGAATGTCTTCAAATATAAACTACACAGAATCATTCGGTGAAACTTCTTTCTGATCTGTGCATTCAGCTAACATAGTTAAACCATACTTTTGATTGAGCAGATCTGAACACTCTTTCTGTAGAAAATGCAACTGGACATTTGGAGCGCTAAGAGCGTAGTAGTGGAAAAAGGAATATATTCAAATATAAACTACACAGAAGCATTCTGTGAAACTTCTTTCTGATCTGAGCATTCAGCTAACAGAGTTAAACCATACTTTTGATTGAGCAGTTTTGAAACACTCTGTCTGTAGAAAATGCAACTGGACATTCGTAGCGCTAAGTGGGTAATAGTGGAAAAAAGAATATGTTCAAATATAAACTACACAGAAGCATTGTATGAAATTTCTTTCTGTTCTGTGCATTCAACTAACAGAGTTGAACCTTACTTTTGATTGAGCCGTTCTGAAACACTCTTTCTGTAGAAACTGCAATTGGACATTCTGAGCGCTAAGAGGCCTATATTGGGAAAAAGAATGTCTACAAATAAAAACTACACAGAAGAATTGTGTGAGACTTCTTTCTGTTCTGTTTGTTCAACTAAAACAGTTGAACATTTGTTTTGATTGAGCCGTTCTGAAACACTCTTTCTGTAGAAAATGCAAGTGGAGATTCGGAGCGCTAAGAGGGTAATAGTGGAAAAAGGAATGTCTCCAAATATAAACTACACAGAATCATTCTGTGAAACTTCTTTCTGATCTGTGCATTCAGCTAACAGAGTTAAACCATACTTTTGATTGAGCAGATCTGAACACTCTTTCTGTAGAAAATGCAACTGGACATTTGGAGCGCTAAGAGAGTAGTAGTGGAAAAAGGAATATATTCAAATATAAACTACACAGAAGCATTTTGTGAAACTTCTTTCTGATCTGAGCATTCAGCTAACAGAGTTAAACCATACTTTTGATTGAGCAGTTTTGAAACACTCTGTCTGTAGAAAATGCAACTGGACATTCGTAGCTCTAAGTATGTAATAGTGGAAAAAAGAGTATGTTCAAATATAAACTACACAGAAGCATTGTATGAAACTTCTTTCTGTTCTGTGCATTCAACTAACAGAGTTGAACCTTAGTTTTGATTGAGCCATTCTGAAACACTCTTTCTGTAGAAACTGCAATTGGACATTCTGAGCGCTAAGAGGCCTCTATTGGGAAAAATAATATCTTCAAATAAAAACTACACAGAAGCATTCTGTGAAACTTATTTCTGATATGTTCATTCAGCTAACAGAGTTAAACCATACTTTTGATTGAGCAGATCTGAACACTCTTTCTGTAGAAAATGTAACTGGACATTTGGAGCGCTAAGAGCGTAGTAGTGGAAAAAGGAATATATTCAAATATAAACTACACAGAAGCATTCTGTGAAACTTCTTTCTGATCTGAGCATTCAGCTAACAGAGTTAAACCATACTTTTCACTGAGCAGTTTTGAAACACTCTGTCTGTAGAAAATGCAACTGGACATTCGTAGCGCTAAGTGGGTAATAGTGGAAAAAAGAATATGTTCAAATATAAACTACACAGAAGCATTGTATGAAACTTCTTTCTGTTCTGTGCATTCAACTAACAGAGTTGAACCTTACTTTTGATTGAGCCGTTCTGAAACACTCTTTCTGTAGAAACTGCAATTGGACATTCTGAGCGCTAAGAGGCCTATATTGGGAAAAAGAATGTCTACAAATAAAAACTACACAGAAGAATTGTGTGAAACTTCTTTCTGTTCTGTTTGTTCAACTAAAAGAGTTGAACCTTAGTTTTGATTGAGCCGTTCTGAAACACTCTTTCTGTAGAAAATGCAAGTGGAGATTCGGAGCGCTAAGAGGGTAATAGTGGAAAAAGGAATGTCTCCAAATATAAACTACACAGAATCATTCTGTGAAACTTCTTTCTGATCTGTGCATTCAGCTAACAGAGTTAAACCATACTTTTGATTGAGCAGATCTGAACACTCTTTCTGTAGAAAATGCAACTGGACATTTGGAGCGCTAAGAGAGTAGTAGTGGAAAAAGGAATATATTCAAATATAAACTACACAGAAGCATTCTGTGAAACTTCTTTCTGATCTGAGCATTCAGCTAACAGAGTTAAACCATACTTTTGATTGAGCAGTTTTGAAACACTCTGTCTGTAGAAAATGCAACTGGACATTCGTAGCGCTAAGTGGGTAATAGTGGAAAAAAGGGTATGTTCAAATATAAACTACACAGAAGCATTGTATGAAACTTCTTTCTGTTCTGTGCATTCAACTAACAGAGTTGAACCTTAGTTTTGATTGAGCCTTTCTGAAACACTCTTTCTGTAGAAACTGCAATTGGACATTCTGAGCGCTAAGAGGCCTCTATTGGGAAAAATAATATCTTCAAATAAAAACTACACAGAAGCATTGTGTGAAACTAATTTCTGATATGTTCATTAAGCTAAAAGAGTTAAACCATACTTTTGATTGCGCAGTTCTGAACACTCTTTCTGTAGAAAATGCAAGTGGACATTCGGAGCGCTAAGAGGGTAATAGTGGAAAAAGGAATATATTCAAATATAAACTACACAGTAGCATTCTGTGAAAATTCTTTCTGTTCTGTGCATTCAACTAACAGAGTTGAACCTTACTTTTGATTGAGCCGTTCTGAAACACTCTTTCTGTAGAAACTGCAATTGGACATGCTAAGCGCTAAGAGGCCTACATTGGGAAAAAGAATATCTTCAAATAAAAACTACACAGATGCATTCTGTGAAACTTATTTCTGATCTGTAAATTCAGATAACAGAGATAAAACATATTTTTGATTGAGCAGTTATGAAACACTCTTTTTGTAGAAAATGCAAGTGGAGATACGGAGCGCTAAGAAGGTAATAGTGGAAAAAGGAATGTCTTCAAATATAAACTACACAGAATCATTCGGTGAAACTTCTTTCTGATCTGTGCATTCAGCTAACAGTGTTAAACCATACTTTTGATTGAGCAGATCTGAACACTCTTTCTGTAGAAAATGCAACTGGACATGTGGAGCGCTAAGAGCGTAGTAGTGGAAAAAGGAATATATTCAAATATAAACTACACAGAAGCATTCTGTGAAACTTCTTTCTGATCTGAGCATTCAGCTAACAGAGTTAAACCATACTTTTCACTGAGCAGTTTTGAAACACTCTGTCTGTAGAAAATGCAACTGGACATTCGTAGCGCTAAGTGGGTAATAGTGGAAAAAAGAATATGTTCAAATATAAACTACACAGAAGCATTGTATGAAACTTCTTTCTGTTCTGTGCATTCAACTAACAGAGTTGAACCTTACTTTTGATTGAGCCGTTCTGAAACACTCTTTCTGTAGAAACTGCAATTGGACATTCTGAGCGCTAAGAGGCCTATATTGGGAAAAAGAATGTCTACAAATAAAAACTACACAGAAGAATTGTGTGAAACTTCTTACTGTTCTGTTTGTTCAACTAAAAGAGTTGAACCTTTGTTTTGATTGAGCCGTTCTGAAACACTCTTTCTGTAGAAAATGCAAGTGGAGATTCGGAGCGCTAAGAGGGTAATAGTGGAAAAAGGAATGTCTCCAAATATAAACTACACAGAATCATTCTGTGAAACTTCTTTCTGATCTGTGCATTCAGCTAACAGAGTTAAACCATACTTTTGATTGAGCAGATCTGAACACTCTTTCTGTAGAAAATGCAACTGGACATTTGGAGCGCTAAGAGAGTAGTAGTGGAAAAAGGAATATATTCAAATATAAACTACACAGAAGCATTCTGTGAAACTTCTTTCTGATCTGAGCATTCAGCTAACAGAGTTAAACCATACTTTTGATTGAGCAGTTTTGAAACACTCTGTCTGTAGAAAATGCAACTGGACATTCGTAGCTCTAAGTATGTAATAGTGGAAAAAAATGTATGTTCAAATATAAACTACACAGAAGCATTGTATGAAACTTCTTTCTGTTCTGTGCATTCAACTAACAGAGTTGAACCTTACTTTTGATTGAGCCGTTCTGAAACACTCTTTCTGTGGAAACTGCAATTGGACATTCTGAGCGCTAAGAGGCCTATATTGGGAAAAAGAATGTCTACAAATAAAAACTACACAGAAGAATTGTGTGAAACTTCTTTCTGTTCTGTTTGTTCAACTAAAAGAGTTGAACCTTTGTTTTGATTGAGCCGTTCTGAAACACTCTTTCTGTAGAAAATGCAAGTGGAGATTCGGAGCGCTAAGAGGGTAATAATGGAAAAAGGAATGTCTCCAAATATAAACTACACAGAATCATTCTGTGAAACTTCTTTCTGATCTGTGCATTCAGCTAACAGAGTTAAACCATACTTTTGATTGAGCAGATCTGAACACTCTTTCTGTAGAAAATGCAACTGGACATTTGGAGCGCTAAGAGAGTAGTAGTGGAAAAAGGAATATATTCAAATATAAACTACACAGAAGCATTCTGTGAAACTTCTTTCTGATCTGAGCATTCAGCTAACAGAGTTAAACCATACTTTTGATTGAGCAGTTTTGAAACACTCTGTTTGTAGAAAATGCAACTGGACATTCGTAGCGCTAAGAGGGTAATAGTGGAAAAAAGAATATGTTCAAATATAAACTACACAGAAGCATTGTATGAAACTTCTTTCTGTTCTGTGCATTCAACTAACAGAGTTGAACCTTAGTTTTGATTGAGCCTTTCTGAAACACTCTTTCTGTAGAAACTGCAATTGGACATTCTGAGCGCTAAGAGGCCTCTATTGGGAAAAATAATATCTTCAAATAAAAACTACACGGAAGCATTGTGTGAAACTTATTTCTGATATGTTCATTAAGCTAACAGAGTTAAACCATACTTTTGATTGCGCAGTTCTGAACACTCTTTCTGTAGAAAATGCAAGTGGACATTCGGAGCGCTAAGAGGGTAATAGTGGAAAAAGGAATATATTCAAATATAAACTACACAGTAGAATTCTGTGAAAATTCTTTCTGTTCTGTGCATTCAACTAACAGAGTTGAACCTTACTTTTGATTGAGCCGTTCTGAAACACTCTTTCTGTAGAAACTGCAATTGGACATGCTAAGCGCTAAGAGGCCTACATTGGGAAAAAGAATATCTTCAAATAAAAACTACACAGATGCATTCTGTGAAACTTATTTCTGATCTGCAAATTCAGTTAACAGAGATAAAACATATTTTTGATTGAGCAGTTATGAAACACCCTTTTTGTAGAAAATGCAAGTGGAGATTCGGAGCGCTAAGTGGGTAATAGTGGAAAAAAGAATGTCTTCAAATATAAACTACACAGAATCATTCGGTGAAACTTCTTTCTGATCTGTGCATTCAGCTAACAGAGTTAAACGATACTTTTGATTGAGCAGATCTGAACACTCTTTCTGTAGAAAATGCAACTGGACATTTGGAGCGCTAAGAGCGTAGTAGTGGAAAAAGGAATATATTCAAATATAAACTACACAGAAGCATTCTGTGAAACTTCATTCTGATCTGAGCATTCAGCTAACAGAATTAAACCATACTTTTGATTGAACAGTTTTGAAACACTCTGTCGGTAGAAAATGCAACTGGACATTCGTAGCGCTAAGTGGGTAATAGTGGAAAAAAGAATATGTTCAAATATAAACTACACAGAAGCATTGTATGAAACTTCTTTCTGTTCTGTGCATTCAACTAACAGAGTTGAACCTTACTTTTGATTGAGCCGTTCTGAAACACTCTTTCTGTAGAAACTGCAATTGGACATTCTGAGCGCTAAGTGGCCTATATTGGGAAAAAGAATGTCTACAAATAAAAACTACACAGAAGAATTTTGTGAAACTTCTTTCTGTTCTGTTTGTTCAACTAAAAGAGTTGAACCTTTGTTTTGATTGAGCCGTTCTGAAACACTCTTTCTGTAGAAAATGCAAGTGGAGATTCGGAGCGCTAAGAGGGTAATAGTGGAAAAAGGAATGTCTCCAAATATAAACTACACAGAATCATTCTGTGAAACTTCTTTCTGATCTGTGCATTCAGCTAACAGAGTTAAACCATACTTTTGATTGAGCAGATCTGAACACTCTTTCTGTAGAAAATGCAACTGGACATTTGGAGCGCTAAGAGAGTAGTAGTGGAAAAAGGAATATATTCAAATATAAACTACACAGAAGCATTCTGTGAAACTTCTTTCTGATCTGAGCTTTCAGCTAACAGAGTTAAACCATACTTTTGATTGAGCAGTTTTGAAACACTCTGTCTGTAGAAAATGCAACTGGACATTCGTAGCGCTAAGTGGGTAATAGTGGAAAAAAGAGTATGTTCAAATATAAACTACACAGAAGCATTGTATGAAACTTCTTTCTGTTCTGTGCATTCAACTAACAGAGTTGAACCTTAGTTTTGATTGAGCCTTTCTGAAACACTCTTTCTGTAGAAACTGCAATTGGACATTCTGAGCGCTAAGAGGCCTCTATTGGGAAAAATAATAGCTTCAAATAAAAACTACACAGAAGCATTGTGTGAAACTTATTTCTGATATGTTCATTAAGCTAACAGAGTTAAACCATACTTTTGATTGCACAGTTCTGAACACTCTTTCTGTAGAAAATGCAAGTGGACATTCGGAGCGCTAAGAGGGTAATAGTGGAATAAGGAATATATTCAAATATAAACTACACAGTAGCATTCTGTGAAAATTCTTTCTGTTCTGTGCATTCAACTAACAGAGTTGAACCTTACTTTTGATTGAGCCGTTCTGAAACACTCTTTCTGTAGAAACTGCAATTGGACATGCTAAGCGCTAAGAGGCCTACATTGGGAAAAAGAATATCTTCAAATAAAAACTACACAGATGCATTCTGTGAAACTTATTTCTGATCTGTAAATTCAGTTAACAGAGATAAAACATATTTTTGATTGAGCAGTTATGAAACACTCTTTTTGTAGAAAATGCAAGTGGAGATTCGGAGCGCTAAGAGGGTAATAGTGGAAAAAGGAATGTCTTCAAATATAAACTACACAGAATCATTCGGTGAAACTTCTTTCTGATCTGTGCATTCAGCTAACAGAGTTAAACCATACTTTTGATTGAGCAGATCTGAACACTCTTTCTGTAGAAAATGCAACTGGACATTTGGAGCGCTAAGAGCCTAGTAGTGGAAAAAGGAATATATTCATATATAAACTACACAGAAGCATTCTGTGAAACTTCTTTCTGATCTGAGCATTCAGCTAACAGAGTTAAACCATACTTTTCACTGAGCAGTTTTGAAACAGTCTGTCTGTAGAAAATGCAACTGGACATTCGTAGCGCTAAGTGGGTAATAGTGGAAAAAAGAATATGTTCAAATATAAACTGCACAGAAGCATTGTATGAAATTTCTTTCTGTTCTGTGCATTCAACTAACAGAGATGAACCTTACTTTTGATTGAGCCGTTCTGAAACACTCTTTCTGTAGAAACTGCAATTGGACATTCTGAGCGCTAAGAGGCCTATATTGGGAAAAAGAATGTCTACAAATAAAAACTACACAGAAGAATTGTGTGAAACTTCTTTCTGTTCTGTTTGTTCAAGTAAAAGAGTTGAACCTTTGTTTTGATTGAGCCGTTCTGAAACACTCTTTCTGTAGAAAATGCAAGTGGAGATTCGGAGCGCTAAGAGGGTAATAGTGGAAAAAGGAATGTCTCCAAATATAAACTACACAGAATCATTCTGTGAAACTTCTTTCTGATCTGTGCATTCAGCTAACAGAGTTAAACCATACTTTTGATTGAGCAGTTTTCAAACACTCTGTCTGTAGAAAATGCAACTGGACATTCGTAGCGCTAAGTGGGTAATAGTGGGAAAAAGAGTATGTTCAAATATAAACTACACAGAAGCATTGTATGAAACTTCTTTCTGTTCTGTGCATTCAACTAACAGAGTTGAACCTTACTTTTGATTGAGCCTTTCTGAAACACTCTTTCTGTAGAAACTGCAATTGGACATTCTCAGCGCTAAGAGGCCTCTATTGGGAAAAATAATATCTTCAAATAAAAACTACACAGGAGCATTGTGTGAAACTTATTTCTGATATGTTCATTAAGCTAACAGAGTTAAACCATACTTTTGATTGCGCAGTTCTGAACACTCTTTCTGTAGAAAATTCAAGTGGATATTCGGAGCGCTAAGAGGGTAATAGTGGAAAAAGGAATATATTCAAATATAAACTACACAGTAGCATTCTGTGAAAATTCTTTCTGTTCTGTGCATTCAACTAACAGAGTTGAACCTTACTTTTGATTGAGCCGTTCTGAAACACTCTTTCTGTAGAAACTGCAATTGGACATGCTAAGCGCTAAGAGGCCTACATTGGGAAAAAGACTATCTTCAAATAAAAACTACACAGATGCATTCTGTGAAACTTATTTCTGATCTGTAAATTCAGTTAACAGAGATAAAACAAATTTTTGATTGAGCAGTTATGAAACAATCTTTTTGTAGAAAATGCAAGTGGAGATACGGAGCGCTAAGCGGGTAATAGTGGAAAAAGGAATGTCTTCAAATATAAACTACACAGAATCATTCGGTGAAACTTCTTTCTGATCTGTGCATTCAGCTAACAGTGTTAAACCATACTTTTGATTGAGCAGATCTGAACACTCTTTCTGTAGAAAATGCAACTGGACATTTGGAGCGCTAAGAGCGTAGTAGTGGAAAAAGGAATATATTCAAATATAAACTACACAGAAGCATTCTGTGATACTTCTTTCTGATCTGAGCATTCAGCTAACAGAGTTAAACCATACTTTTCACTGAGCAGTTTAGAAACACTCTGTCTGTAGAAAATGCAACTGGACATTCGTAGCGCTAAGTGGGTAATAGTGGAAAAAAGAATATGTTCAAATAGAAACGACACAGACGCATTGTATGAAACTTCTTTCTGTTCTGTGCATTCAACTAACAGAGTTGAACCTTACTTTTGATTGAGCCGTTCTGATACACTCTTTCTGTAGAAACTGCAATTGGACATTCTGAGCGCTAAGAGGCCTATATTGGGAAAAAGAATGTCTACAAATAAAAACTACAGAGAAGAATTGTGTGAAACTTCTCTCTGTTCTGTTTGTTCAACTAAAAGAGTTGAACCTTTGTTTTCATTGAGCCGTTCTGAAACACTCTTTCTGTAGAAAATGCAAGTGGAGATTCGGAGCGCTAAGAGGGTAATAGTGGAAAAAGGAATGTCTCCAAATATAAACTACACAGAATCATTCTGTGAAACTTCTTTCTGATCTGTGCACTCAGCTAACAGAGTTAAACCATAGTTTTGATTGAGCAGATCTGAACACTCTTTCTGTAGAAAATGCAACTGGACATTTGGAGCGCTAAGAGCGTAGTAGTGGAAAAAGGAATATATTCAAATATAAACTACACAGAAGCATTCTGTGAAACTTTTTTCTGATCTGAGCATTCAGCTAACAGAGTTAAACCACACTTTTGATTGAGCAGTTTTGAAACACTCTGTCTGTAGAAAATGCAACTGGACATTCGTAGCGCTAAGTGGGTAATAGTGGAAAAAAGAATATGTTCAAATATAAACTACACAGAAGCATTCTGTGAAACTTCTTTCTGTTCTGTGCATTCAACTAACAGAGTTGAACCTTACTTTTGATTGAGCCGTTCTGAAACACTCTTTCTGTAGAAACTGCAATTGGACCTTCTGAGCGCTAAGAGGCCTATATTGGGAAAAAGAATGTCTACAAATAAAAACTACACAGAAGAATTGTGTGAAACTTCTTTCTGTTCTGTTTGTTCAAATAAAAGAGTTGAACCTTTGTTTTGATTGAGCCGTTCTGAAACACTCTTTCTGTAGAAAGTGCAAGTGGAGATTCGGAGCGCTAAGAGGGTAATAGTGGAAAAAGGAATGTCTCCAAATATAAACTACACAGAATCATTCTGTGAAACTTCTTTCTGATCTGTGCATTCAGCTAACAGAGTTAAACCATACTTTTGATTGAGCAGATCTGAACACTCTTTCTGTAGAAAATGCAACTGGACATTTGGAGCGCTAAGAGAGTAGTAGTGGAAAAAGGAATATATTCAAATATAAACTACACAGAAGCATTCTGTGAAACTTCTTTCTGATCTGAGCATTCAGCTAACAGAGTTAAACCATACTTTTGATTGAGTAGTTTTGAAACACTCTGTCTGTAGAAAATGCAACTGGACATTCGTAGCGCTAAGTGGGTAATAGTGGAAAAAAGAGTATGTTCAAATATAAACTACACAGAAGCATTGTATGAAACTTCTTTCTGTTCTGTGCATTCAACTAACAGAGTTGAACCTTAGTTTAGATTGAACCTTTCTGAAACACTCTTTCTGTAGAAACTGCAATTGGACATTCTGAGCGCTAAGAGGCCTCTATTGGGAAAAATAATATCTTCAAATTAAAACTACACAGAAGCATTGTGTGAAACTTATTTCTGATATGTTCATTAAGCTAACAGAGTTAAACCATACTTTTGATTGCGCAGTTCTGAACACTCTTTCTGTAGAAAATGCAAGTGGACATTCGGAGCGCTAAGAGGGTAATAGTGGAATAAGGAATATATCCAAATATAAACTACACAGTAGCATTCTGTGAAAATTCTTTCTGTTCTGAGCATTCAACTAACAGAGTTGAACCTTACTTTTGATTGAGCCATTCTGAAACACTCTTTCTGTAGAAACTGCAATTGGATATGCTAAGCGCTAAGAGGCCTACATTGGGAAAAAGAATATCTTCAAATAAAAACTACACAGATGCATTCTGTGAAACTTATTTCTGATCTGTAAATTCAGTTAACAGAGATAAAACATATTTTTGATTGAGCAGTTATGAAACACTCTTTTTGTAGAAAATGCAAGTGGAGATTCGGAGCGCTAAGAGGGTAATAGTGGAAAAAGGAATGTCTTCAAATATAAACTACACAGAATCATTCGGTGAAACATCTTTCTGATCTGTGCATTCAGCTAACAGAGTTAAACCATACTTTTGATTGAGCAGATCTGAACACTCTTTCTGTAGAAAATGCAACTGGACATTTGGAGCGCTAAGAGCGTAGTAGTGGAAAAAGGAATATATTCATATATAAACTACACAGAAGCATTCTGTGAAACTTCTTTCTGATCTGAGCATTCAGCTAACAGAGTTAAACCATACTTTTCACAGAGCAGTTTTGAAACACTCTGTCTGTAGAAAATGCAACTGGACATTCGTAGCGCTAAGTGGGTAATAGTGGAAAAAAGAATATGTTCAAATATAAACTGCACAGAAGCATTGTATGAAATTTCTTTCTGTTCTGTGCATTCAACTAACAGAGTTGAACCTTACTTTTGATTGAGCCGTTCTGAAACACTCTTTCTGAAGAAACTGCAATTGGACATTCTGAGCGCTAAGAGGCCTATATTGGGAAAAAGAATGTCTACAAATAAAAACTACACAGAAGAATTGTGTGAAACTTCTTTCTGTTCTGTTTGTTCAAGTAAAAGAGTTGAACCTTTGTTTTGATTGAGCCGTTCTGAAACACTCTTTCTGTAGAAAATGCAAGTGGAGATTCGGAGCGCTAAGAGGGTAATAGTGGAAAAAGGAATGTCTCCAAATATAAACTACACAGAATCATTCTGTGAAACTTCTTTCTGATCTGTGCATTCAGCTAACAGAGTTAAACCATACTTTTGATTGAGCAGATCTGAACACTCTTTCTGTAGAAAATGCAACTGGACATTTGGAGCGCTAAGAGAGTAGTAGTGGAAAAAGGAATATATTCAAATATAAACTACACAGAAGGATTCTGTGAAACTTCTTTCTGATCTGAGCATTCAGCTAACAGAGTTAAACCATACTTTTGATTGAGCAGTTTTGAAACACTCTGTCTGTAGAAAATGCAACTGGACATTCGTAGCGCTAAGTGGGTAATAGTGGAAAAAAGAGTATGTTCAAATATAAACTACACAGAAGCATTGTATGAAACTTCTTTCTGTTCTGTGCATTCAACTAACAGAGTTGAACCTTACTTTTGATTGAGCCTTTCTGAAACACTCTTTCTGTAGAAACTGCAATTGGACATTCTGAGCGCTAAGAGGCCTCTATTGGGAAAAATAATATCTTCAAATAAAAACTACACAGAAGTATTGTGTGAAACTTATTTCTGATATGTTCATTAAGCTAACAGAGTTAAACCATACTTTTGATTGCGCAGTTCTGAACACTCTTTCTGTCGAAAATGCAAGTGGATATTCGGAGCGCTAAGAGGGTAATAGTGGAAAAAGGAATATATTCAAATATAAACTACACAGTAGCATTCTGTGAAAATTCTTTCTGTTCTGTGCATTCAACTAACAGAGTTGAACCTTACTTTTGATTGAGCCGTTCTGAAACACTCTTTCTGTAGAAACTGCAATTGGACATGCTAAGCGCTAAGAGGCCTACATTGGGAAAAAGACTATCTTCAAATAAAAACTACACAGATGCATTCTGTGAAACTTATTTCTGATCTGTAAATTCAGTTAACAGAGATAAAACAAATTTTTGATTGAGCAGTTATGAAACACTCTTTTTGTAGAAAATGCAAGTGGAGATACGGAGCGCTAAGAGGGTAATAGTGTAAAAAGGAATGTCTTCAAATATAAACTACACAGAATCATTCGGTGAAACTTCTTTCTGATCTGTGCATTCAGCTAACAGTGTTAAACCATACTTTTGATTGAGCAGATCTGAACACTCTTTCTGTAGAAAATGCAACTGGACATTTGGAGCGCTAAGAGCGTAGTAGTGGAAAAAGGAATATATTCAAATATAAACTACACAGAAGCATTCTGTGAAACTTCTTTCTGATCTGAGCATTCAGCTAACAGAGTTAAAACATACTTTTCACTGAGCAGTTTTGAAACACTCTGTCTGTAGAAAATGCAACTGGACATTCGTAGCGCTAAGTGGGTAATAGTGGAAAAAAGAATATGTTCAAATAGAAACTACACAGACGCATTGTATGAAACTTCCTTCTGTTCTGTGCATTCAACTAACAGAGTTGAACCTTACTTTTGATTGAGCCGTTCTGATACACTCTTTCTGTAGAAACTGCAATTGGACATTCTGAGCGCTAAGAGGCCTATATTGGGAAAAAGAATGTCTACAAATAAAAACTACACAGAAGAATTGTGTGAAACTACTTTCTGTTCTGTTTGTTCAACTAAAAGAGTTGAACCTTAGTTTTGATTGAGCCGTTCTGAAACACTCTTTCTGTAGAAAATGCAAGTGGAGATTCGGAGCGCTAAGAGGGTAATAGTGGAAAAAGGAATGTCTCCAAATATAAACTACACAGAATCATTCTGTGAAACTTCTTTCTGATCTGTGCATTCAGCTAACAGAGTTAAACCATACTTTTGATTGAGCAGATCTGAACACTCTTTCTGTAGAAAATGCAACTGGACATTTGGAGCGCTAAGAGAGTAGTAGTGGAAAAAGGAATATATTCAAATATAAACTACACAGAAGCATTCTGTGAAACTTCTTTCTGATCTGAGCATTCAGCTAACAGAGTTAAACCATACTTTTGATAGAGCAGTTTTGAAACACTCTGTCTGTAGAAAATGCAACTGGACATTCGTAGCGCTAAGTGGGTAATAGTGGAAAAAAGAATATGTTCAAATATAAACTACACAGAAGCATTGTATGAAACTTCTTTCTGTTCTGTGCATTCAACTAACAGATTTGAACCTTACTTTTGATTGAGCCTTTCTGAAACACTCTTTCTGTAGAATCTGCAATTGGACATTCTGAGCGCTAAGAGGACTATATTGGGAAAAATAATATCTTCAAATAAAAACTACACAGAAGCATTGTGTGAAACTTATTTCTGATATGTTCATTAAGCTAACAGAGTTAAACCATACTTTTGATTGCGCAGTTCTGAACACTCTTTCTGTAGAAAATGCAAGTGGACATTCGGAGCGCTAAGAGGGTAATAGTGGAAAAAGGAATATATTCAAATATAAACTACACAGTAGCATTCTGTGAAAATTCTTTCTGTTCTGTGCATTCAACTAACCGAGTTGAACCTTACTTTTGATTGAGCCGTTCTGAAACACTCTTTCTGTAGAAATTGCAATTGGACAGGCTAAGCGCTAAGAGGCCTATATTGGGAAAAAGAATATCTTCAAATAAAAACTACACAGAGGCATTCTGTGAAACTTATTTCTGATCTATAAATTCAGTTAACAGAGATAAAACATATTTTTGATTGAGCAGTTATGAAACACTCTTTTTGTAGAAAATGCAAGTGGAGATGCGGAGCGCTAAGAGGGTAATAGTGGAAAAAGGAATGTCTTCAAATATAAACTACACAGAATCATTCGGTGAAACTTCTTTCTGATCTGTGCATTCAGCTAACAGAGTTAAACCATACTTTTGATTGAGCAGATCTGAACACTCTTTCTGTTGAAAATGCAACTGGACATTTGGAGCGCTAAGAGCGTAGTAGTGGAAAAAGGAATATATTCAAATATAAACTACACAGAAGCTTTCTGTGAAACTTCTTTCTGATCTGAGCATACAGCTAACAGAGTTAAACCATACTTTTGATTGAGCAGTTTTGAAACACTCTGTCTGTAGAAAATGCAACTGGACATTCGTAGCGCTAAGTGGGTAATAGTGGAAAAGAGAATATGTTCAAATATAAACTACACAGAAGCATTGTATGAAACTTCTTTCTGTTCTGTGCATTCAACTAACAGAGTTGAACCTTACTTTTGATTGAGGCGTTCTGAAACACTCTTTCTGTAGAAACTGCAATTGGACATTCTGAGCGCTAAGAGGCCTATATTGGGAAAAAGAATGTCTACAAATAAAAACTACACAGAAGAATTGTGTGAAACTTCTTTCTGTTCTGTTTGTTCAACTAAAAGAGTTGAAACTTAGTTTTGATTGAGCCGTTCTGAAACACTCTTTCTGTAGAAAATGCAAGTGGAGATTCGGAGCGCTAAGAGGGTAATAGTGGAAAAAGGAATGTCTCCAAATATAAACTACACAGAATCATTCTGTGAAACTTCTTTCTGATCTGTGCATTCAGCTAACAGAGTTAAACCATACTTTTGATTGAGCAGATCTGAACACTCTTTCTGTAGAAAATGCAACTGGACATTTGGAGCGCTAAGAGAGTAGTAGTGGAAAAAGGAATATATTCAAATATAAACTACACAGAAGCATTCTGTGAAACTTCTTTCTGATCTGAGCATTCAGCTAACAGAGTTAAACCATACTTTTGATTGAGCAGTTTTGAAACACTCTGTCTGTAGAAAATGCAACTGGACATTCGTAGTGCTAAGTGGGTAATAGTGGAAAAAAGAATATGTCCAAATATAAACTACACAGAAGCATTGTATGAAACTTCTTTCTGTTCTGTGCATTCAACTAACAGAGTTGAACCTTACTTTTGATTGAGCCTTTCTGAAACACACTTTCTGTAGAATCTGCAATTGGACATTCTGAGCGCTAAGAGTCCTATATTGGGAAAAATAATATCTTCAAATAAAAACTACACAGAAGCATTGTGTGAAACTTATTTCTGATATGTTCATTAAGCTAACAGAGTTAAACCATGCTTTTGATTGCGCAGTTCTGAACACTCTTTCTGTAGAAAATGCAAGTGGACATTCGGAGCGCTAAGAGGGTAATAGTGGAAAAAGGAATATATTCAAATATAAACTACACAGTAGCATTCTGTGAAAATTCTTTCTGTTCTGTGCATTCAACTAACAGAGTTGAACCTTACTTTTGATTGAGCCGTTCTGAAACACTCTTTCTGTAGAAACTGCAATTGGACATGCTAAGCGCTAAGAGGCCTACATTGGGAAAAAGAATATCTTCAAATAAAAACTACACAGATGCATTCTGTGAAACTTATTTCTGATCTGTAAATTCATTTAACAGAGATAAAACATATTTTTGATTGAGCAGTTATGAAATACTCTTTTTGTAGAAAATGCAAGTGGAGATTCGGAGCGCTAAGAGGGTAATAGTGGAAAAAGGAATGTCTTCAAATATAAACTACACACAATCATTCGGTGAAACTTATTTCTGATCTGTGCATTCAGCTAACAGAGTTAAACCATACTTTTGATTGAGCAGATCTGAACACTCTTTCTGTTGAAAATGCAACTGGACATTTGGAGCGCTAAGAGCGTAGTAGTGGAAAAAGTAATATATTCAAATATAAACTACACAGAAGCATTCTGTGAAACTACTTTCTGATCTGAACATTCAGCTAACAGAGTTAAACCATACTTTTGATTGAGCAGTTTTGAAACACTCTGTCTGTAGAAAATGCAACTGGACATTCGTAGCGCTAAGTGGGTAAGAGTGGAAAAAAGAATATGTTCAAATATAAACTACACAGAAGCATTGTATGAAACTTCTTTCTGTTCTGTGCATTCAACTAACAGAGTTGAACCTTACATTTGATTGAGCCTTTCTGAAACACTCTTTCTATAGAAACTGCAATTGGACATTCTGAGCGCTAAGAGGCCTCTATTGGGAAAAATAATATCTTCAAATAAAAACTACACAGAAGCATTGTGTGAAACTTATTTCTGATATGTTCATTAAGCTAACAGAGTTAAACCATACTTTTGATTGCGCAATTCTGAACACTCTTTCTGTAGAAAATGCAAGTGGACATTCGGAGCGCTAAGAGGGTAATAGTGGAAAAAGGAATATATTCAAATATAAACTACACAGTAGCATTCTGTGAAAATTCTTTCTGTTCTGTGCATTCAACTAACAGAGTTGAACCTTACTTTTGATTGAGCCGTTCTGAAACACTCTTTCTGTAGAAAGTGCAATTGGACATGCTAAGCGCTAAGAGGCCTACATTGGGAAAAAGAATATCTTCAAATAAAAACTACACAGATGCATTCTGTGAAACTTATTTCCGATCTGTAAATTCAGTTAACAGAGATAAAACATATTTTTGATTGAGCAGTTATGAAACACTCTTTTTGTAGAAAATGCAAGTGGAGATTCGGAGCGCTAAGAGGGTAATAGTGGAAAAAGGAATGTCTTCAAATATAAACTACACAGAATCATTCGGTGAAACTTCTTTCTGATCTGTGCATTCAGCTAACAGAGTTAAACCATACTTTTGATTGAGCAGATCTGAACACTCTTTCTGTTGAAAATGCAACTGGACATTTGGAGCGCTAAGAGCGTAGTAGTGGAAAAAGGAATATATTCATATATAAACTACACAGAAGCATTCTGTGAAACTTCTTTCTGATCTGAGCATTCAGCTAACAGAGTTAAACCATACTTTTGATTGAGCAGTTTTGAAACACTCTGTCTGTAGAAAATGCAACTGGACATTCGTAGCGCTAAGTGGGTAATAGTGGAAAAAATATATGTTCAAATATAAACTACACAGAAACATTGTATGAAACTTCTTTCTGTTCTGTGCATTCAACTAACAGAGTTGAACCTTACTTTTGATTGAGCCGTTCTGAAACACTCTTTCTGTAGAACCTGCAATTGGATATTCTGAGCGCTAAGAGGCCTATATTGGGAAAAAGAATGTCTACAAATAAAAACTACACAGAAGAATTGTGTGAAACTTCTTTCTGTTCTGTTTGTTCAATTAAAAGAGTTGAACCTTAGTTTTGATTGAGCCGTTCTGAAACACTCTTTTTGTAGAAAATGCAAGTGGAGATTCGGAGCGCTAAGAGGGTAATAGTGGAAAAAGGAATGTCTCCAAATATAAACTACACAGAATCATTCTGTGAAACTTCTTTCTGATCTGTGCATTCAGCTAATAGAGTTAAACCATACTTTTGATTGAGCAGATCTGAACACTCTTTCTGTAGAAAATGCAACTGGACATTTGGAGCGCTAAGAGAGTAGTAGTGGAAAAAGGAATATATTCAAATATAAACTACACAGAAGTATTCTGGGAAACTTCTTTCTGATCTGAGCATTCAGCTAACAGAGTTAAACCATACTTTTGATTGAGCAGTTTTGAAACACTCTGTCTGTAGAAAATGCAACTGGACATTCGTAGTGCTAAGTGGGTAATAGTGGAAAAAAGAATATGTTCAAATATAAACTACACAGAAGCATTGTATGAAACTTCTTTCTGTTCTGTGCATTCAACTAACAGAGTTGAACCTTACTTTTGATTGAGCCTTTCTGAAACACTCTTTCTGTAGAATCTGCAATTGGACATTCTGAGCGCTTAGAGGCCTATATTGGGAAAAATAATATCTTCAAATAAAAACTACACAGAAGCATTGTGTGAAACTTATTTCTGATATGTTCATTAAGCTAACAGAGTTAAACCATACTTTTGATTGCGCAGTTCTGAACACTCTTTCTGTAGAAAATGCAAGTGGACATTCGGAGCGCTAAGAGGGTAATAGTGGAAAAAGGAATATATTCAAATATAAACTACACAGTAGCATTCTGTGAAAATTCTTTCTGTTCTGTGCATTCAACTAACAGAGTTGAACCTTACTTTTGATTGAGCCGTTCTGAAACACTCTTTCTGTAGAAACTGCAATTGGACATGCTAAGCGCTAAGAGGCCTACATTGGGAAAAAGAATATCTTCAAATAAAAACTACACAGATGCATTCTGTGAAACTTATTTCTGATCTGTAAATTCATTTAACAGAGATAAAACATATTTTTGATTGAGCAGTTATGAAATACTCTTTTTGTAGAAAATGCAAGTGGAGATTCGGAGCGCTAAGAGGGTAATAGTGGAAAAAGGAATGTCTTCAAATATAAACTACACACAATCATTCGGTGAAACTTATTTCTGATCTGTGCATTCAGCTAACAGAGTTAAACCATACTTTTGATTGAGCAGATCTGAACACTCTTTCTGTTGAAAATGCAACTGGACATTTGGAGCGCTAAGAGCGTAGTAGTGGAAAAAGTAATATATTCAAATATAAACTACACAGAAGCATTCTGTGAAACTACTTTCTGATCTGAACATTCAGCTAACAGAGTTAAACCATACTTTTGATTGAGCAGTTTTGAAACACTCTGTCTGTAGAAAATGCAACTGGACATTCGTAGCGCTAAGTGGGTAATAGTGGAAAAAAGAATATGTTCAAATATAAACTACACAGAAGCATTGTATGAAACTTCTTTCTGTTCTGTGCATTCAACTAACAGAGTTGAACCTTACATTTGATTGAGCCTTTCTGAAACACTCTTTCTATAGAAACTGCAATTGGACATTCTGAGCGCTAAGAGGCCTCTATTGGGAAAAATAATATCTTCAAATAAAAACTACACAGAAGCATTGTGTGAAACTTATTTCTGATATGTTCATTAAGCTAACAGAGTTAAACCATACTTTTGATTGCGCAATTCTGAACACTCTTTCTGTAGAAAATGCAAGTGGACATTCGGAGCGCTAAGAGGGTAATAGTGGAAAAAGGAATATATTCAAATATAAACTACACAGTAGCATTCTGTGAAAATTCTTTCTGTTCTGTGCATTCAACTAACAGAGTTGAACCTTACTTTTGATTGAGCCGTTCTGAAACACTCTTTCTGTAGAAAGTGCAATTGGACATGCTAAGCGCTAAGAGGCCTACATTGGGAAAAAGAATATCTTCAAATAAAAACTACACAGATGCATTCTGTGAAACTTATTTCCGATCTGTAAATTCAGTTAACAGAGATAAAACATATTTTTGATTGAGCAGTTATGAAACACTCTTTTTGTAGAAAATGCAAGTGGAGATTCGGAGCGCTAAGAGGGTAATAGTGGAAAAAGGAATGTCTTCAAATATAAACTACACAGAATCATTCGGTGAAACTTCTTTCTGATCTGTGCATTCAGCTAACAGAGTTAAACCATACTTTTGATTGAGCAGATCTGAACACTCTTTCTGTTGAAAATGCAACTGGACATTTGGAGCGCTAAGAGCGTAGTAGTGGAAAAAGGAATATATTCATATATAAACTACACAGAAGCATTCTGTGAAACTTCTTTCTGATCTGAGCATTCAGCTAACAGAGTTAAACCATACTTTTGATTGAGCAGTTTTGAAACACTCTGTCTGTAGAAAATGCAACTGGACATTCGTAGCGCTAAGTGGGTAATAGTGGAAAAAATATATGTTCAAATATAAACTACACAGAAACATTGTATGAAACTTCTTTCTGTTCTGTGCATTCAACTAACAGAGTTGAACCTTACTTTTGATTGAGCCGTTCTGAAACACTCTTTCTGTAGAACCTGCAATTGGATATTCTGAGCGCTAAGAGGCCTATATTGGGAAAAAGAATGTCTACAAATAAAAACTACACAGAAGAATTGTGTGAAACTTCTTTCTGTTCTGTTTGTTCAATTAAAAGAGTTGAACCTTAGTTTTGATTGAGCCGTTCTGAAACACTCTTTCTGTAGAAAATGCAAGTGGAGATTCGGAGCGCTAAGAGGGTAATAGTGGAAAAAGGAATGTCTCCAAATATAAACTACACAGAATCATTCTGTGAAACTTCTTTCTGATCTGTGCATTCAGCTAATAGAGTTAAACCATACTTTTGATTGAGCAGATCTGAACACTCTTTCTGTAGAAAATGCAACTGGACATTTGGAGCGCTAAGAGAGTAGTAGTGGAAAAAGGAATATATTCAAATATAAACTACACAGAAGTATTCTGTGAAACTTCTTTCTGATCTGAGCATTCAGCTAACAGAGTTAAACCATACTTTTGATTGAGCAGTTTTGAAACACTCTGTCTGTAGAAAATGCAACTGGACATTCGTAGTGCTAAGTGGGTAATAGTGGAAAAAAGAATATGTTCAAATATAAACTACACAGAAGCATTGTATGAAACTTCTTTCTGTTCTGTGCATTCAACTAACAGAGTTGAACCTTACTTTTGATTGAGCCTTTCTGAAACACTCTTTCTGTAGAATCTGCAATTGGACATTCTGAGCGCTTAGAGGCCTATATTGGGAAAAATAATATCTTCAAATAAAAACTACACAGAAGCATTGTGTGAAACTTATTTCTGATATGTTCATTAAGCTAACAGAGTTAAACCATACTTTTGATTGCGCAGTTCTGAACACTCTTTCTGTAGAAAATGCAAGTGGACATTCGGAGCGCTAAGAGGGTAATAGTGGAAAAAGGAATATATTCAAATATAAACTACACAGTAGCATTCTGTGAAAATTCTTTCTGTTCTGTGCATTCAACTAACAGAGTTGAACCTTACTTTTGATTGAGCCGTTCTGAAACACTCTTTCTGTAGAAACTGCAATTGGACATGCTAAGCGCTAAGAGGCCTACATTGGGAAAAAGAATATCTTCAAATAAAAACTACACAGATGCATTCTGTGAAACTTATTTCTGATCTGTAAATTCAGTTAACAGAGATAAAACATATTTTTGATTGAGCAGTTATGAAACACTCTTTTTGTAGGAAATGCAAGTGGAGATGCGGAGCGCTAAGAGGGTAATAGTGGAAAAAGGAATGTCTTCAAATATAAACTACACAGAATCATTCGGTGAAACTTCTTTCTGATCTGTGCATTCAGCTAACAGAGTTAAACCATACTTTTGATTGAGCAGATCTGAACACTCTTTCTGTTGAAAATGCAACTGGACATTTGGAGCGCTAAGAGCGTAGTAGTGGAAAAAGGAATATATTCAAATATAAACTACACAGAAGCTTTCTGTGAAACTTCTTTCTGATCTGAGCATACAGCTAACAGAGTTAAACCATAATTTTGATTGAGCAGTTTTGAAACACTCTGTCTGTAGAAAATGCAACTGGACATTCGTAGCGCTAAGTGGGTAATAGTGGAAAAGAG
Source organism: Symphalangus syndactylus (assembly GCF_028878055.3). Classification (NCBI taxonomy): domain Eukaryota; kingdom Metazoa; phylum Chordata; class Mammalia; order Primates; family Hylobatidae; genus Symphalangus; species Symphalangus syndactylus. The sequence goes on from NC_072438.2 coordinate 104,626,611, forward strand.
AATATGTTCATATATAAACTACACAGAAGCATTGTATGAAACTTCTTTCTGTTCTGTGCATTCAACTAACAGAGTTGAACCTTACTTTTGATTGAGCCGTTCTGAAACACTCTTTCTGTAGAAACTGCAATTGGACATTCTGAGCGCTAAGAGGCCTATATTGGGAAAAAGCATGTCTACAAATATAAACTACACAGAAGAATTGTGTGAAACTTCTTTCTGTTCTGTTTGTTCAACTAAAAGAGTTGAACCTTAGTTTTGATTGAGCCGTTCTGAAACACTCTTTCTGTAGAAAATGCAAGTGGAGATTCGGAGCGCTAAGAGGGTAATAGTGGAAAAAGGAATGTCTCCAAATATAAACTACACAGAATCATTCTGTGAAACTTCTTTCTGATCTGTGCATTCAGCTAACAGAGTTAAACCATACTTTTGATTGAGCAGATCTGAACACTCTTTCTGTTGAAAATGCAACAGGACATTTGGAGCGCTAAGAGCGTAGTAGTGGAAAAAGGAATATATTCAAATATAAACTACACAGAAGCATTCTGTGAAACTTCTTTCTGATCTGAGCATTCAGCTAACAGAGTTAAACCATACTTTTGATTGAGCAGTTTTGAAACACTCTGTCTGTAGAAAATGCAACTGGACATTCGTAGTGCTAAGTGGGTAATAGTGGAAAAAAGAATATGTTCAAATATAAACTACACAGAAGCATTGTATGAAACTTCTTTCTGTTCTGTGCATTCAACTAACAGAGTTGAACCTTAGTTTTGATTGAGCCTTTCTGAAACACTCTTTCTGTAGAATCTGCAATTGGACATTCTGAGCGCTAAGAGGCCTATATTGGGAAAAATAATATCTTCAAATAAAAACTACACAGAAGCATTGTGTGAAACTTATTTCTGATATGTTCATTAAGCTAACAGAGTAAAACCAAACTTTTGATTGCGCAGTTCTTAACACTCTTTCTGTAGAAAATGCAAGTGGACATTCGGAGCGCTAAGAGGGTAATAGTGGAAAAAGGAATATATTCAAATATAAACTACACAGTAGCATTCTGTGAAAATTCTTTCTGTTCTGTGCATTCAACTAACAGAGTTGAACCTTACTTTTGATTGAGCCGTTCTGAAACACTGTTTCTGTAGAAACTGCTATTGGACATGCTAAGCGCTAAGAGGCCTACATTGGGAAAAAGAATATCTTCAAATAAAAACTACACAGATGCATTCTGTGAAACTTATTTCTGATCTGTAAATTCAGTTAACAGAGATAAAACTTATTTTTGATTGAGCAGTTATGAAACACTCTTTTTGTAGAAAATGCAAGTGGAGATTCGGAGCGCTAAGAGGGTAATAGTGGAAAAAGGAATGTCTTCAAATATAAACTACACAGAATCATTCGGTGAAACTTCTTTCTAATCTGTGCATTCAGCTAACAGAGTTAAAACATACTTTTGATTCAGCAGATCTGAACACTCTTTCTGTTGAAAATGCAACTGGACATTTGGAGCGCTAAGAGCGTAGTAGTGGAAAAAGGAATATATTCAAATATAAACTACACAGAAGCATTCTGTGAAACTTCTTTCTGATCTGAGCATACAGCTAGCAGAGTTAAACCATACTTTTGATTGAGCAGTTTTGAAACACTCTGTCTGTAAAAAATGCACTGGACATTCGTAGCGCTAAGTGGGTAATAGTGGAAAAGAGAATATGTTCAAATATAAACTACACAGAAGCATTGTATGAAACTTCTTTCTGTTCTGTGCATTCAACTAACAGAGTTGAACCTTACTTTTGATTGAGCCGTTCTGAAACACTCTTTCTGTAGAAACTGCAATTGGACATTCTGAGCGCTAAGAGGCCTATATTGGGAAAAAGAATGTCTACAAATAAAAACTACACAGAAGAATTGTGTGAAACTTCTTTCTGTTCTGTTTGTTCAACTAAAAGAGTTGAACCTTAGTTTTGATTGAGCCGTTCTGAAACACTCTTTCTGTAGAAAATGCAAGTGGAGATTCGGAGCGCTAAGAGGGTAATAGTGGAAAAAGGAATGTCTCCAAATATAAACTACACAGAATCATTCTGTGAAACTTCTTTCTGATCTGTGCATTCAGCTAACAGAGTTCAACAATACTTTTGATTGAGCAGATCTGAACACTCTTTCTGTAGAAAATGCAACTGGACATTTGGAGCGCTAAGAGAGTAGTAGTGGAAAAAGGAATATATTCAAATATAAACTACACAGAAGCATTCTGTGAAACTTCTTTCTGATCTGAGCATTCAGCTAACAGAGTTAAACCATACTTTTGATTGAGCAGTTTTGAAACACTCTGTCTGTAGAAAATGCAACTGGACATTCGTAGCGCTAAGTGGGTAATAGTGGAAAAAAGAATATGTTCAAATATAAACTACACAGAAGCATTGTATGAAACTTCTTTCTGTTCTGTGCATTCAACTAACAGAGTTGAACCTTACGTTTCATTGAGCCTTTCTGAAACACTCTTTCTGTAGAAACTGCAATTGGACATTCTCAGCGCTAAAAGGCTTATATTGGGAAAAATAATATCTTCAAATTAAAACTACACAGAAGCATTGTGTGAAACTTATTTCTGATATGTTCATTAAGCTAACAGAGTTAAACCATGCTTTTGATTGCGCAGTTCTGAACACTCTTTCTGTAGAAAATGCAAGTGGACATTCGGAGTGCTAAGAGGGTAATAGTGGAAAAAGGAATATATTCAAATATAAACTACACAGTAGCATTCTGTGAAAATTCTTTCTGTTCTGTGCATTCAACTAACAGAGTTGAACCTTACTTTTGATTGAGCCGTTCTGAAACACTCTTTCTGTAGAAACTGCAATTAGACATGCTAAGCGCTAAGAGGCCTACATTGGGAAAAAGAATATCTTCAAATAAAAACTACACAGATGCATTCTGTGAAACTTATTTCTGATCTGTAAATTCAGTTAACAGAGATAAAACATATTTTTGATTGAGCAGTTATGAAATACTCTTTTTGTAGAAAATGCAAGTGGAGATTCGGAGCGCTAAGAGGGTAATAGTGGAAAAAGGAATGTCTTCAAATATAAACTACACAGAATCGTTCGGTGAAACTTCTTTCTGATCTGTGCATTCAGCTAACAGAGTTAAACCATACTTTTGATTGAGCAGATCTGAACACTCTTTCTGTTGAAAATGCAACTGGACATTTGGAGCGCTAAGAGCGTAGTAGTGGAAAAAGTAATATATTCAAATATAAACTACACAGAAGCATTCTGTGAAACTTCTTTCTGATCTGAACATTCAGCTAACAGAGTTAAACCATACTTTTGATTGAGCAGTTTTGAAACACTCTGTCTGTAGAAAATGCAACTGGACATTCGTAGCGCTAAGTGGGTAATAGTGGAAAAAAGAATATGTTCAAATATAAACTACACAGAAGCATTGTATGAAACTTCTTTCTGTTCTGTGCATTCAACTAACAGAGTTGAACCTTACTTTTGATTGAGCCTTTCTGAAACACTCTTTCTGTAGAAACTGCAATTGGACATTCTGAGCGCTAAGAGGCCTCTATTGGGAAAAATAATATCTTCAAATAAAAACTACACAGAAGCATTGTGTGAAACTTATTTCTGATATGTTCATTAAGCTAACAGAGTTAAACCATACTTTTGATTGCGCAGTTCTGAACACTCTTTCTGTAGAAAATGCAAGTGGACATTCGGAGCGCTAAGAGGGTAATAGTGGAAAAAGGAATATATTCAAATATAAACTACACAGTAGCATTCTGTGAAAATTCTTTCTGTTCTGTGCATTCAACTAACAGAGTTGAACCTTACTTTTGATTGAGCCGTTCTGAAACACTCTTTCTGTAGAAACTGCAATTGGACATGCTAAGCGCTAAGAGGCCTACATTGGGAAAAAGAATATCTTCAAATAAAAACTACACAGATGCATTCTGTGAAACTTATTTCTGATGTGTAAATTCAGTTAACAGAGATAAAACATATTTTTGATTGAGCAGTTATGAAACACTCTTTTTGAAGAAAATGCAAGTGGAGATTCGGAGCGCTAAGAGGGTAATAGTGGAAAAAGGAATGTCTTCAAATATAAACTACACAGAATCATTCGGTGAAACTTCTTTCTGATCTGTGCATTCAGCTAACAGAGTTAAACCATAATTTTGATTGAGCAGATCTGAACACTCTTTCTGTTGAAAATGCAACTGGACATTTGGAGCGCTAAGAGCGTAGTAGTGGAAAAAGGAATATATTCAAATATAAACTACACAGAAGCATTCTGTGAAACTTCTTTCTGATCTGAGCATTCAGCTAACAGAGTTAAACCATACTTTTGATTGAGCAGTTTTGAAACACTCTGTCTGTAGAAAATGCAACTGGACATTCGTAGCGCTAAGAGGGTAATAGTGGAAAAAAGAATATGTTCAAATATAAACTACACAGAAGCATTGTATGAAACTTCTTTCTGTTCTGTGCATTCAACTAACAGAGTTGAACCTTACTTTTGATTGAGAAGTTCTGAAACACTCTTTCTGTAGAAACTGCAATTGGACATTCTGAGCGCTAAGAGGCCTATATTGTAAAAAAGAATGTCTACAAATAAAAACTACACAGAAGAATTGTGTGAAACTACTTTCTGTTCTGTTTGTTCAACTAAAAGAGTTGAACCTTACTTTTGATTGAGCCGTTCTGAAACACTCTTTCTGTAGAAACTGCAATTGGACATGCTAAGCGCTAAGAGGCCTACATTGGGAAAAAGAATATCTTCAAATAAAAACTACACAGATGCATTCTGTGAAACTTATTTCTGATCTGTAAATTCAGTTAACAGAGATAAAACATATTTTTGATTGAGCAGTTATGAAACACACTTTTAGTAGAAAATGTAAGTGGAGATTCGGAGCGCTAAGAGGGGAATAGTGGAAAAAGGAATGTCTTCAAATATAAACTACACAGAATCATTCGGTGAAACTTCTTTCTGATCTGTGCATTCAGCTAACAGAGTTAAACCATACTTTTGATTGAGCAGATCTGAACACTCTTTCTGTAGAAAATGCAACTGGACATTTGGAGCGCTAAGAGCGTAGTAGTGGAAAAAGGAATATATTCATATATGAACTACACAGAAGCATTCTGTGAAACTTCTTTCTGATCTGGGCATTCAGCTAACAGAGTTAAACCATACTTTTGATTGAGCAGTTTTGAAACACTCTGTCTGTAGAAAATGCAACTGGACATTCGTAGCGCTAAGTGGGTAATAGTGGAAAAAAGAATATGTCCAAATTTAAACTACACAGAAGCATTGTATGAAACTGCTTTCTGTTCTGTGCATTCAACTAACAGAGTTGAACCTTACTTTTGATTGAGCCGTTCTGAAACACTCTTTCTGTAGAAACTGCAATTGGACATGCTGAGCGCTAAGAGGCCTACATTGGGAAAAAGAATATCTTCAAATAAAAACTACACAGATGCATTCTGTGAAACTTATTTCTGATCTGTAAATTTAGTTAACAGAGATAAAACATATTTTTGATTGAGCAGTTATGAAACACACTTTTTGTAGAAAATGCAAGTGGAGATTCGGAGCGCTAAGAGGGTAATAGTGGAAAAAGGAATGTCTTCAAATATAAACTACACAGAATCATTCGGTGAAACTTCTTTCTGATCTGTGCATTCAGCTAACAGAGTTAAACCATACTTTTGATTGAGCAGATCTGAACACTCTTTCTGTTGAAAATGCAACTGGACATTTGGAGCGCTAAGAGCGTAGTAGTGGAAAAAGGAATATATTCAAATATAAACTACACAGAAGCATTCTGTGAAACTTCTTTCTGATCTGAGCATTCAGCTAACAGAGTTAAACTATACTTTTGATTGAGCAGTTTTGAAACACTCTGTCTGTAGAAAATGCAACTGGACATTCGTAGCGCTAAGTGGGTAATAGTGGAAAAAAGAATATGTCCAAATATAAACTACACAGAAGCATTGTATGAAACTTCTTTCTGTTCTGTGCATTCAACTAACAGAGTTGAACCTTACTTTTGATTGAGCCGTTCTGAAACACTCTTTCTGTAGAAACTGCAATTGGACATTCTGAGCGCTAAGAGGCCTATATTGGGAAAAAGAATGTCTACAAATAAAAACTACACAGAAGAATTGTGTGAAACTTCTTTCTGTTCTGTTTGTTCAACTAAAATAGTTGAACCTTAGTTTTGATTGAGCGGTTCTGAAACACTCTTTCTGTAGAAAATGAAAGTGGAGATTCGGAGCGCTAAGAGGGCAATAGTGGAAAAAGGAATATATTCAAATATAAACTACACAGTAGAATTCTGTGATAATTCTTTCTGTTCTGTGCATTCAACTAACAGAGTTGAACCTTACTTTTGATTGAGCCGTTCTGAAACACTCTTTCTGTAGAAACTGCAATTGGACATGCTAAGCGCTAAGAGGCCTACATTGGGAAAAAGAATATCTTCAAATAAAAACTACACAGATGCATTCTGTGAAACTTATTTCTGATCTGTAAATTCAGTTAACAGAGATAAAACATATTTTTGATTGAGCAGTTATGAAACACTCTTTTTGTAGAATATGCAAGTGGAGATTCGGAGTGCTAAGAGGGTAATAGTGGAAAAAGGAATGTCTTCAAATATAAACTACACAGAATCATTCGGTGAAACTTCTTTCTGATCTGTGCATTCAGCTAACAGAGTTAAACCATACTTTTGATTGAGCAGATCTGAACACTCTTTCTGTTGAAAATGCAACTGGACATTTGGAGCGCTAAGAGCGTAGTAGTGGAAAAAGGAATATATTCAAATATAAACTACACAGAAGCATTCTGTGAAACTTCTTTCTGATCTGAGCATTCAGCTAACAGAGTTAAACCATACTTTTGATTGAGCAGTTTTGAAACACTCTGTCTGTAGAAAATGCAACTGGTCATTCGTAGTGCTAAGTGGGTAATAGTGGAAAAAAGAATATGTTCAAATATAAACTACACAGAAGCATTGTATGAAACTTCTTTCTCTTCTGTGCATTTAACTAACAGAGTTGAACCTTACTTTTGATTGAGCCTTTCTGAAACACTCTTTCTGTAGAAACTGCAATTGGACATTCTGAGCGCTAAGAGGCATATATTGGGAAAAATAATATCTTCAAATAAAAACTACACAGAAGCATTGTGTGAAACTTATTTCTGATATGTTCATTAAGCTAACAGAGTTAAACCATACTTTTGATTGCGCAGTTCTGAACACTCTTTCTGTAGAAAATGCAAGTGGACATTCGGAGCGCTAAGAGGGTAATAGTGGAAAAAGGAATATATTCAAATATAAACTACACAGTAGCATTCTGTGAAAATTCTTTCTGTTCTGTGCATTCAACTAACAGAGTTGAACCTTACTTTTGATTGAGCCGTTCTGAAACACTCTTTCTGTAGAAACTGCAATTGGACATGCTAAGCGCTAAGAGGCCTACATTGGGAAAAAGAATATCTTCAAATAAAAACTACACAGATGCATTCTGTGAAACTTATTTCTGATCTGTAAATTCAGTTAACAGATATAAAACATATTTTTGATTGAGCAGTTATGAAACACACTTTTTGTAGAAAATGCAAGTGTAGATTCGGAGCGCTAAGAGGGTAACAGTGGAAAAAGGAATGTCTTCAAATATAAACTACACAGAATCATTCGGTGAAACTTCTTTCTGATCTGTGCATTCAGCTAACAGAGTTAAACCATACTTTTGATTGAGCAGATCTGAACACTCTTTCTGTAGAAAATGCAACTGGACATTTGGAGCGCTAAGAGCGTAGTAGTGGAAAAAGGAATATATTCAAATATAAACTACACAGAAGCATTCTGTGAAACTTCTTTCTGATCTGGGCATTCAGCTAACAGAGTTAAACCATACTTTTGATTGAGCAGATTTGAAACACTCTGTCTGTAGAAAATGCAACTGGACATTCGTAGCGCTAAGTGGGTAATAGTGGAAAAATGAATATGTCCAAATATAAACTACACAGAAGCATTGTATGAAACTTCTTTCTGTTCTGTGCATTCAACTAACAGAGTTGAACCTTACTTTTGATTGAGCCGTTCTGAAACACTCTTTCTGTAGAAACTGCAATTGGACATTCTGAGCGCTAAGAGGCCTATATTGGGAAAAAGAATGTCTACAAATAAAAACTACACAGAAGAATTGTGTGAAACTTCTATCTGTTCTGTTTGTTCAACTAAAAGAGTTGAACCTTAGTTTTCATTGAGCCGTTCTGTAACAGTCTTTCTGTAGAAAATGCAAGTGGAGATTCGGAGCGCTAAGAGGGTAATAGTGGAAAAAGGAATGTCTCCAAATATAAACTACACAGAATCATTCTGTGAAACTTCTTTCTGATCTGTGCATTCAGCTAACAGAGTTAAACCATACTTTTGATTGAGCAGACCTGAACACTCTTTCTGTAGAAAATGCAACTGGACATTTGGAGCGCTAAGAGAGTAGTAGTGGAAAAAGGAATATATTCAAATATAAACTACACAGAAGCATTCTGTGAAACTTCTTTCTGATCTGAGCATTCAGCTTACAGAGTTAAACCATACTTTTGATTGAGCAGTTTTGAAACACTCTGTCTGTAGAAAATGCAACTGGACATTCGTAGCGCTAAGTGGGTAATAGTGGAAAAAAGAATATGTTCAAATATAAACTACACAGAAGCATTGTATGAAACTTCTTTCTGTTCTGTGCATTCAACTAACAGAGTTGAACCTTACTTTTGATTGAGCCTTTCTGAAACACTCTTTCTGTAGAAACTGCAATTGGCCATTCTGAGCGCTAAGAGGCCTCTATTGGGAAAAATAATATCTTCAAATAAAAACTACACAGAAGCATTGTGTGAAACTTATTTCTGATATGTTCATTAAGCTAACAGAGTTAAACCATACTTTTGATTGCGCAGTTCTGAACACTCTTTCTGTAGAAAATGCAAGTGGACATTCGGAGCGCTATGAGGGTAATAGTGGAAAAAGGAATATATTCAAATATAAACTACACAGTAGCATTCTGTGAAAATTCTTTCTGTTCTGTGCATTCAACTAACAGAGTTGAACCTTACTTTTGATTGAGCTGTTCTGAAACACTCTTTCTGTAGAAACTGCAATTGGACATGCTAAGCGCTAAGAGGCCTACATTGGGAAAAAGAATATCTTCAAATAAAAACTACACAGATGCATTCTGTGAAACCTATTTCTGATCTGAAAATTCAGTTAACAGATATAAAACATATTTTTGATTGAGCAGTTATGAAACACACTTTTTGTAGAAAATGCAAGTGGAGATTCGGTGCGCTAAGAGGGTAACAGTGGAAAAAGGAATGTCTTCAAATATAAACTACACAGAATCATTCGGTGAAACTTCTTTCTGATCTGTGCATTCAGCTAACAGAGTTAAACCATACTTTTGATTGAGCAGATCTGAACACTCTTTCTGTAGAAAATGCAACTGGACATTTGGAGCGCTAAGAGCGTAGTAGTGGAAAAAGGAATATATTCAAATATAAACTACACAGAAGCATTCTGTGAAACTTCTTTCTGATCTGGGCATTCAGCTAACAGAGTTAAACCATACTTTTGATTGAGCAGTTTTGAAACACTCTGTCTGTAGAAAATGCAACTGGACATTCGTAGCGCTAAGTGGGTAATAGTGGAAAAAAGAATATGTCCAAATATAAACTACACAGAAGCATTGTATGAAACATCTTTCTGTTCTGTGCATTCAACTAACAGAGTTGAACTTTACTTTTGATTGAGCCGTTCTGAAACACTCTTTCTGTAGAAACTGCAATTGGACATTCTGAGCGCTAAGAGGCCTATATTGGGAAAAAGAATGTCTACAAATAAAAACTACACAGAAGAATTGTGTGAAACTTCTTTCTGTTCTGTTTGTTCAACTAAAAGAGTTGAACCTTAGTTTTGATTGAGCCGTTCTGAAACACTCTTTCTGTAGAAAATGCAAGTGGAGATTCGGAGCGCTAAGAGGGTAATAGTGGAAAAAGGAATACATTCAAATATAAACTACACAGTAGAATTCTGTGATAATTCTTTCTGTTCTGTGCATTCAACTAACAGAGTTGAACCTTACTTTTGATTGAGCCGTTCTGAAACACTCTTTCTGTAGAAACTGCAATTGGACATGCTAAGCGCTAAGAGGCCTACATTGGGAAAAAGAATATCTTCAAATAAAAACTACACAGATGCATTCTGTGAAACTTATTTCTGATCTGTAAATTCAGTTAACAGAGATAAAACATATTTTTGATTGAGCAGTTATGAAACATTCTTTTTGTAGAATATGCAAGTGGAGATTCGGAGCGCTAAGAGGGTAATAGTGGAAAAAGGAATGTCTTCAAATATAAACTACACAGAATCATTCGGTGAAACTTCTTTCTGATCTGTGCATTCAGCTAACAGAGTTAAACCATACTTTTGATTGAGCAGATCTGAACACTCTTTCTGTTGAAAATGCAACTGGACATTTGGAGCGCTAAGAGCGTAGTAGTGGAAAAAGGAATATATTCAAATATAAACAACACAGAAGCATTCTGTGAAACTTCTTTCTGATCTGAGCATTCAGCTAACAGAGTTAAACCATACTTTTGATTGAGCAGTTTTGAAACACTCTGTCTGTAGAAAATGCAACTGGTCATTCGTAGTGCTAAGTGGGTAATAGTGGAAAAAAGAATATGTTCAAATATAAACTACACAGAAGCATTGTATGAAACTCCTTTCTCTTCTGTGCATTCAACTAACAGAGTTGAACCTTACTTTGGATTGAGCCTTTCTGAAACACTCTTTCTGTAGAAACTGCAATTGGATATTCTGAGCGCTAAGAGGCATATATTGGGAAAAATAATATCTTCAAATAAAAACTACACAGAAGCATTGTGTGAAACTTATTACTGATATGTTCATTAAGCTAACAGAGTTAAACCATACTTTTGATTGCGCAGTTCTGAACACTCTTTCTGTAGAAAATGCAAGTGGACATTCGGAGCGCTAAGAGGGTAATAGTGGAAAAAGGAATTTATTCAAATATAAACTACACAGTAGCATTCTGTGAAAATTCTTTCTGTTCTGTGCATTCAACTAACAGAGTTGAACCTTACTTTTGATTGAGCCGTTCTGAAACACTCTTTCTGTAGAAACTGCAATTGGACATGCTAAGCGCTAAGAGGCCTACATTGGGAAAAAGAATATCTTCAAATAAAAACTACACAGATGCATTCTGTGAAACTTATTTCTGATCTGTAAATTCAGTTAACAGATATAAAACATATTTTTGATTGAGCAGTTATGAAACACTCTTTTTGTAGAAAATGCAAGTGGAGATTCGGAGCGCTAAGAGGGTAACAGTGGAAAAAGGAATGTCTTCAAATATAAACTACACAGAATCATTCGGTGAAACTTCTTTCTGATCTGTGCATTCAGCTAACAGAGTTAAACCATACTTTTGATTGAGCAGATCTGAACACTCTTTCTGTAGAAAATGCAACTGGACATTTGGAGCGCTAAGAGCGTAGTAGTGGAAAAAGGAATATATTCAAATATAAACTACACAGAAGCATTCTGTGAAACTTCTTTCTGATCTGGGCATTCAGCTAACAGAGTTAAACCATACTTTTGATTGAGCAGATTTGAAACACTCTGTCTGTAGAAAATGCAACTGGACATTCGTAGCGCTAAGTGGGTAATAGTGGAAAAATGAATATGTCCAAATATAAACTACACAGAAGCATTGTATGAAACTTCTTTCTGTTCTGTGCATTCAACTAACAGAGTTGAACCTTACTTTTGATTGAGCCGTTCTGAAACACTCTTTCTGTAGAAACTGCAATTGGACATTCTGAGCGCTAAGAGGCCTATATTGGGAAAAAGAATGTCTACAAATTAAAACTACACAGAAGAATTGTGTGAAACTTCTTTCTGTTCTGTTTGTTCAACTAAAAGAGTTGAACCTTAGTTTTGATTGAGCCGTTCTGAAACACTCTTTCTGTAGAAAATGCAAGTGGAGATTCGGAGCGCTAAGAGGGTAATAGTGGAAAAAGGAATGTCTCCAAATATAAACTACACAGAATCATTCTGTGAAACTTCTTTCTGATCTGTGCATTCAGCTAACAGAGTTAAACCATACTTTTGATTGAGCAGATCTGAACACTCTTTCTGTAGAAAATGCAACTGGACATTTGGAGCGCTAAGAGAGTAGTAGTGGAAAAAGGAATATATTCAAATATAAACTACACAGAAGCATTCTGTGAAACTTCTTTCTGATCTGAGCATTCAGCTAACAGAGTTAAACCATACTTTTGATTGAGCAGTTTTGAAACACTCTGTCTGTAGAAAATGCAACTGGACATTCGTAGCGCTAAGTGGGTAATAGTGGAAAAAAGAATATGTTCAAATATAAACTACACAGAAGCATTGTATGAAACTTCTTTCTGTTCTGTGCATTCAACTAACAGAGTTGAACCTTACTTTTGATTGAGCCTTTCTGAAACACTCTTTCTGTAGAAACTGCAATTGGACATTCTGAGTGCTAAGAGGCCTATATTGGGAAAAATAATATCTTCAAATAAAAACTACACAGAAGCATTGTGTGAAACTTATTTCTGATATGTTCATTAAGCTAACAGAGTTAAACCATACTGTTGATTGCGCAGTTCTGAACACTCTTTCTGTAGAAAATGCAAGTGGACATTCGGAGCGCTAAGAGGGTAATAGTGGAAAAAGGAATATATTCAAATATAAACTACACAGTAGAATTCTGTGATAATTCTTTCTGTTCTGTGCATTCAACTAACAGAGTTGAAACTTACTTTTGATTGAGCCGTTCTGAAACACTCTTTCTGTAGAAACTGCAATTGGACATGCTAAGCGCTAAGAGGCCTACATTGGGAAAAAGAATATCTTCAAATAAAAACTACACAGATGCATTCTGTGAAACTTATTTCTGATCTGTAAATTCAGTTAACAGAGATAAAACATATTTTTGATTGAGCAGTTATGAAACATTCTTTTTGTAGAGTATGCAAGTGGAGATTCGGAGCGCTAAGAGGGTAATAGTGGAAAAAGGAATGTCTTCAAATATAAACTACACAGAATCATTCGGTGAAACTTCTTTCTGATCTGTGCATTCAGCTAACAGAGTTAAACCACACTTTTGATTGAGCAGATCTGAACACTCTTTCTGTTGAAAATGCAACTGGACATTTGGAGCGCTAAGAGCGTAGTAGTGGAAAAAGGAATATATTCAAATATAAACTACACAGAAGCATTCTGTGAAACTTCTTTCTGATCTGAGCATTCAGCTAACAGAGTTAAACCATACTTTTGATTGAGCAGTTTTGAAACACTCTGTCTGTAGAAAATGCAACTGGTCATTCGTAGTGCTAAGTGGGTAATAGTGGAAAAAAGAATATGTTCAAATATAAACTACACAGAAGCATTGTATGAAACTTCTTTCTCTTCTGTGCATTCAACTAACAGAGTTGAACCTTACTTTTGATTGAGCCTTTCTGAAACACTCTTTCTGTAGAAACTGCAATTGGACATTCTGAGCGCTAAGAGGCATATATTGGGAAAAATAATATCTTCAAATAAAAACTACACAGAAGCATTGTATGAAACTTATTTCTGATATGTTCATTAAGCTAACAGAGTTAAACCATACTTTTGATTGCGCAGTTCTGAACACTCTTTCTGTAGAAAATGCAAGTGGACATTCGGAGCGCTAAGAGGGTAATAGTGGAAAAAGGAATATATTCAAATATAAACTACACAGTAGCATTCTGTGAAAATTCTTTCTGTTCTGTGCATTCAACTAACAGTGTTGAACCTTACTTTTGATTGAGCCGTTCTGAAACACTCTTTCTGTAGAAACTGCAATTGGACATGCTAAGCGCTAAGAGGCCTACATTGGGAAAAAGAATATCTTCAAATAAAAACTACACAGATGCATTCTGTGAAACTTATTTCTGATCTGTAAATTCAGTTAACAGATATAAAACATATTTTTGATTGAGCAGTTATGAAACACTCTTTTTGTAGAAAATGCAAGTGGAGATTCGGAGCGCTAAGAGGGTAACAGTGGAAAAAGGAATGTCTTCAAATATAAACTACACAGAATCATTCGGTGAAACTTCTTTCTGATCTGTGCATTCAGCTAACAGAGTTAAACCATACTTTTGATTGAGCAGATCTGAACACTCTTTCTGTTGAAAATGCAACTGGACATTTGGAGCGCTAAGAGCGTAGTAGTGGAAAAAGGAATATATTCAAATATAAACTACACAGAAGCATTCTGTGAAACTTCTTTCTGATCTGGGCATTCAGCTAACAGAGTTAAACCATACTTTTGATTGAGCAGTTTTGAAACACTCTGTCTGTAGAAAATGCAACTGGACATTCGTAGCGCTAAGTGGGTAACAGTGGAAAAAAGAATATGTCCAAATATAAACTACACAGGAGCATTGTATGAAACTTCTTTCTGTTCTGTGCATTCAACTAACAGAGTTGAACCTTACTTTTGATTGAGCCGTTCTGAAACACTCTTTCTGTAGAAACTGCAATTGGACATGCTAAGCGCTAAGAGGCCTACATTGGGAAAAAGAATATCTTCAAATAAAAACTACACAGATGCATTCTGTGAAACTTATTTCTGATCTGTAAATTCAGTTAACAGAGATAAAACATATTTTTGATTGAGCAGTTATGAAACACACTTTTAGTAGAAAATGTAAGTGGAGATTCTGACCGCTAAGAGGGTAATAGTGGAAAAAGGAATGTCTTCAAATATAAACTACACAGAATCATTCGGTGAAACTTCTTTCTGATCTGTGCATTCAGCTAACAGAGTTAAACCATACTTTTGATTGAGCAGATCTGAACACTCTTTCTGTAGAAAATGCAACTGGACATTTGGAGCGCTAAGAGCGTAGTAGTGGAAAAAGGAATATATTCAAATATAAACTACACAGAAGCATTCTGTGAAACTTCTTTCTGATCTGGGCATTCAGCTAACAGAGTTAAACCATACTTTTGATTGAGCAGTTTTGAAACACTCTGTCTGTAGAAAATGCAACTGGACATTCGTAGCGCTAAGTGGGTAATAGTGGAAAAAAGAATATGTCCAAATTTAAACTACACAGAAGCATTGTATGAAACTTCTTTCTGTTCTGTGCATTCAACTAACAGAGTTGAACGTTACTTTTGATTGAGCCGTTCTGAAACACTCTTTCTGTAGAAACTGCAATTGGACATGCTAAGCGCTAAGAGGCCTACATTGGGAAAAAGAATATCTTCAAATAAAAACTACACAGATGCATTCTGTGAAACTTATTTCTGATCTGTAAATTTAGTTAACAGAGATAAAACATATTTTTGATTGAGCAGTTATGAAACACACTTTTTGTAGAAAATGCAAGTGGAGATTCGGAGCGTTAAGAGGGTAATAGTGGAAAAAGGAATGTCTTCAAATATAAACTACACAGAATCATTCGGTGAAACTTCTTTCTGATCTGTGCATTCAGATAACAGATTTAAACCATACTTTTGATTGAGCAGATCTGAACACTCTTTCTGTTGAAAATGCAACTGGACATTTTGAGCGCTAAGAGCGTAGTAGTGGAAAAAGGAATATATTCAAATATAAACTACACAGAAGCATTCTGTGAAACTTCTTTCTGATCTGAGCATTCAGCTAACAGAGTTAAACCATACTTTTGATTGAGCAGTTTTGAAACACTCTGTCTGTAGAAAATGCAACTGGACATTCGTAGCGCTAAGTGGGTAATAGTGGAAAAAAGAATATGTCCAAATATAAACTACACAGAAGCATTGTATGAAACTTCTTTCTGTTCTGTGCATTCAACTAACAGAGTTGAACTTTACTTTTGATTGAGCCGTTCTGAAACACTCTTTCTGTAGAAACTGCAATTGGACATTCTGAGCGCTAAGAGGCCTATATTGGGAAAAAGAATGTCTACAAATAAAAACTACACAGAAGAATTGTGTGAAACTTCTTTGTGTTCTGTTTGTTCAACTAAAAGAGTTGAACCTTAGTTTTGATTGAGCCGTTCTGAAACACTCTTTCTGTAGAAAATGCAAGTGGAGATTCGGAGCGCTAAGAGGGTAATAGTGGAAAAAGGAATATATTCAAATATAAACTACACAGTAGAATTCTGTGATAATTCTTTCTGTTCTGTGCATTCAACTAACAGAGTTGAACCTTACTTTTGATTGAGCCGTTCTGAAACACTCTTTCTGTAGAAACTGCAATTGGACATGCTAAGCGCTAAGAGGCCTACATTGGGAAAAAGAATATCTTCAAATAAAAACTACACAGATGCATTCTGTGAAACTTATTTCTGATCTGTAAATTCAGTTAACAGAGATAAAACATATTTTTGATTGAGCAGTTATGAAACATTCTTTTTGTAGAATATGCAAGTGGAGATTCGGAGCGCTAAGAGGGTAATAGTGGAAAAAGGAATGTCTTCAAATATAAACTACACAGAATCATTCGGTGAAACTTCTTTCTGATCTGTGCATTCAGCTAACAGAGTTAAACCATACTTTTGATTGAGCAGATCTGAACACTCTTTCTGTTGAAAATGCAACTGGACATTTGGAGCGCTAAGAGCGTAGTAGTGGAAAAAGGAATATATTCAAATATAAACTACACAGAAGCATTCTGTGAAACTTCTTTCTGATCTGAGCATTCAGCTAACAGAGTTAAACCATACTTTTGATTGAGCAGTTTTGAAACACTCTGTCTGTAGAAAATGCAACTGGTCATTCGTAGTGCTAAGTGGGTAATAGTGGAAAAAAGAATATGTTCAAATATTAACTACACAGAAGCATTGTATGAAACTCCTTTCTCTTCTGTGCATTCAACTAACAGAGTTGAACCTTACTTTTGATTGAGCCTTTCTGAAACACTCTTTCTGTAGAAACTGCAATTGGACATTCTGAGCGCTAAGAGGCATATATTGGGAAAAATAATATCTTCAAATAAAAACTACACAGAAGCATTGTGTGAAACTTATTTCTGATATGTTCATTAAGCTAACAGAGTTAAACCATACTTTTGATTGCGCAGTTCTGAACACTCTTTCTGTAGAAAATGCAAGTGGACATTCGGAGCGCTAAGAGGGTAATAGTGGAAAAAGGAATATATTCAAATATAAACTACACAGTAGCATTCTGTGAAAATTCTTTCTGTTCTGTGCATTCAACTAACAGAGTTGAACCTTACTTTTGATTGAGCCGTTCTGAAACACTCTTTCTGTAGAAACTGCAATTGGACATGCTAAGCGCTAAGAGGCCTACATTGGGAAAAAGAATATCTTCAAATAAAAACTACACAGATGCATTCTGTGAAACTTATTTCTGATCTGTAAATTCAGTTAACAGATATAAAACATATTTTTGATTGAGCAGTTATGAAACACTCTTTTTGTAGAAAATGCAAGTGGAGATTCGGAGCGCTAAGAGGGTAACAGTGGAAAAAGGAATGTCTTCAAATATAAACTACACAGAATCATTCGGTGAAACTTCTTTCTGATCTGTGCATTCAGCTAACAGAGTTAAACCATACTTTTGATTGAGCAGATCTGAACACTCTTTCTGTAGAAAATGCAACTGGACATTTGGAGCGCTAAGAGCGTAGTAGTGGAAAAAGGAATATATTCAAATATAAACTACACAGAAGCATTCTGTGAAACTTCTTTCTGATCTGGGCATTCAGCTAACAGAGTTAAACCATACTTTTGATTGAGCAGATTTGAAACACTCTGTCTGTAGAAAATGCAACTGGACATTCGTAGCGCTAAGTGGGTAATAGTGGAAAAATGAATATGTCCAAATATAAACTACACAGAAGCATTGTATGAAACTTCTTTCTGTTCTGTGCATTCAATTAACAGAGTTGAACCTTACTTTTGATTGAGCCGTTCTGAAACACTCTTTCTGTAGAAACTGCAATTGGACATTCTGAGCGCTAAGAGGCCTATATTGGGAAAAAGAATGTCTACAAATTAAAACTACACAGAAGAATTGTGTGAAACTTCTTTCTGTTCTGTTTGTTCAACTAAAAGAGTTGAACCTTAGTTTTGATTGAGCCGTTCTGAAACACTCTTTCTGTAGAAAATGCAAGTGGAGATTCGGAGCGCTAAGAGGGTAATAGTGGAAAAAGGAATGTCTCCAAATATAAACTACACAGAATCATTCTGTGAAACTTCTTTCTGATCTGTGCATTCAGCTAACAGAGTTAAACCATACTTTTGATTGAGCAGATCTGAACACTCTTTCTGTAGAAAATGCAACTGGACATTTGGAGCGCTAAGAGAGTAGTAGTGGAAAAAGGAATATATTCAAATATAAACTACACAGAAGCATTCTGTGAAACTTCTTTCTGATCTGAGCATTCAGCTAACAGAGTTAAACCATACTTTTGATTGAGCAGTTTTGAAACACTCTGTCTGTAGAAAATGCAACTGGACATTCGTAGCGCTAAGTGGGTAATAGTGGAAAAAAGAATATGTTCAAATATAAACTACACAGAAGCATTGTATGAAACTTCTTTCTGTTCTGTGCATTCAACTAACAGAGTTGAACCTTACTTTTGATTGAGCCTTTCTGAAACACTCTTTCTGTAGAAACTGCAATTGGACATTCTGAGTGCTAAGAGGCCTATATTGGGAAAAATAATATCTTCAAATAAAAACTGCACAGAAGCATTGTGTGAAACTTTTTTCTGATATGTTCATTAAGCTAACAGAGTTAAACCATACTGTTGATTGCGCAGTTCTGAACACTCTTTCTGTAGAAAATGCAAGTGGACATTCGGAGCGCTAAGAGGGTAATAGTGGAAAAAGGAATATATTCAAATATAAACTACACAGTAGAATTCTGTGATAATTCTTTCTGTTCTGTGCATTCAACTAACAGAGTTGAAACTTACTTTTGATTGAGCCGTTCTGAAACACTCTTTCTGTAGAAACTGCAATTGGACATGCTAAGCGCTAAGAGGCCTACATTGGGAAAAAGAATATCTTCAAATAAAAACTACACAGATGCATTCTGTGAAACTTATTTCTGATCTGTAAATTCAGTTAAGAGAGATAAAACATATTTTTGATTGAGCAGTTATGAAACATTCTTTTTGTAGAATATGCAAGTGGAGATTCGGAGCGCTAAGAGGGTAATAGTGGAAAAAGGAATGTCTTCAAATATAAACTACACAGAATCATTCGGTGAAACTTCTTTCTGATCTGTGCATTCAGCTAACAGAGTTAAACCATACTTTTGATTGAGCAGATCTGAACACTCTTTCTGTTGAAAATGCAACTGGACATTTGGAGCGCTAAGAGCGTAGTAGTGGAAAAAGGAATATATTCAAATATAAACTACACAGAAGCATTCTGTGAAACTTCTTTCTGATCTGAGCATTCAGCTAACAGAGTTAAACCATACTTTTGATTGAGCAGTTTTGAAACACTCTGTCTGTAGAAAATGCAACTGGTCATTCGTAGTGCTAAGTGGGTAATATTGGAAAAAAGAATATGTTCAAATATAAACTACACAGAAGCATTGTATGAAACTTCTTTCTCTTCTGTGCATTCAACTAACAGAGTTGAACCTTACTTTTGATTGAGCCTTTCTGAAACACTCTTTCTGTAGAAACTGCAATTGGACATTCTGAGCGCTAAGAGGCATATATTGGGAAAAATAATATCTTCAAATAAAAACTACACAGAAGCATTGTATGAAACTTATTTCTGATATGTTCATTAAGCTAACAGAGTTAAACCATACTTTTGATTGCGCAGTTCTGAACACTCTTTCTGTAGAAAATGCAAGTGGACATTCGGAGCGCTAAGAGGGTAATAGTGGAAAAAGGAATATATTCAAATATAAACTACACAGTAGCATTCTGTGAAAATTCTTTCTGTTCTGTGCATTCAACTAACAGTGTTGAACCTTACTTTTGATTGAGCCGTTCTGAAACACTCTTTCTGTAGAAACTGCAATTGGACATGCTAAGCGCTAAGAGGCCTACATTGGGAAAAAGAATATCTTCAAATAAAAACTACACAGATGCATTCTGTGAAACTTATTTCTGATCTGTAAATTCAGTTAACAGATATAAAACATATTTTTGATTGAGCAGTTATGAAACACTCTTTTTGTAGAAAATGCAAGTGGAGATTCGGAGCGCTAAGAGGGTAACAGTGGAAAAAGGAATGTCTTCAAATATAAACTACACAGAATCATTCGGTGAAACTTCTTTCTGATCTGTGCATTCAGCTAACAGAGTTAAACCATACTTTTGATTGAGCAGATCTGAACACTCTTTCTGTAGAAAATGCAACTGGACATTTGGAGCGCTAAGAGCGTAGTAGTGGAAAAAGGAATATATTCAAATATAAACTACACAGAAGCATTCTGTGAAACTTCTTTCTGATCTGGGCATTCAGCTAACAGAGTTAAACCATACTTTTGATTGAGCAGATTTGAAACACTCTGTCTGTGGAAAATGCAACTGGACATTCGTAGCGCTAAGTGGGTAATAGTGGAAAAATGAATATGTCCAAATATAAACTACACAGAAGCATTGTATGAAACTTCTTTCTGTTCTGTGCATTCAACTAACAGAGTTGAACCTTACTTTTGATTGAGCCGTTCTGAAACACTCTTTCTGTAGAAACTGCAATTGGACATTCTGAGCGCTAAGAGGCCTATATTGGGAAAAAGAATGTCTACAAATTAAAACTACACAGAAGAATTGTGTGAAACTTCTTTCTGTTCTGTTTGTTCAACTAAAAGAGTTGAACCTTAGTTTTGATTGAGCCGTTCTGAAACACTCTTTCTGTAGAAAATGCAAGTGGAGATTCGGAGCGCTAAGAGGGTAATAGTGGAAAAAGGAATGTCTCCAAATATAAACTACACAGAATCATTCTGTGAAACTTCTTTCTGATCTGTGCATTCAGCTAACAGAGTTAAACCATACTTTTGATTGAGCAGATCTGAACACTCTTTCTGTAGAAAATGCAACTGGACATTTGGAGCGCTAAGAGAGTAGTAGTGGAAAAAGGAATATATTCAAATATAAACTACACAGAAGCATTCTGTGAAACTTCTTTCTGATCTGAGCATTCAGCTAACAGAGTTAAACCATACTTTTGATTGAGCAGTTTTGAAACACTCTGTCTGTAGAAAATGCAACTGGACATTCGTAGCGCTAAGTGGGTAATAGTGGAAAAAAGAATATGTTCAAATATAAACTACACAGAAGCATTGTATGAAACTTCTTTCTGTTCTGTGCATTCAACTAACAGAGTTGAACCTTACTTTTGATTGAGCCTTTCTGAAACACTCTTTCTGTAGAAACTGCAATTGGACATTCTGAGTGCTACGAGGCCTATATTGGGAAAAATAATATCTTCAAATAAAAACTACACAGAAGCATTGTGTGAAACTTATTTCTGATATGTTCATTAAGCTAACAGAGTTAAACCATACTGTTGATTGCGCAGTTCTGAACACTCTTTCTGTAGAAAATGCAAGTGGACATTCGGAGCGCTAAGAGGGTAATAGTGGAAAAAGGAATATATTCAAATATAAACTACACAGTAGCATTCTGTGAAAATACTTCCTGTTCTGTGCATTCAACTAACAGTGTTGAAACTTACTTTTGATTGAGCCGTTCTGAAACACTGTTTCTGTAGAAACTGCAATTGGACATGCTAAGCGCTAAGAGGCCTACATTGGGAAAAAGAATATCTTCAAATAAAAACTACACAGATGCATTCTGTGAAACTTATTTCTGATCTGTAAATTCAGTTAACAGAGATAAAATATATTTTTGATTGAGCAGTTATGAAACACTCTTTTTGTAGAAAATGCAAGTGGAGATTCGGAGCGCTAAGAGGGTAATAGTGGAAAAAGGAATGTCTTCAAATATAAACTACACAGAATCATTCGGTGAAACTTCTTTCTGATCTGTGCATTCAGCTAACAGAGTTAAACCATACTTTTGATTGAGCAGATCTGAACACTCTTTCTGTTGAAAATGCAACTGGACATTTGGAGCGCTAAGAGAGTAGTAGTGGAAAAAGGAATATACTCAAATATAAACTACACAGAAGCATTCTGTGAAACTTCTTTCTGATCTGAGCATACAGCTAACAGAGTTAAACCATACTTTTGATTGAGCAGTTTTGAAACACTCTGTCTGTAGAAAATGCAACTGGACATTCGTAGCACTAAGTGGGTAATAGTGGAAAAAAGAATATGTTCAAATATAAACTACACAGAAGCATTGTATGAAACTTCTTTCTGTTCTGTGCATTCAACTAACAGAGTTGAACCTTACTTTTGATTGAGCCGTTCTGAAACACTCTTTCTGTAGAAACTGCAATTGGACATTCTGAGCGCTAAGAGGCCTATATTGGGAAAAAGAATGTCTACAAATAAAAACTACACAGAAGAATTGTGTGAAACTTCTTTCTGTTCTGTTTGTTCAACTAAAAGAGTTGAACCTTAGTTTTGATTGAGCCGTTCTGAAACACTCTTTCTGTAGAAAATGCAAGTGGAGATTCGGAGCGCTAAGAGGGTAATAGTGGAAAAAGGAATGTCTCCAAATATAAACTACACAGAATCATTCTGTGAAACTTCTTTCTGATCTGTGCATTCAGCTAACAGAGTTAAACCATACTTTTGATTGAGCAGATCTGAACACTCTTTCTGTAGAAAATGCAACTGGACATTTGGAGCGCTAAGAGAGTAGTAGTGGAAAAAGGAATATATTCAAATATAAACTACACAGAAGCATTCTGTGAAACTTCTTTCTGATCTGAGCATTCAGCTAACAGAGTTAAACCATACTTTTGATTGAGCAGTTTTGAAACAGTCTGTCTGTAGAAAATGCAACTGGACATTCGTAGCGCTAAGTGGGTAATAGTGGAAAAAAGAATATGTTCAAATATAAACTACACAGAAGCATTGTATGAAACTTCTTTCTGTTCTGTGCATTCAACTAACAGAGTTGAACCTTACTTTTGATTGAGCCTTTCTGAAACACTCTTTCTGTAGAAACTGCAATTGGACATTCTGAGTGCTAAGAGGCCTATATTGGGAAAAATAATATCTTCAAATAAAAACTACACAGAAGCATTGTGTGAAACTTATTTCTGATATGTTCATTAAGCTAACAGAGTTAAACCATACTGTTGATTGCGCAGTTCTGAACACTCTTTCTGTAGAAAATGCAAGTGGACATTCGGAGCGCTAAGAGGGTAATAGTGGAAAAAGGAATATATTCAAATATAAACTACACAGTAGCATTCTGTGAAAATACTTCCTGTTCTGTGCATTCAACTAACAGTGTTGAACCTTACTTTTGATTGAGCCGTTCTGAAACACTCTTTCTGTAGAAACTGCAATTGGACATGCTAAGCGCTAAGAGGCCTACATTGGGAAAAAGAATATCTTCAAATAAAAACTACACAGATGCATTCTGTGAAACTTATTTCTGATCTGTAAATTCAGTTAACAGAGATAAAATATATTTTTGATTGAGCAGTTATGAAACACTCTTTTTGTAGAAAATGCAAGTGGAGATTCGGAGCGCTAAGAGGGTAATAGTGGAAAAAGGAATGTCTTCAAATATAAACTACACAGAATCCTTCGGTGAAACTTCTTTCTGATCTGTGCATTCAGCTAACAGAGTTAAACCATACTTTTGATTGAGCAGATCTGAACACTCTTTCTGTTGAAAATGCAACTGGACATTTGGAGCGCTAAGAGCGTAGTAGTGGAAAAAGGAATATACTCAAATATAAACTACACAGAAGCATTCTGTGAAACTTCTTTCTGATCTGAGCATACAGCTAACAGAGTTAAACCATACTTTTGATTGAGCAGTTTTGAAACACTCTGTCTGTAGAAAATGCAACTGGACATTCGTAGCACTAAGTGGGTAATAGTGGAAAAAAGAATATGTTCAAATATAAACTACACAGAAGCATTGTATGAAACTTCTTTCTGTTCTGTGCATTCAACTAACAGAGTTGAACCTTACTTTTGATTGAGCCGTTCTGAAACACTCTTTCTGTAGAAACTGCAATTGGACATTCTGAGCGCTAAGAGGCCTATATTGGGAAAAAGAATGTCTACAAATAAAAACTACACAGAAGAATTGTGTGAAACTTCTTTCTGTTCTGTTTGTTCAACTAAAAGAGTTGAACCTTAGTTTTGATTGAGCCGTTCTGAAACACTCTTTCTGTAGAAACTGCAATTGGACATTCTGAGCGCTAAGAGGCCTATATTGGGAAAAATAATATCTTCAAATAAAAACTACACAGAAGCATTGTGTGAAACTTATTTCTGGTATGTTCATTAAGCTAACAGAGTTAAACCATACTTTTGATTGCGCAGTTCTGAACACTCTTTCTGTAGAAAATGCAAGTGGACATTCGGAGCGCTAAGAGGGTAATAGTGGAAAAAGGAATATATTCAAATATAAACTACACAGTAGCATTCTGTGAAAATTCTTTCTGTTCTGTGCATTCAACTAACAGAGTTGAACCTTACTTTTGATTGAGCCGTTCTGAAACACTCTTTCTGTACAAACTGCAATTGGACATGCTAAGCGCTAAGAGGCCTACATTGGGAAAAAGAATATCTTCAAATAAAAACTACACAGATGCATTCTGTGAAACTTATTTCTGATCTGTAAATTCAGTTAACAGAGATAAAACATATTTTTGATTGAGCAGTTATGAAACACTCTTTTTGTAGAAAATGCAAGTGGAGATTCGGAGCGCTAAGAGGGTAATAGTGGAAAAAGGAATGTCTTCAAATATAAACTACACAGAATCATTCGGTGAAACTTCTTTCTGATCTGTGCATTCAGCTAACAGAGTTAAACCATACTTTTGATTGAGCAGATCTGAACACTCTTTCTGTTGAAAATGCAACTGGACATTTGGAGCGCTAAGAGCGTAGTAGTGGAAAAAGGAATATATTCAAATATAAACTACACAGAAGCATTCTGTGAAACTTCTTTCTGATCTGAGCATTCAGCTAACAGAGTTAAACCATACTTTTGATTGAGCAGTTTTGAAACACTCTGTCTGTAGAAAATGCAACTGGACATTCGTAGCGCTAAGTGGGTAATAGTGGAAAAAAGAATATGTTCAAATATAAACTACACAGAAGCATTGTATGAAACTTCTTTCTATTCTGTGCATTCAACTAACAGAGTTGAACCTTACTTTTGATTGAGCCTTTCTGAAACACTCTTTCTGTAGAAACTGCAATGGGACATTCTGGGCGCTAAGAGGCCTCTATTGGGAAAAATAATATCTTCAAATAAAAACTACACAGAAGCATTGTGTGAAACTTATTTCTGATATGTTCATTAAGCTAACAGAGTTAAACCATACTTTTGATTGCGCAGTTCTGAACACTCTTTCTGTAGAAAATGCAAGTGGACATTCGGAGCGCTAAGAGGTTAATAGTGGAAAAAGGAATATATTCAAATATAAACTACACAGTAGCATTCTGTGAAAATTCTTTCTGTTCTGTGCATTCAACTAACAGAGTTGAACCTTACTTTTGATTGAGCCGTTCTGAAACACTCTTTCTGTAGAAACTGCAATTGGACATGCTAAGCGCTAAGAGGCCTACATTGGGAAAAAGAATATCTTCAAATAAAAACTACACAGATGCTTTCTGTGAAACTTATTTCTGATCTGTAAATTCAGTTAACAGATATAAAACATATTTTTGATTGAGCAGTTATGAAACACTCTTTTTGTAGAAAATGCAAGTGGAGATTCGGAGCGCTAAGAGGGTAACAGGGGAAAAAGGAAAGTCTTCAAATATAAACTACACAGAATCATTCGGTGAAACTTCTTTCTGATC
Organism: Symphalangus syndactylus; assembly: GCF_028878055.3. Taxonomy (NCBI): domain Eukaryota; kingdom Metazoa; phylum Chordata; class Mammalia; order Primates; family Hylobatidae; genus Symphalangus; species Symphalangus syndactylus. The sequence continues at coordinate 104,652,613 of NC_072438.2, forward strand.
TGTGCATTCAGCTAACAGAGTTAAACCATACTTTTGATTGAGCAGATCTGAACACTCTTTCTGTAGATAATGCAACTGGACATTTGGAGCGCTAAGAGCGTAGTAGTGGAAAAAGGAATATATTCAAATATAAACTACACAGAAGCATTCTGTGAAACTTCTTTCTGATCTGGGCATTCAGCTAACAGAGTTAAACCATACTTTTGATTGAGCAGTTTTGAAACACTCTGTCTGTAGAAAATGCAACTGGACATTCGTAGCGCTAAGTGGGTAATAGTGGAAAAAAGAATATGTCCAAATATAAACTACACAGAAGCATTGTATGAAACTTCTTTCTGTTCTGTGCATTCAACTAACAGAGTTGAACCTTACTTTTGATTGAGCCGTTCTGAAACACTCTTTCTGTAGAAACTGCAATTGGACATTCTGAGCGCTAAGAGGCCTATATTGGGAAAAAGAATGTCTACAAATAAAAACTACACAGAAGAATTGTGTGAAACTTCTTTCTGTTCTGTTTGTTCAACTAAAAGAGTTGAACCTTAGTTTTGATTGAGCCGTTCTGAAACACTCTTTCTGTAGAAAATGCAAGTGGAGATTCGGAGCGCTAAGAGGGTAATAGTGGAAAAAGGAATATATTCAAATATAAACTACACAGTAGAATTCTGTGATAATTCTTTCTGTTCTGTGCATTCAACTAACAGAGTTGAACCTTACTTTTGATTGAGCCGTTCTGAAACACTCTTTCTGTAGAAACTGCAATTGGACATGCTAAGCGCTAAGAGGCCTACATTGGGAAAAATAATATCTTCAAATAAAAACTACACAGATGCATTCTGTGAAACTTATTTCTGATCTGTAAATTCAGTTAACAGAGATAAAACATATTTTTGATTGAGCAGTTATGAAACACTCTTTTTGTAGAATATGCAAGTGGAGATTCGGAGCGCTAAGAGGGTAATAGTGGAAAAAGGAATGTCTTCAAATATAAACTACACAGAATCATTCGGTGAAACTTCTTTCTGATCTGTGCATTCAGCTAACAGAGTTAAACCATACTTTTGATTGAGCAGATCTGAAGACCCTTTCTGTTGAAAATGCAACTGGACATTTGGAGCGCTAAGAGCGTAGTAGTGGAAAAAGGAATATATTCAAATATAAACTACACAGAAGCATTCTGTGAAACTTCTTTCTGATCTGAGCATTCAGCTAACAGAGTTAAACCATACTTTTGATTGAGCAGTTTTGAAACACTCTGTCTGTAGAAAATGCAACTGGTCATTCGTAGTGCTAAGTGGGTAATAGTGGAAAAAACAATATGTTCAAATATAAACTACACAGAAGCATTGTATGAAACTTCTTTCTCTTCTGTGCATTCAACTAACAGAGTTGAACCTTACTTTTGATTGAGCCTTTCTGAAACACTCTTTCTGTAGAAACTGAAATTGGACATTCTGAGCGCTAAGAGGCCTATATTGGGAAAAATAATATCTTCAAATAAAAACTACACAGAAGCATTTTGTGAAACTTATTTCTGATATGTTCATTAAGCTAACAGAGTTAAACCATACATTTGAATGCGCAGTTCTGAACACTCTTTCTGTAGAAAATGCAAGTGGAGATTCGGAGCGCTAAGAGGGTAATAGTGGAAAAAGGAATATATTCAAATATAAACTACACAGTAGCATTCTGTGAAAATTCTTTCTGTTCTGTGCATTCAACTAACAGAGTTGAACCTTACTTTTGATTGAGCCGTTCTGAAACACTCTTTCTGTAGAAACTGCAATTGGACATGCTAAGCGCTAAGAGGCCTACATTGGGAAAAAGAATATCTTCAAATAAAACTACACAGAGGCATTCTGTGAAACTTATTTCTGATCTGTAAATTCAGTTAACAGATATAAAACATATTTTTGATTGAGCAGTTTTGAAACACTCTTTTTGTAGAAAATGAAAGTGGAGATTCGGAGCGCTAAGAGGGTAATAGTGGAAAAAGGAATGTCTTCAAATATAAACTACACAGAATCATTCGGTGAAACTTCTTTCTGATCTGTGCATTCAGCTAACAGAGTTAAGCCATACTTTTGATTGAGCAGATCTGAACACTCTTTCTGTTGAAAATGCAACTGGACATTTGGAGCGCTAAGAGCGTAGTAGTGGAAAAAGGAATATATTCAAATATAAACTACACAGAAGCATTCTGTGAAACTTCTTTCTGATCTGAGCATTCAGCTAACAGAGTTAAACCATACTTTTGATTGAGCAGTTTTGAAACACTCTGTCTGTAGAAAATGCAACTGGACATTCGTAGCGCTAAGTGGGTAATAGTGGAAAAAAGAATATCTTCAAATATAAACTACACAGAAGCATTGTATGAAACTTCTTTCTGTTCTGTGCATTCAACTAACAGAGTTGAACCTTACTTTTGATTGAGCCGTTCTGAAACACTCTTTCTGTAGAAACTGCAATTGGACATTCTGAGCGCTAAGAGGCCTCTATTGGGAAAAATAATATCTTCAAATAAAAACTACACAGAAGTATTGTGTGAAACTTATTTCTGATATGTTCATTAAGCTAACAGAGTTAAACCATACTTTTGATTGCGCAGTTCTGAACACTCTTTCTGTAGAAAATGTAAGTGGACATTCGGAGCGCTAAGAGGGTAATAGTGGAAAAAGGAATATATTCAAATATAAACTACACAGTAGCATTCTGTGAAAATTCTTTCTGTTCTGTGCATTCAACTAACAGAGTTGAACCTTACTTTTGATTGAGCCGTTCTGAAACACTCTTTCTGTAGAAACTGCAATTGGACATGCTAAGCGCTAAGAGGCCTACATTGGGAAAAAGAATATCTTCAAATAAAAACTACACAGATGCATTCTGTGAAACTTATTTCTGATCTGTAAATTCACTTAACAGATATAAAACATATTTTTGATTGAGCAGTTATGAAACACTCTTTTTGTAGAAAATGCAAGTGGAGATTCGGAGCGCTAAGAGGGTAACAGTGGAAAAAGGAATGTCTTCAAATATAAACTACACAGAATCATTCGGTGAAACTTCTTTCTGATCTGTGCATTCAGCTAACAGAGTTAAACCATACTTTTGATTGAGCAGATCTGAACACTCTTTCTGTAGAAAATGCAACTGGACATTTGGAGCGCTAAGAGCGTAGTAGTGGAAAAAGGAATATATTCAAATATAAACTACACAGAAGCATTCTGTGAAACTTATTTCTGATCTGGGCATTCAGCTAACAGAGTTAAACCATACTTTTGATTGAGCAGTTTTGAAACACTCTGTCTGTAGAAAATGCAACTGGACATTCTTAGCGCTAAGTGGGTAATAGTGGAAAAAAGAATATGTCCAAATATAAACTACACAGAAGCATTGTATGAAACTACTTTCTGTTCTGTGCATTCAACTAACAGAGTTGAACCTTACTTTTGATTGAGCCGTTCTGAAACACTCTTTCTGTAGAAACTGCAATTGGACATTCTGAGCGCTAAGAGGCCTATATTGGGAAAAAGAATGTCTACAAATAAAAACTACACAGAAGAATTGTGTGAAACTTCTTTCTGTTCTGTTTGTTCAACTAAAAGAGTTGAACCTTAGTTTTGATTGAGCCGTTCTGAAACACTCTTTCTGTAGAAAATGCAAGTGGAGATTCCGAGCGCTAAGAGGGTAATAGTGGAAAAAGGAATGTCTCCAAATATAAACTACACAGAATCATTCTGTGAAACTTCTTTCTGATCTGTGCATTCAGCTAACAGAGTTAAACCATACTTTTGATTGAGCAGATCTGAACACTCTTTCTGTAGAAAATGCAACTGGACATTTGGAGCGCTAAGAGAGTAGTAGTGGAAAAAGGAATATATTCAAATATAAACTACACAGAAGCATTCTGTGAAACTTCTTTCTGATCTGAGCATTCAACTAACAGAGTTAAACCATACTTATGATTGAGCAGTTTTGAAACACTCTGTCTGTAGAAAATGCAACTGGACATTCGTAGCGCTAAGTGGGTAATAGTGGAAAAAAGAATATGTTCAAATATAAACTACAAAGAAGCATTGTATGAAACTTCTTTCTGTTCTGTGCATTCAACTAACAGAGTTGAACCTTACTTTTGATTGAGCCTTTCTGAAACACTCTTTCTGTTGAAACTGCAATTGGACATTCTGAGCGCTAAGAGGCCTATATTGGGAAAAATAATATCTTCAAATAAAAACTACACAGAAGCATTGTGTGAAATTTATTTCTGATATGTTCATTAAGCTAACAGAGTTAAACCATACTTTTGATTGCGCAGTTCTGAACACTCTTTCTGTAGAAAATGCAAGTGGACATTCGGAGCGCTAAGAGGGTAATAGTGGAAAAAGGAATATATTCAAATATAAACTACACAGTAGCATTCTGTGAAAATACTTTCTGTTCTGTGCATTCAACTAACAGAGTTGAACCTTACTTTTGATTGAGCCGTTCTGAAACACTCTTTCTGTAGAAACTGCAATTGGACATGCTAAGCGCTAAGAGGCCTACATTGGGAAAAAGAATATCTTCAAATAAAAACTACACAGATGCATTCTGTGAAACTTATTTCTGATCTGTAAATTCAGTTAACAGAGATAAAACATATTTTTGATTGAGCAGTTATGAAACACTCTTTTTGTAGAAAATGCAAGTGGAGATTCGGAGCGCTAAGAGGATAACAGTGGAAAAAGGAATGTCTTCAAATATAAACTACACAGAATCATTCGGTGAAACTTCTTTCTGATCTGTGCATTCAGCTAACAGAGTTAAACCATACTTTTGATTGAGCAGATCTGAACACTCTTTCTGTAGAAAATGCAACTGGACATTTGGAGCGCTAAGAGCGTAGTAGTGGAAAAAGGAATATATTCAAATATAAACTACACAGAAGCATTCTGTGAAACTTCTTTCTGATCTGGGCATTCAGCTAACAGAGTTAAACCATACTTTTGATTGAGCAGTTTTGAAACACTCTGTCTGTAGAAAATGCAACTGGACATTCGTAGCGCTAAGTGGGTAATAGTGGAAAAAAGAATATGTCCAAATATAAACTACACAGAAGCATTGTATGAAACTTCTTTCTGTTCTGTGCATTCAACTAACAGAGTTGAACCTTACTTTTGATTGAGCCGTTCTGAAACACTCTTTCTGTAGAAACTGCAATTGGACATTCTGAGCGCTAAGAGGCCTATATTGGGAAAAAGAATGTCTACAAATAAAAACTACACAGAAGAATTGTGTGAAACTTCTTTCTGTTCTGTTTGTTCAACTAAAAGAGTTGAACCTTAGTTTTGATTGAGCCGTTCTGAAACACTCTTTCTGTAGAAAATGCAAGTGGAGATTCGGAGCGCTAAGAGGGTAATAGTGGAAAAAGGAATGTCTCCAAATATAAATTACACAGAATCATTCTGTGAAACTTCTTTCTGATCTGTGCATTCAGCTAACAGAGTTAAACCATACTTTTGATTGAGCAGATCTGAACACTCTTTCTGTTGAAAATGCAACTGGACATTTGGAGCGCTAAGAGCGTAGTAGTGGAAAAAGGAATATACTCAAATATAAACTACACAGAAGCATTCTGTGAAACTTCTTTCTGATCTGAGCATACAGCTAACAGAGTTAAACCATACTTTTGATTGAGCAGTTTTGAAACACTCTGTCTGTAGAAAATGCAACTGGACATTCGTAGCACTAAGTGGGTAATAGTGGAAAAAAGAATATGTTCAAATATAAACTACACAGAAGCATTGTATGAAACTTCTTTCTGTTCTGTGCATTCAACTAACAGAGTTGAACCTTACTTTTGATTGAGCCGTTCTGAAACACTCTTTCTGTAGAAACTGCAATTGGACATTCTGAGCGCTAAGAGGCCTATATTGGGAAAAAGAATGTCTACAAATAAAAACTACACAGAAGAATTGTGTGAAACTTCTTTCTGTTCTGTTTGTTCAACTAAAAGAGTTGAACCTTAGTTTTGATTGAGCCGTTCTGAAACACTCTTTCTGTAGAAACTGCAATTGGACATTCTGAGCGCTAAGAGGCCTATATTGGGAAAAATAATATCTTCAAATAAAAACTACACAGAAGCACTGTGTGAAACTTATTTCTGGTATGTTCATTAAGCTAACAGAGTTAAACCATACTTTTGATTGCGCAGTTCTGAACACACTTTCTGTAGAAAATGCAAGTGGACATTCGGAGCGCTAAGAGGGTAATAGTGGAAAAAGGAATATATTCAAATATAAACTACACAGTAGCATTCTGTGAAAATTCTTTCTGTTCTGTGCATTCAACTAACAGAGTTGAACCTTACTTTTGATTGAGCCGTTCTGAAACACTCTTTCTGTACAAACTGCAATTGGACATGCTAAGCGCTAAGAGGCCTACATTGGGAAAAAGAATATCTTCAAATAAAAACTACACAGACGCATTCTGTGAAACTTATTTCTGATCTGTAAATTCAGTTAACAGAGATAAAACATATTTTTGATTGAGCAGTTATGAAACACTCTTTTTGTAGAAAATGCAAGTGGAGATTCGGAGCGCTAAGAGGGTAATAGTGGAAAAAGGAATGTCTTCAAATATAAACTACACAGAATCATTCGGTGAAACTTCTTTCTGATCTGTGCATTCAGCTAACAGAGTTAAACCATACTTTTGATTGAGCAGATCTGAACACTCTTTCTGTTGAAAATGCAACTGGACATTTGGAGCGCTAAGAGCGTAGTAGTGGAAAAAGGAATATATTCAAATATAAACTACACAGAAGCATTCTGTGAAACTTCTTTCTGATCTGAGCATTCAGCTAACAGAGTTAAACCATACTTTTGATTGAGCAGTTTTGAAACACTCTGTCTGTAGAAAATGCAACTGGACATTCGTAGCGCTAAGTGGGTAATAGTGGAAAAAAGAATATGTTCAAATATAAACTACACAGAAGCATTGTATGAAACTTCTTTCTATTCTGTGCATTCAACTAACAGAGTTGAACCTTACTTTTGATTGAGCCTTTCTGAAACACTCTTTCTGTAGAAACTGCAATGGGACATTCTGGGCGCTAAGAGGCCTCTATTGGGAAAAATAATATCTTCAAATAAAAACTACACAGAAGCATTGTGTGAAACTTATTTCTGATATGTTCATTAAGCTAACAGAGTTAAACCATACTTTTGATTGCGCAGTTCTGAACACTCTTTCTGTAGAAAATGCAAGTGGACATTCGGAGCGCTAAGAGGTTAATAGTGGAAAAAGGAATATATTCAAATATAAACTACACAGTAGCATTCTGTGAAAATTCTTTCTGTTCTGTGCATTCAACTAACAGAGTTGAACCTTACTTTTGATTGAGCCGTTCTGAAACACTCTTTCTGTAGAAACTGCAATTGGACATGCTAAGCGCTAAGAGGCCTACATTGGGAAAAAGAATATCTTCAAATAAAAACTACACAGATGCTTTCTGTGAAACTTATTTCTGATCTGTAAATTCAGTTAACAGATATAAAACATATTTTTGATTGAGCAGTTATGAAACACTCTTTTTGTAGAAAATGCAAGTGGAGATTCGGAGCGCTAAGAGGGTAACAGTGGAAAAAGGAAAGTCTTCAAATATAAACTACACAGAATCATTCGGTGAAACTTCTTTCTGATCTGTGCATTCAGCTAACAGAGTTAAACCATACTTTTGATTGAGCAGATCTGAACACTCTTTCTGTAGATAATGCAACTGGACATTTGGAGCGCTAAGAGCGTAGTAGTGGAAAAAGGAATATATTCAAATATAAACTACACAGAAGCATTCTGTGAAACTTCTTTCTGATCTGGGCATTCAGCTAACAGAGTTAAACCATACTTTTGATTGAGCAGTTTTGAAACACTCTGTCTGTAGAAAATGCAACTGGACATTCGTAGCGCTAAGTGGGTAATAGTGGAAAAAAGAATATGTCCAAATATAAACTACACAGAAGCATTGTATGAAACTACTTTCTGTTCTGTGCATTCAACTAACAGAGTTGAACCTTACTTTTGATTGAGCCGTTCTGAAACACTCTTTCTGTAGAAACTGCAATTGGACATTCTGAGCGCTAAGAGGCCTATATTGGGAAAAAGAATGTCTACAAATAAAAACTACACAGAAGAATTGTGTGAAACTTCTTTCTGTTCTGTTTGTTCAACTAAAAGAGTTGAACCTTAGTTTTGATTGAGCCGTTCTGAAACACTCTTTCTGTAGAAAATGCAAGTGGAGATTCGGAGCGCTAAGAGGGTAATAGTGGAAAAAGGAATATATTCAAATATAAACTACACAGTAGAATTCTGTGATAATTCTTTCTGTTCTGTGCATTCAACTAACAGAGTTGAACCTTACTTTTGATTGAGCCGTTCTGAAACACTCTTTCTGTAGAAACTGCAATTGGACATGCTAAGCGCTAAGAGGCCTACATTGGGAAAAATAATATCTTCAAATAAAAACTACACAGATGCATTCTGTGAAACTTATTTCTGATCTGTAAATTCAGTTAACAGAGATAAAACATATTTTTGATTGAGCAGTTATGAAACACTCTTTTTGTAGAATATGCAAGTGGAGATTCGGAGCGCTAAGAGGGTAATAGTGGAAAAAGGAATGTCTTCAAATATAAACTACACAGAATCATTCGGTGAAACTTCTTTCTGATCTGTGCATTCAGCTAACAGAGTTAAACCATACTTTTGATTGAGCAGATCTGAAGACCCTTTCTGTTGAAAATGCAACTGGACATTTGGAGCGCTAAGAGCGTAGTAGTGGAAAAAGGAATATATTCAAATATAAACTACACAGAAGCATTCTGTGAAACTTCTTTCTGATCTGAGCATTCAGCTAACAGAGTTAAACCATACTTTTGATTGAGCAGTTTTGAAACACTCTGTCTGTAGAAAATGCAACTGGTCATTCGTAGTGCTAAGTGGGTAATAGTGGAAAAAACAATATGTTCAAATATAAACTACACAGAAGCATTGTATGAAACTTCTTTCTCTTCTGTGCATTCAACTAACAGAGTTGAACCTTACTTTTGATTGAGCCTTTCTGAAACACTCTTTCTGTAGAAACTGAAATTGGACATTCTGAGCGCTAAGAGGCCTATATTGGGAAAAATAATATCTTCAAATAAAAACTACACAGAAGCATTTTGTGAAACTTATTTCTGATATGTTCATTAAGCTAACAGAGTTAAACCATACATTTGAATGCGCAGTTCTGAACACTCTTTCTGTAGAAAATGCAAGTGGAGATTCGGAGCGCTAAGAGGGTAATAGTGGAAAAAGGAATATATTCAAATATAAACTACACAGTAGCATTCTGTGAAAATTCTTTCTGTTCTGTGCATTCAACTAACAGAGTTGAACCTTACTTTTGATTGAGCCGTTCTGAAACACTCTTTCTGTAGAAACTGCAATTGGACATGCTAAGCGCTAAGAGGCCTACATTGGGAAAAAGAATATCTTCAAATAAAACTACACAGAGGCATTCTGTGAAACATATTTCTGATCTGTAAATTCAGTTAACAGATATAAAACATATTTTTGATTGAGCAGTTTTGAAACACTCTTTTTGTAGAAAATGAAAGTGGAGATTCGGAGCGCTAAGAGGGTAATAGTGGAAAAAGGAATGTCTTCAAATATAAACTACACAGAATCATTCGGTGAAACTTCTTTCTGATCTGTGCATTCAGCTAACAGAGTTAAGCCATACTTTTGATTGAGCAGATCTGAACACTCTTTCTGTTGAAAATGCAACTGGACATTTGGAGCGCTAAGAGCGTAGTAGTGGAAAAAGGAATATATTCAAATATAAACTACACAGAAGCATTCTGTGAAACTTCTTTCTGATCTGAGCATTCAGCTAACAGAGTTAAACCATACTTTTGATTGAGCAGTTTTGAAACACTCTGTCTGTAGAAAATGCAACTGGACATTCGTAGCGCTAAGTGGGTAATAGTGGAAAAAAGAATATGTTCAAATATAAACTACACAGAAGCATTGTATGAAACTTCTTTCTGTTCTGTGCATTCAACTAACAGAGTTGAACCTTACTTTTGATTGAGCCGTTCTGAAACACTCTTTCTGTAGAAACTGCAATTGGACATTCTGAGCGCTAAGAGGCCTCTATTGGGAAAAATAATATCTTCAAATAAAAACTACACAGAAGTATTGTGTGAAACTTATTTCTGATATGTTCATTAAGCTAACAGAGTTAAACCATACTTTTGATTGCGCAGTTCTGAACACTCTTTCTGTAGAAAATGCAAGTGGACATTCGGAGCGCTAAGAGGGTAATAGTGGAAAAAGGAATATATTCAAATATAAACTACACAGTAGCATTCTGTGAAAATTCTTTCTGTTCTGTGCATTCAACTAACAGAGTTGAACCTTACTTTTGATTGAGCCGTTCTGAAACACTCTTTCTGTAGAAACTGCAATTGGACATGCTAAGCGCTAAGAGGCCTACATTGGGAAAAAGAATATCTTCAAATAAAAACTACACAGATGCATTCTGTGAAACTTATTTCTGATCTGTAAATTCAGTTAACAGATATAAAACATATTTTTGATTGAGCAGTTATGAAACACTCTTTTTGTAGAAAATGCAAGTGGAGATTCGGAGCGCTAAGAGGGTAACAGTGGAAAAAGGAATGTCTTCAAATATAAACTACACAGAATCATTCGGTGAAACTTCTTTCTGATCTGTGCATTCAGCTAACAGAGTTAAACCATACTTTTGATTGAGCAGATCTGAACACTCTTTCTGTAGAAAATGCAACTGGACATTTGGAGCGCTAAGAGCGTAGTAGTGGAAAAAGGAATATATTCAAATATAAACTACACAGAAGCATTCTGTGAAACTTATTTCTGATCTGGGCATTCAGCTAACAGAGTTAAACCATACTTTTGATTGAGCAGTTTTGAAACACTCTGTCTGTAGAAAATGCAACTGGACATTCTTAGCGCTAAGTGGGTAATAGTGGAAAAAAGAATATGTCCAAATATAAACTACACAGAAGCATTGTATGAAACTACTTTCTGTTCTGTGCATTCAACTAACAGAGTTGAACCTTACTTTTGATTGAGCCGTTCTGAAACACTCTTTCTGTAGAAACTGCAATTGGACATTCTGAGCGCTAAGAGGCCTATATTGGGAAAAAGAATGTCTACAAATAAAAACTACACAGAAGAATTGTGTGAAACTTCTTTCTGTTCTGTTTGTTCAACTAAAAGAGTTGAACCTTAGTTTTGATTGAGCCGTTCTGAAACACTCTTTCTGTAGAAAATGCAAGTGGAGATTCCGAGCGCTAAGAGGGTAATAGTGGAAAAAGGAATGTCTCCAAATATAAACTACACAGAATCATTCTGTGAAACTTCTTTCTGATCTGTGCATTCAGCTAACAGAGTTAAACCATACTTTTGATTGAGCAGATCTGAACACTCTTTCTGTAGAAAATGCAACTGGACATTTGGAGCGCTAAGAGAGTAGTAGTGGAAAAAGGAATATATTCAAATATAAACTACACAGAAGCATTCTGTGAAACTTCTTTCTGATCTGAGCATTCAACTAACAGAGTTAAACCATACTTATGATTGAGCAGTTTTGAAACACTCTGTCTGTAGAAAATGCAACTGGACATTCGTAGCGCTAAGTGGGTAATAGTGGAAAAAAGAATATGTTCAAATATAAACTACACAGAAGCATTGTATGAAACTTCTTTCTGTTCTGTGCATTCAACTAACAGAGTTGAACCTTACTTTTGATTGAGCCTTTCTGAAACACTCTTTCTGTTGAAACTGCAATTGGACATTCTGAGCGCTAAGAGGCCTATATTGGGAAAAATAATATCTTCAAATAAAAACTACACAGAAGCATTGTGTGAAATTTATTTCTGATATGTTCATTAAGCTAACAGAGTTAAACCATACTTTTGATTGCGCAGTTCTGAACACTCTTTCTGTAGAAAATGCAAGTGGACATTCGGAGCGCTAAGAGGGTAATAGTGGAAAAAGGAATATATTCAAATATAAACTACACAGTAGCATTCTGTGAAAATACTTTCTGTTCTGTGCATTCAACTAACAGAGTTGAACCTTACTTTTTATTGAGCCGTTCTGAAACACTCTTTCTGTAGAAACTGCAATTGGACATGCTAAGCGCTAAGAGGCCTACATTGGGAAAAAGAATATCTTCAAATAAAAACTACACAGATGCATTCTGTGAAACTTATTTCTGATCTGTAAATTCAGTTAACAGAGATAAAACATATTTTTGATTGAGCAGTTATGAAACACTCTTTTTGTAGAAAATGCAAGTGGAGATTCGGAGCGCTAAGAGGATAACAGTGGAAAAAGGAATGTCTTCAAATATAAACTACACAGAATCATTCGGTGAAACTTCTTTCTGATCTGTGCATTCAGCTAACAGAGTTAAACCATACTTTTGATTGAGCAGATCTGAACACTCTTTCTGTAGAAAATGCAACTGGACATTTGGAGCGCTAAGAGCGTAGTAGTGTAAAAAGGAATATATTCAAATATAAACTACACAGAAGCATTCTGTGAAACTTCTTTCTGATCTGGGCATTCAGCTAACAGAGTTAAACCATACTTTTGATTGAGCAGTTTTGAAACACTCTGTCTGTAGAAAATGCAACTGGACATTCGTAGCGCTAAGTGGGTAGTAGTGGAAAAAAGAATATGTCCAAATATAAACTACACAGAAGCATTGTATGAAACTTCTTTCTGTTCTGTGCATTCAACTAACAGAGTTGAACCTTACTTTTGATTGAGCCGTTCTGAAACACTCTTTCTGTAGAAACTGCAATTGGACATTCTGAGCGCTAAGAGGCCTATATTGGGAAAAAGAATGTCTACAAATAAAAACTACACAGAAGAATTGTGTGAAACTTCTTTCTGTTCTCTTTGTTCAACTAAAAGAGTTGAACCTTAGTTTTGATTGAGCCGTTCTGAAACACTCTTTCTGTAGAAAATGCAAGTGGAGATTCGGAGCGCTAAGAGGGTAATAGTGGAAAAAGGAATGTCTCCAAATATAAATTACACAGAATCATTCTGTGAAACTTCTTTCTGATCTGTGCATTCAGCTAACAGAGTTAAACCATACTTTTGATTGAGCAGATCTGAACACTCTTTCTGTAGAAAATGCAACTGGACATTTGGAGCGCTAAGAGAGTAGTAGTGGAAAAAGGAATATATTCAAATATAAACTACACAGAAGCATTCTGTGAAACTTCTTTCTGATCTGAGCATTCAACTAACAGAGTTAAACCATACTTATGATTGAGCAGTTTTGAAACACTCTGTCTGTAGAAAATGCAACTGGACATTCGTAGCGCTAAGTGGGTAATAGTGGAAAAAAGAATATGTTCAAATATAAACTACACAGAAGCATTGTATGAAACTTCTTTCTGTTCTGTGCATTCAACTAACAGAGTTGAACCTTACTTTTGATTGAGCCTTTCTGAAACACTCTTTCTGTAGAAACTGCAATTGGACATTCTGAGCGCTAAGAGGCCTATATTGGGAAAAATAATATCTTCAAATAAAAACTACACAGAAGCATTGTGTGAAACTTATTTCTGATATGTTCATTAAGCTAACAGAGTTAAACCATACTTTTGATTGCGCAGTTCTGAACACTCTTTCTGTAGAAAATGCAAGTGGACATTCGGAGCGCTAAGAGGGTAATAGTGGAAAAAGGCATATATTCAAATATAAATTACACAGCAGCATTTTGTGAAAATACTTTCTGTTCTGTGCATTCAACTAACAGAGTTGAACCTTACTTTTGATTGAGCCGTTCTGAAACACTCTTTCTGTAGAAACTGCAATTGGTCATGCTAAGCGCTAAGAGGCCTACATTGGGAAAAAGAATATCTTCAAATAAAACTACACAGAGGCATTCTGTGAAACTTATTTCTGATCTGTAAATTCAGTTAACAGATATAAAACATATTTTTGATTGAGCAGTTATGAAACACTCTTTTTGTAGAAAATGCAAGTGGAGATTCGGAGCGCTAAGAGGGTAATAGTGGAAAAAGGAATGACTTCAAATATAAACTACACAGAATCATTCGGTGAAACTTCTTTCTGATCTGTGCATTCAGCTAACAGAGTTAAACCATACTTTTGATTGAGCAGATCTGAACACTCTTTCTGTTGAAAATGCAACTGGACATTTGGAGCGCTAAGAGCGTAGTAGTGGAAAAAGGAATATATTCAAATATAAACTACACAGAAGCATTCTGTGAAACTTCTTTCTGATCTGGGCATTCAGCTAACAGAGTTAAACCATACTTTTGATTGAGCAGTTTTGAAACACTCTGTCTGTAGAAAATGCAACTGGACATTCGTAGCGCTAAGTGGGTAATAGTGGAAAAAAGAATATGTCCAAATATAAACTACACAGAAGCATTGTATGAAACTTCTTTCTGTTCTGTGCATTCAACTAACAGAGTTGAACCTTACTTTTGATTGAGCCTTTCTGAAACACTCTTTCTGTTGAAACTGCAATTGGACATTCTGAGCGCTAAGAGGCCTATATTGGGAAAAATAATATCTTCAAATAAAAACTACACAGAAGCATTGTGTGAAACTTATTTCTGATATGTTCATTAAGCTAACAGAGTTAAACCATACTTTTGATTGCGCAGTTCTGAACACTCTTTCTGTAGAAAATGCAAGTGGACATTCGGAGCGCTAAGAGGGTAATAGTGGAAAAAGGAATATATTCAAATATAAACTACACAGTAGCATTCTGTGAAAATACTTTCTGTTCTGTGCATTCAACTAACAGAGTTGAACCTTACTTTTGATTGAGCCGTTCTGAAACACTCTTTCTGTAGAAACTGCAATTGGACATGCTAAGCGCTAAGAGGCCTACATTGGGAAAAAGAATATCTTCAAATAAAAACTACACAGATGCATTCTGTGAAACTTATTTCTGATCTGTAAATTCAGTTAACAGAGATAAAACATATTTTTGATTGAGCAGTTATGAAACACTCTTTTTGTAGAAAATGCAAGTGGAGATTCGGAGCGCTAAGAGGATAACAGTGGAAAAAGGAATGTCTTCAAATATAAACTACACAGAATCATTCGGTGAAACTTCTTTCTGATCTGTGCATTCAGCTAACAGAGTTAAACCATACTTTTGATTGAGCAGATCTGAACACTCTTTCTGTAGAAAATGCAACTGGACATTTGGAGCGCTAAGAGCGTAGTAGTGGAAAAAGGAATATATTCAAATATAAACTACACAGAAGCATTCTGTGAAACTTCTTTCTGATCTGGGCATTCAGCTAACAGAGTTAAACCATACTTTTGATTGAGCAGTTTTGAAACACTCTGTCTGTAGAAAATGCAACTGGACATTCGTAGCGCTAAGTGGGTAATAGTGGAAAAAAGAATATGTCCAAATATAAACTACACAGAAGCATTGTATGAAACTTCTTTCTGTTCTGTGCATTCAACTAACAGAGTTGAACCTTACTTTTGATTGAGCCGTTCTGAAACACTCTTTCTGTAGAAACTGCAATTGGACATTCTGAGCGCTAAGAGGCCTATATTGGGAAAAAGAATGTCTACAAATAAAAACTACACAGAAGAATTGTGTGAAACTTCTTTCTGTTCTGTTTGTTCAACTAAAAGAGTTGAACCTTAGTTTTGATTGAGCCGTTCTGAAACAATCTTTCTGTAGAAAATGCAAGTGGAGATTAGGAGCGCTAAGAGGGTAATAGTGGAAAAAGGAATGTCTCCAAATATAAATTACACAGAATCATTCTGTGAAACTTCTTTCTGATCTGTGCATTCAGCTAACAGAGTTAAACCATACTTTTGATTGAGCAGATCTGAACACTCTTTCTGTAGAAAATGCAACTGGACATTTGGAGCGCTAAGAGAGTAGTAGTGGAAAAAGGAATATATTCAAATATAAACTACACAGAAGCATTCTGTGAAACTTCTTTCTGATCTGAGCATTCAACTAACAGAGTTAAACCATACTTATGATTGAGCAGTTTTGAAACACTCTGTCTGTAGAAAATGCAACTGGACATTCGTAGCGCTAAGTGGGTAATAGTGGAAAAAAGAATATGTTCAAATATAAACTACACAGAAGCATTGTATGAAACTTCTTTCTGTTCTGTGCATTCAACTAACAGAGTTGAACCTTACTTTTGATTGAGCCTTTCTGAAACACTCTTTCTGTAGAAACTGCAATTGGACATTCTGAGCGCTAAGAGGCCTATATTGGGAAAAATAATATCTTCAAATAAAAACTACACAGAAGCATTGTGTGAAACTTATTTCTGATATGTTCATTAAGCTAACAGAGTTAAACCATACTTTTGATTGCGCAGTTCTGAACACTCTTTCTGTAGAAAATGCAAGTGGACATTCGGAGCGCTAAGAGGGTAATAGTGGAAAAAGGAATATATTCAAATATAAACTACACAGTAGCATTCTGTGAAAATACTTTCTGTTCTGTGCATTCAACTAACAGAGTTGAACCTTACTTTTGATTGAGCCGTTCTGAAACACTCTTTCTGTAGAAACTGCAATTGGACATGCTAAGCGCTAAGAGGCCTACATTGGGAAAAAGAATATCTTCAAATAAAACTACACAGAGGCATTCTGTGAAACTTATTTCTGATCTGTAAATTCAGTTAACAGATATAAAACATATTTTTGATTGAGCAGTTATGAAACACTCTTTTTGTAGAAAATGCAAGTGGAGATTCGGAGCGCTAAGAGGGTAATAGTGGAAAAAGGAATGTCTTCAAATATAAACTACACAGAATCATTCGGTGAAACTTCTTTCTGATCTGTGCATTCAGCTAACAGAGTTAAACCATACTTTTGATTGAGCAGATCTGAACACTCTTTCTGTTGAAAATGCAACTTGACATTTGGAGCGCTAAGTGCGTAGTAGTGGAAAAAGGAATATATTCAAATATAAACTACACAGAAGCATTCTGTGAAACTTCTTTCTGATCTGAGCATTCAGCTAACAGAGTTAAACCATACTTTTGATTGAGCAGTTTTGAAACACTCTGTCTGTAGAAAATGCAACTGGACATTCGTAGCGCTAAGTGGGTAACAGTGGAAAAAAGAATATGTTCAAATATAAACTACACAGAAGCATTGTATGAAACTTCTTTCTGTTCTGTGCATTCAACTAACAGAGTTGAACCTTACTTTTGATTGAGCCGTTCTGAAACACTCTTTCTGTAGAAACTGCAAATGGACATTCTGAGCGCTAAGAGGCCTCTATTGGGAAAAATAATATCTTCAAATAAAAACTACACAGAAGTATTGTGTGAAACTTATTTCTGATATGTTCATTAAGCTAACAGAGTTAAACCATACCTTTGATTGCGCAGTTCTGAACACTCTTTCTGTAGAAAATGCAAGTGGACATTCGGAGCGCTAAGAGGGTAATAGTGGAAAAAGGAATATATTCAAATATAAACTACACAGTAGCATTCTGTGAAAATTCTTTCTGTTCTGTGCATTCAACTAACAGAGTTGAACCTTACTTTTGATTGAGCCGTTCTGAAACACTCTTTCTGTAGAAACTGCAATTGGACATGCTAAGCGCTAAGAGGCCTACATTGGGAAAAAGAATATCTTCAAATAAAAACTACACAGATGCATTCTGTGAAACTTATTTCTGATCTGTAAATTCAGTTAACAGATATAAAACATATTTTTGATTGAGCAGTTATGAAACCCTCTTTTTGTAGAAAATGCAAGTGGAGATTCGGAGCGCTAAGAGGGTAACAGTGGAAAAAGGAATGTCTTCAAATATAAACTACACAGAATCATTCGGTGAAACTTCTTT
The DNA here is from genome assembly GCF_028878055.3 of Symphalangus syndactylus. Classification (NCBI taxonomy): domain Eukaryota; kingdom Metazoa; phylum Chordata; class Mammalia; order Primates; family Hylobatidae; genus Symphalangus; species Symphalangus syndactylus. Next base: position 104,670,527 of record NC_072438.2, read on the forward strand.
CTGATCTGTGCATTCAGCTAACAGAGTTAAACCATACTTTTGATTGAGCAGATCTGAACACTCTTTCTGTAGAAAATGCAACTGGACATTTGGAGCGCTAAGTGCGTAGTAGTGGAAAAAGGAATATATTCAAATATAAACTACACAGAAGCATTCTGTGAAACTTATTTCTGATCTGGGCATTCAGCTAACAGAGTTAAACCATACTTTTGATTGAGCAGTTTTGAAACACTCTGTCTGTAGAAAATGCAACTGGACATTCGTAGCGCTAAGTGGGTAATAGTGGAAAAAAGAATATGTCCAAATATAAACTACACAGAAGCATTGTATGAAACTACTTTCTCTTCTGTGCATTCAACTAACAGAGTTGAACCTTACTTTTGATTGAGCCGTTCTGAAACACTCTTTCTGTAGAAACTGCAATTGGACATTCTGAGCGCTAAGAGGCCTATATTGGGAAAAATAATATCTTCAAATAAAAACTACACAGAAGCATTGTGTGAAAATTATTTCTGATATGTTCATTAAGCTAACAGAGTTAAACCATACTTTTGATTGCGCAGTTCAGAACACTCTTTCTGTAGAAAATGCAAGTGGACATTCGGAGCGCTAAGAGGGTAATAGTGGAAAAAGGAATATATTCAAATATAAACTACACAGTAGCATTCTGTGAAAATACTTTCTGTTCTGTGCATTCAACTAACAGAGTTGAACCTTACTTTTGATTGAGCCGTTCTGAAACACTCTTTCTGTAGAAACTGCAATTGGACATGCTAAGCGCTAAGAGGCCTACATTGGGAAAAAGAATATCTTCAAATAAAAACTACACAGATGCATTCTGTGAAACTTATTTCTGATCTGTAAATTCAGTTAACAGAGATAAAACATATTTTTGATTGAGCAGTTATGAAACACTCTTTTTGTAGAAAATGCAAGTGGAGATTCGGAGCGCTAAGAGGATAACAGTGGAAAAAGGAATGTCTTCAAATATAAACTACACAGAATCATTCGGTGAAACTTCTTTCTGATCTGTGCATTCAGCTAACAGAGTTAAACCATACTTTTGATTGAGCAGATCTGAACACTCTTTCTGTAGAAAATGCAACTGGACATTTGGAGCGCTAAGAGCGTAGTAGTGGAAAAAGGAATATATTCAAATATAAAATACACAGAAGCATTCTGTGAAACTTCTTTCTGATCTGGGCATTCAGCTAACAGAGTTAAACCATACTTTTGATTGAGCAGTTTTGAAACACTCTGTCTGTAGAAAATGCAACTGGACATTCGTAGCGCTAAGTGGGTAATAGTGGAAAAAAGAATATGTCCAAATATAAACTACACAGAAGCATTGTATGAAACTTCTTTCTGTTCTGTGCATTCAACTAACAGAGTTGAACCTTACTTTTGATTGAGCCGTTCTGAAACGCTCTTTCTGTAGAAACTGCAATTGGACATTCTGAGCGCTAAGAGGCCTATATTGGGAAAAAGAATGTCTACAAATAAAAACTACACAGAAGAATTGTGTGAAACTTCTTTCTGTTCTGTTTGTTCAACTAAAAGAGTTGAACCTTAGTTTTGATTGAGCCGTTCTGAAACACTCTTTCTGTAGAAAATGCAAGTGGAGATTCGGAGCGCTACGAGGGTAATAGTGGAAAAAGGAATGTCTCCAAATATAAATTACACAGAATCATTCTGTGAAACTTCTTTCTGATCTGTGCATTCAGCTAACAGAGTTAAACCATACTTTTGATTGAGCAGATCTGAACACTCTTTCTGTAGAAAATGCAACTGGACATTTGGAGCGCTAAGAGAGTAGTAGTGGAAAAAGGAATATATTCAAATATAAACTACACAGAAGCATTCTGTGAAACTTCTTTCTGATCTGAGCATTCAGCTAACAGAGTTATACCATACTTTTGATTGAGCAGTTTTGAAACACTCTGTCTGTAGAAAATGCAACTGGACATTCGTAGCGCTAAGTGGGTAATATTGGAAAAAAGAATATGTTCAAATATAAACTACACAGAAGCATTGTATGAAACTTCTTTTTTTCTGTGCATTCAACTAACAGAGTTGAACCTTACTTTTGATTGAGCCGTTCTGAAACACTCTTTCTGTAGAAACTGCAATTGGACATTCTGAGCGCTAAGAGGCCTCTATTGGGAAAAATAATATCTTCAAATAAAAACTACACAGAAGCATTGTGTGAAACTTATTTCTGATATGTTCATTAAGCTAACAGAGTTAAACCATACTTTTGATTGCGCAGTTCTGAACACTCTTTCTGTAGAAAATGCAAGTGGACATTCGGAGCGCTAAGAGGGTAATAGTGGAAAAAGGAATATATACAAATATAAACTACACAGTAGCATTCTGTGAAAATTCTTTCTGTTCTGTGCATTCAACTAACAGAGTTGAACCTTACTTTTGATTGAGCCGTTCTGAAACACTCTTTCTGTAGAAACTGCAATTGGACATGCTAAGCGCTAAGAGGCCTACATTGGGAAAAAGAATATCTTCAAATAAAAACTACACAGATGCATTCTGTGAAACTTATTTCTGATATGTAAATTCAGTTAACAGAGATAAAACATATTTTTGATTGAGCAGTTATGAAACACTCTTTTTGTAGAAAATGCAAGTGGAGATTCGGAGCGCTAAGAGGGTAATAGTGGAAAAAGGAATGTCTTCAAATATAAACTACACAGAATCATTCGGTGAAACTTCTTTCTGATCTGTGCATTCAGCTAACAGAGTTAAACCATACTTTTGATTGAGCAGATCTGAACACTCTTTCTGTTGAAAATGCAACTGGACATTTGGAGCACTAAGAGCTTAGTAGTGGAAAAAGGAATATATTCAAATATAAACTACACAGAAGCATTCTGTGAAACTTCTTTCTGATCTGAGCATACAGCTAACAGAGTTAAACCATACTTTTGATTGAGCAGTTTTGAAACACTCTGTCTGTAGAAAATGCAACTGGACATTCGTAGCGCTAAGTGGGTAATAGTGGAAAAGAGAATATGTTCAAATATAAACTACACAGAAGCATTGTATGAAACTTCTTTCTGTTCTGTGCATTCAACTAACAGAGTTGAACCTTACTTTTGATTGAGCCGTTCTGAAACACTCTTTCTGTAGAAACTGCAATTGGACATTCTGAGCGCTAAGAGGCCTATATTGGGAAAAAGAATGTCTACAAATAAAAACTACACAGAAGAATTGTGTGAAACTTCTTTCTGTTCTGTTTGTTCAACTAAAAGAGTTGAACCTTAGTTTTGATTGAGCCGTTCTGAAACACTCTTTCTGTAGAAAATGCAAGTGGAGATTCGGAGCGCTAAGAGGGTAATAGTGGAAAAAGGAATGTCTCCAAATATAAACTACACCGAATCATTCTGTGAAACTTCTTTCTGATCTGTGCATTCAGCTAACAGAGTTAAACCATACTTTTGATTGAGCAGATCTGAACACTCTTTCTGTAGAAAATGAAACTGGACATTTGGAGCGCTAAGAGAGTAGTAGTGGAAAAAGGAATATATTCAAATATAAACTACACAGAAGCATTCTGTGAAACTTATTTCTGATCTGAGCATTCAGCTAACAGAGTTAAAACATACTTATGATTGAGCAGTTTTGAAACACTCTGTCTGTAGAAAATGCAACTGGACATTCGTAGCGCTAAGTGGGTAATAGTGGAAAAAAGAATATGTTCAAATAAAAACTACACAGAAGCATTGTGTGAAACTTATTTCTGATATGTTCATTAAGCTAACAGAGTTAAACCATACTTTTGATTGCGCAGTTCTGAACACTCTTTCTGTAGAAAATGCAAGTGGACATTCGGAGCGCTAAGAGGGTAATAGTGGAAAAAGGAATATATTCAAATATAAACTACACAGTAGCATTCTGTGAAAATTCTTTCTGTTCTGAGCATTCAACTAACAGAGTTGAACCTTACTTTTGATTGAGCCGTTCTGAAACACTCTTTCTGTAGAAACTGCAATTGGACATGCTAAGCGCTAAGAGGCCTACATTGGGAAAAAGAATATCTTCAAATAAAAACTACACAGATGCATTCTGTGAAACTTATTTCTGATCTGTAAATTCAGTTAACAGAGATAAAACATATTTTTGATTGAGCAGTTATGAAACACTCTTTTTGTAGAAAATGCAAGTGGAGATTCGGAGCGCTAATAGGGTAATAGTGGAAAAAGGAATGTCTTCAAATATAAACTACACAGAATCATTCGGTGAAACTTCTTTCTGATCTGTGCATTCAGCTAACAGAGTTAAACCATACTTTTGATTGAGCAGATCTGAACACTCTTTCTGTTGAAAATGCAACTGGACATTTGGAGCGCTAAGAGCGTAGTAGTGGAAAAAGGAATATATTCAAATATAAAATACACAGAAGCATTCTGTGAAACTTCTTTCTGATCTGAGCCTTCAGCTAACAGAGTTAAACCATACTTTTGATTGAGCAGTTTTGAAACACTCTGTCTGTAGAAAATGCAACTGGACATTCGTAGCGCTAAGTGGGTAATATTGGAAAAAAGAATATGTTCAAATATAAACTACACAGAAGCATTGTATGAAACTTCTTACTGTTCTGTGCATTCAACTAACAGAGTTGAACCTTACTTTTGATTGTGCCTTTCTGAAACACTCTTTCTGTAGAAACTGCAATTGGACATTCTGAGCGCTAAGAGGCCTATATTGGGAAAAATAATATCTTCAAATAAAAACTACACAGAAGCATTGTGTGAAACTTATTTCTGATATGTTCATTAAGCTAACAGAGTTAAACCATACTTTTGATTGCGCAGTTCTGAACACTCTTTCTGTAGAAAATGCAAGTGGACATTCGGAGCGCTAAGAGGGTAATAGTGGAAAAAGGAATATATTCAAATATAAACTACATAGTAGCATTCTGTGAAAATACTTTCTGTTCTGTGCATTCAACTAACAGAGTTGAACCTTACTTTTGATTGAGCCGTTCTGAAACACTCTTTCTGTAGAAACTGCAATTGGACATGCTAAGCGCTAAGAGGCCTACATTGGGAAAAAGAATATCTTCAAATAAAAACTACACAGATGCATTCTGTTAAACTTATTTCTGATCTGTAAATTCAGTTAACAGAGATAAAACATATTTTTGATTGAGCAGTTATGAAACACTCTTTTTGTAGAAAATGCAAGTGGAGATTCGGAGCGCTAAGAGGGTAATAGTGGAAAAAGGAATGTCTTCAAATATAAACTACACAGAATCATTCGGTGAAACTTCTTTCTGATCTGTGCATTCAGCTAACAGTGTTAAACCATACTTTTGATTGAGCAGATCTGAACACTCTTTCTGTAGAAAATGCAACTGGACATTTGGAGCGCTAAGAGCGTAGTAGTGGAAAAAGGAATATATTCAAATATAAACTACACAGAAGCATTCTGTGAAACTTCTTTCTGATCTGGGCATTCAGCTAACAGAGTTAAACCATACTTTTGATTGAGCAGTTTTGAAACACTCTGTCTGTAGAAAATGCAACTGGACATTCGTAGCGCTAAGTGGGTAATAGTGGAAAAAAGAATATGTCCAAATATAAACTACACAGAAGCATTGTATGAAACTTCTTTCTGTTCTGTGCATTCAACTAACAGAGTTGAACCTTACTTTTGATTGAGCCGTTCTGAAACACTCTTTCTGTAGAAACTGCAATTGGACATTCTGAGCGCTAAGAGGCCTATATTGGGAAAAAGAATGTCTACAAATAAAAACTACACAGAAGAATTGTGTGAAACTTCTTTCTGTTCTGTTTGTTCAACTAAAAGAGTTGAACCTTAGTTTTGATTGAGCCGTTCTGAAACACTCTTTCTGTAGAAAATGCAAGTGGAGATTCGGAGCGCTAAGAGGGTAATAGTGGAAAAAGGAATGTCTCCAAATATAAACTACACCGAATCATTCTGTGAAACTTCTTTCTGATCTGTGCATTCAGCTAACAGAGTTAAACCATACTTTTGATTGAGCAGATCTGAACACTCTTTCTGTAGAAAATGAAACTGGACATTTGGAGCGCTAAGAGAGTAGTAGTGGAAAAAGGAATATATTCAAATATAAACTACACAGAAGCATTCTGTGAAACTTATTTCTGATCTGAGCATTCAGCTAACAGAGTTAAAACATACTTATGATTGAGCAGTTTTGAAACACTCTGTCTGTAGAAAATGCAACTGGACATTCGTAGCGCTAAGTGGGTAATAGTGGAAAAAAGAATATGTTCAAATAAAAACTACACAGAAGCATTGTGTGAAACTTATTTCTGATATGTTCATTAAGCTAACAGAGTTAAACCATACTTTTGATTGCGCAGTTCTGAACACTCTTTCTGTAGAAAATGCAAGTGGACATTCGGAGCGCTAAGAGGGTAATAGTGGAAAAAGGAATATATTCAAATATAAACTACACAGTAGCATTCTGTGAAAATTCTTTCTGTTCTGAGCATTCAACTAACAGAGTTGAACCTTACTTTTGATTGAGCCGTTCTGAAACACTCTTTCTGTAGAAACTGCAATTGGACATGCTAAGCGCTAAGAGGCCTACATTGGGAAAAAGAATATCTTCAAATAAAAACTACACAGATGCATTCTGTGAAACTTATTTCTGATCTGTAAATTCAGTTAACAGAGATAAAACATATTTTTGATTGAGCAGTTATGAAACACTCTTTTTGTAGAAAATGCAAGTGGAGATTCGGAGCGCTAATAGGGTAATAGTGGAAAAAGGAATGTCTTCAAATATAAACTACACAGAATCATTCGGTGAAACTTCTTTCTGATCTGTGCATTCAGCTAACAGAGTTAAACCATACTTTTGATTGAGCAGATCTGAACACTCTTTCTGTTGAAAATGCAACTGGACATTTGGAGCGCTAAGAGCGTAGTAGTGGAAAAAGGAATATATTCAAATATAAAATACACAGAAGCATTCTGTGAAACTTCTTTCTGATCTGAGCCTTCAGCTAACAGAGTTAAACCATACTTTTGATTGAGCAGTTTTGAAACACTCTGTCTGTAGAAAATGCAACTGGACATTCGTAGCGCTAAGTGGGTAATATTGGAAAAAAGAATATGTTCAAATATAAACTACACAGAAGCATTGTATGAAACTTCTTACTGTTCTGTGCATTCAACTAACAGAGTTGAACCTTACTTTTGATTGTGCCTTTCTGAAACACTCTTTCTGTAGAAACTGCAATTGGACATTCTGAGCGCTAAGAGGCCTATATTGGGAAAAATAATATCTTCAAATAAAAACTACACAGAAGCATTGTGTGAAACTTATTTCTGATATGTTCATTAAGCTAACAGAGTTAAACCATACTTTTGATTGCGCAGTTCTGAACACTCTTTCTGTAGAAAATGCAAGTGGACATTCGGAGCGCTAAGAGGGTAATAGTGGAAAAAGGAATATATTCAAATATAAACTACATAGTAGCATTCTGTGAAAATTCTTTCTGTTCTGTGCATTCAACTAACAGAGTTGAACCTTACTTTTGATTGAGCCGTTCTGAAACACTCTTTCTGTAGAAACTGCAATTGGACATGCGAAGCGCTAAGAGGCCTACATTGGGAAAAAGAATATCTTCAAATAAAAACTACACAGATGCATTCTGTTAAACTTATTTCTGATCTGTAAATTCAGTTAACAGAGATAAAACATATTTTTGATTGAGCAGTTATGAAACACTCTTTTTGTAGAAAATGCAAGTGGAGATTCGGAGCGCTAAGAGGGTAATAGTGGAAAAAGGAATGTCTTCAAATATAAACTACACAGAATCATTCGGTGAAACTTCTTTCTGATCTGTGCATTCAGCTAACAGTGTTAAACCATACTTTTGATTGAGCAGATCTGAACACTCTTTCTGTAGAAAATGCAACTGGACATTTGGAGCGCTAAGAGCGTAGTAGTGGAAAAAGGAATATATTCAAATATAAACTACACAGAAGCATTCTGTGAAACTTCTTTCTGATCTGGGCATTCAGCTAACAGAGTTAAACCATACTTTTGATTGAGCAGTTTTGAAACACTCTGTCTGTAGAAAATGCAACTGGACATTCGTAGCGCTAAGTGGGTAATAGTGGAAAAAAGAATATGTCCAAATATAAACTACACAGAAGCATTGTATGAAACTTCTTTCTGTTCTGTGCATTCAAATAACAGAGTTGAACCTTACTTTTGATTGAGCCGTTCTGAAACACTCTTTCTGTAGAAACTGCAATTGGACATTCTGAGCGCTAAGAGGCCTATATTGGGAAAAAGAATGTCTACAAATAAAAACTACACAGAAGAATTGTGTGAAACTTCTTTCTGTTCTGTTTGTTCAACTAAAAGAGTTGAACCTTAGTTTTGATTGAGCCGTTCTGAAACACTCTTTCTGTAGAAAATGCAAGTGGAGATTCCGAGCGCTAAGAGGGTAATAGTGGAAAAAGGAATGTCTCCAAATATAAACTACACAGAATAATTCTGTGAAACTTCTTTCTGATGTGTGCATTCAGCTAACAGAGTTAAACCATACTTTTGATTGAGCAGATCTGAACACTCTTTCTGTTGAAAATGCAACTGGACATTTGGAGCGCTAAGAGAATACTAGTGGAAAAAGGAATATATTCAAATATAAACTACACAGAAGCATTCTGTGAAACATCTTTCTGATCTGAGCATTCAGCTAACAGAGTTAAACCATACTTTTTATTGAGCAGTTTTGAAACACTCTGTCTGTAGAAAATGCAACTGGACATTTGTAGCGCTAAGTGGGTAATAGTGGAATAAAAATATGTTCAAATATAAACTACACAGAAGCATTGTATGAAACTTCTTTCTGTTCTGTGCATTCAACTAACAGAGTTGAACCTTACTTTTGATTGAGCCTTTCTGAAACACTATTTCTGTAGAAACTGCAATTGGACATTCTGAGCTCTAAGAGTTCTCTATTGGGAAAAATAATATCTTCAAATAAAAACTACACAGAAGCATTGTGTGAAACTTATTTCTGATATGTTCATTAAGCTAACAGAGTTAAACCATATTTTTGATTGCGCAGTTCTGAACACTCTTTCTGTAGAAAATGCAAGTGGACATTCGGAGCGCTAAGAGGGTAATAGTGGAGAAGGGAATATATTCAAATATAAACTACACAGCAGCATTCTGTGAAAATTCTTTCTGTTCTGTGCATTCAACTAACAGAGTTGAACCTTACTTTTGATTGAGCCGTTCTGAAACACTCTTTCTGTAGAAACTGCAATTGGACATGCTAAGCGCTAAGAGGCCTACATTGGGAAAAAGTATATCTTCAAATAAACACTACACAGATGCATTCTGTGAAACTTATTTCTGATCTGTAAATTCAGTTAACAGAGATAAAACATATTTTTGATTGAGCAGTTATGAAACACTCTTTTTGTAGAAAATGCAAGTGGAGATTCGGAGCGCTAAGAGGTTAATAGTGGAAAAAGGAATGTCTTCAAATATAAACTACAGAGAATCATTCGGTGAAACTTCTTCCTGATCTGTGCATTCAGCTAACAGAGTTAAACCATACTTTTGATTGAGCAGATCTGAACACTCTTTCTGTAGAAAATGCACCCGGACATTTGGAGCGCTAAGAGCGTAGTAGTGGAAAAAGGAATATATTCAAATATAAACTACACAGAAGCATTCTGTGAAACATCTTTCTGATCTGAGCATTCAGCTAACAGAGTTAAACCATACTTTTGATTGAGCAGTTTTGAAACACTCTGTCTGTAGAAAATGCAACTGGACATTCGTAGCTCTAAGTGGGTAATAGTGGAAAAAAGAATATGTTCAAATATAAACTACACAGAAGCATTGTATGAAACTTCTTTCTGTTCTGTGCATTCAACTAACAGAGTTGAACCTTACTTTAGATTGAGCCGTTCTGAAACACTCTTTCTGTAGAAACTGCAATTGGACATTCTGAGCGCTAAGAGGCCTATATTGGGAAAAAGAATGTCTACAAATAAAAACTACACAGAAGAATTGTGTGAAACTTCTTTCTGTTCTGTTTGTTCAACTAAAAGAGTTGAACCTTAGTTTTGATTGAGCCGTTCTGAATCACTCTTTCTGTAGAAAATGCAAGTGGAGATTCGGAGCGCTAAGAGGGTAATAGTGGAAAAAGGAATGTCTTCAAATATAAACTACACAGAATCATTCGGTGAAACTTCTTTCTGATCTGTGCATTCAGCTAACAGAGTTAAACCATACTTTTGATTGAGCAGATCTGAACACTCTTTCTGTAGAAAATGCAACTGGACATTTGGAGCGCTAAGAGCGTAGTAGTGGAAAAAGGAATATATTCAAATATAAACTACACAGAAGCATTCTGTGAATCTTCTTTCTGATCTGAGCATTCAGCTAACAGAATTAAACCATACTTTTGATTGAGCAGTTTTGAAACACTCTGTCTGTAGAAAATGCAACTGGACATTCGTAGCGCTAAGTGGGTAATAGTGGAAAAAACAATATGTTCAAATATAAACTACACAGAAGCATTGTATGAAACTTCTTTCTGTTCTGTGCATTCAACTAACAGAGTTGAACCTTACTTTTGATTGAGCCGTTCTGAAACACTCTTTCTGTAGAAACTGCATTTGGACATTCTGAGCGCTAAGAGGCCTATATTGGGAAAAAGAATGTCTACAAATAAAAACTACACAGAAGAATTGTGTGAAACTTCTTTCTGTTCTGTTTGTTCAACTAAAAGAGTTGAACCTTAGTTTTGATTGAGCCGTTCTGAAACACTCCTTATGTAGAAAATGCAAGTGGAGATTCGGAGCGCTAAGAGGGTAATAGTGGAAAAAGGAATGTCTACAAATATAAACTACACAGAATCATTCTGTGAAACTTCTTTCTGATCTGTGCATTCAGCTAACAGAGTTAAACCATACTTTTGATTGAGCAGTTTTGAAACACTCTGTCTGTAGAAAATGCAACTGGACTTTCGTAGCGCTAAGTGGGTTATAGTGGAAAAAAGAATATGTTCAAATATAAACTACACAGAAGCATTGTATGAAACTTCTTTCTGTTCTGTGCATTCAACTAACAGTGTTGAACCTTACTTTGATTGAGCCTTTCTGAAACACTCTTTCCGTAGAAACTGCAATTGGACATTCTGAGCGCTAAGATTCCTCTATTGGGAAAAATAATATCTTCAAATAGAAACTACACAGAAGCATTGTGTGAAACTTATTTCTGATATGTTCATTAAGCTAACAGAGTTAAACCATACTTTTGATTGCGCAGTTCTGAACACTCTTTCTGTAGAAAATGCAAGTGGACATTCGGAGCGCTAAGAGGGTAATAGTGGAAAAAGGAATATATTCAAATATAAACTACACAGTAGCATTCTGTGAAAATTCTTTCTGTTCTGTGCATTCAACTAACAGAGTTGAACCTTACTTTTGATTGAGCCGTTCTGAAACACTCTTTCTGTAGAAACTGCAATTGGACATGCTAAGCGCTAAGAGGCCTACATTGGGAAAAAGAATACCTTCAAATAAAAACTACACAGATGCATTCTGTGAAACTTATTTCTGATCTGTAAATTCAGTTAACAGAGATAAAACATATTTTTGATTGAGCAGTTATGAAACACTCTTTTTGTAGAAAATGCAAGTGGAGATTCGGAGCGCTAAGAGGGTAATAGTGGAAAAAGGAATGTCTTCAAATATAAACTACACAGAATCATTCGGTGAAACTTCTTTCTGATCTGTGCATTCAGCTAACAGAGTTAAACCATACTTTTGATTGAGCAGATCTGAACACTCTTTGTGTAGAAAATGCAACTGGACATTTGGAGCGCTAAGAGCGTAGTAGTGGAAAAAGGAATATATTCAAATATAAACTACACAGAAGCATTCTGTGAAACTACTTTCTGATCTGAGCTTTCAGCTAACAGAGTTAAACCATACTTTTGATTGAGCAATTTTGAAACACTCTGTCTGTAGAAAATGCAACTGGACATTCGTAGCGCTAAGTGGGTAATAGTGGAAAAAAGAATATGTTCAAATATAAACTACACAGAAGCATTGTTTGAAATTTCTTTCTGTTCTGTGCATTCAACTAACAGAGTTGAACCTTAGTTTTGATTGAGCCTTTCTGAAACACTCTTTCTGTAGAAACAGCAATTGGACATTCTGAGCGCTAAGAGGCCTATATTGGGAAAAAGAATGTCTACAAATAAAAACTACACAGAAGAATTGTGTGAAACTACTTTCTGTTCTGTTTGTTCAACTAAAAGAGTTGAACTTTAGTTTTGATTGAGTCATTCTGAAACACTCTTTCTGTAGAAAATGCAAGTGGAGATTCGGAGCGCTAAGAGGGTAATAGTGGAAAAAAGAATGTCTCCAAATATAAACTACACAGAATCATTCTGTGAAATTTCTTTCTGATCTGGGCATTCAGCTAACAGAGTAAAACCATACTTTTGATTGAGCAGATCTGAACACTCTTTCTGTAGAAAATGCAACTGGACATTTGGAGCGCTAAGAGAGTAGTAGTGGAAAAAGGAATATATTCAAATATAAACTACACAGAAGCATTCTGTGAAACTTCTTTCTGATCTGAGCATTCAGCTAATAGAGTTAAACCATACTTTTGATTGAGCAGTTTTGAAACACTCTGTCTGTAGAAAATGCAACTGGGCATTCGTAGCGCTAAGTGGGTAATAGTGGAAAAAAGAATATGTTCAAATATAAACTACACAGAAGCATTGTTTGAAATTTCTTTCTGTTCTGTGCATTCAACTAACAGAGTTGAACCTTAGTTTTGATTGAGCCTTTCTGAAACACTCTTTCTGTAGAAACTGCAATTGGACATTCTGAGCGCTAAAAGGCCTATATTGGGAAAAATAATATCTTCAAATAAAAACTACACAGAAGCATTGTGTGAAACTTATTTCTGATGTGTTCATTAAGCTAACAGAGTTAAACCATACTTTTGATTGCGCAGTTCTGAACTCTCTTTCTGTAGAAAATGCAAGTGGACATTCGGAGCGCTAAGAGGGTAATAGTGGAGAAAGGAATATATTCAAATATAAACTACACAGTAGCATTCTGTGAAAATTCTTTCTGTTCTGTGCATTCAACTAACAGAGTTGAACCTTACTTTTGATTGAGCCGTTCTGAAACACTCTTTCTGTAGAAAATGCAATTGGACATGCTAAGCGCTAAGAGGCCTACATTGGGAAAAAGAATATCTTCAAATAAAAACTACACAGATGCATTCTGTGAAACTTATTTCTGATCTGTAAATTCAGTTAACAGAGATAAAACATATTTTTGATTGAGCAGTTATGAAACACTCTTTTTGTAGAAAATGCAAGTGGAGATTCGGAGCGCTAAGAGGGTAATAGTGGAAAAAGGAATGTCTTCAAATATAAACTACACAGAATCATTCGGTGAAACTTCTTTCTGATCTGTGCATTCAGCTAACAGAGTTAAACCATACTTTTGATTGAGCAGATCTGAACACTCTTTGTGTAGAAAATGCAACTGGACATTTGGAGCGCTAAGAGCGTAGTAGTGGAAAAAGGAATATATTCAAATATAAACTACACAGAAGCATTCTGTGAAACTACTTTCTGATCTGAGCTTTCAGCTAACAGAGTTAAACCATACTTTTGATTGAGCAATTTTGAAACACTCTGTCTGTAGAAAATGCAACTGGACATTCGTAGCGCTAAGTGGGTAATAGTGGAAAAAAGAATATGTTCAAATATAAACTACACAGAAGCATTGTTTGAAATTTCTTTCTGTTCTGTGCATTCAACTAACAGAGTTGAACCTTAGTTTTGATTGAGCCTTTCTGAAACACTCTTTCTGTAGAAACAGCAATTGGACATTCTGAGCGCTAAGAGGCCTATATTGGGAAAAAGAATGTCTACAAATAAAAACTACACAGAAGAATTGTGTGAAACTACTTTCTGTTCTGTTTGTTCAACTAAAAGAGTTGAACTTTAGTTTTGATTGAGTCATTCTGAAACACTCTTTCTGTAGAAAATGCAAGTGGAGATTCGGAGCGCTAAGAGGGTAATAGTGGAAAAAAGAATGTCTCCAAATATAAACTACACAGAATCATTCTGTGAAATTTCTTTCTGATCTGGGCATTCAGCTAACAGAGTAAAACCATACTTTTGATTGAGCAGATCTGAACACTCTTTCTGTAGAAAATGCAACTGGACATTTGGAGCGCTAAGAGAGTAGTAGTGGAAAAAGGAATATATTCAAATATAAACTACACAGAAGCATTCTGTGAAACTTCTTTCTGATCTGAGCATTCAGCTAATAGAGTTAAACCATACTTTTGATTGAGCAGTTTTGAAACACTCTGTCTGTAGAAAATGCAACTGGGCATTCGTAGCGCTAAGTGGGTAATAGTGGAAAAAAGAATATGTTCAAATATAAACTACACAGAAGCATTGTTTGAAATTTCTTTCTGTTCTGTGCATTCAACTAACAGAGTTGAACCTTAGTTTTGATTGAGCCTTTCTGAAACACTCTTTCTGTAGAAACTGCAATTGGACATTCTGAGCGCTAAAAGGCCTATATTGGGAAAAATAATATCTTCAAATAAAAACTACACAGAAGCATTGTGTGAAACTTATTTCTGATGTGTTCATTAAGCTAACAGAGTTAAACCATACTTTTGATTGCGCAGTTCTGAACTCTCTTTCTGTAGAAAATGCAAGTGGACATTCGGAGCGCTAAGAGGGTAATAGTGGAGAAAGGAATATATTCAAATATAAACTACACAGTAGCATTCTGTGAAAATTCTTTCTGTTCTGTGCATTCAACTAACAGAGTTGAACCTTACTTTTGATTGAGCCGTTCTGAAACACTCTTTCTGTAGAAAATGCAATTGGACATGCTAAGCGCTAAGAGGCCTACATTGGGAAAAAGAATATCTTCAAATAAAAACTACACAGATGCATTCTGTGAAACTTATTTCTGATCTGTAAATTCAGTTAACAGAGATAAAACATATTTTTGATTGAGCAGTTATGAAACACTCTTTTTGTAGAAAATGCAAGTGGAGATTCGGAGCGCTAAGAGGGTAATAGTGGAAAAAGGAATGTCTTCAAATGTAAACTACACAGAATCATTCGGTGAAACTTGTTTCTGATCTGTGCATTCAGCTAACAGAGTTAAACCATACTTTTGATTGAGCAGATCTGAACACTCTTTCTGTAGAAAATGCAACTGGACATTTGGAGCGCTAAGAGCGTAGTAGTGGAAAAAGGAATATATTCAAATATAAACTACACAGAAGCATTCTGTGAAACTTCTTTCTGATCTGAGCATTCAGCTAACAGAGTTAAACCATACTTTTGATTGAGCAGTTTTGAAACACTCTGTCTGTAGAAAATGCAACTGGACATTCGTAGCGCTAAGTGGGTAATAGTGGAAAAAAGAATATGTTCAAATATAAACTACACAGAAGCATTGTATGAAACTTCTTTCTGTTCTGTGCATTCAACTAACAGAGTTGAACCTTACTTTTGATTGAGCCGTTCTGAAACACTCTTTCTGTAGAAACTGCATTTGGACATTCTGAGCGCTAAGAGGCCTATATTGGGAAAAAGAATGTCTACAAATAAAAACTACACAGAAGAATTGTGTGAAACTTCTTTCTGTTCTGTTTGTTCAACTAAAAGAGTTGAACCTTAGTTTTGATTGAGCCGTTCTGAAACACTCCTTATGTAGAAAATGCAAGTGGAGATTCGGAGCGCTAAGAGGGTAATAGTGGAAAAAGGAATGTCTACAAATATAAACTACACAGAATCATTCTGTGAAACTTCTTTCTGATCTGTGCATTCAGCTAACAGAGTTAAACCATACTTTTGATTGAGCAGTTTTGAAACTCTCTGTCTGTAGAAAATGCAACTGGACTTTCGTAGCGCTAAGTGGGTAATAGTGGAAAAAAGTATATGTTCAAATATAAACTACACAGAAGCATTGTATGAAACTTCTTTCTGTTCTGTGCATTCAACTAACAGTGTTGAACATTACTTTTGATTGAGCCTTTCTGAAACACTCTTTCCGTAGAAACTGCAATTGGACATTCTGAGCGCTAAGATTCCTCTATTGGGAAAAATAATATCTTCAAATAGAAACTACACAGAAGCATTGTGTGAAACTTATTTCTGATATGTTCATTAAGCTAACAGAGTTAAACCATACTTTTGATTGCGCAGTTCTGAACACTCTTTCTGTAGAAAATGCAAGTGGACATTCGGAGCGCTAAGAGGGTAATAGTGGAAAAAGGAATATATTCAAATATAAACTACACAGTAGCATTCTGTGAAAATTCTTTCTGTTCTGTGCATTCAACTAACAGTGTTGAACCTTACTTTTGATTGAGCCGTTCTGAAACACTCTTTCTGTAGAAACTGCAATTGGACATGCAAAGCGCTAAGAGGCCTACATTGGGAAAAAGAATACTTTCAAATAAAAACTACACAGATGCATTCTGTGAAACTTATTTCTGATCTGTAAATTCAGTTAACAGAGATAAAACATATTTTTGATTGAGCAGTTATGAAACACTCTTTTTGTAGAAAATGCAAGTGGAGATTCGGAGTGCTAAGAGGGTAATAGTGGAAAAAGGAATGTCTTCAAATATAAACTACACAGAATCATTCGGTGAAACTTCTTTCTGATCTGTGCATTCAGCTAACGGAGTTAAAGCATACTTTTGATTGAGCAGATCTGAACACTCTTTGTGTAGAAAATGCAACTGGACATTTGGAGCGCTAAGAGCGTAGTAGTGGAAAAAGGAATATATTCAAATATAAACTACACAGAAGCATTCTGTGAAACTTCTTTCTGATCTGAGCATTCAGCTAACAGAGTTAAACCATACTTTTGATTGAGCAGTTTTGAAACACTCTGTCTGTAGAAAATGCAACTGGACATTCGTAGCGCTAAGTGGGTAATAGTGGAAAAAAGAATATGTTCAAATATAAACTAAACAGAAGCATTGTATGAAACTTCTTTCTGTTCTGTGCATTCAACTAACAGAGTTGAACTTTACTTTTGATTGAGCCGTTCTGAAACACTCTTTCTGTAGAAACTGCAATTGGACATTCTGAGACCTAAGAGGCCTATATTGGGAAAAAGAATGTCTACAAATAAAAACTACACAGAAGAATTGTGTGAAACTGCTTTCTGTTCTGTTTGTTCAACTAAAAGAGTTGAACCTTAGTTTTGATTGAGCCGTTCTGAAACACTCTTTCTGTAGAAAATGCAAGTGGAGATTCGGAGCGCTAAGAGGCTAATAGTGGAAAAAGGAATGTCTCCAAATATAAACTACACAGAATCATTCTGTGAAACTTCTTTCTGATCTGTGCATTCAGCTAACAGAGTTAAACCATACTTTTGATTGAGCAGATCTGAACACTCTTTCTGTAGAAAATGCAACTGGACAATTGGAGCGCTAAGAGAGTAGTAGTGGAAAAAGGAATATATTCAAATATAAACTACACAGAAGCATTCTGTGAAACTTCTTTCTGATCTGAGCATTCAGCTAACAGAGTTAAACCATACTTTTGATTGAGCAGTTTTGAAACACTCTGTATGTAGAAAATGCAACTGGACATTCGTAGCGCTAAGTGGGTAATAGTGGAAAAAAGAATATGTTCAAATATAAACTACACAGAAGCATTGTATGAAACTTCTTTCTGTTCTGTGCATTCAACTAACAGAGTTGAACCTTACTTTTGATTGAGCCTTTCTGAAACACTCTTTCTGTAGAAACTGCAATTGGACATTCTGAGCGCTAAGAGGCCTATATTGGGAAAAATAATATCTTCAAATAAAAACTACACAGAAGCATTGTGTGAAACTTATTTCTGATATGTTCATTAAGCTAACAGAGTTAAACCATACTTTTGATTGCGCAGTTCTGAACACTCTTTCTGTAGAAAATGCAAGTGGACATTCGGAGCGCTAAGAGGGTAATAGTGGAAAAAGGAATATATTCAAATATAAACTACACAGTAGCATTATGTGAAAATACTTTCTGTTCTGTGCATTCAACTAACAGAGTTGAACCTTACTTTTGATTGAGCCGTTCTGAAACACTCTTTCTGTAGAAACTGCAATTGAACATGCTAAGCGCTAAGAGGCCTATATTGGGAAAAAGAATATCTTCAAATAAAAACTACACAGACGCATTCTGTGAAACTTATTTCTGATCTGTAAATTCAGTTAACAGAGATAAAACATATTTTTGATTGAGCAGTTATGAAACACTCTTTTTGTAGAAAATGCAAGTGGAGATTCGGAGCGCTAAGAGGGTAATAGTGGAAAAAGGAATGTCTTCAAATATCAACTACACAGATCATTCGGTGAAACTTCTTTCTGATCTGTGCATTCAGCTAACAGAGTTAAACCATACTTTTGATTGAGCAGATCTGAACACTCTTTCTGTAGAAAATGCAACTGGACATTTGGAGCGCTAAGAGAGTAGTAGTGGAAAAAGGAATATATTCAAATATAAACTACACAGAAGCATTCTGTGAAACTTCTTTCTGATCTGAGCATTCAGCTAACAGAGTTAAACCATACTTTTGATTGAGCAGTTTTGAAACACTCTGTCTGTAGAAAATGCAACTGGACATTCGTAGCGCTAAGTGGGTAATAGTGGAAAAAAGAATATGTTCAAATATAAACTACACAGAAGCATTGTATGAAACTTCTTTCTGTTCTGTGCATTCAACTAACAGAGTTGAACCTTACTTTTGATTGAGCCTTTCTGAAACACTCTTTCTGTAGAAACTGCAATTGGACATTCTGAGCGCTAAGAGGCCTCTATTGGGAAAAATAATATCTTCAAATAAAAACTACACAGAAGCATTGTGTGAAACTTATTTCTGATATGTTCATTAAGCTAACAGAGTTAAACCATACTTTTGATTGCGCAGTTCTGAACACTCTTTCTGTAGAAAATGCAAGTGGACATTCGGAGCGCTAAGAGGGTAATAGTAGAAAAAGGAATATATTCAAATATAAACTACACAGTAGCATTCTGTGAAAATTCTTTCTGTTCTGTGCATTAAACTAACAGAGTTGAACCTTACTTTTGATTGAGCCGTTCTGAAACACTCTTTCTGTAGAAACTGCAATTGGACATGCTAAGCGCTAAGAGGCCTACATTGAGAAAAAGAATATCTTCAAATAAAAACTACACAGATGCATTCTGTGAAACTTATTTCTGATCTGTAAATTCAGTTAACAGAGATAAAACATATTTTTGATTGAGCAGTTATGAAACACTCTTTTTGTATAAAATGCAAGTGGAGATTCGGAGCACTAAGAGGGTAATAGTGGAAAAAGGAATGTCTTCAAATATAAACTACACAGAATCATTCGGTGAAACTTCTTTCTGATCTGTGCATTCAGCTAACAGAGGTAAACCATACTTTTGATTGAGCAGATCTGAACACTCTTTCTGTAGAAAATGCAACTGGACATGTGGAGCGCTAAGAGCGTAGTAGTGGAAAAAGGAATATATTCAAATATAAACTACACAGAAGCATTCTGTGAAACTTCTTTCTGATCTGAGCATTCAGCTAACAGAGTTAAACCATACTTTTGATTGAGCAGTTTTGAAACACTCTGTCTGTAGAAAATGCAACTGGACATTCGTAGCGCTAAGTGGGTAATAGTGGAAAAAAGAATATGTTCAAATATAAACTACACAGAAGCATTGTATGAAACTTCTTTCTGTTCTGTGCATTCAACTAACAGAGTTGAACCTTACTTTTGATTGAGCCGTTCTGAAACTCTCTTTGTGTAGAAACTCCAATTGGACATTCTGAGCGCTAAGAGGCCTATATTGGGAAAAAGAATGTCTACAAATAAAAACTACACAGAAGAATTGTGTGAAACTTCTTTCTGTTCTGTTTGTTCAACTAAAAGAGTTGAACCTTAGTTTTGATTGAGCCGTTCTGAAACACTCTTTCTGTAGAAAATGCAAGTGGAGATTCGGAGCGCTAAGAGGCTAATAGTGGAAAAAGGAATGTCTCCAAATATAAACTACACAGAATCATTCTGTGAAACTTCTTTTTGATCTGTGCATTCAGCTAACAGAGTTAAACCATACTTTTGATGGAGCAGATCTGAACACTCTTTCTGTAGAAAATGCAACTGGACAATTGGAGCGCTAAGAGAGTAGTAGTGGAAAAAGGAATATATTCAAATATAAACTACACAGAAGCATTCTGTGAAACTTCTTTCTGATCTGAGCATTCAGCTAACAGATTTAAACCATACTTTTGATTGAGCAGTTTTGAAACACTCTGTCTGTAGAAAATGGAACTGGACATTCATAGCGCTAAGTGGGTAATAGTGGAAAAAAGAATATGTTCAAATATAAACTACACAGAAGCATTGTATGAAACTACTTTCTGTTCTGTGCATTCAACTAACAGAGTTGAACCTTACTTTTGATTGAGCCTTTCTGAAACACTCTTTCTGTAGAAACTGCAATTGCACATTCTGAGCGCTAAGAGGCCTATATTGGGAAAAATAATATCTTCAAATAAAAACTACACAGAAGCATTGTGTGAAACTTATTTCTGATATGTTCATTAAGCTAACAGAGTTAAACCATACTTTTGATTGCGCAGTTCTGAACACTCTTTCTGTAGAAAATGCAAGTGGACATTCGGAGCGCTAAGAGGGTAATAGTGGAAAAAGGAATGTCTCCAAATATAAACTACACAGAATCATTCTGTGAAACTTCTTTCTGATCTGTGCATTCAGCTAACAGAGTTAAACCATACTTTTGATTGAGCAGATCTGAACACTCTTTCTGTAGAAAATGCAACTGTACATTTGGAACGCTAAGAGAGTAGTAGTGGAAAAAGGAATATATTCAAATATAAACTACACAGAAGCATTCTGTGAAACTTCTTTCTGATCTGAGCATTCAGCTAACAGAGTTAAACCATACTTTTGATTGAGCAGTTTTGAAACACTCTGTCTGTAGAAAATGCAACTGGACATTCGTAGCGCTAAGTGGGTAATAGTGGAAAAAATCATATGTTCAAATATAAACTACACAGAAGCATTGTATGAAACTTCTTTCTGTTCTGTGCATTCAAATAACAGAGTTGAACTTTACTTTTGATTGAGCCTTTCTGAAACACTCTTTCTGTAGAAACTGCAATTGGACATTCTGAGCGCTAAGAGGCCTCTATTGGGAAAAATAATATCTTCAAATAAAAACTACACAGAATCATTGTGTGAAACTTATTTCTGATATGTTCATTAAGCTAACAGAGTTAAACCATACTTATGATTGCGCAGTTCTGAACACACTTTCTGTAGAAAATGCAAGTGGACATTCGGAGCGCTAAGAGGGTAATAGTGGAAAAAGGAATATATTCAAATATAAACTACACAGTAGCATTCTGTGAAAATTCTTTCTGTTCTGTGCATTCAACTAACAGAGTTGAACCTTACTTTTGATTGAGCCGTTCTGAAACACTCTTTCTGTAGAAACTGCAATTGGACATGCTAAGCGCTAAGAGGCCTACATTGGGAAAAATAATATCTTCAAATAAAAACTACACAGATGCATTCTGTGAAACATATTTCTGATCTGTAAATTCAGTTAACAGAGATAAAACATATTTTTGATTGAGCAGTTATGAAACACTATTTTTGTAGAAAATGAAAGTGGAGATTCGGAGCGCTAAGAGGGTAATAGTGGAAAAAGGAATGTCTTCAAATATAAACTACACAGAATCATTCGGTGAAACTTCTTTCTGATCTGTGCATTCAGCTAACAGAGTTAAACCATACTTTTGATTGAGCAGATCTAAACACTCTTTCTGTAGAAAATGCAACTGAACATTTGGAGCGCTAAGAGCGTAGTAGTGGAAAAAGGAATATATTCAAATATAAACTACACAGAAGCATTCTGTGAAACTTCTTTCTGATCTGAGCATTCAGCTAACAGAGTTAAACCATACTTTTGATTGAGCAGTTTTGAAACACTCTGTCTGTACAAAATGCAACTGGACATTCGTAGCGCTAAGTGGGTAATAGTGGAAAAAAGAATATTTTCAAATATAAACTACACAGAAGCATTGTATGAAACTTCTTTCTGTTCTGTGCATTCAACTAACAGAGTTGAACCTTACTTTTGATTGAGCCGTTCTGAAACACTCTTTCTGTAGAAACTGCAATCGGACATTCTGACCGCTAAGAGGCCTATATTGGGAAAAAGAATGTCTACAAATAAAAACTACACAGAAGAATTGTGTGAAACTTCTTTCTGTTCTGTTTGTTCAACTAAAAGAGTTGAACCTTAGTTTTGATTGAGCCGTTCTGAAACACTCTTTCTGTAGAAAATGCAAGTGGAGATTCGGAGCGCTAAGAGGGTAATAGTGGAAAAAGGAATGTCTCCAAATATAAACTACACAGAATCATTCTGTGAAACTTCTTTCTGATCTGTGCATTCAGCTAACAGCGTTAAACCATACTTTTGATTGAGCAGATCTGAACACTCTTTCTGTAGAAAATGCAACTGGACATTTGGAGCGCTAAGAGAGTAGTAGTGGAAAAAGGAATATATTCAAATATAAACTACACAGAAGCATTCTGTGAAACTTCTTTCTGGTCTGAGCATTCAGCTAACAGAGTTAAACCATACTTTTGATTGAGCAGTTTTGAAACACTCTGTAGAAAATGCAACTGGACATTCGTAGCGCTAAGTGGGTAATAGTGGAAAAAAGAATATGTTCAAATATAAACTACACAGAAGCATTGTATGAAACTTCTTTCTGTTCTGTGCATTCAACTAACAGAGTTGAACCTTACATTTGATTGAGCCTTTCTGAAATACTCTTTCTGTAGAAACTGCAATTGGACATTCTGAGCGCTAAGAGGCCTATATTGGGAAAAATAATATCTTCAAATAAAAACTACACAGAAGCATTGTGTGAAACTTATTTCTGATATGTTCATTAAGCTAACAGAGTTAAACCATACTTTTGATTGCGCAGTTCTGAACACTCTTACTGTAGAAAATGCAAGTGGACATTCGGAGCGCTAAGAGGGTAATAGTGGAAAAAGAAATATATTCAAATATAAACTACACAGTAGCATTCTGTGAAAATTCTTTCTGTTCTGTGCATTCAACTAACAGAGTTGAACCTTACTTTTGATTGAGCCGTTCTGAAACACTCTTTCTGTAGAAACTGCAATTGGACATGCTAAGCGCTAAGAGGCCTATATTGGGAAAAAGAATATCTTCAAATAAAAACTACACAGATGCATTCTGTGAAACTTATTTCTGATCTGTAAATTCAGTTAACAGAGATAAAACATATTTTTGATTGAGCAGTTATGAAACACTGTTTTTGTAGAAAATGCAAGTGGAGATTCGGAGCGCTAAGGGGGTAATAGTGGAAAAAGGAATGTCTTCAAATATAAACTACACAGAATCATTCGGTGAAACTTCTTTCTGATCTGTGCATTCAGCTAACAGAGTTAAACCATACTTTTGATTGAGCAGATCTGAACACTCTTTCTGTAGAAAATGCAACTGGACATTTGGAGCGCTAAGAGCGTAGTAGTGGAAAAAGGAATATATTCAAATATAAACTACACAGAAGCATTCTGTGAAACTTCTTTCTGATCTGAGCATTCAGCTAACAGAGTTAAACCATTCTTTTGATTGAGCAGTTTTGAAACACTCTGTCTGTAGAAAATGCAACTGGACATTCGTAGCGCTAAGTGGGTAATAGTGGAAAAAAGAATATGTTCAAATATAAACTACACAGAAGCATTGTATGAAACTTCTTTCTGTTCTGTGCATTCAACTAACAGAGTTGAACCTTACTTTTGATTGAGCCGTTCTGAAACACTCTTTCTGTAGAAACTGCAATTGGACATTCTGAGCGCTAAGAGGCCTATATTGGGAAAAAGAATATCTTCAAATAAAAACTACACAGACGCATTCTGTGAAACTTATTTCTGATCTGTAAATTCAGTTAACAGAGATAAAACATATTTTTGATTGAGCAGTTATGAAACACTCTTTTTGTAGAAAATGCAAGTGGAGATTCGGAGCGCTAAGAGGGTAATAGTGGAAAAAGGAATGTCTTCAAATATCAACTACACAGATCATTCGGTGAAACTTCTTTCTGATCTGTGCATTCAGCTAACAGAGTTAAACCATACTTTTGATTGAGCAGATCTGAACACTCTTTCTGTAGAAAATGCAACTGGACATTTGGAGCGCTAAGAGAGTAGTAGTGGAAAAAGGAATATATTCAAATATAAACTACACGGAAGCATTCTGTGAAACTTCTTTCTGATCTGAGCATTCAGCTAACAGAGTTAAACCATACTTTTGATTGAGCAGTTTTGAAACACTCTGTCTGTAGAAAATGCAACTGGACATTCGTAGCGCTAAGAGGGTAATAGTGGAAAAAAGAATATGTTCAAATATAAACTACACAGAATCATTGTATGAAACTTCTTTCTGTTCTGTGCATTCAACTAACAGAGTTGAACCTTACTTTTGATTGAGCCTTTCTGAAACACTCTTTCTGTAGAAACTGCAATTGGACATTCTGAGTGCTAAGAGGCCTCTATTGGGAAAAATAATATCTTCAAATAAAAACTACACAGAAGCATTGTGTGAAACTTATTTCTGATATGTTCATTAAGCTAACAGAGTTAAACCATACTTTTGATTGCGCAGTTCTGAACACTCTTTCTGTAGAAAATGCAAGTGGACATTCGGAGCGCTAAGAGGGTAATAGTGGAAAAAGGAATGTATTCAAATATAAACTACACAGTAGCATTCAGTGAAAATTCTTTCTGTTCTGTGCATTCAACTAACAGAGTTGAACCTTACTTTTGATTGAGCCGTTCTGAAACACTCTTTCTGTAGAAACTGCAATTGGACATGCTAAGCGCTAAGAGGCCTACATTGGGAAAAAGAATATCTTCAAATAAAAACTACACAGATGCATTCTGTGAAACTTATTTCTGATCTGTAAATTCAGTTAACAGAGATAAAACATATTTTTGATTGAGCAGTTATGAAACACTCTTTTTGTAGAAAATGCAAGTGGAGATTCGGAGCGCTAAGAGGGTAATAGTGGAAAAAGGAATGTCTTCAAATATAAACTACACAGAATCATTCTGTGAAACTTCTTTCTGATCTGTGCATTCAGGTAACAGAATTAAAACATACTTTTGATTCAGCAGATCTGAACACTCTTTCTGTAGAAAATGCAACTGGACATTTGGAGCGCTAAGTGGGTAATAGTGGAAAAAGGAATATGTTCAAATATAAACTACACAGAATCATTCTGTGAAACTTCTTTCTGATCTGTGCATTCAGCTAACAGAGTTAAACCATACTTTTGATTGAGCAGATCTGAACACTCTTTCTGTAGAAAATGCAACTGGACATTTGGATCGCTAAGAGAGTAGTAGTGGAAAAAGTAATATATTCAAATATAAACTACACAGAAGCATTCTGTGAAACTTCTTTCTGATCTGAGCATTCAGCTAACAGAGTTAAACCATACTTTTGATTGAGCAGTTTTGAAACACTCTGTCTGTAGAAAATGCAACTGGACATTCGTAGCGCTAAGTGGGTAATAGTGGAAAAAAGAATATGTTCAAATATAAACTACACAGAAGCATTGTATGAAACTTCTTTCTGTTCTGTGCATTCAACTAACAGAGTTGAACCTTACTTTTGATTGAGCCTTTCTGAAACACTCTTTCTGTAGAAACTGGAATTGGACATTCTGAGCGCTAAGAGGCCTATATTGGGAAAAATAATATCTTCAAATAAAAACTACACAGAAGCATTGTGTGAAACTTATTACTGATATGTTCATTAAGCTAACAGAGTTAAACCATACTTTTGATTGCGCAGTTCTGAGCACTCTTTCTGTAGAAAATGCAAATGGACATTCGGAGCGCTAAGAGGGTAATAGTGGAAAAAGGAATATATTCAAATATAAACTACACAGTAGCATTCTGTGAAAATTCTTTCTGTTCTGTGCATTCAGCTAACAGAGTTGAACCTTACTTTTGATTGAGCCGTTCTGAAACACTCTTCCTGTAGAAACTGCAATTGGACATGCTAAGCGCTAAGAAGCCTATATTGGGAAAAAGAATATCTTCAAATAAAAACTACCCAGATGCATTCTGTGAAACATATTTCTGACCTGTAAATTCAGTTAACAGAGATAAAACATATTTTTGATTGAGCAGGTATGAAACACTCGTTTTGTAGAAAATGCAAGTGGAGATTCGGAGCGCTAAGAGGGTAATAGTGGAAAAAGGAATGTCTTCAAATATAAACTACACAGAATCATTCGGTGAAACTTCTTTCTGATCTGTGCATGCAGCTAACAGAGTTAAACCATACTTTTGATTGAGCAGATCTGAACACTCTTTCTGTAGAAAACGCAACTGGACATTTGGAGCGCTAAGAGCGTAGTAGTGGAAAAAGGAATATATTCAAATATAAACTACACAGTAGCATTCTGTGAAAATTCTTTCTGTTCTGTGCATTCAACTAACAGAGTTGAACCTTACTTTTGATTGAGCCGTTCTGAAACACTCTTTCTGTAGAAACTGCAATTGGACATGCTAAGCGCTAAGAGTCCTACATTGGGAAAAAGAATATCTTCAAATAAAAACTACACAGATGCATTCTGTGAAACTTATTTCTGACCTGTAAATTCAGTTAACAGAGATAAAACATATTTTTGATTGAGCAGGTATGAAACACTCTTTTTGTAGAAAATGCAAGTGGAGTTTCGGAGCGCTAAGAGGGTAATAGTGGAAAAAGGAATGTCTTCAAATATAAACTACACAGAATCATTCGGTGAAACTTCTTTCTGATCTGTGCATGCAGCTAACAGAGTTAAACCATACTTTTGATTGAGCAGATCTGAACACTCTTTCTGTAGAAAATGCAACTGGACATTTGGAGCGCTAAGAGCGTAGTAGTGGAAAAAGGAATATATTCAAATATAAACTACACAGAAGCATTCTGTGAAACTTCTTTCTGATCTGAGCATTCAGCTAAAAGAGTTAAAACATACTTTTGATTGAGCAGTTTTGAAACACTCTGTCTGTAGAAAATGCAACTGGACATTCGTAGCACTAAGTGGGTAATAGTGGAAAAAAGAATATGTTCAAATATAAACTACACAGAAGCATTGTATGAAACTTCTTTCTGTTCTGTGCATTCAACTAACAGTGTTGAACCTTACTTTTGATTGAGCCTTTCTGAAACACTCTTTCTGTAGAAACTGCCATTGGACATTCTGAGCGCTAAGAGGCCTATATTGGGAAAAATAATATCTTCAAATAAAAACTACACAGAAGCATTGTGTGAAACTTATTTCTGATATGTTCATTAAGCTAACAGAGTTAAACCATACTTTTGATTGCGCAGTTCTGAACACTCTTTCTGTAGAAAATGCAAGTGGACATTCGGAACGCTAAGAGGGTAATAGTGGAAAAAGGAATGTCTTCAAGTATAAACTACACAGAATCATTCGGTGAAACTTCTTTCTGATCTGTGCATTCAGCTAACAGAGTTAAACCATACTTTTGATTGAGCAGATCTGAACACTCTTTCTGTAGAAAATGCAACTGGACATTTGGAGCGCTAAGAGCGTAGTAGTGGAAAAAGGAATATATTCAAATATAAACTACACAGAAGCATTCTGTGAAACTTCTTTCTGATCTGAGCATTCAGCTAACAGAGTTAAACCATACTTTTGATTGAGCAGTTTTGAAACACTCTGTCTGTAGAAAATGCAACTGGACATTCGTAGCGCTAAGTGGGTAATAGTGGAAAAAAGAATATGTTCAAATATAAACTACACAGAAGCATTGTATGAAACTTCTTTCTGTTCTGTGCATTCAACTAACAGAGTTGAACCTTACTTTTGATTGAGCCGTTCTGAAACACACTTTCTGGAGAAACTGCAATTGGACATTCTGAGCGCTAAGAGGCCTATATTGGGAAAAAGAATGTCTACAAATAAAAACTACACAGAAGAATTGTGTGAAACTACTTTCTGTTCTCTTTGTTCAACTAAAAGAGTTCAACCTTAGTTTTGATTGAGCCGTTCTGAAACACTCTTTCTGTAGAAAATGCAAGTGGAGATTCGGAGCGCTAAGAGGGTAATAGTGGAAAAAGGAATGTCTCCAAATATAAACTACACAGAATCATTCTGTGAAACTTCTTTCTGATCTGTGCATTCAGCTAACAGAGTTAAACCATACTTTTGATTGAGCAGATCTGAACACTCTTTCTGTAGAAAATGCAACTGGACATTTGGAGCGCTAAGAGAGTAGTAGTGGAAAAAGGAAAATATTCAAATATAAACTACACAGAAGCATTCTGTGAAACTTCTTTCTGATCTGAGCATTCAGCTAACAGAGTTAAACCATACTTTTGATTGAGCAGTTTTGAAACACTCTGTCTGTAGAAAATGCAACTGGGCATTCGTAGCGCTAAGTGGGTAATAGTGGAAAAAAGAATATGTTCAAATATAAACTACACAGAAGCATTGTATGAAACTTCTTTCTGTTCTGTGCATTCAACTAACAGAGTTGAACCTTACTTTTGATTGAGCCGTCCTGAAACTCTCTTTCTGTAGAAACTGCAATTGGACATTCTGAGCGCTAAGAGGCCTATATTGGGAAAAATAATATCTTCAAATAAAAACTACACAGAAGCATTGTGTGAAACTTATTTCTGATATGTTCATTAAGCTAACAGAGTTAAACCATACTTTTGATTGCGCAGTTCTGAACACTCTTTCTGTAGAAAATGCAAGTGGACATTCGGAGCGCTAAGAGGGTAATAGTGGAAAAAGAAATATATTCAAATATAAACTACACAGTAGCATTCAGTGAAAATTCTTTCTGTTCTGTGCATTCAACTAACAGAGTTGAACCTTACTTTTGATTGAGCCATTCTGAAACACTCTTTCTGTAGAAACTGCAATTGGACATGCTAAGCGCTAAGAGGCCTATATTGGGAAAAAGAATATCTTCAAATAAAAACTACACAGATGCATTCTGTGAAACTTATTTCTGATCTGTAAATTCAGTTAACAGAGATAAAATATATTTTTGATTGAGCAGTTATGAAACACTGTTTTTGTAGAAAACGCAAGTGGAGATTCGGAGCGCTAAAGGGGTAATAGTGGAAAAAGGAATGTCTTCAAATATAAACTACACAGAATCATTCGGTGAAACTTCTTTCTGATCTGTGCATTCAGCTAACAGAGTTAAACCATACTTTTGATTGAGCAGATCTGAACACTCTTTCTGTAGAAAATGCAACTGGACATTTGGAGCGCTAAGAGCGCAGTAGTGGAAAAAGGAATATATTCAAATATAAACTACACAGAAGCATTCTGTGAAACTTCTTTCTGATCTGAGCATTCAGCTAACAGAGTTAAACCATTCTTTTGATTGAGCAGTTTTGAAACACTCTGTCTGTAGAAAATGCAACTGGACATTCGTAGCGCTAAGTGGGTAAGAGTGGAAAAAAGAATATGTTCAAATATAAACTGCACAGAAGCATTGTATGAAACTTCTTTCTGTTCTGTGCATTCAACTAACAGAGTTGAACCTTACTTTTGATTGAGCCGTTCTGAAACACTCTTTCTGTAGAAACTGCAATTGGACATTCTGAGCGCTAAGAGGCCTATATTGGGGAAAAGAATGTCTACAAATAAAAACTACACAGAAGAATTGTGTGAAACTTCTTTCTGTTCTGTTTGTTCAACTAAAAGAGTTGAACCTTAGTTTTGATTGAGCCGTTCTGAAACACTCTTTCTGTAGAAAATGCAAGTGGAGATTTGGAGCGCTAAGAGGGTAATAGTGGAAAAAGGAATGTCTCCAAATATAAACTACACAGAATCATTCTGTGAAACTTCTTTCTGATCTGTGCA
Source organism: Symphalangus syndactylus (assembly GCF_028878055.3). NCBI lineage: Eukaryota > Metazoa > Chordata > Mammalia > Primates > Hylobatidae > Symphalangus > Symphalangus syndactylus. The sequence continues at coordinate 104,700,571 of NC_072438.2, forward strand.
TTCAGCTAACAGAGTTAAACCATACTTTTGATTGAGCAGATCTGAACACTCTTTCTGTAGAAAATGCAACTGGACATTTGGAGCGCTAAGAGAGTAGTAGTGGAAAAAGGAATATATTCAAATATAAACTACACAGAAGCATTCTGTGAAACTTCTTTCTGATCTGAGCATTCAGCTAACAGAGTTAAACCATACTTTTGATTGAGCAGTTTTGAAACACTCTGTCTGTAGAAAATGCAACTGGACATTCGTAGCGCTAAGTGGGTAAGAGTGGAAAAAAGAATATGTTCAAATATAAACTACACAGAAGCATTGTATGAAACTTCTTTCTGTTCTGTGCATTCAACTAACAGAGTTGAACCTTACTTTTGATTGAGCCTTTCTGAAACACTCTTTCTGTAGAAACTGCCATTGGACATTCTGAGCGCTAAGAGGCCTATATTGGGGAAAATAATATCTTCAAATAAAAACTACACAGAAGCATTGTGTGAAACTTATTTCTGATATGTTCATTAAGCTAACAGAGTTAAACCATACTTTTGATTGCGCAGTTCTGAACACTCTTTCCGTAGAAAATGCAAGTGGACATTCGGAGCGCTAAGAGGGTAATAGTGGAAAAAGGAATGTCTTCAAGTATAAACTACACAGAATCATTCGGTGAAACTTCTTTCTGATCTGTGCATTCAGCTAACAGAGTTAAACCATACTTTTGATTGAGCAGATCTGAACACTCTTTCTGTAGATAATGCAACTGGACATTTGGAGCGCTAAGAGCGTAGTAGTGGAAAAAGGAATATATTCAAATATAAACTACACAGAAGCATTCTGTGAAACTTCTTTCTGATCTGAGCATTCAGCTAACAGAGTTAAACCATACTTTTGATTGAGCAGTTTTGAAACACTCTGTCTGTAGAAAATGCAACTGGACATTCGTAGCGCTAAGTGGGTAATAGTGGAAAAAAGAATATGTTCAAATATAAACTACACAGAAGCATTGTATGAAACTTCTTTCTGTTCTGTGCATTCAACTAACAGAGTTGAACCTTAGTTTTGATTGAGCCTTTCTGAAACACTCTTTCTGTAGAAACTGCAATTGGACATTCTGAGCGCTAAGAGGCCTATATTGGGAAAAATAATATCTTCAAATAAAAACTACACAGAAGCATTGTGTGAAACTTATTTCTGATATGCTCATTAAGCTAACAGAGTTAAACCATACTTTTGATTGCGCAGTTCTGAACACTCTTTCTGTAGAAAATGCAAGTGGACATTCGGAGCGCTACGAGGGTAATAGTGGAAAAAGGAATATATTCAAATATAAACTACACAGTAGCATTCTGTGAAAATTCTTTCTGTTCTGTGCATTCAACTAACAGAGTTGAACCTTACTTTTGATTGAGCCGTTCTGAAACACTCTTTCTGTAGAAACTGCAATTGGACATGCTAAGCGCTAAGAGGCCTATATTGGGAAAAAGAATATCTTCAAATAAAAACTACACAGATGCATTCTGTGAAACTTATTTCTGATCTGTAAATTCAGTTAACAGAGATAAAACATATTTTTGATTGAGCAGTTATGAAACACTGTTTTTGTAGAAAATGCAAGTGGAGATTCGGAGCGCTAAGGGGGTAATAGTGGAAAAAGGGATGTCTTCAAATATAAACTACACAGAATCATTCGGTGAAACTTCTTTCTGATCTGTGCATTCAGCTAACAGAGTTAAACCATACTTTTGATTGAGCAGATCTGAACACTCTTTCTGTAGAAAATGCAACTGGACATTTGGAGCGCTAAGAGCGTAGTAGTGGAAAAAGGAATATATTCAAATATAAACTACACAGAAGCATTCTGTGAAACTTCTTTCTGATCTGAGCATTCAGCTAACAGAGTTAAACCATTCTTTTGATTGAGCAGTTTTGAAACACTCTGTCTGTAGAAAATGCAACTGGACATTCGTAGCGCTAAGTGGGTAATAGTGGAAAAAAGAATATGTTCAAATATAAACTACACAGAAGCATTGTATGAAACTTCTTTCTGTTCTGTGCATTCAACTAACAGAGTTGAACCTTACTTTTGATTGAGCCGTTCTGAAACACTCTTTCTGTAGAAACTGCAATTGGACATTCTGAGTGCTAAGAGGCCTATATTGGGGAAAAGAATGTCTACAAATAAAAACTACACAGAAGAATTGTGTGAAACTTCTTTCTGTTCTGTTTGTTCAACTAAAAGAGTTGAACCTTAGTTTTGATTGAGCCGTTCTGAAACACTCTTTCTGTAGAAAATGCAAGTGGAGATTCGGAGCGCTAAGAGGGTCATAGTGGAAAAAGGAATGTCTCCAAATATAAACTACACAGAATCATTCTGTGAAACTTCTTTCTGATCTGTGCATTCAGCTAACAGAGTTAAACCATACTTTTGATTGAGCAGATCTGAACACTCTTTCTGTAGAAAATGCAACTGGACATTTGGAGCGCTAAGAGAGTAGTAGTGGAAAAAGGAATATATTCAAATATAAACTACACAGAAGCATTCTGTGAAACTTCTTTCTGATCTGAGCATTCAGCTAACAGAGTTAAACCATACTTTTGATTGAGCAGTTTTGAAACACTCTGTCTGTAGAAAATGCAACTGGACATTCGTAGCGCTAAGTGGGTAATAGTGGAAAAAAGAATATGTTCAAATATAAACTACACAGAAGCATTGTATGAAACTTCTTTCTGTTCTGTGCATTCAACTACCAGAGTTGAACCTTACTTTTGATTGAGCCTTTCTGAAACACTCTTTCTGTAGAAACTGCCATTGGACATTCGGAGCGTTAAGAGGCCTATATTGGGAAAAATAATATCTTCAAATAAAAACTACACAGAAGCATTGTGTGAAACTTATTTCTGATATGTTCATTAAGCTAACAGAGTTAAACCATACTTTTGATTGCGCAGTTCTGAACACTCTTTCTGTAGAAAATGCAAGTGGACATTCGGAGCGCTAAGAGGGTAATAGTGGAAAAAGGAATGTCTTCAAGTATAAACTACACAGAATCATTCGGTGAAACTTCTTTCTGATCTGTGCATTCAGCTAACAGAGTTAAACCATACTTTTGATTGAGCAGATCTGAACACTCTTTCTGTAGAAAATGCAACTGGACATTTGGAGCGCTAAGAGCGTAGTAGTGGAAAAAGGAATATATTCAAATATAAACTACACAGAAGCATTCTGTGAAACTTCTTTCTGATCTGAGCATTCAGCTAACAGAGTTAAACCATACTTTTGATTGAGCAGTTTTGAAACACTCTGTCTGTAGAAAATGCAACTGGACATTCGTAGCGCTAAGTGGGTAATAGTGGAAAAAAGAATATGTTCAAATATAAACTACACAGAAGCATTGTATGAAACTTCTTTCTGTTCTGTGCATTCAACTAACAGAGTTGAACCTTACTTTTGATTGAGCCTTTCTGAAACACTCTTTCTGTAGAAACTGCAATTGGACATTCTGAGCGCTAAGAGGCCTATATTGGGAAAAATAATATCTTCAAATAAAAACTACACAGAAGCATTGTGTGAAACTTATTTCTGATATGCTCATTAAGCTAACAGAGTTAAACCATACTTTTGATTGCGCAGTTCTGAACACTCTTTCTGTAGAAAATGCAAGTGGACATTCGGAGCGCTAAGAGGGTAATAGTGGAAAAAGGAATATATTCAAATATAAACTACACAGTAGAATTCTGTGAAAATTCTTTCTGTTCTGTGCATTCAACTAACAGAGTTGAACCTTACTTTTGATTGAGCCGTTCTGAAACACTCTTTCTGTAGAAACTGCATTTGGACATGCTAAGCGCTAAGAGGCCTACATTGGGAAAAAGAATATCTTCAAATAAAAACTACACAGATGCATTCTGTGAAACTTATTTCTGATCTCTAAATTCAGTTAACAGAGATAAAACATATTTTTGATTGAGCAGCTATGAAACACTCTTTCTGTATAAAATGCAAGTGGAGATTCGGAGCGCTAAGAGGGTAATAGTGGAAAAAGGAATGTCTTCAAATATAAACTACACAGAATCATTCTGTGAAACTTCTTTCTGATCTGTGCATTCAGCTAACAGAGTTAAACCATACTTTTGATTGAGCAGATCTGAACACTCTTTCTGTAGAGAATGCAACTGGACATTTGGAGCCCTAAGAGAGTAGTAGTGGAAAAAGGAATATATTCAAATATAAACTACACAGAAGCATTCTGTGAAACTTCTTTCTGATCTGAGCATTCAGCTAACAGAGTTAACCATACTTTTGATTGAGCAGTTTTGAAACACTCTGTCTGTAGAAAATGCAACTGTACATTCGTAGCGCTAAGTGGGTAATAGTGGAAAAAAGAATATGTTCAAATATAAACTACACAGAAGCATTGTATGAAACTTCTTTCTGTTCTGTGCATTCAACTAACAGAGTTGAACCTTACTTTTGATTGAGCCGTTCTGAAACACTCTTTCTGTAGAAACTGCAATTGGACATTCTGAGCGCTAAGAGGCCTATATTGGGAAAAAGAATGTCTACAAATTAAAACTACACAGAAGAATTGTGTGAAACTTCTTTCTGTTCTCTTTGTTCAACTAAAAGAGTTCAACCTTAGTTTTGATTGAGCCGTTCTGAAACACTCTTTCTGTAGAAAATGCAAGTGGAGATTCGGAGCGCTAAGAGGGTAATAGTGGAAAAAGGAATGTCTCCAAATATAAACTACAAAGAATCATTCTGTGAAACTTCTTTCTGAACTGTGCATTCAGCTAACAGATTTAAACCATACTTTTGATTGAGCAGATCTGAACACTCTTTCTGTAGAAAATGCAACTGGACATTTGGAGCGCTAAGAGAGTAGTAGTGGAAAAAGGAATATATTCAAATATAAACTACACAGAAGCATTCTGTGAAACTTCTTTCTGATCTGAGCATTCTGCTAACAGAGTTAAACCATACTTTTGATTGAGCAGTTTTGAAACACTCTGTCTGTAGAAAATGCAACTGGACATTCGTAGCGCTAAGTGGGTAATAGTGGAAAAAAGAATATGTTCAAATATAAACTACACCGAAGCATTGTATGAAACTTCTTTCTGTTCTGTGCATTCAACTAACAGAGTTGAACCTTACTTTTGATTGAGCCGTCCTGAAACACTCTTTCTGTAGAAACTGCAATTGCACATTGTGAGCGCTAAGAGGCCTATATTGGGAAAAATAATATCTTCAAATAAAAACTACACAGAAGCATTGTGTGAAACTTATTTCTGATATGTTCATTAAGCTAACAGAGTTAAATCATACTTTAGATTGCGCAGTTCTGAACACTCTTTCTGTAGAAAATTCAAGTGGACATTCGGAGCGCTAAGAGGGTAATAGCGGAAAAAGAAATATATTCAAATATAAACTACACAGTAGCATTCTGTGAAAATTCTTTCTGTTCTGTGCATTCAACTAACAGAGTTGAACCTTACTTTTGATTGAGCCGTTCTGAAACACTCTTTCTGTAGAAACTGCAATTGGACATGCTAAGCGCTAAGAGGCCTATATTGGGAAAAAGAATATCTTCAAATAAAAACTACACAGATGCATTCTGTGAAACTTATTTCTGATCTGTAAATTCAGTTAACAGAGATAAAACATATTTTTGATTGAGCAGATATGAAACACTGTTTTTGTAGAAAATGCAAGTGGAGATTCGGAGCGCTAAGAGGGTAATAGTGGAAAAAGGAATGTCTTCAAATATAAACTACACAGAATCATTCGGTGAAACTTCTTTCTGATCTGTGCATTCAGCTAACAGAGTTAAACCATACTTTTGATTGAGCAGATCTGAACACTCTTTCTGTAGAAAATGCAACTGGACATTTGGAGCGCTAAGAGAGTAGTAGTGGGAAAAGGAATATATTCAAATATAAACTACACAGAAGCATTCTGTGAAACTTCTTTCTGATCTGAGCATTCAGCTAACAGAGTTAAACCATACTTTGATTGAGCAGTTTTGAAACACTCTGTCTGTAGAAAATGCAACTGGACATTCGTAGCGCTAAGTGGGTAATCGTGGAAAAAAGAATATGTTCAAATATAAACTACACAGAAGCATTGTATGAAACTTCTTTCTGTTCTGTGCATTCAACTAAAAGAGTTGAACCTTACTTTTGATTGAGCCTTTCTGAAACACTCTTTCTGTAGAAACTGCGATTGGACATTCTGAGCGCTAAGAGGCCTATATTGGGAAAAATAATATCTTCAAATAAAAACTACACAGAAGCATTGTGTGAAACTTATTTCTGATATGTTCATTAAGCTAACAGAGTTAAACCATACTTTTGATTGCGCAGTTCTGAACACTCTTTCTGTAGAAAATGCAAGTGGACATTCGGAGCGCTAAGAGGGTAATAGTGGAAAAAGGAATGTCTTCAGGTATAAACTACACAGAATCATTCGGTGAAACTTCTTTCTGATCTGTGCATTCAGCTAACAGAGTTAAACCATACTTTTGATTGAGCAGATTTGAACACTCTTTCTGTAGAAAATGCAACTGGACAATTGGAGCGCTAAGAGCGTAGTAGTGGAAAAAGGAATATATTCAAATATAAACTACACAGAAGCATTCTGTGAAACTTCTTTCTGATCTGAGCATTCAGCTAACAGAGTTAAACCATACTTTTGATTGAGCAGTTTTGAAACACTCTGTCTGTAGAAAATGCAACTGGACATTCGTAGCGCTAAGTGGGTAATAGTGGAAAAAAGAATATGTTCAAATATAAACTACACAGAAGCATTGTATGAAACTTCTTTCTGTTCTGTGCATTCAACTAACAGAGTTGAACCTTACTTTTGATTGAGCCTTTCTGAAACACTCTTTCTGTAGAAACTGCCATTGGACATTCTGAGCGCTAAGAGGCCTATATTGGGAAAAATAATATCTTCAAATAAAAACTACACAGAAGCATTGTGTGAAACTTATTTCTGATATGTTCATTAAGCTAACAGAGTTAAACCATACTTTTGATTGCGCAGTTCTGAACACTCTTTCTGTAGAAAATGCAAGTGGACATTCGGAACGCTAAGAGGGTAATAGTGGAAAAAGGAATGTCTTCAAGTATAAACTACACAGAATCATTCGGTGAAACTTCTTTCTGATCTGTGCATTCAGCTAACAGAGTTAAACCATACTTTTGATTGAGCAGATCTGAACACTCTTTCTGTAGAAAATGCAACTGGACATTTGGAGCGCTAAGAGCGTAGTAGTGGAAAAAGGAATATATTCAAATATAAACTACACAGAAGCATTCTGTGAAACTTCTTTCTGATCTGAGCATTCAGCTAACAGAGTTAAACCATACTTTTGATTGAGCAGTTTTGAAACACTCTGTCTGTAGAAAATGCAACTGGACATTCGTAGCGCTAAGTGGGTAATAGTGGAAAAAAGAATATGTTCAAATATAAACTACACAGAAGCATTGTATGAAACTTCTTTCTGTTCTGTGCATTCAACTAACAGAGTTGAACCTTACTTTTGATTGAGCCGTTCTGAAACTCTCTTTCTGGAGAAACTGCAATTGGACATTCTGAGCGCTAAGAGGCCTATATTGGGAAAAAGAATGTCTACAAATAAAAACTACACAGAAGAATTTTGTGAAACTACTTTCTGTTCTCTTTGTTCAACTAAAAGAGTTCAACCTTAGTTTTGATTGAGCCGTTCTGAAACACTCTTTCTGTAGAAAATGCAAGTGGAGATTCGGAGCGCTAAGAGGGTAATAGTGGAAAAAGGAATGTCTCCAAATATAAACTACACAGAATCATTCTGTGAAACTTCTTTCTGATCTGTGCATTCAGCTAACAGAGTTAAACCATACTTTTGATTTAGCAGATCTGAACACTCTTTCTGTAGAAAATGCAACTGGACATTTGGAGCGCTAAGAGAGTAGTAGTGGAAAAAGGAATATATTCAAATATAAACTACACAGAAGCATTCTGTGAAACTTCTTTCTGATCTGAGCATTCAGCTAACAGAGTTAAACCATACTTTTGATTGAGCAGTTTTGAAACACTCTGTCTGTAGAAAATGCAACTGGACATTCGTAGCGCTAAGTGGGTAATAGTGGAAAAAAGAATATGTTCAAATATAAACTACACAGAAGCATTGTATGAAACTTCTTTCTGTTCTGTGCATTCAACTAACAGAGTTGAACCTTACTTTTGATTGAGCCGTCCTGAAACTCTCTTTCTGTAGAAAATGCAATTGGACATTCTGAGCGCTAAGAGGCCTATATTGGGAAAAATAATATCTTCAAATAAAAACTACACAGAAGCATTGTGTGAAACTTATTTCTGATATGTTCATTAAGCTAACAGAGTTAAACCATACTTTAGATTGCGCAGTTCTGAACAATCTTTCTGTAGAAAATTCAAGTGGACATTCGGAGCGCTAAGAGGGTAATAGTGGAAAAAGAAATATATTCAAATATAAACTACACAGTAGCATTCTGTGAAAATTCTTTCTGTTCTGTGCATTCAACTAACAGAGTTGAACCTTACTTTTGATTGAGCCGTTCTGAAACACTCTTTCTGTAGAAACTGCAATTGGACATGCTAAGCGCTAAGAGGCCTATATTGGGAAAAAGAATATCTTCAAATAAAAACTACACAGATGCATTCTGTGAAACTTATTTCTGATCTGTAAATTCAGTTAACAGAGATAAAATATATTTTTGATTGAGCAGTTATGAAACACTGTTTTTGTAGAAAACGCAAGTGGAGATTCGGAGCGCTAAAGGGGTAATAGTGGAAAAAGGAATGTCTTCAAATATAAACTACACAGAATCATTCGGTGAAACTTCTTTCTGATCTGTGCATTCAGCTAACAGAGTTAAACCATACTTTTGATTGAGCAGATCTGAACACTCTTTCTGTAGAAAATGCAACTGGACATTTGGAGCGCTAAGAGCGCAGTAGTGGAAAAAGGAATATATTCAAATATAAACTACACAGAAGCATTCTGTGAAACTTCTTTCTGATCTGAGCATTCAGCTAACAGAGTTAACCATACTTTTGATTGAGCAGTTTTGAAACACTCTGTCTGTAGAAAATGCAACTGTACATTCGTAGCGCTAAGTGGGTAATAGTGGAAAAAAGAATATGTTCAAATATAAACTACACAGAAGCATTGTATGAAACTTCTTTCTGTTCTGTGCATTCAACTAACAGAGTTGAACCTTACTTTTGATTGAGCCGTTCTGAAACACTCTTTCTGTAGAAACTGCAATTGGACATTCTGAGCGCTAAGAGGCCTATATTGGGAAAAAGAATGTCTACAAATTAAAACTACACAGAAGAATTGTGTGAAACTTCTTTCTGTTCTCTTTGTTCAACTAAAAGAGTTCAACCTTAGTTTTGATTGAGCCGTTCTGAAACACTCTTTCTGTAGAAAATGCAAGTGGAGATTCGGAGCGCTAAGAGGGTAATAGTGGAAAAAGGAATGTCTCCAAATATAAACTACAAAGAATCATTCTGTGAAACTTCTTTCTGAACTGTGCATTCAGCTAACAGATTTAAACCATACTTTTGATTGAGCAGATCTGAACACTCTTTCTGTAGAAAATGCAACTGGACATTTGGAGCGCTAAGAGAGTAGTAGTGGAAAAAGGAATATATTCAAATATAAACTACACAGAAGCATTCTGTGAAACTTCTTTCTGATCTGAGCATTCTGCTAACAGAGTTAAACCATACTTTTGATTGAGCAGTTTTGAAACACTCTGTCTGTAGAAAATGCAACTGGACATTCGTAGCGCTAAGTGGGTAATAGTGGAAAAAAGAATATGTTCAAATATAAACTACACCGAAGCATTGTATGAAACTTCTTTCTGTTCTGTGCATTCAACTAACAGAGTTGAACCTTACTTTTGATTGAGCCGTCCTGAAACACTCTTTCTGTAGAAACTGCAATTGGACATTGTGAGCGCTAAGAGGCCTATATTGGGAAAAATAATATCTTCAAATAAAAACTACACAGAAGCATTGTGTGAAACTTATTTCTGATATGTTCATTAAGCTAACAGAGTTAAATCATACTTTAGATTGCGCAGTTCTGAACACTCTTTCTGTAGAAAATTCAAGTGGACATTCGGAGCGCTAAGAGGGTAATAGCAGAAAAAGAAATATATTCAAATATAAACTACACAGTAGCATTCTGTGAAAATTCTTTCTGTTCTGTGCATTCAACTAACAGAGTTGAACCTTACTTTTGATTGAGCCGTTCTGAAACACTCTTTCTGTAGAAACTGCAATTGGACATGCTAAGCGCTAAGAGGCCTATATTGGGAAAAAGAATATCTTCAAATAAAAACTACACAGATGCATTCTGTGAAACTTATTTCTGATCTGTAAATTCAGTTAACAGAGATAAAACATATTTTTGATTGAGCAGATATGAAACACTGTTTTTGTAGAAAATGCAAGTGGAGATTCGGAGCGCTAAGAGGGTAATAGTGGAAAAAGGAATGTCTTCAAATATAAACTACACAGAATCATTCGGTGAAACTTCTTTCTGATCTGTGCATTCAGCTAACAGAGTTAAACCATACTTTTGATTGAGCAGATCTGAACACTCTTTCTGTAGAAAATGCAACTGGACATTTGGAGCGCTAAGAGAGTAGTAGTGGGAAAAGGAATATATTCAAATATAAACTACACAGAAGCATTCTGTGAAACTTCTTTCTGATCTGAGCATTCAGCTAACAGAGTTAAACCATACTTTGATTGAGCAGTTTTGAAACACTCTGTCTGTAGAAAATGCAACTGGACATTCGTAGCGCTAAGTGGGTAATCGTGGAAAAAAGAATATGTTCAAATATAAACTACACAGAAGCATTGTATGAAACTTCTTTCTGTTCTGTGCATTCAACTAAAAGAGTTGAACCTTACTTTTGATTGAGCCTTTCTGAAACACTCTTTCTGTAGAAACTGCGATTGGACATTCTGAGCGCTAAGAGGCCTATATTGGGAAAAATAATATCTTCAAATAAAAACTACACAGAAGCATTGTGTGAAACTTATTTCTGATATGTTCATTAAGCTAACAGAGTTAAACCATACTTTTGATTGCGCAGTTCTGAACACTCTTTCTGTAGAAAATGCAAGTGGACATTCGGAGCGCTAAGAGGGTAATAGTGGAAAAAGGAATGTCTTCAGGTATAAACTACACAGAATCATTCGGTGAAACTTCTTTCTGATCTGTGCATTCAGCTAACAGAGTTAAACCATACTTTTGATTGAGCAGATTTGAACACTCTTTCTGTAGAAAATGCAACTGGACAATTGGAGCGCTAAGAGCGTAGTAGTGGAAAAAGGAATATATTCAAATATAAACTACACAGAAGCATTCTGTGAAACTTCTTTCTGATCTGAGCATTCAGCTAACAGAGTTAAACCATACTTTTGATTGAGCAGTTTTGAAACACTCTGTCTGTAGAAAATGCAACTGGACATTCGTAGCGCTAAGTGGGTAATAGTGGAAAAAAGAATATGTTCAAATATAAACTACACAGAAGCATTGTATGAAACTTCTTTCTGTTCTGTGCATTCAACTAACAGAGTTGAACCTTACTTTTGATTGAGCCTTTCTGAAACACTCTTTCTGTAGAAACTGCCATTGGACATTCTGAGCGCTAAGAGGCCTATATTGGGAAAAATAATATCTTCAAATAAAAACTACACAGAAGCATTGTGTGAAACTTATTTCTGATATGTTCATTAAGCTAACAGAGTTAAACCATACTTTTGATTGCGCAGTTCTGAACACTCTTTCTGTAGAAAATGCAAGTGGACATTCGGAACGCTAAGAGGGTAATAGTGGAAAAAGGAATGTCTTCAAGTATAAACTACACAGAATCATTCGGTGAAACTTCTTTCTGATCTGTGCATTCAGCTAACAGAGTTAAACCATACTTTTGATTGAGCAGATCTGAACACTCTTTCTGTAGAAAATGCAACTGGACATTTGGAGCGCTAAGAGCGTAGTAGTGGAAAAAGGAATATATTCAAATATAAACTACACAGAAGCATTCTGTGAAACTTCTTTCTGATCTGAGCATTCAGCTAACAGAGTTAAACCATACTTTTGATTGAGCAGTTTTGAAACACTCTGTCTGTAGAAAATGCAACTGGACATTCGTAGCGCTAAGTGGGTAATAGTGGAAAAAAGAATATGTTCAAATATAAACTACACAGAAGCATTGTATGAAACTTCTTTCTGTTCTGTGCATTCAACTAACAGAGTTGAACCTTACTTTTGATTGAGCCGTTCTGAAACTCTCTTTCTGGAGAAACTGCAATTGGACATTCTGAGCGCTAAGAGGCCTATATTGGGAAAAAGAATGTCTACAAATAAAAACTACACAGAAGAATTTTGTGAAACTACTTTCTGTTCTCTTTGTTCAACTAAAAGAGTTCAACCTTAGTTTTGATTGAGCCGTTCTGAAACACTCTTTCTGTAGAAAATGCAAGTGGAGATTCGGAGCGCTAAGAGGGTAATAGTGGAAAAAGGAATGTCTCCAAATATAAACTACACAGAATCATTCTGTGAAACTTCTTTCTGATCTGTGCATTCAGCTAACAGAGTTAAACCATACTTTTGATTTAGCAGATCTGAACACTCTTTCTGTAGAAAATGCAACTGGACATTTGGAGCGCTAAGAGAGTAGTAGTGGAAAAAGGAATATATTCAAATATAAACTACACAGAAGCATTCTGTGAAACTTCTTTCTGATCTGAGCATTCAGCTAACAGAGTTAAACCATACTTTTGATTGAGCAGTTTTGAAACACTCTGTCTGTAGAAAATGCAACTGGACATTCGTAGCGCTAAGTGGGTAATAGTGGAAAAAAGAATATGTTCAAATATAAACTACACAGAAGCATTGTATGAAACTTCTTTCTGTTCTGTGCATTCAACTAACAGAGTTGAACCTTACTTTTGATTGAGCCGTCCTGAAACTCTCTTTCTGTAGAAAATGCAATTGGACATTCTGAGCGCTAAGAGGCCTATATTGGGAAAAATAATATCTTCAAATAAAAACTACACAGAAGCATTGTGTGAAACTTATTTCTGATATGTTCATTAAGCTAACAGAGTTAAACCATACTTTAGATTGCGCAGTTCTGAACAATCTTTCTGTAGAAAATTCAAGTGGACATTCGGAGCGCTAAGAGGGTAATAGTGGAAAAAGAAATATATTCAAATATAAACTACACAGTAGCATTCTGTGAAAATTCTTTCTGTTCTGTGCATTCAACTAACAGAGTTGAACCTTACTTTTGATTGAGCCGTTCTGAAACACTCTTTCTGTAGAAACTGCAATTGGACATGCTAAGCGCTAAGAGGCCTATATTGGGAAAAAGAATATCTTCAAATAAAAACTACACAGATGCATTCTGTGAAACTTATTTCTGATCTGTAAATTCAGTTAACAGAGATAAAATATATTTTTGATTGAGCAGTTATGAAACACTGTTTTTGTAGAAAACGCAAGTGGAGATTCGGAGCGCTAAAGGGGTAATAGTGGAAAAAGGAATGTCTTCAAATATAAACTACACAGAATCATTCGGTGAAACTTCTTTCTGATCTGTGCATTCAGCTAACAGAGTTAAACCATACTTTTGATTGAGCAGATCTGAACACTCTTTCTGTAGAAAATGCAACTGGACATTTGGAGCGCTAAGAGCGCAGTAGTGGAAAAAGGAATATATTCAAATATAAACTACACAGAAGCATTCTGTGAAACTTCTTTCTGATCTGAGCATTCAGCTAACAGAGTTAAACCATACTTTTGATTGAGCAGTTTTGAAACACTCTGTCTGTAGAAAATGCAACTGGACATTCGTAGCGCTAAGTGGGTAATAGTGGAAAAAATCATATGTTCAAATATAAACTACACAGAAGCATTGTATGAAACTTCTTTCTGTTCTGTGCATTCAAATAACAGAGTTGAACTTTACTTTTGATTGAGCCTTTCTGAAACACTCTTTCTGTAGAAACTGCAATTGGACATTCTGAGCGCTAAGAGGCCTCTATTGGGAAAAATAATATCTTCAAATAAAAACTACACAGAATCATTGTGTGAAACTTATTTCTGATATGTTCATTAAGCTAACAGAGTTAAACCATACTTATGATTGCGCAGTTCTGAACACACTTTCTGTAGAAAATGCAAGTGGACATTCGGAGCGCTAAGAGGGTAATAGTGGAAAAAGGAATATATTCAAATATAAACTACACAGTAGCATTCTGTGAAAATTCTTTCTGTTCTGTGCATTCAACTAACAGAGTTGAACCTTACTTTTGATTGAGCCGTTCTGAAACACTCTTTCTGTAGAAACTGCAATTGGACATGCTAAGCGCTAAGAGGCCTACATTGGGAAAAATAATATCTTCAAATAAAAACTACACAGATGCATTCTGTGAAACATATTTCTGATCTGTAAATTCAGTTAACAGAGATAAAACATATTTTTGATTGAGCAGTTATGAAACACTATTTTTGTAGAAAATGAAAGTGGAGATTCGGAGCGCTAAGAGGGTAATAGTGGAAAAAGGAATGTCTTCAAATATAAACTACACAGAATCATTCGGTGAAACTTCTTTCTGATCTGTGCATTCAGCTAACAGAGTTAAACCATACTTTTGATTGAGCAGATCTAAACACTCTTTCTGTAGAAAATGCAACTGAACATTTGGAGCGCTAAGAGCGTAGTAGTGGAAAAAGGAATATATTCAAATATAAACTACACAGAAGCATTCTGTGAAACTTCTTTCTGATCTGAGCATTCAGCTAACAGAGTTAAACCATACTTTTGATTGAGCAGTTTTGAAACACTCTGTCTGTACAAAATGCAACTGGACATTCGTAGCGCTAAGTGGGTAATAGTGGAAAAAAGAATATTTTCAAATATAAACTACACAGAAGCATTGTATGAAACTTCTTTCTGTTCTGTGCATTCAACTAACAGAGTTGAACCTTACTTTTGATTGAGCCGTTCTGAAACACTCTTTCTGTAGAAACTGCAATCGGACATTCTGACCGCTAAGAGGCCTATATTGGGAAAAAGAATGTCTACAAATAAAAACTACACAGAAGAATTGTGTGAAACTTCTTTCTGTTCTGTTTGTTCAACTAAAAGAGTTGAACCTTAGTTTTGATTGAGCCGTTCTGAAACACTCTTTCTGTAGAAAATGCAAGTGGAGATTCGGAGCGCTAAGAGGGTAATAGTGGAAAAAGGAATGTCTCCAAATATAAACTACACAGAATCATTCTGTGAAACTTCTTTCTGATCTGTGCATTCAGCTAACAGCGTTAAACCATACTTTTGATTGAGCAGATCTGAACACTCTTTCTGTAGAAAATGCAACTGGACATTTGGAGCGCTAAGAGAGTAGTAGTGGAAAAAGGAATATATTCAAATATAAACTACACAGAAGCATTCTGTGAAACTTCTTTCTGGTCTGAGCATTCAGCTAACAGAGTTAAACCATACTTTTGATTGAGCAGTTTTGAAACACTCTGTCTGTAGAAAATGCAACTGGACATTCGTAGCGCTAAGTGGGTAATAGTGGAAAAAAGAATATGTTCAAATATAAACTACACAGAAGCATTGTATGAAACTTCTTTCTGTTCTGTGCATTCAACTAACAGAGTTGAACCTTACATTTGATTGAGCCTTTCTGAAATACTCTTTCTGTAGAAACTGCAATTGGACATTCTGAGCGCTAAGAGGCCTATATTGGGAAAAATAATATCTTCAAATAAAAACTACACAGAAGCATTGTGTGAAACTTATTTCTGATATGTTCATTAAGCTAACAGAGTTAAACCATACTTTTGATTGCGCAGTTCTGAACACTCTTTCTGTAGAAAATGCAAGTGGACATTCGGAGCGCTAAGAGGGTAATAGTGGAAAAAGAAATATATTCAAATATAAACTACACAGTAGCATTCTGTGAAAATTCTTTCTGTTCTGTGCATTCAACTAACAGAGTTGAACCTTACTTTTGATTGAGCCGTTCTGAAACACTCTTTCTGTAGAAACTGCAATTGGACATGCTAAGCGCTAAGAGGCCTATATTGGGAAAAAGAATATCTTCAAATAAAAACTACACAGATGCATTCTGTGAAACTTATTTCTGATCTGTAAATTCAGTTAACAGAGATAAAACATATTTTTGATTGAGCAGTTATGAAACACTGTTTTTGTAGAAAATGCAAGTGGAGATTCGGAGCGCTAAGGGGGTAATAGTGGAAAAAGGAATGTCGTCAAATATAAACTACACAGAATCATTCGGTGAAACTTCTTTCTGATCTGTGCATTCAGCTAACAGAGTTAAACCATACTTTTGATTGAGCAGATCTGAACACTCTTTCTGTAGAAAATGCAACTGGACATTTGGAGCGCTAAGAGCGTAGTAGTGGAAAAAGGAATATATTCAAATATAAACTACACAGAAGCATTCTGTGAAACTTCTTTCTGATCTGAGCATTCAGCTAACAGAGTTAAACCATTCTTTTGATTGAGCAGTTTTGAAACACTCTGTCTGTAGAAAATGCAACTGGACATTCGTAGCGCTAAGTGGGTAATAGTGGAAAAAAGAATATGTTCAAATATAAACTACACAGAAGCATTGTATGAAACTTCTTTCTGTTCTGTGCATTCAACTAACAGAGTTGAACCTTACTTTTGATTGAGCCGTTCTGAAACACTCTTTCTGTAGAAACTGCAATTGGACATTCTGAGCGCTAAGAGGCCTATATTGGGAAAAAGAATATCTTCAAATAAAAACTACACAGACGCATTCTGTGAAACTTATTTCTGATCTGTAAATTCAGTTAACAGAGATAAAACATATTTTTGATTGAGCAGTTATGAAACACTCTTTTTGTAGAAAATGCAAGTGGAGATTCGGAGCGCTAAGAGGGTAATAGTGGAAAAAGGAATGTCTTCAAATATCAACTACACAGATCATTCGGTGAAACTTCTTTCTGATCTGTGCATTCAGCTAACAGAGTTAAACCATACTTTTGATTGAGCAGATCTGAACACTCTTTCTGTAGAAAATGCAACTGGACATTTGGAGCGCTAAGAGAGTAGTAGTGGAAAAAGGAATATATTCAAATATAAACTACACGGAAGCATTCTGTGAAACTTCTTTCTGATCTGAGCATTCAGCTAACAGAGTTAAACCATACTTTTGATTGAGCAGTTTTGAAACACTCTGTCTGTAGAAAATGCAACTGGACATTCGTAGCGCTAAGAGGGTAATAGTGGAAAAAAGAATATGTTCAAATATAAACTACACAGAATCATTGTATGAAACTTCTTTCTGTTCTGTGCATTCAACTAACAGAGTTGAACCTTACTTTTGATTGAGCCTTTCTGAAACACTCTTTCTGTAGAAACTGCAATTGGACATTCTGAGTGCTAAGAGGCCTCTATTGGGAAAAATAATATCTTCAAATAAAAACTACACAGAAGCATTGTGTGAAACTTATTTCTGATATGTTCATTAAGCTAACAGAGTTAAACCATACTTTTGATTGCGCAGTTCTGAACACTCTTTCTGTAGAAAATGCAAGTGGACATTCGGAGCGCTAAGAGGGTAATAGTGGAAAAAGGAATGTATTCAAATATAAACTACACAGTAGCATTCAGTGAAAATTCTTTCTGTTCTGTGCATTCAACTAACAGAGTTGAACCTTACTTTTGATTGAGCCGTTCTGAAACACTCTTTCTGTAGAAACTGCAATTGGACATGCTAAGCGCTAAGAGGCCTACATTGGGAAAAAGAATATCTTCAAATAAAAACTACACAGATGCATTCTGTGAAACTTATTTCTGATCTGTAAATTCAGTTAACAGAGATAAAACATATTTTTGATTGAGCAGTTATGAAACACTCTTTTTGTAGAAAATGCAAGTGGAGATTCGGAGCGCTAAGAGGGTAATAGTGGAAAAAGGAATGTCTTCAAATATAAACTACACAGAATCATTCTGTGAAACTTCTTTCTGATCTGTGCATTCAGGTAACAGAATTAAAACATACTTTTGATTCAGCAGATCTGAACACTCTTTCTGTAGAAAATGCAACTGGACATTTGGAGCGCTAAGTGGGTAATAGTGGAAAAAGGAATATGTTCAAATATAAACTACACAGAATCATTCTGTGAAACTTCTTTCTGATCTGTGCATTCAGCTAACAGAGTTAAACCATACTTTTGATTGAGCAGATCTGAACACTCTTTCTGTAGAAAATGCAACTGGACATTTGGATCGCTAAGAGAGTAGTAGTGGAAAAAGTAATATATTCAAATATAAACTACACAGAAGCATTCTGTGAAACTTCTTTCTGATCTGAGCATTCAGCTAACAGAGTTAAACCATACTTTTGATTGAGCAGTTTTGAAACACTCTGTCTGTAGAAAATGCAACTGGACATTCGTAGCGCTAAGTGGGTAATAGTGGAAAAAAGAATATGTTCAAATATAAACTACACAGAAGCATTGTATGAAACTTCTTTCTGTTCTGTGCATTCAACTAACAGAGTTGAACCTTACTTTTGATTGAGCCTTTCTGAAACACTCTTTCTGTAGAAACTGGAATTGGACATTCTGAGCGCTAAGAGGCCTATATTGGGAAAAATAATATCTTCAAATAAAAACTACACAGAAGCATTGTGTGAAACTTATTACTGATATGTTCATTAAGCTAACAGAGTTAAACCATACTTTTGATTGCGCAGTTCTGAGCACTCTTTCTGTAGAAAATGCAAATGGACATTCGGAGCGCTAAGAGGGTAATAGTGGAAAAAGGAATATATTCAAATATAAACTACACAGTAGCATTCTGTGAAAATTCTTTCTGTTCTGTGCATTCAGCTAACAGAGTTGAACCTTACTTTTGATTGAGCCGTTCTGAAACACTCTTCCTGTAGAAACTGCAATTGGACATGCTAAGCGCTAAGAAGCCTATATTGGGAAAAAGAATATCTTCAAATAAAAACTACCCAGATGCATTCTGTGAAACATATTTCTGACCTGTAAATTCAGTTAACAGAGATAAAACATATTTTTGATTGAGCAGGTATGAAACACTCGTTTTGTAGAAAATGCAAGTGGAGATTCGGAGCGCTAAGAGGGTAATAGTGGAAAAAGGAATGTCTTCAAATATAAACTACACAGAATCATTCGGTGAAACTTCTTTCTGATCTGTGCATGCAGCTAACAGAGTTAAACCATACTTTTGATTGAGCAGATCTGAACACTCTTTCTGTAGAAAACGCAACTGGACATTTGGAGCGCTAAGAGCGTAGTAGTGGAAAAAGGAATATATTCAAATATAAACTACACAGTAGCATTCTGTGAAAATTCTTTCTGTTCTGTGCATTCAACTAACAGAGTTGAACCTTACTTTTGATTGAGCCGTTCTGAAACACTCTTTCTGTAGAAACTGCAATTGGACATGCTAAGCGCTAAGAGTCCTACATTGGGAAAAAGAATATCTTCAAATAAAAACTACACAGATGCATTCTGTGAAACTTATTTCTGACCTGTAAATTCAGTTAACAGAGATAAAACATATTTTTGATTGAGCAGGTATGAAACACTCTTTTTGTAGAAAATGCAAGTGGAGTTTCGGAGCGCTAAGAGGGTAATAGTGGAAAAAGGAATGTCTTCAAATATAAACTACACAGAATCATTCGGTGAAACTTCTTTCTGATCTGTGCATGCAGCTAACAGAGTTAAACCATACTTTTGATTGAGCAGATCTGAACACTCTTTCTGTAGAAAATGCAACTGGACATTTGGAGCGCTAAGAGCGTAGTAGTGGAAAAAGGAATATATTCAAATATAAACTACACAGAAGCATTCTGTGAAACTTCTTTCTGATCTGAGCATTCAGCTAAAAGAGTTAAAACATACTTTTGATTGAGCAGTTTTGAAACACTCTGTCTGTAGAAAATGCAACTGGACATTCGTAGCACTAAGTGGGTAATAGTGGAAAAAAGAATATGTTCAAATATAAACTACACAGAAGCATTGTATGAAACTTCTTTCTGTTCTGTGCATTCAACTAACAGTGTTGAACCTTACTTTTGATTGAGCCTTTCTGAAACACTCTTTCTGTAGAAACTGCCATTGGACATTCTGAGCGCTAAGAGGCCTATATTGGGAAAAATAATATCTTCAAATAAAAACTACACAGAAGCATTGTGTGAAACTTATTTCTGATATGTTCATTAAGCTAACAGAGTTAAACCATACTTTTGATTGCGCAGTTCTAAACACTCTTTCTGTAGAAAATGCAAGTGGACATTCGGAACGCTAAGAGGGTAATAGTGGAAAAAGGAATGTCTTCAAGTATAAACTACACAGAATCATTCGGTGAAACTTCTTTCTGATCTGTGCATTCAGCTAACAGAGTTAAACCATACTTTTGATTGAGCAGATCTGAACACTCTTTCTGTAGAAAATGCAACTGGACATTTGGAGCGCTAAGAGCGTAGTAGTGGAAAAAGGAATATATTCAAATATAAACTACACAGAAGCATTCTGTGAAACTTCTTTCTGATCTGAGCATTCAGCTAACAGAGTTAAACCATACTTTTGATTGAGCAGTTTTGAAACACTCTGTCTGTAGAAAATGCAACTGGACATTCGTAGCGCTAAGTGGGTAATAGTGGAAAAAAGAATATGTTCAAATATAAACTACACAGAAGCATTGTATGAAACTTCTTTCTGTTCTGTGCATTCAACTAACAGAGTTGAACCTTACTTTTGATTGAGCCGTTCTGAAACACACTTTCTGGAGAAACTGCAATTGGACATTCTGAGCGCTAAGAGGCCTATATTGGGAAAAAGAATGTCTACAAATAAAAACTACACAGAAGAATTGTGTGAAACTACTTTCTGTTCTCTTTGTTCAACTAAAAGAGTTCAACCTTAGTTTTGATTGAGCCGTTCTGAAACACTCTTTCTGTAGAAAATGCAAGTGGAGATTCGGAGCGCTAAGAGGGTAATAGTGGAAAAAGGAATGTCTCCAAATATAAACTACACAGAATCATTCTGTGAAACTTCTTTCTGATCTGTGCATTCAGCTAACAGAGTTAAACCATACTTTTGATTGAGCAGATCTGAACACTCTTTCTGTAGAAAATGCAACTGGACATTTGGAGCGCTAAGAGAGTAGTAGTGGAAAAAGGAATATATTCAAATATAAACTACACAGAAGCATTCTGTGAAACTTCTTTCTGATCTGAGCATTCAGCTAACAGAGTTAAACCATACTTTTGATTGAGCAGTTTTGAAACACTCTGTCTGTAGAAAATGCAACTGGGCATTCGTAGCGCTAAGTGGGTAATAGTGGAAAAAAGAATATGTTCAAATATAAACTACACAGAAGCATTGTATGAAACTTCTTTCTGTTCTGTGCATTCAACTAACAGAGTTGAACCTTACTTTTGATTGAGCCGTCCTGAAACTCTCTTTCTGTAGAAACTGCAATTGGACATTCTGAGCGCTAAGAGGCCTATATTGGGAAAAATAATATCTTCAAATAAAAACTACACAGAAGCATTGTGTGAAACTTATTTCTGATATGTTCATTAAGCTAACAGAGTTAAACCATACTTTTGATTGCGCAGTTCTGAACACTCTTTCTGTAGAAAATGCAAGTGGACATTCGGAGCGCTAAGAGGGTAATAGTGGAAAAAGAAATATATTCAAATATAAACTACACAGTAGCATTCAGTGAAAATTCTTTCTGTTCTGTGCATTCAACTAACAGAGTTGAACCTTACTTTTGATTGAGCCGTTCTGAAACACTCTTTCTGTAGAAACTGCAATTGGACATGCTAAGCGCTAAGAGGCCTATATTGGGAAAAAGAATATCTTCAAATAAAAACTACACAGATGCATTCTGTGAAACTTATTTCTGATCTGTAAATTCAGTTAACAGAGATAAAATATATTTTTGATTGAGCAGTTATGAAACACTGTTTTTGTAGAAAACGCAAGTGGAGATTCGGAGCGCTAAAGGGGTAATAGTGGAAAAAGGAATGTCTTCAAATATAAACTACACAGAATCATTCGGTGAAACTTCTTTCTGATCTGTGCATTCAGCTAACAGAGTTAAACCATACTTTTGATTGAGCAGATCTGAACACTCTTTCTGTAGAAAATGCAACTGGACATTTGGAGCGCTAAGAGCGCAGTAGTGGAAAAAGGAATATATTCAAATATAAACTACACAGAAGCATTCTGTGAAACTTCTTTCTGATCTGAGCATTCAGCTAACAGAGTTAAACCATTCTTTTGATTGAGCAGTTTTGAAACACTCTGTCTGTAGAAAATGCAACTGGACATTCGTAGCGCTAAGTGGGTAAGAGTGGAAAAAAGAATATGTTCAAATATAAACTGCACAGAAGCATTGTATGAAACTTCTTTCTGTTCTGTGCATTCAACTAACAGAGTTGAACCTTACTTTTGATTGAGCCGTTCTGAAACACTCTTTCTGTAGAAACTGCAATTGGACATTCTGAGCGCTAAGAGGCCTATATTGGGGAAAAGAATGTCTACAAATAAAAACTACACAGAAGAATTGTGTGAAACTTCTTTCTGTTCTGTTTGTTCAACTAAAAGAGTTGAACCTTAGTTTTGATTGAGCCGTTCTGAAACACTCTTTCTGTAGAAAATGCAAGTGGAGATTTGGAGCGCTAAGAGGGTAATAGTGGAAAAAGGAATGTCTCCAAATATAAACTACACAGAATCATTCTGTGAAACTTCTTTCTGATCTGTGCATTCAGCTAACAGAGTTAAACCATACTTTTGATTGAGCAGATCTGAACACTCTTTCTGTAGAAAATGCAACTGGACATTTGGAGCGCTAAGAGAGTAGTAGTGGAAAAAGGAATATATTCAAATATAAACTACACAGAAGCATTCTGTGAAACTTCTTTCTGATCTGAGCATTCAGCTAACAGAGTTAAACCATACTTTTGATTGAGCAGTTTTGAAACACTCTGTCTGTAGAAAATGCAACTGGACATTCGTAGCGCTAAGTGGGTAAGAGTGGAAAAAAGAATATGTTCAAATATAAACTACACAGAAGCATTGTATGAAACTTCTTTCTGTTCTGTGCATTCAACTAACAGAGTTGAACCTTACTTTTGATTGAGCCTTTCTGAAACACTCTTTCTGTAGAAACTGCCATTGGACATTCTGAGCGCTAAGAGGCCTATATTGGGGAAAATAATATCTTCAAATAAAAACTACACAGAAGCATTGTGTGAAACTTATTTCTGATATGTTCATTAAGCTAACAGAGTTAAACCATACTTTTGATTGCGCAGTTCTGAACACTCTTTCCGTAGAAAATGCAAGTGGACATTCGGAGCGCTAAGAGGGTAATAGTGGAAAAAGGAATGTCTTCAAGTATAAACTACACAGAATCATTCGGTGAAACTTCTTTCTGATCTGTGCATTCAGCTAACAGAGTTAAACCATACTTTTGATTGAGCAGATCTGAACACTCTTTCTGTAGATAATGCAACTGGACATTTGGAGCGCTAAGAGCGTAGTAGTGGAAAAAGGAATATATTCAAATATAAACTACACAGAAGCATTCTGTGAAACTTCTTTCTGATCTGAGCATTCAGCTAACAGAGTTAAACCATACTTTTGATTGAGCAGTTTTGAAACACTCTGTCTGTAGAAAATGCAACTGGACATTCGTAGCGCTAAGTGGGTAATAGTGGAAAAAAGAATATGTTCAAATATAAACTACACAGAAGCATTGTATGAAACTTCTTTCTGTTCTGTGCATTCAACTAACAGAGTTGAACCTTAGTTTTGATTGAGCCTTTCTGAAACACTCTTTCTGTAGAAACTGCAATTGGACATTCTGAGCGCTAAGAGGCCTATATTGGGAAAAATAATATCTTCAAATAAAAACTACACAGAAGCATTGTGTGAAACTTATTTCTGATATGCTCATTAAGCTAACAGAGTTAAACCATACTTTTGATTGCGCAGTTCTGAACACTCTTTCTGTAGAAAATGCAAGTGGACATTCGGAGCGCTACGAGGGTAATAGTGGAAAAAGGAATATATTCAAATATAAACTACACAGTAGCATTCTGTGAAAATTCTTTCTGTTCTGTGCATTCAACTAACAGAGTTGAACCTTACTTTTGATTGAGCCGTTCTGAAACACTCTTTCTGTAGAAACTGCAATTGGACATGCTAAGCGCTAAGAGGCCTATATTGGGAAAAAGAATATCTTCAAATAAAAACTACACAGATGCATTCTGTGAAACTTATTTCTGATCTGTAAATTCAGTTAACAGAGATAAAACATATTTTTGATTGAGCAGTTATGAAACACTGTTTTTGTAGAAAATGCAAGTGGAGATTCGGAGCGCTAAGGGGGTAATAGTGGAAAAAGGGATGTCTTCAAATATAAACTACACAGAATCATTCGGTGAAACTTCTTTCTGATCTGTGCATTCAGCTAACAGAGTTAAACCATACTTTTGATTGAGCAGATCTGAACACTCTTTCTGTAGAAAATGCAACTGGACATTTGGAGCGCTAAGAGCGTAGTAGTGGAAAAAGGAATATATTCAAATATAAACTACACAGAAGCATTCTGTGAAACTTCTTTCTGATCTGAGCATTCAGCTAACAGAGTTAAACCATTCTTTTGATTGAGCAGTTTTGAAACACTCTGTCTGTAGAAAATGCAACTGGACATTCGTAGCGCTAAGTGGGTAATAGTGGAAAAAAGAATATGTTCAAATATAAACTACACAGAAGCATTGTATGAAACTTCTTTCTGTTCTGTGCATTCAACTAACAGAGTTGAACCTTACTTTTGATTGAGCCGTTCTGAAACACTCTTTCTGTAGAAACTGCAATTGGACATTCTGAGTGCTAAGAGGCCTATATTGGGGAAAAGAATGTCTACAAATAAAAACTACACAGAAGAATTGTGTGAAACTTCTTTCTGTTCTGTTTGTTCAACTAAAAGAGTTGAACCTTAGTTTTGATTGAGCCGTTCTGAAACACTCTTTCTGTAGAAAATGCAAGTGGAGATTCGGAGCGCTAGGAGGGTCATAGTGGAAAAAGGAATGTCTCCAAATATAAACTACACAGAATCATTCTGTGAAACTTCTTTCTGATCTGTGCATTCAGCTAACAGAGTTAAACCATACTTTTGATTGAGCAGATCTGAACACTCTTTCTGTAGAAAATGCAACTGGACATTTGGAGCGCTAAGAGAGTAGTAGTGGAAAAAGGAATATATTCAAATATAAACTACACAGAAGCATTCTGTGAAACTTCTTTCTGATCTGAGCATTCAGCTAACAGAGTTAAACCATACTTTTGATTGAGCAGTTTTGAAACACTCTGTCTGTAGAAAATGCAACTGGACATTCGTAGCGCTAAGTGGGTAATAGTGGAAAAAAGAATATGTTCAAATATAAACTACACAGAAGCATTGTATGAAACTTCTTTCTGTTCTGTGCATTCAACTACCAGAGTTGAACCTTACTTTTGATTGAGCCTTTCTGAAACACTCTTTCTGTAGAAACTGCCATTGGACATTCTGAGCGTTAAGAGGCCTATATTGGGAAAAATAATATCTTCAAATAAAAACTACACAGAAGCATTGTGTGAAACTTATTTCTGATATGTTCATTAAGCTAACAGAGTTAAACCATACTTTTGATTGCGCAGTTCTGAACACTCTTTCTGTAGAAAATGCAAGTGGACATTCGGAGCGCTAAGAGGGTAATAGTGGAAAAAGGAATGTCTTCAAGTATAAACTACACAGAATCATTCGGTGAAACTTCTTTCTGATCTGTGCATTCAGCTAACAGAGTTAAACCATACTTTTGATTGAGCAGATCTGAACACTCTTTCTGTAGAAAATGCAACTGGACATTTGGAGCGCTAAGAGCG
Organism: Symphalangus syndactylus; assembly: GCF_028878055.3. Taxonomy (NCBI): domain Eukaryota; kingdom Metazoa; phylum Chordata; class Mammalia; order Primates; family Hylobatidae; genus Symphalangus; species Symphalangus syndactylus. Next base: position 104,726,598 of record NC_072438.2, read on the forward strand.
TAGTAGTGGAAAAAGGAATATATTCAAATATAAACTACACAGAAGCATTCTGTGAAACTTCTTTCTGATCTGAGCATTCAGCTAACAGAGTTAAACCATACTTTTGATTGAGCAGTTTTGAAACACTCTGTCTGTAGAAAATGCAACTGGACATTCGTAGCGCTAAGTGGGTAATAGTGGAAAAAAGAATATGTTCAAATATAAACTACACAGAAGCATTGTATGAAACTTCTTTCTGTTCTGTGCATTCAACTAACAGAGTTGAACCTTAGTTTTGATTGAGCCTTTCTGAAACACTCTTTCTGTAGAAACTGCAATTGGACATTCTGAGCGCTAAGAGGCCTATATTGGGAAAAATAATATCTTCAAATAAAAACTACACAGAAGCATTGTGTGAAACTTATTTCTGATATGCTCATTAAGCTAACAGAGTTAAACCATACTTTTGATTGCGCAGTTCTGAACACTCTTTCTGTAGAAAATGCAAGTGGACATTCGGAGCGCTAAGAGGGTAATAGTGGAAAAAGGAATATATTCAAATATAAACTACACAGTAGAATTCTGTGAAAATTCTTTCTGTTCTGTGCATTCAACTAACAGAGTTGAACCTTACTTTTGATTGAGCCGTTCTGAAACACTCTTTCTGTAGAAACTGCAATTGGACATGCTAAGCGCTAAGAGGCCTACATTGGGAAAAAGAATATCTTCAAATAAAAACTACACAGATGCATTCTGTGAAACTTATTTCTGATCTCTAAATTCAGTTAACAGAGATAAAACATATTTTTGATTGAGCAGCTATGAAACACTCTTTCTGTATAAAATGCAAGTGGAGATTCGGAGCGCTAAGAGGGTAATAGTGGAAAAAGGAATGTCTTCAAATATAAACTACACAGAATCATTCTGTGAAACTTCTTTCTGATCTGTGCATTCAGCTAACAGAGTTAAACCATACTTTTGATTGAGCAGATCTGAACACTCTTTCTGTAGAGAATGCAACTGGACATTTGGAGCCCTAAGAGAGTAGTAGTGGAAAAAGGAATATATTCAAATATAAACTACACAGAAGCATTCTGTGAAACTTCTTTCTGATCTGAGCATTCAGCTAACAGAGTTAACCATACTTTTGATTGAGCAGTTTTGAAACACTCTGTCTGTAGAAAATGCAACTGTACATTCGTAGCGCTAAGTGGGTAATAGTGGAAAAAAGAATATGTTCAAATATAAACTACACAGAAGCATTGTATGAAACTTCTTTCTGTTCTGTGCATTCAACTAACAGAGTTGAACCTTACTTTTGATTGAGCCGTTCTGAAACACTCTTTCTGTAGAAACTGCAATTGGACATTCTGAGCGCTAAGAGGCCTATATTGGGAAAAAGAATGTCTACAAATTAAAACTACACAGAAGAATTGTGTGAAACTTCTTTCTGTTCTCTTTGTTCAACTAAAAGAGTTCAACCTTAGTTTTGATTGAGCCGTTCTGAAACACTCTTTCTGTAGAAAATGCAAGTGGAGATTCGGAGCGCTAAGAGGGTAATAGTGGAAAAAGGAATGTCTCCAAATATAAACTACAAAGAATCATTCTGTGAAACTTCTTTCTGAACTGTGCATTCAGCTAACAGATTTAAACCATACTTTTGATTGAGCAGATCTGAACACTCTTTCTGTAGAAAATGCAACTGGACATTTGGAGCGCTAAGAGAGTAGTAGTGGAAAAAGGAATATATTCAAATATAAACTACACAGAAGCATTCTGTGAAACTTCTTTCTGATCTGAGCATTCTGCTAACAGAGTTAAACCATACTTTTGATTGAGCAGTTTTGAAACACTCTGTCTGTAGAAAATGCAACTGGACATTCGTAGCGCTAAGTGGGTAATAGTGGAAAAAAGAATATGTTCAAATATAAACTACACCGAAGCATTGTATGAAACTTCTTTCTGTTCTGTGCATTCAACTAACAGAGTTGAACCTTACTTTTGATTGAGCCGTCCTGAAACACTCTTTCTGTAGAAACTGCAATTGGACATTGTGAGCGCTAAGAGGCCTATATTGGGAAAAATAATATCTTCAAATAAAAACTACACAGAAGCATTGTGTGAAACTTATTTCTGATATGTTCATTAAGCTAACAGAGTTAAATCATACTTTAGATTGCGCAGTTCTGAACACTCTTTCTGTAGAAAATTCAAGTGGACATTCGGAGCGCTAAGAGGGTAATAGCGGAAAAAGAAATATATTCAAATATAAACTACACAGTAGCATTCTGTGAAAATTCTTTCTGTTCTGTGCATTCAACTAACAGAGTTGAACCTTACTTTTGATTGAGCCGTTCTGAAACACTCTTTCTGTAGAAACTGCAATTGGACATGCTAAGCGCTAAGAGGCCTATATTGGGAAAAAGAATATCTTCAAATAAAAACTACACAGATGCATTCTGTGAAACTTATTTCTGATCTGTAAATTCAGTTAACAGAGATAAAACATATTTTTGATTGAGCAGATATGAAACACTGTTTTTGTAGAAAATGCAAGTGGAGATTCGGAGCGCTAAGAGGGTAATAGTGGAAAAAGGAATGTCTTCAAATATAAACTACACAGAATCATTCGGTGAAACTTCTTTCTGATCTGTGCATTCAGCTAACAGAGTTAAACCATACTTTTGATTGAGCAGATCTGAACACTCTTTCTGTAGAAAATGCAACTGGACATTTGGAGCGCTAAGAGAGTAGTAGTGGGAAAAGGAATATATTCAAATATAAACTACACAGAAGCATTCTGTGAAACTTCTTTCTGATCTGAGCATTCAGCTAACAGAGTTAAACCATACTTTGATTGAGCAGTTTTGAAACACTCTGTCTGTAGAAAATGCAACTGGACATTCGTAGCGCTAAGTGGGTAATCGTGGAAAAAAGAATATGTTCAAATATAAACTACACAGAAGCATTGTATGAAACTTCTTTCTGTTCTGTGCATTCAACTAAAAGAGTTGAACCTTACTTTTGATTGAGCCTTTCTGAAACACTCTTTCTGTAGAAACTGCGATTGGACATTCTGAGCGCTAAGAGGCCTATATTGGGAAAAATAATATCTTCAAATAAAAACTACACAGAAGCATTGTGTGAAACTTATTTCTGATATGTTCATTAAGCTAACAGAGTTAAACCATACTTTTGATTGCGCAGTTCTGAACACTCTTTCTGTAGAAAATGCAAGTGGACATTCGGAGCGCTAAGAGGGTAATAGTGGAAAAAGGAATGTCTTCAGGTATAAACTACACAGAATCATTCGGTGAAACTTCTTTCTGATCTGTGCATTCAGCTAACAGAGTTAAACCATACTTTTGATTGAGCAGATTTGAACACTCTTTCTGTAGAAAATGCAACTGGACAATTGGAGCGCTAAGAGCGTAGTAGTGGAAAAAGGAATATATTCAAATATAAACTACACAGAAGCATTCTGTGAAACTTCTTTCTGATCTGAGCATTCAGCTAACAGAGTTAAACCATACTTTTGATTGAGCAGTTTTGAAACACTCTGTCTGTAGAAAATGCAACTGGACATTCGTAGCGCTAAGTGGGTAATAGTGGAAAAAAGAATATGTTCAAATATAAACTACACAGAAGCATTGTATGAAACTTCTTTCTGTTCTGTGCATTCAACTAACAGAGTTGAACCTTACTTTTGATTGAGCCTTTCTGAAACACTCTTTCTGTAGAAACTGCCATTGGACATTCTGAGCGCTAAGAGGCCTATATTGGGAAAAATAATATCTTCAAATAAAAACTACACAGAAGCATTGTGTGAAACTTATTTCTGATATGTTCATTAAGCTAACAGAGTTAAACCATACTTTTGATTGCGCAGTTCTGAACACTCTTTCTGTAGAAAATGCAAGTGGACATTCGGAACGCTAAGAGGGTAATAGTGGAAAAAGGAATGTCTTCAAGTATAAACTACACAGAATCATTCGGTGAAACTTCTTTCTGATCTGTGCATTCAGCTAACAGAGTTAAACCATACTTTTGATTGAGCAGATCTGAACACTCTTTCTGTAGAAAATGCAACTGGACATTTGGAGCGCTAAGAGCGTAGTAGTGGAAAAAGGAATATATTCAAATATAAACTACACAGAAGCATTCTGTGAAACTTCTTTCTGATCTGAGCATTCAGCTAACAGAGTTAAACCATACTTTTGATTGAGCAGTTTTGAAACACTCTGTCTGTAGAAAATGCAACTGGACATTCGTAGCGCTAAGTGGGTAATAGTGGAAAAAAGAATATGTTCAAATATAAACTACACAGAAGCATTGTATGAAACTTCTTTCTGTTCTGTGCATTCAACTAACAGAGTTGAACCTTACTTTTGATTGAGCCGTTCTGAAACTCTCTTTCTGGAGAAACTGCAATTGGACATTCTGAGCGCTAAGAGGCCTATATTGGGAAAAAGAATGTCTACAAATAAAAACTACACAGAAGAATTTTGTGAAACTACTTTCTGTTCTCTTTGTTCAACTAAAAGAGTTCAACCTTAGTTTTGATTGAGCCGTTCTGAAACACTCTTTCTGTAGAAAATGCAAGTGGAGATTCGGAGCGCTAAGAGGGTAATAGTGGAAAAAGGAATGTCTCCAAATATAAACTACACAGAATCATTCTGTGAAACTTCTTTCTGATCTGTGCATTCAGCTAACAGAGTTAAACCATACTTTTGATTTAGCAGATCTGAACACTCTTTCTGTAGAAAATGCAACTGGACATTTGGAGCGCTAAGAGAGTAGTAGTGGAAAAAGGAATATATTCAAATATAAACTACACAGAAGCATTCTGTGAAACTTCTTTCTGATCTGAGCATTCAGCTAACAGAGTTAAACCATACTTTTGATTGAGCAGTTTTGAAACACTCTGTCTGTAGAAAATGCAACTGGACATTCGTAGCGCTAAGTGGGTAATAGTGGAAAAAAGAATATGTTCAAATATAAACTACACAGAAGCATTGTATGAAACTTCTTTCTGTTCTGTGCATTCAACTAACAGAGTTGAACCTTACTTTTGATTGAGCCGTCCTGAAACTCTCTTTCTGTAGAAAATGCAATTGGACATTCTGAGCGCTAAGAGGCCTATATTGGGAAAAATAATATCTTCAAATAAAAACTACACAGAAGCATTGTGTGAAACTTATTTCTGATATGTTCATTAAGCTAACAGAGTTAAACCATACTTTAGATTGCGCAGTTCTGAACAATCTTTTTGTAGAAAATTCAAGTGGACATTCGGAGCGCTAAGAGGGTAATAGTGGAAAAAGAAATATATTCAAATATAAACTACACAGTAGCATTCTGTGAAAATTCTTTCTGTTCTGTGCATTCAACTAACAGAGTTGAACCTTACTTTTGATTGAGCCGTTCTGAAACACTCTTTCTGTAGAAACTGCAATTGGACATGCTAAGCGCTAAGAGGCCTATATTGGGAAAAAGAATATCTTCAAATAAAAACTACACAGATGCATTCTGTGAAACTTATTTCTGATCTGTAAATTCAGTTAACAGAGATAAAATATATTTTTGATTGAGCAGTTATGAAACACTGTTTTTGTAGAAAACGCAAGTGGAGATTCGGAGCGCTAAAGGGGTAATAGTGGAAAAAGGAATGTCTTCAAATATAAACTACACAGAATCATTCGGTGAAACTTCTTTCTGATCTGTGCATTCAGCTAACAGAGTTAAACCATACTTTTGATTGAGCAGATCTGAACACTCTTTCTGTAGAAAATGCAACTGGACATTTGGAGCGCTAAGAGCGCAGTAGTGGAAAAAGGAATATATTCAAATATAAACTACACAGAAGCATTCTGTGAAACTTCTTTCTGATCTGAGCATTCAGCTAACAGAGTTAAACCATTCTTTTGATTGAGCAGTTTTGAAACACTCTGTCTGTAGAAAATGCAACTGGACATTCGTAGCGCTAAGTGGGTAAGAGTGGAAAAAAGAATATGTTCAAATATAAACTACACAGAAGCATTGTATGAAACTTCTTTCTGTTCTGTGCATTCAACTAACAGAGTTGAACCTTACTTTTGATTGAGCCGTTCTGAAACACTCTTTCTGTAGAAACTGCAATTGGACATTCTGAGCGCTAAGAGGCCTATATTGGGGAAAAGAATGTCTACAAATAAAAACTACACAGAAGAATTGTGTGAAACTTCTTTCTGTTCTGTTTGTTCAACTAAAAGAGTTGAACCTTAGTTTTGATTGAGCCGTTCTGAAACACTCTTTCTGTAGAAAATGCAAGTGGAGATTTGGAGCGCTAAGAGGTTAATAGTGGAAAAAGGAATGTCTCCAAATATAAACTACACAGAATCATTCTGTGAAACTTCTTTCTGATCTGTGCATTCAGCTAACAGTGTTAAACCATACTTTTGATTGAGCAGATCTGAACACTCTTTCTGTAGAAAATGCAACTGGACATTTGGAGCGCTAAGAGAGTAGTAGTGGAAAAAGGAATATATTCAAATATAAACTACACAGAAGCATTCTGTGAAACTTCTTTCTGATCTGAGCATTCAGCTAACAGAGTTAAACCATACTTTTGATTGAGCAGTTTTGAAACACTCTGTCTGTAGAAAATGCAACTGGACATTCGTAGCGCTAAGTGGGTAAGAGTGGAAAAAAGAATATGTTCAAATATAAACTACACAGAAGCATTGTATGAAACTTCTTTCTGTTCTGTGCATTCAACTAACAGAGTTGAACCTTACTTTTGATTGAGCCTTTCTGAAACACTCTTTCTGTAGAAACTGCCATTGGACATTCTGAGCGCTAAGAGGCCTATATTGGGAAAAATAATATCTTCAAATAAAAACTACACAGAAGCATTGTGTGAAACTTATTTCTGATATGTTCATTAAGCTAACAGAGTTAAACCATACTTTTGATTGCGCAGTTCTGAACACTCTTTCTGTAGAAAATGCAAGTGGACATTCGGAGCGCTAAGAGGGTAATAGTGGAAAAAGGAATGTCTTCAAGTATAAACTACACAGAATCATTCGGTGAAACTTCTTTCTGATCTGTGCATTCAGCTAACAGAGTTAAACCATACTTTTGATTGAGCAGATCTGAACACTCTTTCTGTAGATAATGCAACTGGACATTTGGAGCGCTAAGAGCGTAGTAGTGGAAAAAGGAATATATTCAAATATAAACTACACAGAAGCATTCTGTGAAACTTCTTTCTGATCTGAGCATTCAGCTAACAGAGTTAAACCATACTTTTGATTGAGCAGTTTTGAAACACTCTGTCTGTAGAAAATGCAACTGGACATTCGTAGCGCTAAGTGGGTAATAGTGGAAAAAAGAATATGTTCAAATATAAACTACACAGAAGCATTGTATGAAACTTCTTTCTGTTCTGTGCATTCAACTAACAGAGTTGAACCTTAGTTTTGATTGAGCCTTTCTGAAACACTCTTTCTGTAGAAACTGCAATTGGACATTCTGAGCGCTAAGAGGCCTATATTGGGAAAAATAATATCTTCAAATAAAAACTACACAGAAGCATTGTGTGAAACTTATTTCTGATATGCTCATTAAGCTAACAGAGTTAAACCATACTTTTGATTGCGCAGTTCTGAACACTCTTTCTGTAGAAAATGCAAGTGGACATTCGGAGCGCTAAGAGGGTAATAGTGGAAAAAGGAATATATTCAAATATAAACTACACAGTAGCATTCTGTGAAAATTCTTTCTGTTCTGAGCATTCAACTAACAGAGTTGAACCTTACTTTTGATTGAGCCGTTCTGAAACACTCTTTCTGTAGAAACTGCAATTGGACATGCTAAGCGCTAAGAGGCCTACATTGGGAAAAAGAATATCTTCAAATAAAAACTACACAGATGCATTCTGTGAAACTTATTTCTGATCTGTAAATTCAGTTAACAGAGATAAAACATATTTTTGATTGAGCAGTTATGAAACACTCTTTTTGTAGAAAATGCAAGTGGAGATTCGGAGCGCTAAGAGGGTGATAGTGGAAAAAGGAATGTCTTCAAATATAAACTACACAGAATCATGCGGTGAAACTTCTTTCTGATCTGTGCATTCAGCTAACAGAGTTAAACCATACTTTTGATTGAGCAGATCTGAACACTCTTTCTGTAGAAAATGCAACTGGACATTTGGAGCGCTAAGAGCGTAGTAGTGGAAAAAGGAATATATTCAAATATAAACTACACAGAAGCATTCTGTGAAACTTCTTTCTGATCTGAGCATTCAGCTAACAGAGTTAAACCATACTTTGGATTGAGCAGTTTTGAAACACTCTGTCTGTAGAAAATGCAACTGGACATTCGTAGCGCTAAGTGGGTAATAGTGGAAAAAAGAATATGTTCAAATATAAACTACACAGAAGCATTGTATGAAACTTCTTTCTGTTCTGTGCATTCAACTAACAGAGTTGAACCTTACTTTTGATTGAGCCGTTCTGAAACACTCTTTCTGTAGAAACTGCAATTGGACTTTCTGAGGGCTAAGAGGCCTATATTGGGAAAAAGAATGTCTACAAATAAAAACTACACAGAAGAATTGTGTGAAACTTCTTTCTGTTCTGTTTGTTCAACTAAAAGAGTTGAACCTTAGTTTTGATTGAGCCGTTCTGAAACACTCTTTCTGTAGAAAATGCAAGTGGAGATTCGGAGCGCTAAGAGGGTAATAGTGGAAAAAGGAATGTCTCCAAATATAAACTACACAGAATCATTCTGTGAAACTTCTTTCTGATCTGTGCATTCAGCTAACAGAGTTAAACCATACTTTTGATAGAGCAGATCTGAACACTCTTTCTGTAGAAAATGCTACTGGACATTTGGTGCGCTAAGAGAGTATTAGTGGAAAAAGGAATATATTCAAATATAAACTACACAGAAGCATTCTGTGAAACTTCTTTCTGATCTTAGCATTCAGCTAACAGAATTAAACCATACTTTATATTGAGCAGTTTTGAAACACTCTGTCTGTAGAAAATGCAACTGGACATTCGTAGCGCTAAGTTGGTAATAGTGGAAAAAAGAATATGTTCAAATATAAACTACACAGAAGCATTGTATGAAACTTCTTTCTGTTCTGTGCTTTCAACTAACAGAGATGAACCTTACTTTTGATTGAGCCTTTCTGAAACACTCTTTCTGTAGAAACTGCAATTGGACATTCTGAGCGCTAAGAGGCCTCTATTGGGAAAAATAATATCTTCAAATAAAAACTACACAGAAGCATTGTGTGAAACTTATTTCTGATATGTTCATTAAGCTAACAGAGTTAAACCATACTTTTGATTGCGCAGTTCTGAACACTCTTTCTGTAGAAAATGCAAGTGGACATTCGGAGCGCTAAGAGGGTAATAGTGGAAAAAGGAATATATTCAAATATAAACTACACAGTAGCATTCTGTGAAAATTCTTTCAGTTCTGTGCATTCAACTGACAGAGTTGAACCTTACTTTTGATTGAGCCGTTCTGAAACACTCTTTCTGTAGAAAATGCAATTGGACATTCTAAGCGCTAAGAGGCCTACATTGGGAAAAAGAATATCTTCAAATAAAAACTACACAGATGCATTCTTTGAAACTTATTTCTGATCTGTAAATTCAGTTAACAGAGATAAAACATATTTTTGATTGAGCAGTTATGAAACACTCTTTTTGTAGAAAATGCAAGTGGAGATTCGGAGCGCTAAGTGGGTAATAGTGGAAAAATAATGTCTTCAAATATAAACTACACAGAATCATTCGGTGAAACTTCTTTCTGATCTGTGCATTCAGCTAACAGAGTTAAACCATACTTTTGATTGAGCAGATCTGAACACTCTTTCTGTAGAAAATGCAACTGGTCATTTGGAGCGCTAAGAGCGTAGTAGTGGAAAAAGGAATATATTCAAATATAAACTACACAGAAGCATTCTGTGGAACTTCTTTCTGATCTGAGCATTCAGCTAACAGAGTTAAACCATAGTTTTGATTGAGCAGTTTTGAAACACTCTGTCTGTAGAAAATGCAACTGGACATTCGTAGCGCTAAGTGGGTAATAGTGGAAAAAAGAATATGTTCAAATATAAACTACACAGAAGCATTGTATGAAACTTCTTTCGGTTCTGTGCATTCAACTAACAGAGTTGAACCTTACTTTTGATTGAGCCGTTCTGAAACACTCTTTCTGTAGAAACTGCAATTGGACATTCTGAGCGCTAAGAGGCCTATATTGGGAAAAAGAATGTCTACACATAAAAACTACACAGAAGAATTGTGTGAAACTTCTTTCTGTTCTGTTTCTTCAACTAAAAGACTTGAACCTTAGTTTTGATTGAGCCGTTCTGAAACACTCTTTCTGTAGAAAATGCAAGTGGAGATTCGGAGCGCTAAGAGGGTAATAGTGGAAAAAGGAATGTCTCCAAATATAAACTACACAGCATCATTCTGTGAAACTTCTTTCTGATCTGTGCATTCAGCTAACAGAGTTAAACCATACATTTGATTGAGCAGATCTGAACACTCTTTCTGTAGAAAATGCAACTGGACATTTGGAGCGCTAAGAGGGTAGTAGTGGAAAAAGGAATATAATCAAATATAAACTACACAGAAGCATTCTGTGAAACTTCTTTCTGATCTGAGCATTCAGCTAACAGAGTTAAACCATACTTTTGATTGAGCAGTTTTGAAACACTCTGTCTGTAGAATATGCAACTGGACATTCGTAGCGCTAAGTGCGTAATACTGGAAAAAAGAATATGTTAAATATAAACTACACAGAAGCATTGTATGAAACTGCTTTCTGTTCTGTGCATTCAACTAACAGAGTTGAACCTTACTTTTGATTGAGCCGTTCTGAAACACTCTTTCTGTAGAAACTGCAATTGGACATGCTAAGCGCTAAGAGGCCTACATAGGGAAAAATAATATCTTCAAATAAAAACTACACAGATGCATTCTGTGAAACTTATTTCTGATCTGTAAATTCAGTTAACAGAGATAAAACATATTTTTCTTTGAGCAGTTATGAAACAATCTTTTTGTAGAAAATGCAAGTGGAGATTCGGAGCGCTAAGTGGGTAGTAGTGGAAAAAGGAATGTCTTCAAATATAAACTACACAGAATCATTCGGTGAAACTTCTTTCTGATCTGTGCATTCAGCTAACAGAGTTAAACCATACTTTTGATTGAGCAGATCTGAACACTCTTTCTGTAGAAAATGCAACTGGACATTTGGAGCGCTAAGAGCGTAGTAGTGGAAAAATTAATATATTCAAATATAAACTACACAGAAGCATTCTGTGAAACTTCTTTCTGATCTGAGCATTCAGCTAACAGAGTTAAACCATACTTTTGATTGAGCAGTTTTGAAACACTCTGTCTGTAGAAAATGCAACTGGACATTCGTAGCGCTAAGTGGGTAATAGTGGAAAAAAGAATATGTTCAAATATAAACTACACAGAAGCATTGTATGAAACTTCTTTCTGTTCTGTGCATTCAACTAACAGAGTTGAACCTTACTTTTGATTGAGGCGTTCTGAAACACTCTTTCTGTAGAAACTGCAATTGGACATTCTGAGCGCTAAGAGGACTATATTGGGAAAAAGAATGTCTACAAATAAAAACTACACAGAAGAATTGTGTGAAACTTCTTTCTGTTCTGTTTGTTCAACTAAAAGATTTGAACTTTAGTTTTGATTGAGCCGTTCTGAAACACTCTTTCTGTAGAAAATGCAAGTGGAGATTCGGAGTGCTAAGAGGGTAATAGTGGAAAAAGGAATGTCTCCAAATATAAACTACACAGAATCATTCTGTGAAACTTCTTTCTGATCTGTGCATTCAGCTAACAGAGTTAAACCATACTTTTGATTGAGCAGATCTGAACACTCTTTCTGTAGAAAATGCAACTGGACATTTGGAGCGCTAAGAGAGTAGTAGTGGAAAAAGGAATATATTCAAATATAAAGTACACAGAAGCATTCTGTGAAACTTCTTTCTGATCTGAGCATTCAGCTAACAGAATTAAACCATACTTTTGATTGAGCAGTTTTGAAACACTCTGTCTGTAGAAAATGCAACTGGACATTCGTAGCGCTAAGTGGGTAATAGTGGAAAAAAGAATATGTTCAAATATAAACTACACAGAAGCATTTTATGAAACTTCTTTCTGTTCTGTGCATTCAACTAACACAGTTGAACCTTACTTTTGATTGAGCCTTTCTGAAACACTCTTTCTGTAGAAACTGCAATTGGACATTCTGAGCGCTAAGAGGCCTCTATTGGGAAAAATAATATCTTCAAATAAAAACTACACAGAAGCATTGTGTGAAACTTATTTCTGATATGTTCATTAAGCTAACAGAGTTAAACCATACTTTTGATTGCGCAGTTCTGAACACTCTTTCTGTAGAAAATGCAAGTGGACATTCGGAGCGCTAAGAGGATAATAGTGGAAAAAGGAATATATTCAAATATAAACTACACAGTAGCATTCTGTGAAAATTCTTTCTGTTCTGTGCATTCAACTAACAGAGTTGAACCTTACTTTTGATTGAGCCGTTCTTAAACACTCTTTCTGTAGAAACTGCAATTGGACATGCTAAGCGCTAAGAGGCCTATATTGGGAAAAAGAATATCTTCAAATAAAAACTACACAGATGCATTCTGTGAAACTTATTTCTGATCTGTAAATTCAGTTAACAGAGATAAAACATATTTTTGATTGAGCAGTTATGAAACACTGTTTTTGTAGAAAATGCAAGTGGAGATTAGGAGCGCTAAGAGGGTAATAGTGGAAAAAGGAATGTCTCCAAATATAAACTACACAGAATCATTCTGTGAAACTTCTTTCTGATCTGTGCATTCAGCTAACAGAGTTAAACCATACTTTTGATTGAGCAGAACTGAACACTCTTTCTGTAGAAAATGCAACTGGACATTTGGAGCGCTAAGAGAGTAGTAGTGGAAAAAGGAATATATTCAAATATAAACTACACAGAAGCATTCTGTGAAACTTCTTTCTGATCTGAGCATTCAGCTAACAGAGTTAAACCATACTTTTGATTGAGCAGTTTTGAAACACTCTGTCTGTAGAAAATGCAACTGGACATTCGTAGCGCTAAGTGGGTAATAGTGGAAAAAAGAATATGTTCAAATATAAACTACACAGAAGCATTGTATGAAACTTCTTTCTGTTCTGTGCATTCAACTAACAGAGTTGAACCTTAATTTTGATTGAGCCGTCCTGAAACACTCTTTCTGTAGAAACTGCAATTGGACATTGTGAGCGCTAAGAGGCCTATATTGGGAAAAATAATATCTTCAAATAAAAACTACACAGAAGCATTGTGTGAAACTTATTTCTGATATGTTCATTAAGCTAACAGAGTTAAACCATACTTTAGATTGCGCAGTTCTGAACACTCTTTCTGTAGAAAATTCAAGTGGACATTCAGAGCGCTAAGAGGGTAATAGTGGAAAAAGAAATATATTCAAATATAAACTACACAGTAGCATTCTGTGAAAATTCTTTCTGTTCTGTGCATTCAACTAACAGAGTTGAACCTTACTTTTGATTGAGCCGTTCTTAAACACTCTTTCTGTAGAAACTGCAATTGGACATGCTAAGCGCTAAGAGGCCTATATTGGGAAAAAGAATATCTTCAAATAAAAACTACACAGATGCATTCTGTGAAACTTATTTCTGATCTGTAAATTCAGTTAACAGAGATAAAACATATTTTTGATTGAGCAGTTATGAAAAACTGTTTTTGTAGAAAATGCAAGTGGAGATTCGGAGCGCTAAGGGGGTAATAGTGGAAAAAGGGATGTCTTCAAATATAAACTACACAGAATCATTCGGTGAAACTTCTTTCTGATCTGTGCATTCAGCTAACAGTGTTAAACCATACTTTTGATTGAGCAGATCTGAACACTCTTTCTGTAGAAAATGCAACTGGACATTTGGAGCGCTAAGAGCGTAGTAGTGGAAAAAGGAATATATTCAAATATAAACTACACAGAAGCATTCTGTGAAATTTCTTTCTGATCTGAGCATTCAGCTAACAGAGTTAAACCATTCTTTTGATTGAGCAGTTTTGAAACACTCTGTCTGTAGAAAATGCAACTGGACATTCGTAGCGCTAAGTGGGTAATAGTGGAAAAAAGAATATGTTCAAATATAAACTACACAGAAGCATTGTATGAAACTTCTTTCTGTTCTGTGCATTCAACTAACAGAGTTGAACCTTACTTTTGATTGAGCCGTTCTGAAACACTCTTTCTGTAGAAACTGCAATTGGACATTCTGAGCGCTAAGAGGCCTATATTGGGAAAAAGAATGTCTAAAAATAAAAACTACACAGAAGAATTGTGTGAAACTCCTTTCTGTTCTGTTTGTTCAACTAAAAGAGTTGAACCTTAGTTTTGATTGAGCCGTTCTGAAACACTCTTTCTGTAGAAAATGCAAGTGGAGATTAGGAGCGCTAAGAGGGTAATAGTGGAAAAAGGAATGTCTCCAAATATAAACTACACAGAATCATTCTGTGAAACTTCTTTCTGATCTGTGCATTCAGCTAACAGAGTTAAACCATACTTTTGATTGAGCAGAACTGAACACTCTTTCTGTAGAAAATGCAACTGGACATTTGGAGCGCTAAGAGAGTAGTAGTGGAAAAAGGAATATATTCAAATATAAACTACACAGAAGCATTCTGTGAAACTTCTTTCTGATCTGAGCATTCAGCTAACAGAGTTAAACCATACTTTTGATTGAGCAGTTTTGAAACACTCTGTCTGTAGAAAATGCAACTGGACATTCGTAGCGCTAAGTGGGTAATAGTGGACAAAAGAATATGTTCAAATATAAACTACACAGAAGCATTGTATGAAACTTCTTTCTGTTCTGTGCATTCAACTAACAGAGTTGAACCTTACTTTTGATTGAGCCGTCCTGAAACACTCTTTCTGTAGAAACTGCAATTGGACATTCTGAGCGCTAAGAGGCCTATATTGGGAAAAATAATATCTTCAAATAAAAACTACACAGAAGCATTGTGTGAAACTTATTTCTGATATGTTCATTAAGCTAACAGAGTTAAACCATACTTTAGATTGCGCAGTTCTGAACACTCTTTCTGTAGAAAATTCAAGTGGACATTCAGAGCGCTAAGAGTGTAATAGTGGAAAAAGAAATATATTCAAATATAAACTACACAGTAGCATTCTGTGAAAATTCTTTCTGTTCTGTGCATTCAACTAACAGAGTTGAACCTTACTTTTGATTGAGCCGTTCTTAAACACTCTTTCTGTAGAAACTGCAATTGGACATGCTAAGCCCTAAGAGGCCTATATTGGGAAAAAGAATATCTTCAAATAAAAACTACACAGATGCATTCTGTGAAACTTATTTCTGATCTGTAAATTCAGTTAACAGAGATAAAACATATTTTTGATTGAGCAGTTATGAAACACTGTTTTTGTAGAAAATGCAAGTGGAGATTAGGAGCGCTAAGAGGGTAATAGTGGAAAAAGGAATGTCTCCAAATATAAACTACACAGAATCATTCTGTGAAACTTCTTTCTGATCTGTGCATTCAGCTAACAGAGTTAAACCATACTTTTGATTGAGCAGAACTGAACACTCTTTCTGTAGAAAATGCAACTGGACATTTGGAGCGCTAAGAGAGTAGTAGTGGAAAAAGGAATATATTCAAATATAAACTACACAGAAGCATTCTGTGAAACTTCTTTCTGATCTGAGCATTCAGCTAACAGAGTTAAACCATACTTTTGATTGAGCAGTTTTGAAACACTCTGTCTGTAGAAAATGCAACTGGACATTCGTAGCGCTAAGTGGGTAATAGTGGAAAAAAGAATATGTTCAAATATAAACTACACAGAAGCATTGTATGAAACTTCTTTCTGTTCTGTGCATTCAACTAACAGAGTTGAACCTTACTTTTGATTGAGCCGTCCTGAAACACTCTTTCTGTAGAAACTGCAATTGGACATTGTGAGCGCTAAGAGGCCTATATTGGGAAAAATAATATCTTCAAATAAAAACTACACAGAAGCATTGTGTGAAACTTATTTCTGATATGTTCATTAAGCTAACAGAGTTAAACCATACTTTAGATTGCGCAGTTCTGAACACTCTTTCTGTAGAAAATTCAAGTGGACATTCAGAGCGCTAAGAGGGTAATAGTGGAAAAAGAAATATATTCAAATATAAACTACACAGTAGCATTCTGTGAAAATTCTTTCTGTTCTGTGCATTCAACTAACAGAGTTGAACCTTACTTTTGATTGAGCCGTTCTTAAACACTCTTTCTGTAGAAACTGCAATTGGACATGCTAAGCGCTAAGAGGCCTATATTGGGAAAAAGAATATCTTCAAATAAAAACTACACAGATGCATTCTGTGAAAGTTATTTCTGATCTGTAAATTCAGTTAACAGAGATAGAACATATTTTTGATTGAGCAGTTATGAAACACTGTTTTTGTAGAAAATGCAAGTGGAGATTCGGAGCGCTAAGGGGGTAATAGTGGAAAAAGGGATGTCTTCAAATATAAACTACAAAGAATCATTCGGTGAAACTTCTTTCTGATCTGTGCATTCAGCTAACAGAGTTAAACCATACTTTTGATTGAGCAGATCTGAACACTCTTTCTGTAGAAAATGCAACTGGACATTTGGAGCGCTAAGAGCGTAGTAGTGGAAAAAGGAATATATTCAAATATAAACTACACAGAAGCATTCTGTGAAATTTCTTTCTGATCTGAGCATTCAGCTAACAGAGTTAAACCATTCTTTTGATTGAGCAGTTTTGAAACACTCTGTCTGTAGAAAATGCAACTGGACATTCGTAGCGCTAAGTGGGTAATAGTGGAAAAAAGAATATGTTCAAATATAAACTACACAGAAGCATTGTATGAAACTTCTTTCTGTTCTGTGCATTCAACTAACAGAGTTGAACCTTACTTTTGATTGAGCCGTTCTGAAACACTCTTTCTGTAGAAACTGCAATTGGACATTCTGAGCGCTAAGAGGCCTATATTGGGAAAAAGAATGTCTAAAAATAAAAACTACACAGAAGAATTGTGTGAAACTCCTTTCTGTTCTGTTTGTTCAACTAAAAGAGTTCAACCTTAGTTTTGATTGAGCCGTTCTGAAACACTCTTTCTGTAGAAAATGCAAGTGGAGATTAGGAGCGCTAAGAGGGTAATAGTGGAAAAAGGAATGTCTCCAAATATAAACTACACAGAATCATTCTGTGAAACTTCTTTCTGATCTGTGCATTCAGCTAACAGAGTTAAACCATACTTTTGATTGAGCAGAACTGAACACTCTTTCTGTAGAAAATGCAACTGGACATTTGGAGCGCTAAGAGAGTAGTAGTGGAAAAAGGAATATATTCAAATATAAACTACACAGAAGCATTCTGTGAAACTTCTTTCTGATCTGAGCATTCAGCTAACAGAGTTAAACCATACTTTTGATTGAGCAGTTTTGAAACACTCTGTCTGTAGAAAATGCAACTGGACATTCGTAGCGCTAAGTGGGTAATAGTGGACAAAAGAATATGTTCAAATATAAACTACACAGAAGCATTGTATGAAACTTCTTTCTGTTCTGTGCATTCAACTAACAGAGTTGAACCTTACTTTTGATTGAGCCGTCCTGAAACACTCTTTCTGTAGAAACTGCAATTGGACATTCTGAGCGCTAAGAGGCCTATATTGGGAAAAATAATATCTTCAAATAAAAACTACACAGAAGCATTGTGTGAAACTTATTTCTGATATGTTCATTAAGCTAACAGAGTTAAACCATACTTTAGATTGCGCAGTTCTGAACACTCTTTCTGTAGAAAATTCAAGTGGACATTCAGAGCGCTAAGAGTGTAATAGTAGAAAAAGAAATATATTCAAATATAAACTACACAGTAGCATTCTGTGAAAATTCTTTCTGTTCTGTGCATTCAACTAACAGAGTTGAACCTTACTTTTGATTGAGCCGTTCTTAAACACTCTTTCTGTAGAAACTGCAATTGGACATGCTAAGCCCTAAGAGGCCTATATTGGGAAAAAGAATATCTTCAAATAAAAACTACACAGATGCATTCTGTGAAACTTATTTCTGATCTGTAAATTCAGTTAACAGAGATAAAACATATTTTTGATTGAGCAGTTATGAAACACTGTTTTTGTAGAAAATGCAAGTGGAGATTAGGAGCGCTAAGAGGGTAATAGTGGAAAAAGGAATGTCTCCAAATATAAACTACACAGAATCATTCGGTGAAACTTCTTTCTGATCTGTGCATTCAGCTAACAGAGTTAAACCATACTTTTGATTGAGCAGAACTGAACACTCTTTCTGTAGAAAATGCAACTGGACATTTGGAGCGCTAAGAGAGTAGTAGTGGAAAAAGGAATATATTCAAATATAAACTACACAGAAGCATTCTGTGAAACTTCTTTCTGATCTGAGCATTCAGCTAACAGAGTTAAACCATACTTTTGATTGAGCAGTTTTGAAACACTCTGTCTGTAGAAAATGCAACTGGACATTCGTAGCGCTAAGTGGGTAATAGTGGAAAAAAGAATATGTTCAAATATAAACTACACAGAAGCATTGTATGAAACTTCTTTCTGTTCTGTGCATTCAACTAACAGAGTTGAACCTTACTTTTGATTGAGCCGTCCTGAAACACTCTTTCTGTAGAAACTGCAATTGGACATTGTGAGCGCTAAGAGGCCTATATTGGGAAAAATAATATCTTCAAATAAAAACTACACAGAAGCATTGTGTGAAACTTATTTCTGATATTTTCATTAAGCTAACAGAGTTAAACCATACTTTAGATTGCGCAGTTCTGAACACTCTTTCTGTAGAAAATTCAAGTGGACATTCAGAGCGCTAAGAGGGTAATAGTGGAAAAAGAAATATATTCAAATATAAACTACACAGTAGCATTCTGTGAAAATTCTTTCTGTTCTGTGCATTCAACTAACAGAGTTGAACCTTACTTTTGATTGAGCCGTTCTTAAACACTCTTTCTGTAGAAACTGCAATTGGACATGCTAAGCGCTAAGAGGCCTATATTGGGAAAAAGAATATCTTCAAATAAAAACTACACAGATGCATTCTGTGAAACTTATTTCTGATCTGTAAATTCAGTTAACAGAGATAAAACATATTTTTGATTGAGCAGTTATGAAACACTGTTTTTGTAGAAAATGCAAGTGGAGATTCGGAGCGCTAAGGGGGTAATAGTGGAAAAAGGGATGTCTTCAAATATAAACTACACAGAATCATTCGGTGAAACTTCTTTCTGATCTGTGCATTCAGCTAACAGAGTTAAACCATACTTTTGATTGAGCAGATCTGAACACTCTTTCTGTAGAAAATGCAACTGGACATTTGGAGCGCTAAGAGCGTAGTAGTGGAAAAAGGAATATATTCAAATATAAACTACACAGAAGCATTCTGTGAAATTTCTTTCTGATCTGAGCATTCAGCTAACAGAGTTAAACCATTCTTTTGATTGAGCAGTTTTGAAACACTCTGTCTGTAGAAAATGCAACTGGACATTCGTAGCGCTAAGTGGGTAATAGTGGAAAAAAGAATATGTTCAAATATAAACTACACAGAAGCATTGTATGAAACTTCTTTCTGTTCTGTGCATTCAACTAACAGAGTTGAACCTTACTTTTGATTGAGCCGTTCTGAAACACTCTTTCTGTAGAAACTGCAATTGGACATTCTGAGCGCTAAGAGGCCTATATTGGGAAAAAGAATGTCTAAAAATAAAAACTACACAGAAGAATTGTGTGAAACTCCTTTCTGTTCTGTTTGTTCAACTAAAAGAGTTGAACCTTAGTTTTGATTGAGCCGTTCTGAAACACTCTTTCTGTAGAAAATGCAAGTGGAGATTAGGAGCGCTAAGAGGGTAATAGTGGAAAAAGGAATGTCTCCAAATATAAACTACACAGAATCATTCTGTGAAACTTCTTTCTGATCTGTGCATTCAGCTAACAGAGTTAAACCATACTTTTGATTGAGCAGAACTGAACACTCTTTCTGTAGAAAATGCAACTGGACATTTGGAGCGCTAAGAGAGTAGTAGTGGAAAAAGGAATATATTCAAATATAAACTACACAGAAGCATTCTGTGAAACTTCTTTCTGATCTGAGCATTCAGCTAACAGAGTTAAACCATACTTTTGATTGAGCAGTTTTGAAACACTCTGTCTGTAGAAAATGCAACTGGACATTCGTAGCGCTAAGTGGGTAATAGTGGACAAAAGAATATGTTCAAATATAAACTACACAGAAGCATTGTATGAAACTTCTTTCTGTTCTGTGCATTCAACTAACAGAGTTGAACCTTACTTTTGATTGAGCCGTCCTGAAACACTCTTTCTGTAGAAACTGCAATTGGACATTCTGAGCGCTAAGAGGCCTATATTGGGAAAAATAATATCTTCAAATAAAAACTACACAGAAGCATTGTGTGAAACTTATTTCTGATATGTTCATTAAGCTAACAGAGTTAAACCATACTTTAGATTGCGCAGTTCTGAACACTCTTTCTGTAGAAAATTCAAGTGGACATTCAGAGCGCTAAGAGTGTAATAGTGGAAAAAGAAATATATTCAAATATAAACTACACAGTAGCATTCTGTGAAAATTCTTTCTGTTCTGTGCATTCAACTAACAGAGTTGAACCTTACTTTTGATTGAGCCGTTCTTAAACACTCTTTCTGTAGAAACTGCAATTGGACATGCTAAGCCCTAAGAGGCCTATATTGGGAAAAAGAATATCTTCAAATAAAAACTACACAGATGCATTCTGTGAAACTTATTTCTGATCTGTAAATTCAGTTAACAGAGATAAAACATATTTTTGATTGAGCAGTTATGAAACACTGTTTTTGTAGAAAATGCAAGTGGGGATTAGGAGCGCTAAGAGGGTAATAGTGGAAAAAGGAATGTCTCCAAATATAAACTACACAGAATCATTCTGTGAAACTTCTTTCTGATCTGTGCATTCAGCTAACAGAGTTAAACCATACTTTTGATTGAGCAGAACTGAACACTCTTTCTGTAGAAAATGCAACTGGACATTTGGAGCGCTAAGAGAGTAGTAGTGGAAAAAGGAATATATTCAAATATAAACTACACAGAAGCATTCTGTGAAACTTCTTTCTGATCTGAGCATTCAGCTAACAGAGTTAAACCATACTTTTGATTGAGCAGTTTTGAAACACTCTGTCTGTAGAAAATGCAACTGGACATTCGTAGCGCTAAGTGGGTAATAGTGGAAAAAAGAATATGTTCAAATATAAACTACACAGAAGCATTGTATGAAACTTCTTTCTGTTCTGTGCATTCAACTAACAGAGTTGAACCTTACTTTTGATTGAGCCGTCCTGAAACACTCTTTCTGTAGAAACTGCAATTGGACATTGTGAGCGCTAAGAGGCCTATATTGGGAAAAATAATATCTTCAAATAAAAACTACACAGAAGCATTGTGTGAAACTTATTTCTGATATGTTCATTAAGCTAACAGAGTTAAACCATACTTTAGATTGCGCAGTTCTGAACACTCTTTCTGTAGAAAATTCAAGTGGACATTCAGAGCGCTAAGAGGGTAATAGTGGAAAAAGAAATATATTCAAATATAAACTACACAGTAGCATTCTGTGAAAATTCTTTCTGTTCTGTGCATTCAACTAACAGAGTTGAACCTTACTTTTGATTGAGCCGTTCTTAAACACTCTTTCTGTAGAAACTGCAATTGGACATGCTAAGCGCTAAGAGGCCTATATTGGGAAAAAGAATATCTTCAAATAAAAACTACACAGATGCATTCTGTGAAACTTATTTCTGATCTGTAAATTCAGTTAACAGAGATAAAACATATTTTTGATTGAGCAGTTATGAAACACTGTTTTTGTAGAAAATGCAAGTGGAGATTCGGAGCGCTAAGGGGGTAATAGTGGAAAAAGGGATGTCTTCAAATATAAACTACACAGAATCATTCGGTGAAACTTCTTTCTGATCTGTGCATTCAGCTAACAGAGTTAAACCATACTTTTGATTGAGCAGATCTGAACACTCTTTCTGTAGAAAATGCAACTGGACATTTGGAGCGCTAAGAGCGTAGTAGTGGAAAAAGGAATATATTCAAATATAAACTACACAGAAGCATTCTGTGAAATTTCTTTCTGATCTGAGCATTCAGCTAACAGAGTTAAACCATTCTTTTGATTGAGCAGTTTTGAAACACTCTGTCTGTAGAAAATGCAACTGGACATTCGTAGCGCTAAGTGGGTAATAGTGGAAAAAAGAATATGTTCAAATATAAACTACACAGAAGCATTGTATGAAACTTCTTTCTGTTCTGTGCATTCAACTAACAGAGTTGAACCTTACTTTTGATTGAGCCGTTCTGAAACACTCTTTCTGTAGAAACTGCAATTGGACATTCTGAGCGCTAAGAGGCCTATATTGGGAAAAAGAATGTCTAAAAATAAAAACTACACAGAAGAATTGTGTGAAACTCCTTTCTGTTCTGTTTGTTCAACTAAAAGAGTTGAACCTTAGTTTTGATTGAGCCGTTCTGAAACACTCTTTCTGTAGAAAATGCAAGTGGAGATTAGGAGCGCTAAGAGGGTAATAGTGGAAAAAGGAATGTCTCCAAATATAAACTACACAGAATCATTCTGTGAAACTTCTTTCTGATCTGTGCATTCAGCTAACAGAGTTAAACCATACTTTTGATTGAGCAGAACTGAACACTCTTTCTGTAGAAAATGCAACTGGACATTTGGAGCGCTAAGAGAGTAGTAGTGGAAAAAGGAATATATTCAAATATAAACTACACAGAAGCATTCTGTGAAACTTCTTTCTGATCTGAGCATTCAGCTAACAGAGTTAAACCATACTTTTGATTGAGCAGTTTTGAAACACTCTGTCTGTAGAAAATGCAACTGGACATTCGTAGCGCTAAGTGGGTAATAGTGGACAAAAGAATATGTTCAAATATAAACTACACAGAAGCATTGTATGAAACTTCTTTCTGTTCTGTGCATTCAACTAACAGAGTTGAACCTTACTTTTGATTGAGCCGTCCTGAAACACTCTTTCTGTAGAAACTGCAATTGGACATTCTGAGCGCTAAGAGGCCTATATTGGGAAAAATAATATCTTCAAATAAAAACTACACAGAAGCATTGTGTGAAACTTATTTCTGATATGTTCATTAAGCTAACAGAGTTAAACCATACTTTAGATTGCGCAGTTCTGAACACTCTTTCTGTAGAAAATTCAAGTGGACATTCAGAGCGCTAAGAGTGTAATAGTGGAAAAAGAAATATATTCAAATATAAACTACACAGTAGCATTCTGTGAAAATTCTTTCTGTTCTGTGCATTCAACTAACAGAGTTGAACCTTACTTTTGATTGAGCCGTTCTTAAACACTCTTTCTGTAGAAACTGCAATTGGACATGCTAAGCCCTAAGAGGCCTATATTGGGAAAAAGAATATCTTCAAATAAAAACTACACAGATGCATTCTGTGAAACTTATTTCTGATCTGTAAATTCAGTTAACAGAGATAAAACATATTTTTGATTGAGCAGTTATGAAACACTGTTTTTGTAGAAAATGCAAGTGGAGATTAGGAGCGCTAAGAGGGTAATAGTGGAAAAAGGAATGTCTCCAAATATAAACTACACAGAATCATTCTGTGAAACTTCTTTCTGATCTGTGCATTCAGCTAACAGAGTTAAACCATACTTTTGATTGAGCAGAACTGAACACTCTTTCTGTAGAAAATGCAACTGGACATTTGGAGCGCTAAGAGAGTAGTAGTGGAAAAAGGAATATATTCAAATATAAACTACACAGAAGCATTCTGTGAAACTTCTTTCTGATCTGAGCATTCAGCTAACAGAGTTAAACCATACTTTTGATTGAGCAGTTTTGAAACACTCTGTCTGTAGAAAATGCAACTGGACATTCGTAGCGCTAAGTGGGTAATAGTGGAAAAAAGAATATGTTCAAATATAAACTACACAGAAGCATTGTATGAAACTTCTTTCTGTTCTGTGCATTCAACTAACAGAGTTGAACCTTACTTTTGATTGAGCCGTCCTGAAACACTCTTTCTGTAGAAACTGCAATTGGACATTGTGAGCGCTAAGAGGCCTATATTGGGAAAAATAATATCTTCAAATAAAAACTACACAGAAGCATTGTGTGAAACTTATTTCTGATATGTTCATTAAGCTAACAGAGTTAAACCATACTTTAGATTGCGCAGTTCTGAACACTCTTTCTGTAGAAAATTCAAGTGGACATTCAGAGCGCTAAGAGGGTAATAGTGGAAAAAGAAATATATTCAAATATAAACTACACAGTAGCATTCTGTGAAAATTCTTTCTGTTCTGTGCATTCAACTAACAGAGTTGAACCTTACTTTTGATTGAGCCGTTCTTAAACACTCTTTCTGTAGAAACTGCAATTGGACATGCTAAGCGCTAAGAGGCCTATATTGGGAAAAAGAATATCTTCAAATAAAAACTACACAGATGCATTCTGTGAAACTTATTTCTGATCTGTAAATTCAGTTAACAGAGATAAAACATATTTTTGATTGAGCAGTTATGAAACACTGTTTTTGTAGAAAATGCAAGTGGAGATTCGGAGCGCTAAGGGGGTAATAGTGGAAAAAGGGATGTCTTCAAATATAAACTACACAGAATCATTCGGTGAAACTTCTTTCTGATCTGTGCATTCAGCTAACAGAGTTAAACCATACTTTTGATTGAGCAGATCTGAACACTCTTTCTGTAGAAAATGCAACTGGACATTTGGAGCGCTAAGAGCGTAGTAGTGGAAAAAGGAATATATTCAAATATAAACTACACAGAAGCATTCTGTGAAATTTCTTTCTGATCTGAGCATTCAGCTAACAGAGTTAAACCATTCTTTTGATTGAGCAGTTTTGAAACACTCTGTCTGTAGAAAATGCAACTGGACATTCGTAGCGCTAAGTGGGTAATAGTGGAAAAAAGAATATGTTCAAATATAAACTACACAGAAGCATTGTATGAAACTTCTTTCTGTTCTGTGCATTCAACTAACAGAGTTGAACCTTACTTTTGATTGAGCCGTTCTGAAACACTCTTTCTGTAGAAACTGCAATTGGACATTCTGAGCGCTAAGAGGCCTATATTGGGAAAAAGAATGTCTAAAAATAAAAACTACACAGAAGAATTGTGTGAAACTCCTTTCTGTTCTGTTTGTTCAACTAAAAGAGTTGAACCTTAGTTTTGATTGAGCCGTTCTGAAACACTCTTTCTGTAGAAAATGCAAGTGGAGATTAGGAGCGCTAAGAGGGTAATAGTGGAAAAAGGAATGTCTCCAAATATAAACTACACAGAATCATTCTGTGAAACTTCTTTCTGATCTGTGCATTCAGCTAACAGAGTTAAACCATACTTTTGATTGAGCAGAACTGAACACTCTTTCTGTAGAAAATGCAACTGGACATTTGGAGCGCTAAGAGAGTAGTAGTGGAAAAAGGAATATATTCAAATATAAACTACACAGAAGCATTCTGTGAAACTTCTTTCTGATCTGAGCATTCAGCTAACAGAGTTAAACCATACTTTTGATTGAGCAGTTTTGAAACACTCTGTCTGTAGAAAATGCAACTGGACATTCGTAGCGCTAAGTGGGTAATAGTGGACAAAAGAATATGTTCAAATATAAACTACACAGAAGCATTGTATGAAACTTCTTTCTGTTCTGTGCATTCAACTAACAGAGTTGAACCTTACTTTTGATTGAGCCGTCCTGAAACACTCTTTCTGTAGAAACTGCAATTGGACATTCTGAGCGCTAAGAGGCCTATATTGGGAAAAATAATATCTTCAAATAAAAACTACACAGAAGCATTGTGTGAAACTTATTTCTGATATGTTCATTAAGCTAACAGAGTTAAACCATACTTTAGATTGCGCAGTTCTGAACACTCTTTCTGTAGAAAATTCAAGTGGACATTCAGAGCGCTAAGAGTGTAATAGTGGAAAAAAGAATATGTTCAAATATAAACTACACAGAAGCATTGTATGAAACTTCTTTCTGTTCTGTGCATTCAACTAACAGAGTTGAACCTTACTTTTGATTGAGCCGTTCTTAAACACTCTTTCTGTAGAAACTGCAATTGGACATGCTAAGCGCTAAGAGGCCTATATTGGGAAAAAGAATATCTTCAAATAAAAACTACACAGATGCATTCTGTGAAACTTATTTCTGATCTGTAAATTCAGTTAACAGAGATAAAACATATTTTTGATTGAGCAGTTATGAAACACTGTTTTTGTAGAAAATGCAAGTGGAGATTAGGAGCGCTAAGAGGTTAATAGTGGAAAAAGGAATGTCTCCAAATATAAACTACACAGAATCATTCTGTGAAACATCTTTCTGATCTGTGCATTCAGCTAACAGAGTTAAACCATACTTTTGATTGAGCAGAACTGAACACTCTTTCTGTAGAAAATGCAACTGGACATTTGGAGCGCTAAGAGAGTAGTAGTGGAAAAAGGAATATATTCAAATATAAACTACACAGAAGCATTCTGTGAAACTACTTTCTGATCTGAGAATTCAGCTAACAGAGTTAAACCATACTTTTGATTGAGCAGTTTTGAAACACTCTGTCTGTAGAAAATGCAACTGGACATTCGTAGCGCTAAGTGGGTAATAGTGGAAAAAAGAATATGTTCAAATATAAACTACACAGAAGCATTGTATGAAACTTCTTTCTGTTCTGTGCATTCAACTAACAGAGTTGAACCTTACTTTTGATTGAGCCGTCCTGAAACACTCTTTCTGTAGAAACTGCAATTGGACATTGTGAGCGCTAAGAGGCCTATATTGGGAAAAATAATATCTTCAAATAAAAACTACACAGAAGCATTGTGTGAAACTTATTTCTGATATGTTCATTAAGCTAACAGAGTTAAACCATACTTTAGATTGCGCAGTTCTGAACACTCTTTCTGTAGAAAATTCAAGTGGACATTCAGAGCGCTAAGAGGGTAATAGTGGAAAAAGAAATATATTCAAATATAAACTACACAGTAGCATTCTGTGAAAATTCTTTCTGTTCTGTGCATTCAACTAACAGAGTTGAACCTTACTTTTGATTGAGCCGTTCTTAAACACTCTTTCTGTAGAAACTGCAATTGGACATGCTAAGCGCTAAGAGGCCTATATTGGGAAAAAGAATATCTTCAAATAAAAACTACACAGATGCATTCTGTGAAACTTATTTCTGATCTGTAAATTCAGTTAACAGAGATAAAACATATTTTTGATTGAGCAGTTATGAAACACTGTTTTTGTAGAAAATGCAAGTGGAGATTCGGAGCGCTAAGGGGGTAATAGTGGAAAAAGGGATGTCTTCAAATATAAACTACACAGAATCATTCGGTGAAACTTCTTTCTGATCTGTGCATTCAGCTAACAGAGTTAAACCATACTTTTGATTGAGCAGATCTGAACACTCTTTCTGTAGAAAATGCAACTGTACATTTGGAGCGCTAAGAGCGTAGTAGTGGAAAAAGGAATATATTCAAATATAAACTAAACAGAAGCATTCTGTGAAACTTCTTTCTGATCTGAGCATTCAGCTAACAGAGTTAAACCATTCTTTTGATTGAGCAGTTTTGAAACACTCTGTCTGTAGAAAATGCAACTGGACATTCGTAGCGCTAAGTGGGTAATAGTGGAAAAAAGAATATGTTCAAATATAAACTACACAGAAGCATTGTATGAAACTTCTTTCTGTTCTGTGCATTCAACTAACAGAGTTGAACCTTACTTTTGATTGAGCCGTTCTGAAACACTCTTTCTGTAGAAACTGCAATTGGACATTGTGAGTGCTAAGAGGCCTATATTGGGGAAAAGAATGTCTACAAATAAAAACTATACAGAAGAATTGTGTGAAACTTCTTTCTGTTCTGTTTGTTCAACTAAAGGAGTTGAACCTTAGTTTTGATTGAGCCGTTCTGAAACACTCTTTCTGTAGAAAATGCAAGTGGAGATTCGGAGCGCTAAGAGGGTAATAGTGGAAAAAGGAATGTCTCCAAATACAAACTACACAGAATCATTCTGTGAAACTTCTTTCTGATCTGTGCATTCAGCTAACAGAGTTAAACCATACTTTTGATTGAGCAGATCTGAACACTCTTTCTGTAGAAAATGCAACTGGACATTTGGAGCGCTAAGAGAGTAGTAGTGGAAAAAGGAATATATTCAAATATAAACTACACAGAAGCATTCTGTGAAACTCCTTTCTGATCTGAGCATTCAGCTAACAGAGTTAAACCATACTTTTGATTGAGCAGTTTTGAAACACTCTGTCTGTAGAAAATGCAACTGGACATTCGTAGCGCTAAGTGGGTAATAGTGGAAAAAAGAATATGTTCAAATATAAACTACACAGAAGCATAGTATGAAACTTCTTTCTGTTCTGTGCATTCAACTACCAGAGTTGAACCTTACTTTTGATTGAGCCTTTCTGAAACACTCTTTCTGTAGAAACTGCCATTGGACATTCTGAGCGTTAAGAGGCCTATATTGGGAAAAATAATATCTTCAAATAAAAACTACACAGAAGCATTGTGTGAAACTTATTTCTGATATGTTCATTAAGCTAACAGAGTTAAACCATACTTTTGATTGCGCAGTTCTGAACACTCTTTCTGTAGAAAATGCAAGTGGAAATTCGGAGCGCTAAGAGGTTAATAGTGGAAAAAGGAATGTCTTCAAGTATAAACTACACAGAATCATTCGGTGAAACTTCTTTCTGATCTGTGCATTCAGCTAACAGAGTTAAACCATACTTTTGATTGAGCAGATCTGAACACTCTTTCTGTAGAAAATGCAACTGGACATTTGGAGCGCTAAGAGCGTAGTAGTGGAAAAAGGAATATATTCAAATATAAACTACACAGAAGCATTCTGTGAAACTTCTTTCTGATCTGAGCATTCAGCTAACAGAGTTAAACCATACTTTTGATTGAGCAGTTTTGAAACACTCTGTCTGTAGAAAATGCAACTGGACATTCGTAGCGCTAAGTGGGTAATAGTGGAAAAAAGAATATGTTCAAATATAAACTACACAGAAGCATTGTATGAAACTTCTTTCTGTTCTGTGCATTCAACTAACAGAGTTGAACCTTACTTTTGATTGAGCCTTTCTGAAACACTCTTTCTGTAGAAACTGCAATTGGACATTCTGAGCGCTAAGAGGCCTATATTGGGAAAAATAATATCTTCAAATAAAAACTACACAGAAGCATTGTGTGAAACTTATTTCTGATATGCTCATTAAGCTAACAGAGTTAAACCATACTTTTGATTGCGCAGTTCTGAACACTCTTTCTGTAGAAAATGCAAGTGGACATTCGGAGCGCTAAGAGGGTAATAGTGGAAAAAGGAATATATTCAAATATAAACTACACAGTAGCATTCTGTGAAAATTCTTTCTGTTCTGTGCATTCAACTAACAGAGTTGAACCTTACTTTTGATTGAGCCGTTCTGAAACACTCTTTCTGTAGAAACTGCAATTGGACATGCTAAGCGCTAAGAGGCCTACATTGGGAAAAAGAATATCTTCAAATAAAAACTACACAGATGCATTCTGTGAAACTTATTTCTGATCTCTAAATTCAGTTAACAGAGATAAAACATATTTTTGATTGAGCAGCTATGAAACACTCTTTCTGTATAAAATGCAAGTGGAGATTCGGAGCGCTAAGAGGGTAATAGTGGAAAAAGGAATGTCTTCAAATATAAACTACACAGAATCATTCTGTGAAACTTCTTTCTGATCTGTGCATTCAGCTAACAGAGTTAAACCATACTTTTGATTGAGCAGATCTGAACACTCTTTCTGTAGAGAATGCAACTGGACATTTGGAGCCCTAAGAGAGTAGTAGTGGAAAAAGGAATATATTCAAATATAAACTACACAGAAGCATTCTGTGAAACTTCTTTCTGATCTGAGCATTCAGCTAACAGAGTTAACCATACTTTTGATTGAGCAGTTTTGAAACACTCTGTCTGTAGAAAATGCAACTGGACATTCGTAGCGCTAAGTGGGTAATAGTGGAAAAAAGAATATGTTCAAATATAAACTACACAGAAGCATTGTATGAAACTTCTTTCTGTTCTGTGCATTCAACTAACAGAGTTGAACCTTACTTTTGATTGAGCCGTTCTGAAACACTCTTTCTGTAGAAACTGCAATTGGATATGCTAAGCGCTAAGAGGCCTACATTGGGAAAAAGAATATCTTCAAATAAAAACTACACAGATGCATTCTGTGAAACTTATTTCTGATCTGTAAATTCAGTTAACAGAGATAAAACATATTTTTGATTGAGCAGTTATGAAACACTCTTTTTGTAGAAAATGCAAGTGGAGATTCGGAGCGCTAAGAGGGTAATAGTGGAAAAAGGAATGTCTTCAAATATAAACTACACAGAATCATGCGGTGAAACTTCTTTCTGATCTGTGCATTCAGCTAACAGAGTTAAACCATACTTTTGATTGAGCAGATCTGAACACTCTTTCTGTAGAAAATGCAACTGGACATTTGGAGCGCTAAGAGCGTAGTAGTGGAAAAAGGAATATATTCAAATATAAACTACACAGAAGCATTCTGTGAAACTTCTTTCTGATCTGAGCATTCAGCTAACAGAGTTAAACCATACTTTGGATTGAGCAGTTTTGAAACACTCTGTCTGTAGAAAATGCAACTGGACATTCGTAGCGCTAAGTGGGTAATAGTGGAAAAAAGAATATGTTCAAATATAAACTACACAGAAGCATTGTATGAAAATTCTTTCTGTTCTGTGCATTCAACTAACAGAGTTGAACCTTACTTTTGATTGAGCCGTTCTGAAACACTCTTTCTGTAGAAACTGCAATTGGACATTCTGAGCGCTAAGAGGCCTATATTGGGAAAAAGAATGTCTACAAATAAAAACTACACAGAAGAATTGTGTGAAACTTCTTTCTGTTCTGTTTGTTCAACTAAAAGAGTTGAACCTTAGTTTTGATTGAGCCGTTCTGAAACACTCCTTCTGTAGAAAATGCAAGTGGAGATTCGGAGCGCTAAGAGGGTAATAGTGTAAAAAGGAATGTCTCCAAATATAAACTACACAGAATCATTCTGTGAAACTTCTTTCTGATCTGTGCATTCAGCTAACAGAGTTAAACCATACTTTTGATTGGGCAGATCTGAACACTCTTTCTGTAGAGAATGCAACTGGATATTTGGAGCGCTAAGAGATTAGTAGTGGAAAAAGGAATATATTCAAATATAAACTACACAGAAGCATTCTGTGAAACTTCTTTCTGATCTGAGCATTCAGCTAACAGAGTTAAACCATACTTTTGATTGAGCAGTTTTGAAACACTCTGTCTGTAGAAAATGCAACTGGACATTCGTAGCGCTAAGTGGGTAATAGTGGAAAAAAGAATATGTTCAAATATAAACTACACAGAAGCATTGTATGAAACTAATTTCTGTTCTGTGCATTCAACTAACAGAGTTGAACCTTACTTTTGATTGAGCCTTTCTGAAACACTCTTTCTTTAGAAACTGCAGTTGGACATTCTGAGCGCTAAGAGGCCTCTATTGGGAAAAATAATATCTTCAAGTAAAAACTACACAGAAGCATTGTGTGAAACTTATTTCTGATATGTTCATTAAGCTAACAGAGTTAAACCATACTTTTGATTGCGCAGTTCTGAACACACTTTCTGTAGAAAATGCAAGTGGACATTCGGAGCGCTAAGAGGGTAATAGTGGAAAAAGGAATATATTCAAATATAAACTACACAGTAGCATTCTGTGAAAATTCTTTCTGTTCTGTGCATTCAACTAACAGAGTTGAACCTTACTTTTGATTGAGCCGTTCTGAAACACTCTTTCTGGAGAAACTGCAATTGGACATGCTAAGCGCTAAGAGGCCTACATTGGGAAAAAGAATATCTTCAAATAAAAACTACACAGATGCATTCTGTGAAACTTATTTCTGATCTGTAAATTCAATTAACAGAGATAAAACATATTTTTGATTGAGCAGTTATGAAACACTCTTTTTGTAGAAAATGCAAGAGGAGATTCGGAGCGCTAAGAGGGTAATAGTGGAAAAAGGAATGTCTTCAAATATAAACTACACAGAATCATTCGGTGAAACTTCTTTCTGATCTGTGCATTCAGTTAACAGAGTTAAACCATACTTTTGATTGAGCAGATCTGAACACTCTTTCTGTAGAAAATGCAACTGGACATTTGGAGCGCTAAGAGCGTAGTAGTGGAAAAAGGAATATATTCAAATATAAACTACACTGAAGCATTCTGTGAAACTTGTTTCTGATCTGAGCATTCAGCTAACAGAGTTAAACCATACTTTTGATTGAGCAGTTTAACAACACTCTGTCTGTAGAAAATGCAACTGGACATTCGTAGCGCTAAGTGGGTAATAGTGGAAAAAAGAATATGTTCAAATATAAACTACACAGAAGCATTGTATGAAACTTCTTTCTGTTCTGTGCATTCAACTAACAGAGTTGAACCTTACTTTTGATTGAGCCGTTCTGAAACACTCTTTCTGTAGAAACTGCAATTGGACATTCTGAGCGCTAAGAGGCCTATATTGGGAAAAAGAATGTCTACAAATTAAAACTACACAGAAGAATTGTGTGAAACTTCTTTCTGTTCTCTTTGTTCAACTAAAAGAGTTCAACCTTAGTTTTGATTGAGCCGTTCTGAAACACTCTTTCTGTAGAAAATGCAAGTGGAGATTCGGAGCGCTAAGAGGGTAATAGTGGAAAAAGGAATGTCTCCAAATATAAACTACAAAGAATCATTCTGTGAAACTTCTTTCTGAACTGTGCATTCAGCTAACAGAGTTAAACCATACTTTTGATTGAGCAGATCTGAACACTCTTTCTGTAGAAAATGCAACTGGACATTTGGAGCGCTAAGAGAGTAGTAGTGGAAAAAGGAATATATTCAAATATAAACTACACAGAAGCATTCTGTGAAACTTCTTTCTGATCTGAGCATTCAGCTAACAGAGTTAAACCATACTTTTGATTGAGCAGTTTTGAAACACTCTGTCTGTAGAAAATGCACCTGGACATTCGTAGCGCTAAGTGGGTAATAGTGGAAAAAAGAATATGTTCAAATATAAACTACACCGAAGCATTGTATGAAACTTCTTTCTGTTCTGTGCATTCAACTAACAGAGTTGAACCTTACTTTTGATTGAGCCGTCCTGAAACACTCTTTCTGTAGAAACTGCAATTGGACATTCTGAGCGCTAAGAGGCCTATATTGGGAAAAATAATATCTTCAAATAAAAACTACACAGAAGCATTGTGTGAAACTTATTTCTGATATGTTCATTAAGCTAACAGAGTTAAACCATACTTTAGATTGCGCAGTTCTGAACACTCTTTCTGTAGAAAATTCAAGTGGACATTCGGAGCGCTAAGAGGGTAATAGTGGAAAAAGAAATATATTCAAATATAAACTACACAGTAGCATTCTGTGAAAATTCTTTCTGTTCTGTGCATTCAACTAACAGAGTTGAACCTTACTTTTGATTGAGCCGTTCTGAAACACTCTTTCTGTAGAAACTGCAATTGGACATGCTAAGCGCTAAGAGGCCTATATTGGGAAAAAGAATATCTTCAAATAAAAACTACACAGATGCATTCTGTGAAACTTATTTCTGATCTGTAAATTCAGTTAACAGAGATAAAACATATTTTTGATGGAGCAGTTATGAAACACTGTTTTTGTAGAAAATGCAAGTGGAGATTCGGAGCGCTAAGGGGGTAATAGTGGAAAAAGGAATGTCTTCAAATATAAACTACACAGAATCATTCGGTGAAACTTCTTTCTGATCTGTGCATTCAGCTAACAGTGTTAAACCATACTTTTGATTGAGCAGATCTGAACACTCTTTCTGTAGAAAATGCAACTGGACATTTGGAGCGCTAAGAGAGTAGTAGTGGGAAAAGGAATATATTCAAATATAAACTACACAGAAGCATTCTGTGAAACTTCTTTCTGATCTGAGCATTCAGCTAACAGTGTTAAACCATACTTTTGATTGAGCAGTTTTGAAACACTCTGTCTGTAGAAAATGCAACTGGACATTCGTAGCGCTAAGTGGGTAATAGTGGAAAAAAGAATATGTTCAAATATAAACTACACAGAAGCATTGTATGAAACTTCTTTCTGTTCTGTGCATTCAACTAACAGAGTTGAACCTTACTTTTGATTGAGCCTTTCTGAAACACTCTTTCTGTAGAAACTTCCATTGGACATTCTGAGCGCTAAGAGGCCTATATTGGGAAAAATAATATCTTCAAATAAAAACTACACAGAAGCATTGTGTGAAACTTATTTCTGATATGTTCATTAAGCTAACAGAGTTAAACCATACTTTTGATTGCGCAGTTCTGAACACTCTTTCTGTAGAAAATGCAAGTGGACATTCGGAGCGCTAAGAGGGTAATAGTGGAAAAAGGAATGTCTTCAAGTATAAACTACACAGAATCATTCGGTGAAACTTCTTTCTGATCTGTGCATTCAGCTAACAGAGTTAAACCATACTTTTGATTGAGCAGATCTGAACACTCTTTCTGTAGAAAATGCAACTGGACATTTGGTGCGCTAAGAGCGTAGTAGTGGAAAAAGGAATATATTCAAATATAAACTACACAGAAGCATTCTGTGAAACTTCTTTCTGATCTGAGCATTCAGCTAACAGAGTTAAACCATACTTTTGATTGAGCAGTTTTGAAACACTCTGTCTGTAGAAAATGCAACTGGACATTCGTAGCGCTAAGTGGGTAATAGTGGAAAAAAGAATATGTTCAAATATAAACTACACAGAAGCATTGTATGAAACTTCTTTCTGTTCTCTGCATTCAACTAACAGAGTTGAACCTTACTTTTGATTGAGCCTTTCTGAAACACTCTTTCTGTAGAAACTGCAATTGGACATTCTGAGCGCTAAGAGGCCTATATTGGGAAAAATAATATCTTCAAATAAAAACTACACAGAAGCATTGTGTGAAACTTATTTCTGATATGCTCATTAAGCTAACAGAGTTAAACCATACTTTTGATTGCGCAGTTCTGAACACTCTTTCTGTAGAAAATGCAAGTGGACATTCGGAGCGCTAAGATGGTAATAGTGGAAAAAGGAATATATTCAAATATAAACTACACAGTAGCATTCTGTGAAAATTCTTTCTGTTCTGTGCATTCAACTAACAGAGTTGAACCTTACTTTTGATTGAGCCGTTCTGAAACACTCTTTCTGTAGAAACTGCAATTGGACATGCTAAGCGCTAAGAGGCCTACATTGGGAAAAAGAATATCTTCAAATAAAAACTACACAGATGCATTCTGTGAAACTTATTTCTGATCTCTAAATTCAGTTAACAGAGATAAAACATATTTTTGATTGAGCAGCTATGAAACACTCTTTCTGTATAAAATGCAAGTGGAGATTCGGAGCGCTAAGAGGGTAATAGTGGAAAAAGGAATGTCTTCAAATATAAACTACACAGAATCATTCTGTGAAACTTCTTTCTGATCTGTGCATTCAGCTAACAGAGTTAAACCATACTTTTGATTGAGCAGATCTGAACACTCTTTCTGTAGAGAATGCAACTGGACATTTGGAGCCCTAAGAGAGTAGTAGTGGAAAAAGGAATATATTCAAATATAAACTACACAGAAGCATTCTGTGAAACTTCTTTCTGATCTGAGCATTCAGCTAACAGAGTTAACCATACTTTTGATTGAGCAGTTTTGAAACACTCTGTCTGTAGAAAATGCAACTGGACATTCGTAGCGCTAAGTGGGTAATAGTGGAAAAAAGAATATGTTCAAATATAAACTACACAGAAGCATTGTATGAAACTTCTTTCTGTTCTGTGCATTCAACTAACAGAGTTGAACCTTACTTTTGATTGAGCCGTTCTGAAACACTCTTTCTGTAGAAACTGCAATTGGATATGCTAAGCGCTAAGAGGCCTACATTGGGAAAAAGAATATCTTCAAATAAAAACTACACAGATGCATTCTGTGAAACTTATTTCTGATCTGTAAATTCAGTTAACAGAGATAAAACATATTTTTGATTGAGCAGTTATGAAACACTCTTTTTGTAGAAAATGCAAGTGGAGATTCGGAGCGCTAAGAGGGTAATAGTGGAAAAAGGAATGTCTTCAAATATAAACTACACAGAATCATGCGGTGAAACTTCTTTGTGATCTGTGCATTCAGCTAACAGAGTTAAACCATACTTTTGATTGAGCAGATCTGAACACTCTTTCTGTAGAAAATGCAACTGGACATTTGGAGCGCTAAGA
Organism: Symphalangus syndactylus; assembly: GCF_028878055.3. Lineage (NCBI taxonomy): Eukaryota > Metazoa > Chordata > Mammalia > Primates > Hylobatidae > Symphalangus > Symphalangus syndactylus. The sequence goes on from NC_072438.2 coordinate 104,763,114, forward strand.
GCGTAGTAGTGGAAAAAGGAATATATTCAAATATAAACTACACAGAAGCATTCTGTGAAACTTCTTTCTGATCTGAGCATTCAGCTAACAGAGTTAAACCATACTTTGGATTGAGCAGTTTTGAAACACTCTGTCTGTAGAAAATGCAACTGGACATTCGTAGCGCTAAGTGGGTAATAGTGGAAAAAAGAATATGTTCAAATATAAACTACACAGAAGCATTGTATGAAACTTCTTTCTGTTCTGTGCATTCAACTAACAGAGTTGAACCTTACTTTTGATTGTGCCGTTCTGAAACAGTCTTTCTGTAGAAACTGCAATTGGACATTCTGAGCGCTAAGAGGCCTATATTGGGAAAAAGAATGTCTACAAATAAAAACTACACAGAAGAATTGTGTGAAACTTCTTTCTGTTCTGTTTGTTCAACTAAAAGAGTTGAACCTTAGTTTTGATTGAGCCGTTCTGAAACACTCTTTCTGTAGAAAATGCAAGTGGAGATTCGGAGCGCTAAGAGGGTAATAGTGTAAAAAGGAATGTCTCCAAATATAAACTACACAGAATCATTCTGTGAAACTTCTTTCTGATCTGTGCATTCAGCTAACAGAATTAAACCATACTTTTGATTGAGCAGATCTGAACACTCTTTCTGTAGAGAATGCAACTGGATATTTGGAGCGCTAAGAGATTAGTAGTGGAAAAAGGAATATATTCAAATATAAACTACACAGAAGCATTCTGTGAAAATTCTTTCTGATCTGAGCATTCAGCTAACAGAGTTAAACCATACTTTTGATTGAGCAGTTTTGAAACACTCTGTCTGTATAAAATGCAACTGGACATTCGTAGCGCTAAGTGGGTAATAGTGGAAAAAAGAATATGTTCAAATATAAACTACACAGAAGCATTGTATGAAACTAATTTCTGTTCTGTGCATTCAACTAACAGAGTTGAACCTTACTTTTGATTGAGCCTTTCTGAAACACTCTTTCTTTAGAAACTGCAGTTGGACATTCTGAGCGCTAAGAGGCCTCTATTGGGAAAAATAATATCTTCAAGTAAAAACTACACAGAAGCATTGTGTGAAACTTATTTCTGATATGTTCATTAAGCTAACAGAGTTAAACCATACTTTTGATTGCGCAGTTCTGAACACTCTTTCTGTAGAAAATGCAAGTGGACATTCGGAGCGCTAAGAGGGTAATAGTGGAAAAAGGAATATATTCAAATATAAACTACACAGTAGCATTCTGTGAAAATTCTTTCTGTTCTGTGCATTCAACTAACAGAGTTGAACCTTACTTTTGATTGAGCCGTTCTGAAACACTCTTTCTGGAGAAACTGCAATTGGACATGCTAAGCGCTAAGAGGCCTACATTGGGAAAAAGAATATCTTCAAATAAAAACTACACAGATGCATTCTGTGAAACTTATTTCTGATCTGTAAATTCAGTTAACAGAGATAAAACATATTTTTGATTGAGCAGTTATGAAACACTCTTTTTGTAGAAAATGCAAGAGGAGATTCGGAGCGCTAAGATGGTAATAGTGGAAAAAGGAATGTCTTCAAATATAAACTACACAGAATCATTCGGTGAAACTTCTTTCTGATCTGTGCATTCAGTTAACAGAGTTAAACCATACTTTTGATTGAGCAGATCTGAACACTCTTTCTGTAGAAAATGCAACTGGACATTTGGAGCGCTAAGAGCGTAGTAGTGGAAAAAGGAATATATTCAAATATAAACTACACAGAAGCATTCTGTGAAACTTCTTTCTGATCTGAGCATTCAGCTAACAGAGTTAAACCATACTTTTGATTGAGCAGTTTAACAACACTCTGTCTGTAGAAAATGCAACTGGACATTCGTAGCGCTAAGTGGGTAATAGTGGAAAAAAGAATATGTTCAAATATAAACTACACAGAAGCATTGTATGAAACTTCTTTCTGTTCTGTGCATTCAACTAACAGAGTTGAACCTTACTTTTGATTGAGCCGTTCTGAAACACTCTTTCTGTAGAAACTGCAATTGGACATTCTGAGCGCTAAGAGGCCTATATTGGGAAAAAGAATGTCTACAAATTAAAACTACACAGAAGAATTGTGTGAAACTTCTTTCTGTTCTCTTTGTTCAACTAAAAGAGTTCAACCTTAGTTTTGATTGAGTAGTTCTGAAACACTCTTTCTGTAGAAAATGCAAGTGGAGATTCGGAGCGCTAAGAGGGTAATAGTGGAAAAAGGAATGTCTCCAAATATAAACTACAAAGAATCATTCTGTGAAACTTCTTTCTGAACTGTGCATTCAGCTAACAGTGTTAAACCATACTTTTGATTGAGCAGATCTGAACACTCTTTCTGTAGAAAATGCAACTGGACATTTGGAGCGCTAAGAGAGTAGTAGTGGAAAAAGGAATATATTCAAATATAAACTACACAGAAGCATTCTGTGAAACTTCTTTCTGATCTGAGCATTCAGCTAACAGAGTTAAACCATACTTTTGATTGAGCAGTTTTGAAACACTCTGTCTGTAGAAAATGCACCTGGACATTCGTAGCGCTAAGTGGGTAATAGTGGAAAAAAGAATATGTTCAAATATAAACTACACCGAAGCATTGTATGAAACTTCTTTCTGTTCTGTGCATTCAACTAACAGAGTTGAACCTTACTTTTGATTGAGCCGTCCTGAAACACTCTTTCTGTAGAAACTGCAATTGGACATTCTGAGCGTTAAGAGGCCTATATTGGGAAAAATAATATCTTCAAATAAAAACTACACAGAAGCATTGTGTGAAACTTATTTCTGATATGTTCATTAAGCTAACAGAGTTAAACCATACTTTTGATTGCGCAGTTCTGAACACTCTTTCTGTAGAAAATGCAAGTGGAAATTCGGAGCGCTAAGAGGGTAATAGTGGAAAAAGGAATGTCTTCAAGTATAAACTACACAGAATCATTCGGTGAAACTTCTTTCTGATCTGTGCATTCAGCTAACAGAGTTAAACCATACTTTTGATTGAGCAGATCTGAACACTCTTTCTGTAGAAAATGCAACTGGACATTTTGAGCGCTAAGAGCGTAGTAGTGGAAAAAGGAATATATTCAAATATAAACTACACAGAAGCATTCTGTGAAACTTCTTTCTGATCTGAGCATTCAGCTAACAGAGTTAAACCATACTTTTGATTGAGCAGTTTTGAAACACTCTGTCTGTAGAAAATGCAACTGGACATTCGTAGCGCTAAGTGGGTAATAGTGGAAAAAAGAATATGTTCAAATATAAACTACACAGAAGCATTGTATGAAACTTCTTTCTGTTCTGTGCATTCAACTAACAGAGTTGAACCTTACTTTTGATTGAGCCTTTCTGAAACACTCTTTCTGTAGAAACTGCAATTGGACATTCTGAGCGCTAAGAGGCCTATATTGGGAAAAATAATATCTTCAAATAAAAACTACACAGAAGCATTGTGTGAAACTTATTTCTGATATGCTCATTAAGCTAACAGAGTTAAACCATACTTTTGATTGCGCAGTTCTGAACACTCTTTCTGTAGAAAATGCAAGTGGACATTCGGAGCGCTAAGAGGGTAATAGTGGAAAAAGGAATATATTCAAATATAAACTACACAGTAGCATTCTGTGAAAATTCTTTCTGTTCTGTGCATTCAACTAACAGAGTTGAACCTTACTTTTGATTGAGCCGTTCTGAAACACTCTTTCTGTAGAAACTGCAATTGGACATGCTAAGCGCTAAGAGGCCTACATTGGGAAAAAGAATATCTTCAAATAAAAACTACACAGATGCATTCTGTGAAACTTATTTCTGATCTCTAAATTCAGTTAACAGAGATAAAACATATTTTTGATTGAGCAGCTATGAAACACTCTTTCTGTATAAAATGCAAGTGGAGATTCGGAGCGCTAAGAGGGTAATAGTGGAAAAAGGAATGTCTTCAAATATAAACTACACAGAATCATTCTGTGAAACTTCTTTCTGATCTGTGCATTCAGCTAACAGAGTTAAACCATACTTTTGATTGAGCAGATCTGAACACTCTTTCTGTAGAGAATGCAACTGGACATTTGGAGCCCTAAGAGAGTAGTAGTGGAAAAAGGAATATATTCAAATATAAACTACACAGAAGCATTCTGTGAAACTTCTTTCTGATCTGAGCATTCAGCTAACAGAGTTAACCATACTTTTGATTGAGCAGTTTTGAAACACTCTGTCTGTAGAAAATGCAACTGGACATTCGTAGCGCTAAGTGGGTAATAGTGGAAAAAAGAATATGTTCAAATATAAACTACACAGAAGCATTGTATGAAACTTCTTTCTGTTCTGTGCATTCAACTAACAGAGTTGAACCTTACTTTTGATTGAGCCGTTCTGAAACACTCTTTCTGTAGAAACTGCAATTGGATATGCTAAGCGCTAAGAGGCCTACATTGGGAAAAAGAATATCTTCAAATAAAAACTACACAGATGCATTCTGTGAAACTTATTTCTGATCTGTAAATTCAGTTAACAGAGATAAAACATATTTTTGATTGAGCAGTTATGAAACACTCTTTTTGTAGAAAATGCAAGTGGAGATTCGGAGCGCTAAGAGGGTAATAGTGGAAAAAGGGATGTCTTCAAATATAAACTACACAGAATCATGCGGTGAAACTTCTTTCTGATCTGTGCATTCAGCTAACAGAGTTAAACCATACTTTTGATTGAGCAGATCTGAACACTCTTTCTGTAGAAAATGCAACTGGACATTTGGAGCGCTAAGAGCGTAGTAGTGGAAAAAGGAATATATTCAAATATAAACTACACAGAAGCATTCTGTGAAACTTCTTTCTGATCTGAGCATTCAGCTAACAGAGTTAAACCATACTTTGGATTGAGCAGTTTTGAAACACTCTGTCTGTAGAAAATGCAACTGGACATTCGTAGCGCTAAGTGGGTAATAGTGGAAAAAAGAATATGTTCAAATATAAACTACACAGAAGCATTGTATGAAAATACTTTCTGTTCTGTGCATTCAACTAACAGAGTTGAACCTTACTTTTGATTGAGCCGTTCTGAAACACTCTTTCTGTAGAAACTGCAATTGGACATTCTGAGCGCTAAGAGGCCTATATTGGGAAAAAGAATGTCTACAAATAAAAACTACACAGAAGAATTGTGTGAAACTTCTTTCTGTTCTGTTTGTTCAACTAAAAGAGTTGAACCTTAGTTTTGATTGAGCCGTTCTGAAACACTCCTTCTGTAGAAAATGCAAGTGGAGATTCGGAGCGCTAAGAGGGTAATAGTGTAAAAAGGAATGTCTCCAAATATAAACTACACATAATCATTCTGTGAAACTTCTTTCTGATCTGTGCATTCAGCTAACAGAGTTAAACCATACTTTTGATTGGGCAGATCTGAACACTCTTTCTGTAGAGAATGCAACTGGATATTTGGAGCGCTAAGAGATTAGTAGTGGAAAAAGGAATATATTCAAATATAAACTACACAGAAGCATTCTGTGAAACTTCTTTCTGATCTGAGCATTCAGCTAACAGAGTTAAACCATACTTTTGATTGAGCAGTTTTGAAACACTCTGTCTGTAGAAAATGCAACTGGACATTCGTAGCGCTAAGTGGGTAATAGTGGAAAAAAGAATATGTTCAAATATAAACTACACAGAAGCATTGTATGAAACTAATTTCTGTTCTGTGCATTCAACTAACAGAGTTGAACCTTACTTTTGATTGAGCCTTTCTGAAACACTCTTTCTTTAGAAACTGCAGTTGGACATTCTGAGCGCTAAGAGGCCTCTATTGGGAAAAATAATATCTTCAAGTAAAAACTACACAGAAGCATTGTGTGAAACTTATTTCTGATATGTTCATTAAGCTAACAGAGTTAAACCATACTTTTGATTGCGCAGTTCTGAACACACTTTCTGTAGAAAATGCAAGTGGACATTCGGAGCGCTAAGAGGGTAATAGTGGAAAAAGGAATATATTCAAATATAAACTACACAGTAGCATTCTGTGAAAATTCTTTCTGTTCTGTGCATTCAACTAACAGAGTTGAACCTTACTTTTGATTGAGCCGTTCTGAAACACTCTTTCTGGAGAAACTGCAATTGGACATGCTAAGCGCTAAGAGGCCTACATTGGGAAAAAGAATATCTTCAAATAAAAACTACACAGATGCATTCTGTGAAACTTATTTCTGATCTGTAAATTCAATTAACAGAGATAAAACATATTTTTGATTGAGCAGTTATGAAACACTCTTTTTGTAGAAAATGCAAGAGGAGATTCGGAGCGCTAAGAGGGTAATAGTGGAAAAAGGAATGTCTTCAAATATAAACTACACAGAATCATTCGGTGAAACTTCTTTCTGATCTGTGCATTCAGTTAACAGAGTTAAACCATACTTTTGATTGAGCAGATCTGAACACTCTTTCTGTAGAAAATGCAACTGGACATTTGGAGCGCTAAGAGCGTAGTAGTGGAAAAAGGAATATATTCAAATATAAACTACACAGAAGCATTCTGTGAAACTTCTTTCTGATCTGAGCATTCAGCTAACAGAGTTAAACCATACTTTTGATTGAGCAGTTTAACAACACTCTGTCTGTAGAAAATGCAACTGGACATTCGTAGCGCTAAGTGGGTAATAGTGGAAAAAAGAATATGTTCAAATATAAACTACACAGAAGCATTGTATGAAACTTCTTTCTGTTCTGTGCATTCAACTAACAGAGTTGAACCTTACTTTTGATTGAGCCGTTCTGAAACACTCTTTCTGTAGAAACTGCAATTGGACATTCTGAGCGCTAAGAGGCCTATATTGGGAAAAAGAATGTCTACAAATTAAAACTACACAGAAGAATTGTGTGAAACTTCTTTCTGTTCTCTTTGTTCAACTAAAAGAGTTCAACCTTAGTTTTGATTGAGCCGTTCTGAAACACTCTTTCTGTAGAAAATGCAAGTGGAGATTCGGAGCGCTAAGAGGGTAATAGTGGAAAAAGGAATGTCTCCAAATATAAACTACAAAGAATCATTCTGTGAAACTTCTTTCTGAACTGTGCATTCAGCTAACAGAGTTAAACCATACTTTTGATTGAGCAGATCTGAACACTCTTTCTGTAGAAAATGCAACTGGACATTTGGAGCGCTAAGAGAGTAGTAGTGGAAAAAGGAATATATTCAAATATAAACTACACAGAAACATTCTGTGAAACTTCTTTCTGATCTGAGCATTCAGCTAACAGAGTTAAACCATACTTTTGATTGAGCAGTTTTGAAACACTCTGTCTGTAGAAAATGCACCTGGACATTCGTAGCGCTAAGTGGGTAATAGTGGAAAAAAGAATATGTTCAAATATAAACTACACCGAAGCATTGTATGAAACTTCTTTCTGTTCTGTGCATTCAACTAACAGAGTTGAACCTTACTTTTGATTGAGCCGTCCTGAAACACTCTTTCTGTAGAAACTGCAATTGGACATTCTGAGCGCTAAGAGGCCTATATTGGGAAAAATAATATCTTCAAATAAAAACTACACAGAAGCATTGTGTGAAACTTATTTCTGATATGTTCATTAAGCTAACAGAGTTAAACCATACTTTAGATTGCGCAGTTCTGAACACTCTTTCTGTAGAAAATTCAAGTGGACATTCGGAGCGCTAAGAGGGTAATAGTGGAAAAAGAAATATATTCAAATATAAACTACACAGTAGCATTCTGTGAAAATTCTTTCTGTTCTGTGCATTCAACTAACAGAGTTGAACCTTACTTTTGATTGAGCCGTTCTGAAACACTCTTTCTGTAGAAACTGCAATTGGACATGCTAAGCGCTAAGAGGCCTATATTGGGAAAAAGAATATCTTCAAATAAAAACTACACAGATGCATTCTGTGAAACTTATTTCTGATCTGTAAATTCAGTTAACAGAGATAAAACATATTTTTGATGGAGCAGTTATGAAACACTGTTTTTGTAGAAAATGCAAGTGGAGATTCGGAGCGCTAAGGGGGTAATAGTGGAAAAAGGAATGTCTTCAAATATAAACTACACAGAATCATTCGGTGAAACTTCTTTCTGATCTGTGCATTCAGCTAACAGTGTTAAACCATACTTTTGATTGAGCAGATCTGAACACTCTTTCTGTAGAAAATGCAACTGGACATTTGGAGCGCTAAGAGAGTAGTAGTGGGAAAAGGAATATATTCAAATATAAACTACACAGAAGCATTCTGTGAAACTTCTTTCTGATCTGAGCATTCAGCTAACAGTGTTAAACCATACTTTTGATTGAGCAGTTTTGAAACACTCTGTCTGTAGAAAATGCAACTGGACATTCGTAGCGCTAAGTGGGTAATAGTGGAAAATAGAATATGTTCAAATATAAACTACACAGAAGCATTGTATGAAACTTCTTTCTGTTCTGTGCATTCAACTAACAGAGTTGAACCTTACTTTTGATTGAGCCTTTCTGAAACACTCTTTCTGTAGAAACTTCCATTGGACATTCTGAGTGCTAAGAGGCCTATATTGGGAAAAATAATATCTTCAAATAAAAACTACACAGAAGCATTGTGTGAAACTTATTTCTGATATGTTCATTAAGCTAACAGAGTTAAACCATACTTTTGATTGCGCAGTTCTGAACACTCTTTCTGTAGAAAATGCAAGTGGACATTCGGAGCGCTAAGAGGGTAATAGTGGAAAAAGGAATGTCTTCAAGTATAAACTACACAGAATCATTCGGTGAAACTTCTTTCTGATCTGTGCATTCAGCTAACAGAGTTAAACCATACTTTTGATTGAGCAGATCTGAACACTCTTTCTGTAGAAAATGCAACTGGACATTTGGTGCGCTAAGAGCGTAGTAGTGGAAAAAGGAATATATTCAAATATAAACTACACAGAAGCATTCTGTGAAACTTCTTTCTGATCTGAGCATTCAGCTAACAGAGTTAAACCATACTTTTGATTGAGCAGTTTTGAAACACTCTGTCTGTAGAAAATGCAACTGGACATTCGTAGCGCTAAGTGGGTAATAGTGGAAAAAAGAATATGTTCAAATATAAACTACACAGAAGCATTGTATGAAACTTCTTTCTGTTCTCTGCATTCAACTAACAGAGTTGAACCTTACTTTTGATTGAGCCTTTCTGAAACACTCTTTCTGTAGAAACTGCAATTGGACATTCTGAGCGCTAAGAGGCCTATATTGGGAAAAATAATATCTTCAAATAAAAACTACACAGAAGCATTGTGTGAAACTTATTTCTGATATGCTCATTAAGCTAACAGAGTTAAACCATACTTTTGATTGCGCAGTTCTGAACACTCTTTCTGTAGAAAATGCAAGTGGACATTCGGAGCGCTAAGATGGTAATAGTGGAAAAAGGAATATATTCAAATATAAACTACACAGTAGCATTCTGTGAAAATTCTTTCTGTTCTGTGCATTCAACTAACAGAGTTGAACCTTACTTTTGATTGAGCCGTTCTGAAACACTCTTTCTGTAGAAACTGCAATTGGACATGCTAAGCGCTAAGAGGCCTACATTGGGAAAAAGAATATCTTCAAATAAAAACTACACAGATGCATTCTGTGAAACTTATTTCTGATCTCTAAATTCAGTTAACAGAGATAAAACATATTTTTGATTGAGCAGCTATGAAACACTCTTTCTGTATAAAATGCAAGTGGAGATTCGGAGCGCTAAGAGGGTAATAGTGGAAAAAGGAATGTCTTCAAATATAAACTACACAGAATCATTCTGTGAAACTTCTTTCTGATCTGTGCATTCAGCTAACAGAGTTAAACCATACTTTTGATTGAGCAGATCTGAACACTCTTTCTGTAGAGAATGCAACTGGACATTTGGAGCCCTAAGAGAGTAGTAGTGGAAAAAGGAATATATTCAAATATAAACTACACAGAAGCATTCTGTGAAACTTCTTTCTGATCTGAGCATTCAGCTAACAGAGTTAACCATACTTTTGATTGAGCAGTTTTGAAACACTCTGTCTGTAGAAAATGCAACTGGACATTCGTAGCGCTAAGTGGGTAATAGTGGAAAAAAGAATATGTTCAAATATAAACTACACAGAAGCATTGTATGAAACTTCTTTCTGTTCTGTGCATTCAACTAACAGAGTTGAACCTTACTTTTGATTGAGCCGTTCTGAAACACTCTTTCTGTAGAAACTGCAATTGGATATGCTAAGCGCTAAGAGGCCTACATTGGGAAAAAGAATATCTTCAAATAAAAACTACACAGATGCATTCTGTGAAACTTATTTCTGATCTGTAAATTCAGTTAACAGAGATAAAACATATTTTTGATTGAGCAGTTATGAAACACTCTTTTTGTAGAAAATGCAAGTGGAGATTCGGAGCGCTAAGAGGGTAATAGTGGAAAAAGGAATGTCTTCAAATATAAACTACACAGAATCATGCGGTGAAACTTCTTTGTGATCTGTGCATTCAGCTAACAGAGTTAAACCATACTTTTGATTGAGCAGATCTGAACACTCTTTCTGTAGAAAATGCAACTGGACATTTGGAGCGCTAAGAGCGTAGTAGTGGAAAAAGGAATATATTCAAATATAAACTACACAGAAGCATTCTGTGAAACTTCTTTCTGATCTGAGCATTCAGCTAACAGAGTTAAACCATACTTTGGATTGAGCAGTTTTGAAACACTCTGTCTGTAGAAAATGCAACTGGACATTCGTAGCGCTAAGTGGGTAATAGTGGAAAAAAGAATATGTTCAAATATAAACTACACAGAAGCATTGTATGAAACTTCTTTCTGTTCTGTGCATTCAACTAACAGAGTTGAACCTTACTTTTGATTGAGCCGTTCTGAAACAGTCTTTCTGTAGAAACTGCAATTGGACATTCTGAGCGCTAAGAGGCCTATATTGGGAAAAAGAATGTCTACAAATAAAAACTACACAGAAGAATTGTGTGAAACTTCTTTCTGTTCTGTTTGTTCAACTAAAAGAGTTGAACCTTAGTTTTGATTGAGCCGTTCTGAAACACTCTTTCTGTAGAAAATGCAAGTGGAGATTCGGAGCGCTAAGAGGGTAATAGTGTAAAAAGGAATGTCTCCAAATATAAACTACACAGAATCATTCTGTGAAACTTCTTTCTGATCTGTGCATTCAGCTAACAGAATTAAACCATACTTTTGATTGAGCAGATCTGAACACTCTTTCTGTAGAGAATGCAACTGGATATTTGGAGCGCTAAGAGATTAGTAGTGGAAAAAGGAATATATTCAAATATAAACTACACAGAAGCATTCTGTGAAACTTCTTTCTGATCTGAGCATTCAGCTAACAGAGTTAAACCATACTTTTGATTGAGCAGTTTTGAAACACTCTGTCTGTATAAAATGCAACTGGACATTCGTAGCGCTAAGTGGGTAATAGTGGAAAAAAGAATATGTTCAAATATAAACTACACAGAAGCATTGTATGAAACTAATTTCTGTTCTGTGCATTCAACTAACAGAGTTGAACCTTACTTTTGATTGAGCCTTTCTGAAACACTCTTTCTTTAGAAACTGCAGTTGGACATTCTGAGCGCTAAGAGGCCTCTATTGGGAAAAATAATATCTTCAAGTAAAAACTACACAGAAGCATTGTGTGAAACTTATTTCTGATATGTTCATTAAGCTAACAGAGTTAAACCATACTTTTGATTGCGCAGTTCTGAACACTCTTTCTGTAGAAAATGCAAGTGGACATTCGGAGCGCTAAGAGGGTAATAGTGGAAAAAGGAATATATTCAAATATAAACTACACAGTAGCATTCTGTGAAAATTCTTTCTGTTCTGTGCATTCAACTAACAGAGTTGAACCTTACTTTTGATTGAGCCGTTCTGAAACACTCTTTCTGGAGAAACTGCAATTGGACATGCTAAGCGCTAAGAGGCCTACATTGGGAAAAAGAATATCTTCAAATAAAAACTACACAGATGCATTCTGTGAAACTTATTTCTGATCTGTAAATTCAGTTAACAGAGATAAAACATATTTTTGATTGAGCAGTTATGAAACACTCTTTTTGTAGAAAATGCAAGAGGAGATTCGGAGCGCTAAGATGGTAATAGTGGAAAAAGGAATGTCTTCAAATATAAACTACACAGAATCATTCGGTGAAACTTCTTTCTGATCTGTGCATTCAGTTAACAGAGTTAAACCATACTTTTGATTGAGCAGATCTGAACACTCTTTCTGTAGAAAATGCAACTGGACATTTGGAGCGCTAAGAGCGTAGTAGTGGAAAAAGGAATATATTCAAATATAAACTACACAGAAGCATTCTGTGAAACTTCTTTCTGATCTGAGCATTCAGCTAACAGAGTTAAACCATACTTTTGATTGAGCAGTTTAACAACACTCTGTCTGTAGAAAATGCAACTGGACATTCGTAGCGCTAAGTGGGTAATAGTGGAAAAAAGAATATGTTCAAATATAAACTACACAGAAGCATTGTATGAAACTTCTTTCTGTTCTGTGCATTCAACTAACAGAGTTGAACCTTACTTTTGATTGAGCCGTTCTGAAACACTCTTTCTGTAGAAACTGCAATTGGACATTCTGAGCGCTAAGAGGCCTATATTGGGAAAAAGAATGTCTACAAATTAAAACTACACAGAAGAATTGTGTGAAACTTCTTTCTGTTCTCTTTGTTCAACTAAAAGAGTTCAACCTTAGTTTTGATTGAGCCGTTCTGAAACACTCTTTCTGTAGAAAATGCAAGTGGAGATTCGGAGCGCTAAGAGGGTAATAGTGGAAAAAGGAATGTCTCCAAATATAAACTACAAAGAATCATTCTGTGAAACTTCTTTCTGAACTGTGCATTCAGCTAACAGTGTTAAACCATACTTTTGATTGAGCAGATCTGAACACTCTTTCTGTAGAAAATGCAACTGGACATTTGGAGCGCTAAGAGAGTAGTAGTGGAAAAAGGAATATATTCAAATATAAACTACACAGAAGCATTCTGTGAAACTTCTTTCTGATCTGAGCATTCAGCTAACAGAGTTAAACCATACTTTTGATTGAGCAGTTTTGAAACACTCTGTCTGTAGAAAATGCACCTGGACATTCGTAGCGCTAAGTGGGTAATAGTGGAAAAAAGAATATGTTCAAATATAAACTACACCGAAGCATTGTATGAAACTTCTTTCTGTTCTGTGCATTCAACTAACAGAGTTGAACCTTACTTTTGATTGAGCCGTCCTGAAACACTCTTTCTGTAGAAACTGCAATTGGACATTCTGAGCGCTAAGAGGCCTATATTGGGAAAAATAATATCTTCAAATAAAAACTACACAGAAGCATTGTGTGAAACTTATTTCTGATATGTTCATTAAGCTAACAGAGTTAAACCATACTTTAGATTGCGCAGTTCTGAACACTCTTTCTGTAGAAAATTCAAGTGGACATTCGGAGCGCTAAGAGGGTAATAGTGGAAAAAGAAATATATTCAAATATAAACTACACAGTAGCATTCTGTGAAAATTCTTTCTGTTCTGTGCATTCAACTAACAGAGTTGAACCTTACTTTTGATTGAGCCGTTCTGAAACACTCTTTCTGTAGAAACTGTAATTGGACATGCTAAGCGCTAAGAGGCCTATATTGGGAAAAAGAATATCTTCAAATAAAAACTACACAGATGCATTCTGTGAAACTTATTTCTGATCTGTAAATTCAGTTAACAGAGATAAAACATATTTTTGATTGAGCAGTTATGAAACACTGTTTTTGTAGAAAATGCAAGTGGAGATTCGGAGCGCTAAGGGGGTAATAGTGGAAAAAGGAATGTCTTCAAATATAAACTACACAGAATCATTCGGTGAAACTTCTTTCTGATCTGTGCATTCAGCTAACAGTGTTAAAACATACTTTTGATTGAGCAGATCTGAACACTCTTTCTGTAGAAAATGCAACTGGACATTTGGAGCGCTAAGAGAGTAGTAGTGGGAAAAGGAATATATTCAAATATAAACTACACAGAAGCATTCTGTGAAACTTCTTTCTGATCTGAGCATTCAGCTAACAGTGTTAAACCATACTTTCGATTGAGCAGTTTTGAAACACTCTGTCTGTAGAAAATGCAACTGGACATTCGTAGCGCTAAGTGGGTAATAGTGGAAAAAAGAATATGTTCAAATATAAACTACACAGAAGCATTGTATGAAACTTCTTTCTGTTCTGTGCATTCAACTAACAGAGTTGAACCTTACTTTTGATTGAGCCTTTCTGAAACACTCTTTCTGTAGAAACTGCCATTGGACATTCTGAGCGCTAAGAGGCCTATATTGGGAAAAATAATATCTTCAAATAAAAACTACACAGAAGCATTGTGTGAAACTTATTTCTGATATGTTCATTAAGCTAACAGAGTTAAACCATACTTTTGATTGCGCAGTTCTGAACACTCTTTCTGTAGAAAATGCAAGTGGACATTCGGAGCGCTAAGAGGGTAATAGTGGAAAAAGGAATGTCTTCAAGTATAAACTACACAGAATCATTCGGTGAAACTTCTTTCTGATCTGTGCATTCAGCTAACAGAGTTAAACCATACTTTTGATTGAGCAGATCTGAACACTCTTTCTGTAGAAAATGCAACTGGACATTTGGAGCGCTAAGAGCGTAGTAGTGGAAAAAGGAATATATTCAAATATAAACTACACAGAAGCATTCTGTGAAACTTCTTTCTGATCTGAGCATTCAGCTAACAGAGTTAAACCATACTTTTGATTGAGCAGTTTTGAAACACTCTGTCTGTAGAAAATGCAACTGGACATTCGTAGCGCTAAGTGGGTAATAGTGGAAAAAAGAATATGTTCAAATATAAACTACACAGAAGCATTGTATGAAACTTCTTTCTGTTCTGTGCATTCAACTAACAGATTTGAACCTTACTTTTGATTGAGCCTTTCTGAAACACTCTTTCTGTAGAAACTGCCATTGGACATTCTGAGCGCTAAGAGGCCTATATTGGGAAAAATAATATCTTCAAATAAAAACTACACAGAAGCATTGTGTGAAACTTATTTCTGATATGTTCATTAAGCTAACAGAGTTAAACCATACTTTAGATTGCGCAGTTCTGAACACTCTTTCTGTAGAAAATTCAAGTGGACATTCGGAGCGCTAAGAGGGTAATAGTGGAAAAAGAAATATATTCAAATATAAACTACACAGTAGCATTCTGTGAAAATTCTTTCTGTTCTGTGCATTCAACTAACAGAGTTGAACCTTACTTTTGATTGAGCCGTTCTGAAACACTCTTTCTGTAGAAACTGTAATTGGACATGCTAAGCGCTAAGAGGCCTATATTGGGAAAAAGAATATCTTCAAATAAAAACTACACAGATGCATTCTGTGAAACTTATTTCTGATCTGTAAATTCAGTTAACAGAGATAAAACATATTTTTGATTGAGCAGTTATGAAACACTGTTTTTGTAGAAAATGCAAGTGGAGATTCGGAGCGCTAAGGGGGTAATAGTGGAAAAAGGAATGTCTTCAAATATAAACTACACAGAATCATTCGGTGAAACTTCTTTCTGATCTGTGCATTCAGCTAACAGTGTTAAAACATACTTTTGATTGAGCAGATCTGAACACTCTTTCTGTAGAAAATGCAACTGGACATTTGGAGCGCTAAGAGAGTAGTAGTGGGAAAAGGAATATATTCAAATATAAACTACACAGAAGCATTCTGTGAAACTTCTTTCTGATCTGAGCATTCAGCTAACAGTGTTAAACCATACTTTCGATTGAGCAGTTTTGAAACACTCTGTCTGTAGAAAATGCAACTGGACATTCGTAGCGCTAAGTGGGTAATAGTGGAAAAAAGAATATGTTCAAATATAAACTACACAGAAGCATTGTATGAAACTTCTTTCTGTTCTGTGCATTCAACTAACAGAGTTGAACCTTACTTTTGATTGAGCCTTTCTGAAACACTCTTTCTGTAGAAACTGCCATTGGACATTCTGAGCGCTAAGAGGCCTATATTGGGAAAAATAATATCTTCAAATAAAAACTACACAGAAGCATTGTGTGAAACTTATTTCTGATATGTTCATTAAGCTAACAGAGTTAAACCATACTTTTGATTGCGCAGTTCTGAACACTCTTTCTGTAGAAAATGCAAGTGGACATTCGGAGCGCTAAGAGGGTAATAGTGGAAAAAGGAATGTCTTCAAGTATAAACTACACAGAATCATTCGGTGAAACTTCTTTCTGATCTGTGCATTCAGCTAACAGAGTTAAACCATACTTTTGATTGAGCAGATCTGAACACTCTTTCTGTAGAAAATGCAACTGGACATTTGGAGCGCTAAGAGCGTAGTAGTGGAAAAAGGAATATATTCAAATATAAACTACACAGAAGCATTCTGTGAAACTTCTTTCTGATCTGAGCATTCAGCTAACAGAGTTAAACCATACTTTTGATTGAGCAGTTTTGAAACACTCTGTCTGTAGAAAATGCAACTGGACATTCGTAGCGCTAAGTGGGTAATAGTGGAAAAAAGAATATGTTCAAATATAAACTACACAGAAGCATTGTATGAAACTTCTTTCTGTTCTGTGCATTCAACTAACAGATTTGAACCTTACTTTTGATTGAGCCTTTCTGAAACACTCTTTCTGTAGAAACTGCCATTGGACATTCTGAGCGCTAAGAGGCCTATATTGGGAAAAATAATATCTTCAAATAAAAACTACACAGAAGCATTGTGTGAAACTTATTTCTGATATGTTCATTAAGCTAACAGAGTTAAACCATACTTTTGATTGCGCAGTTCTGAACACTCTTTCTGTAGAAAATGCAAGTGGACATTCGGAACGCTAAGAGGGTAATAGTGGAAAAAGGAATGTCTTCAAGTATAAACTACACAGAATCATTCGGTGAAACTTCTTTCTGATCTGTGCATTCAGCTAACAGAGTTAAACCATACTTTTGATTGAGCAGATCTGAACACTCTTTCTGTAGAAAATGCAACTGGACATTTTGAGCGCTAAGAGCGTAGTAGTGGAAAAAGGAATATATTCAAATATAAACTACACAGAAGCATTCTGTGAAACTTCTTTCTGATCTGAGCATTCAGCTAACAGAGTTAAACCATACTTTTGATTGAGCAGTTTTGAAACACTCTGTCTGTAGAAAATGCAACTGGACATTCGTAGCGCTAAGTGGGTAATAGTGGAAAAAAGAATATGTTCAAATATAAACTACACAGAAGCATTGTATGAAACTTCTTTCTGTTCTGTGCATTCAACTAACAGAGTTGAACATTACTTTTGATTGAGCCGTTCTGAAACACTCTTTCTGGAGAAACTGCAATTGGACATTCTGAGCGCTAAGAGGCCTATATTGGGAAAAAGAATGTCTACAAATAAAAACTACACAGAAGAATTGTGTGAAACTACTTTCTGTTCTCTTTGTTCAACTAAAAGAGTTCAACCTTAGTTTTGATTGAGCCGTTCTGAAACACTCTTTCTGTAGAAAATGCAAGTGGAGATTCGGAGCGCTAAGAGGGTAATAGTGGAAAAAGGAATGTCTCCAAATATAAACTACAAAGAATCATTCTGTGAAACTTCTTTCTGATCTGTGCATTCAGCTAACAGAGTTCAACCATACTTTTGATTGAGCAGATCTGAACACTCTTTCTGTAGAAAATGCAACTGGACATTTGGAGCGCTAAGAGGCCTATATTGGGAAAAAGAATGTCTACAAATAAAAACTACACAGAAGAATTGTGTGAAACTACTTTCTGTTCTCTTTGTTCAACTAAAAGAGTTCAACCTTAGTTTTGATTGAGCCGTTCTGAAACACTCTTTCTGTAGAAAATGCAAGTGGAGATTCGGAGCGCTAAGAGGGTAATAGTGGAAAAAGGAATGTCTCCAAATATAAACTACAAAGAATCATTCTGTGAAACTTCTTTCTGATCTGTGCATTCAGCTAACAGAGTTAAACCATACTTTTGATTGAGCAGATCTGAACACTCTTTCTGTAGAAAATGCAACTGGACATTTGGAGCGCTAAGAGAGTAGTAGTGGAAAAAGGAATATATTCAAATATAAACTACACAGAAGCAATCTGTGAAACTTCTTTCTGATCTGAGCACTCAGCTAACAGAGTTAAACCATACTTTTGATTGAGCAGTTTTGAAACACTCTGTCTGTAGAAAATGCAACTGGACATTCGTAGCGCTAAGTGGGTAATAGTGGAAAAAAGAATATGTTCAAATATAAACTACACAGAAGAATTGTATGAAACTTCTTTCTGTTCTGTGCATTCAACTAACAGAGTTGAACCTTACTTTTGATTGAGCCGTCCTGAAACACTCTTTCTGTAGAAAATGCAATTGGACATTCTGAGCGCTAAGAGGCCTATATTGGGAAAAATAATATCTTCAAATAAAAACTACACAGAAGCATTGTGTGAAACTTATTTCTGATATGTTCATTAAGCTAACAGAGTTAAACCATACTTTAGATTGCGCAGTTCTGAACACTCTTTCTGTAGAAAATTCAAGTGGACATTCGGAGCGCTAAGAGGGTAATAGTGGAAAAAGAAATATATTCAAATATAAACTACACAGTAGCATTCTGTGAAAATTCTTTCTGTTCTGTGCATTCAACTAACAGAGTTGAACCTTACTTTTGATTGAGCCGTTCTGAAACACTCTTTCTGTAGAAACTGCAATTGGACATGCTAAGCGCTAAGAGGCCTATATTGGGAAAAAGAATATCTTCAAATAAAAACTACACAGATGCATTCTGTGAAACTTATTTCTGATCTGTAAATTCAGTTAACAGAGATAAAACATATTTTTGATTGAGCAGTTATGAAACACTGTTTTTGTAGAAAACGCAAGTGGAGATTCGGAGCGCTAAGGGGGTAATAGTGGAAAAAGGAATGTCTTCAAATATAAACTACACAGAATCATTCGGTGAAACTTCTTTCTGATCTGTGCATTCAGCTAACAGAGTTAAACCATACTTTTGATTGAGCAGATCTGAACACTCTTTCTGTAGAAAATGCAACTGGACATTTGGAGCGCTAAGAGCGTAGTAGTGGAAAAAGGAATATATTCAAATATAAACTACACAGAAGCATTCTGTGAAACTTCTTTCTGATCTGAGCATTCAGCTAACAGAGTTAAAGCATTCTTTTGATTGAGCAGTTTTGAAACACTCTGTCTGTAGAAAATGCAACTGGACATTCGTAGCGCTAAGTGGGTAAGAGTGGAAAAAAGAATATGTTCAAATATAAACTACACAGAAGCATTGTATGAAACTTCTTTCTGTTCTGTGCATTCAACTAACAGAGTTGAACCTTACTTTTGATTGAGCCGTTCTGAAACACTCTTTCTGTAGAAACTGCAATTGGACATTCTGAGCGCTAAGAGGCCTATATTGGGGAAAAGAATGTCTACAAATAAAAACTACACAGAAGAATTGTGTGAAACTTCTTTCTGTTCTGTTTGTTCAACTAAAAGAGTTGAACCTTAGTTTTGATTGAGCCGTTCTGAAACACTCTTTCTGTAGAAAATGCAAGTGGATATTTGGAGCGCTAAGAGGGTAATAGTGGAAAATGGAATGTCTCCAAATATAAACTACACAGAATCATTCTGTGAAACTTCTTTCTGATCTGTGCATTCAGCTAACAGAGTTAAACCATACTTTTGATTGAGCAGATCTGAACACTCTTTCTGTAGAAAATGCAACTGGACATTTGGAGCGCTAAGAGAGTAGTAGTGGAAAAAGGAATATATTCAAATATAAACTACACAGAAGCATTCTGTGAAACTTCTTTCTGATCTGAGCATTCAGCTAACAGAGTTAAACCATACTTTTGATTGAGCAGTTTTGAAACACTCTGTCTGTAGAAAATGCAACTGGACATTCGTAGCGCTAAGTGGGTAAGAGTGGAAAAAAGAATATGTTCAAATATAAACTACACAGAAGCATTGTATGAAACTTCTTTCTGTTCTGTGCATTCAACTAACAGAGTTGAACCTTACTTTTGATTGAGCCTTTCTGAAACACTCTTTCTGTAGAAACTGCCATTGGACATTCTGAGCGCTAAGAGGCCTATATTGGGAAAAATAATATCTTCAAATAAAAACTACACAGAAGCATTGTGTGAAACTTATTTCTGATATGTTCATTAAGCTAACAGAGTTAAACCATACTTTTGATTGCGCAGTTCTGAACACTCTTTCTGTAGAAAATGCAAGTGGACATTCGGAGCGCTAAGATGGTAATAGTGGAAAAAGGAATGTCTTCAAGTATAAACTACACAGAATCATTCGGTGAAACTTCTTTCTGATCTGTGCATTCAGCTAACAGAGTTAAACCATACTTTTGATTGAGCAGATCTGAACACTCTTTCTGTAGATAATGCAACTGGACATTTGGAGCGCTAAGAGCGTAGTAGTGGAAAAAGGAATATATTCAAATATAAACTACACAGAAGCATTCTGTGAAACTTCTTTCTGATCTGAGCATTCAGCTAACAGACTTAAACCATACTTTTGATTGAGCAGTTTTGAAACACTCTGTCTGTAGAAAATGCAACTGGACATTCGTAGCGCTAAGTGGGTAATAGTGGAAAAAAGAATATGTTCAAATATAAACTACACAGAAGCATTGTATGAAACTTCTTTCTGTTCTGTGCATTCAACTAACAGAGTTGAACCTTAGTTTTGATTGAGCCTTTCTGAAACACTCTTTCTGTAGAAACTGCAATTGGACATTCTGAGCGCTAAGAGGCCTATATTGGGAAAAATAATATCTTCAAATAAAAACTACACAGAAGCATTGTGTGAAACTTATTTCTGATATGCTCATTAAGCTAACAGAGTTAAACCATACTTTTGATTGCGCAGTTCTGAACACTCTTTCTGTAGAAAATGCAAGTGGACATTTGGAGCGCTAAGAGGGTAATAGTGGAAAAAGGAATATATTCAAATATAAACTACACAGTAGCATTCTGTGAAAATTCTTTCTGTTCTGTGCATTCAACTAACAGAGTTGAACCTTACTTTTGATTGAGCCGTTCTGAAACACTCTTTCTGTAGAAACTGCAATTGGACATGCTAAGCGCTAAGAGGCCTACATTGGGAAAAAGAATATCTTCAAATAAAAACTACACAGATGCATTCTGTGAAACTTATTTCTGATCTGTAAATTCAGTTAACAGAGATAAAACATATTTTTCATTGAGCAGCTATGAAACATTCTTTCTGTATAAAATGCAAGTGGAGATTCGGAGCGCTAAGAGGGTAATAGTGGAAAAAGGAATGTCTTCAAATATAAACTACACAGAATCATTCTGTGAAACTTCTTTCTGATCTGTGCATTCAGCTAACAGATTTAAACCATACTTTTGATTGAGCAGATCTGAACACTCTTTCTGTAGAAAATGCAACTGGACATTTGGAGCGCTAAGAGCGTAGTAGTGGAAAAAGGAATATATTCAAATATAAACTACACAGAAGCATTCTGTGAAACTTCTTTCTGATCTGAGCATTCAGCTAACAGAGTTAAACCATACTTTTGATTGAGCAGTTTTGAAACACTCTGTCTGTAGAAAATGCAACTGGACATTCGTAGCGCTAAGTGGGTAATAGTGGAAAAAAGAATATGTTCAAATATAAACTACACAGAAGCATTGTATGAAACTTCTTTCTGTTCTGTGCATTCAACTAACAGAGTTGAACATTACTTTTGATTGAGCCGTTCTGAAACACTCTTTCTGGAGAAACTGCAATTGGACATTCTGAGCGCTAAGAGGCCTATATTGGGAAAAAGAATGTCTACAAATAAAAACTACACAGAAGAATTGTGTGAAACTACTTTCTGTTCTCTTTGTTCAACTAAAAGAGTTCAACCTTAGTTTTGATTGAGCCGTTCTGAAACACTCTTTCTGTAGAAAATGCAAGTGGAGATTCGGAGCGCTAAGAGGGTAATAGTGGAAAAAGGAATGTCTCCAAATATAAACTACAAAGAATCATTCTGTGAAACTTCTTTCTGATCTGTGCATTCAGCTAACAGAGTTCAACCATACTTTTGATTGAGCAGATCTGAACACTCTTTCTGTAGAAAATGCAACTGGACATTTGGAGCGCTAAGAGGCCTATATTGGGAAAAAGAATGTCTACAAATAAAAACTACACAGAAGAATTGTGTGAAACTACTTTCTGTTCTCTTTGTTCAACTAAAAGAGTTCAACCTTAGTTTTGATTGAGCCGTTCTGAAACACTCTTTCTGTAGAAAATGCAAGTGGAGATTCGGAGCGCTAAGAGGGTAATAGTGGAAAAAGGAATGTCTCCAAATATAAACTACAAAGAATCATTCTGTGAAACTTCTTTCTGATCTGTGCATTCAGCTAACAGAGTTAAACCATACTTTTGATTGAGCAGATCTGAACACTCTTTCTGTAGAAAATGCAACTGGACATTTGGAGCGCTAAGAGAGTAGTAGTGGAAAAAGGAATATATTCAAATATAAACTACACAGAAGCAATCTGTGAAACTTCTTTCTGATCTGAGCATTCAGCTAACAGAGTTAAACCATACTTTTGATTGAGCAGTTTTGAAACACTCTGTCTGTAGAAAATGCAACTGGACATTCGTAGCGCTAAGTGGGTAATAGTGGAAAAAAGAATATGTTCAAATATAAACTACACAGAAGCATTGTATGAAACTTCTTTCTGTTCTGTGCATTCAACTAACAGAGTTGAACCTTACTTTTGATTGAGCCGTCCTGAAACACTCTTTCTGTAGAAAATGCAATTGGACATTCTGAGCGCTAAGAGGCCTATATTGGGAAAAATAATATCTTCAAATAAAAACTACACAGAAGCATTGTGTGAAACTTATTTCTGATATGTTCATTAAGCTAACAGAGTTAAACCATACTTTAGATTGCGCAGTTCTGAACACTCTTTCTGTAGAAAATTCAAGTGGACATTCGGAGCGCTAAGAGGGTAATAGTGGAAAAAGAAATATATTCAAATATAAACTACACAGTAGCATTCTGTGAAAATTCTTTCTGTTCTGTGCATTCAACTAACAGAGTTGAACCTTACTTTTGATTGAGCCGTTCTGAAACACTCTTTCTGTAGAAACTGCAATTGGACATGCTAAGCGCTAAGAGGCCTATATTGGGAAAAAGAATATCTTCAAATAAAAACTACACAGATGCATTCTGTGAAACTTATTTCTGATCTGTAAATTCAGTTAACAGAGATAAAACATATTTTTGATTGAGCAGTTATGAAACACTGTTTTTGTAGAAAACGCAAGTGGAGATTCGGAGCGCTAAGGGGGTAATAGTGGAAAAAGGAATGTCTTCAAATATAAACTACACAGAATCATTCGGTGAAACTTCTTTCTGATCTGTGCATTCAGCTAACAGAGTTAAACCATACTTTTGATTGAGCAGATCTGAACACTCTTTCTGTAGAAAATGCAACTGGACATTTGGAGCGCTAAGAGCGTAGTAGTGGAAAAAGGAATATATTCAAATATAAACTACACAGAAGCATTCTGTGAAACTTCTTTCTGATCTGAGCATTCAGCTAACAGAGTTAAACCATTCTTTTGATTGAGCAGTTTTGAAACACTCTGTCTGTAGAAAATGCAACTGGACATTCGTAGCGCTAAGTGGGTAAGAGTGGAAAAAAGAATATGTTCAAATATAAACTACACAGAAGCATTGTATGAAACTTCTTTCTGTTCTGTGCATTCAACTAACAGAGTTGAACCTTACTTTTGATTGAGCCGTTCTGAAACACTCTTTCTGTAGAAACTGCAATTGGACATTCTGAGCGCTAAGAGGCCTATATTGGGGAAAAGAATGTCTACAAATAAAAACTACACAGAAGAATTGTGTGAAACTTCTTTCTGTTCTGTTTGTTCAACTAAAAGAGTTGAACCTTAGTTTTGATTGAGCCGTTCTGAAACACTCTTTCTGTAGAAAATGCAAGTGGATATTTGGAGCGCTAAGAGGGTAATAGTGGAAAATGGAATGTCTCCAAATATAAACTACACAGAATCATTCTGTGAAACTTCTTTCTGATCTGTGCATTCAGCTAACAGAGTTAAACCATACTTTTGATTGAGCAGATCTGAACACTCTTTCTGTAGAAAATGCAACTGGACATTTGGAGCGCTAAGAGAGTAGTAGTGGAAAAAGGAATATATTCAAATATAAACTACACAGAAGCATTCTGTGAAACTTCTTTCTGATCTGAGCATTCAGCTAACAGAGTTAAACCATACTTTTGATTGAGCAGTTTTGAAACACTCTGTCTGTAGAAAATGCAACTGGACATTCGTAGCGCTAAGTGGGTAAGAGTGGAAAAAAGAATATGTTCAAATATAAACTACACAGAAGCATTGTATGAAACTTCTTTCTGTTCTGTGCATTCAACTAACAGAGTTGAACCTTACTTTTGATTGAGCCTTTCTGAAACACTCTTTCTGTAGAAACTGCCATTGGACATTCTGAGCGCTAAGAGGCCTATATTGGGAAAAATAATATCTTCAAATAAAAACTACACAGAAGCATTGTGTGAAACTTATTTCTGATATGTTCATTAAGCTAACAGAGTTAAACCATACTTTTGATTGCGCAGTTCTGAACACTCTTTCTGTAGAAAATGCAAGTGGACATTCGGAGCGCTAAGAGGGTAATAGTGGAAAAAGGAATGTCTTCAAGTATAAACTACACAGAATCATTCGGTGAAACTTCTTTCTGATCTGTGCATTCAGCTAACAGAGTTAAACCATACTTTTGATTGAGCAGATCTGAACACTCTTTCTGTAGATAATGCAACTGGACATTTGGAGCGCTAAGAGCGTAGTAGTGGAAAAAGGAATATATTCAAATATAAACTACACAGAAGCATTCTGTGAAACTTCTTTCTGATCTGAGCATTCAGCTAACAGACTTAAACCATACTTTTGATTGAGCAGTTTTGAAACACTCTGTCTGTAGAAAATGCAACTGGACATTCGTAGCGCTAAGTGGGTAATAGTGGAAAAAAGAATATGTTCAAATATAAACTACACAGAAGCATTGTATGAAACTTCTTTCTGTTCTGTGCATTCAACTAACAGAGTTGAACCTTAGTTTTGATTGAGCCTTTCTGAAACACTCTTTCTGTAGAAACTGCAATTGGACATTCTGAGCGCTAAGAGGCCTATATTGGGAAAAATAATATCTTCAAATAAAAACTACACAGAAGCATTGTGTGAAACTTATTTCTGATATGCTCATTAAGCTAACAGAGTTAAACCATACTTTTGATTGCGCAGTTCTGAACACTCTTTCTGTAGAAAATGCAAGTGGACATTCGGAGCGCTAAGAGGGTAATAGTGGAAAAAGGAATATATTCAAATATAAACTACACAGTAGCATTCTGTGAAAATTCTTTCTGTTCTGTGCATTCAACTAACAGAGTTGAACCTTACTTTTGATTGAGCCGTTCTGAAACACTCTTTCTGTAGAAACTGCAATTGGACATGCTAAGCGCTAAGAGGCCTACATTGGGAAAAAGAATATCTTCAAATAAAAACTACACAGATGCATTCTGTGAAACTTATTTCTGATCTGTAAATTCAGTTAACAGAGATAAAACATATTTTTCATTGAGCAGCTATGAAACATTCTTTCTGTATAAAATGCAAGTGGAGATTCGGAGCGCTAAGAGGGTAATAGTGGAAAAAGGAATGTCTTCAAATATAAACTACACAGAATCATTCTGTGAAACTTCTTTCTGATCTGTGCATTCAGCTAACAGATTTAAACCATACTTTTGATTGAGCAGATCTGAACACTCTTTCTGTAGAGAATGCAACTGGACATTTGGAGCCCTAAGAGAGTAGTAGTGGAAAAAGGAATATATTCAAATATAAACTACACAGAAGCATTCTGTGAAACTTCTTTCTGATCTGAGCATTCAGCTAACAGAGTTAAACCATACTTTTGATTGAGCAGTTTTGAAACACTCTGTCTGTAGAAAATGCAACTGGACATTCGTAGCGCTAAGTGGGTAATAGTGGAAAAAAGAATATGTTCAAATATAAACTACACAGAAGCATTGTATGAAACTTCTTTCTGTTCTGTGCATTCAACTAACAGAGTTGAACCTTACTTTTGATTGAGCCGTTCTGAAACACTCTTTCTGTAGAAACTGCAATTGGACATGCTAAGCGCTAAGAGGCCTACATTGGGAAAAAGAATATCTTCAAATAAAAACTACACAGATGCATTCTGTGAAACTTATTTCTGATCTGTAAATTCAGTTAACAGAGATAAATCATATTTTTGATTGAGCAGTTATGAAACACTCTTTTTGTAGAAAATGCAAGTGGAGATTCGGAGCGCTAAGAGGGTGATAGTGGAAAAAGGAATGTCTTCAAATATAAACTACACAGAATCATGCGGTGAAACTTCTTTCTGATCTGTGCATTCAGCTAACAGAGTTAAACCATACTTTTGATTGAGCAGATCTGAACACTCTTTCTGTAGAAAATGCAACTGGACATTTGGAGCGCTAAGAGCGTAGTAGTGGAAAAAGGAATATATTCAAATATAAACTACACAGAAGCATTCTGTGAAACTTCTTTCTGATCTGAGCATTCAGCTAACAGAGTTAAACCATACTTTGGATTGAGCAGTTTTGAAACACTCTGTCTGTAGAAAATGCAACTGGACATTCGTAGCGCTAAGTGGGTAATAGTGGAAAAAAAGAATATGTTCAAATATAAACTACACAGAAGCATTGTATGAAACTTCTTTCTGTTCTGTGCATTCAACTAACAGAGTTGAACCTTACTTTTGATTGAGCCGTTCTGAAACACTCTTTCTGTAGAAACTGCAATTGGACTTTCTGAGGGCTAAGAGGCCTATATTGGGAAAAAGAATGTCTACAAATAAAAACTACACAGAAGAATTGTGTGAAACTTCTTTCTGTTCTGTTTGTTCAACTAAAAGAGTTGAACCTTAGTTTTGATTGAGAAGTTCTGAAACACTCTGTAGAAAATGCAAGTGGAGATTCGGAGCGCTAAGAGGGTAATAGTGGAAAAAGGAATGTCTCCAAATATAAACTACACAGAATCATTCTGTGAAACTTCTTTCTGATCTGTGCATTCAGCTAACAGAGTTAAACCATACTTTTGATAGAGCAGATCTGAACACTCTTTCTGTAGAAAATGCTACTGGACATTTGGTGCGCTAAGAGAGTATTAGTGGAAAAAGGAATATATTCAAATATAAACTACACAGAAGCATTCTGTGAAACTTCTTTCTGATCTTAGCATTCAGCTAACAGAATTAAACCATACTTTATATTGAGCAGTTTTGAAACACTCTGTCTGTAGAAAATGCAACTGGACATTCGTAGCGCTAAGTTGGTAATAGTGGAAAAAAGAATATGTTCAAATATAAACTACACAGAAGCATTGTATGAAACTTCTTTCTGTTCTGTGCTTTCAACTAACAGAGTTGAACCTTACTTTTGATTGAGCCTTTCTGAAACACTCTTTCTGTAGAAACTGCAATTGGACATTCTGAGCGCTAAGAGGTCTCTATTGGGAAAAATAATATCTTCAAATAAAAACTACACAGAAGCATTGTGTGAAACTTATTTCTGATATGTTCATTAAGCTAACAGAGTTAAACCATACTTTTGATTGCGCAGTTCTGAACACTCTTTCTGTAGAAAATGCAAGTGGACATTCGGAGCGCTAAGAGGGTAATAGTGGAAAAAGGAATATATTCAAATATAAACTACACAGTAGCATTCTGTGAAAATTCTTTCTGTTCTGTGCATTCAACTGACAGAGTTGAACCTTACTTTTGATTGAGCCGTTCTGAAACACTCTTTCTGTAGAAAATGCAATTGGACATTCTAAGCGCTAAGAGGCCTACATTGGGAAAAAGAATATCTTCAAATAAAAACTACACAGATGCATTCTTTGAAACTTATTTTTGATCTGTAAATTCAGTTAACAGAGATAAAACATATTTTTGATTGAGCAGTTATGAAACACTCTTTTTGTAGAAAATGCAAGTGGAGATTCGGAGCGCTAAGTGGGTAATAGTGGAAAAATAATGTCTTCAAATATAAACTACACAGAATCATTCGGTGAAACTTCTTTCTGATCTGTGCATTCAGCTAACAGAGTTAAACCATACTTTTGATTGAGCAGATCTGAACACTCTTTCTGTAGAAAATGCAACCGGTCATTTGGAGCGCTAAGAGCGTAGTAGTGGAAAAAGGAATATATTCAAATATAAACTACACAGAAGCATTCTGTGGAACTTCTTTCTGATCTGAGCATTCAGCTAACAGAGTTAAACCATACTTTTGATTGAGCAGTTTTGAAACACTCTGTCTGTAGAAAATGCAACTGGACATTCGTAGCGCTAAGTGGGTAATAGTGGAAAAAAGAATATGTTCAAATATAAACTACACAGAAGCATTGTATGAAACTTCTTTCGGTTCTGTGCATTCAACTAACAGAGTTGAACCTTACTTTTGATTGAG
The DNA here is from genome assembly GCF_028878055.3 of Symphalangus syndactylus. Classification (NCBI taxonomy): domain Eukaryota; kingdom Metazoa; phylum Chordata; class Mammalia; order Primates; family Hylobatidae; genus Symphalangus; species Symphalangus syndactylus. The sequence goes on from NC_072438.2 coordinate 104,791,724, forward strand.
CCGTTCTGAAACACTCTTTCTGTAGAAACTGCAATTGGACATTCTGAGCGCTAAGAGGCCTATATTGGGAAAAAGAATGTCTACAAATAAAAACTACACAGAAGAATTGTGTGAAACTTCTTTCTGTTCTGTTTCTTCAACTAAAAGACTTGAACCTTAGTTTTGATTGAGCCGTTCTGAAACACTCTTTCTGTAGAAAATGCAAGTGGAGATTCGGAGCGCTAAGAGGGTAATAGTGGAAAAAGGAATGTCTCCAAATATAAACTACACAGAATCATTCTGTGAAACTTCTTTCTGATCTGTGCATTCAGCTAACAGAGTTAAACCATACTTTTGATTGAGCAGATCTGAACACTCTTTCTGTAGAAAATGCAACTGGACATTTGGAGCGCTAAGAGAGTAGTAGTGGAAAAAGGAATATAATCAAATATAAACTACACAGAAGCATTCTGTGAAACTTCTTTCTGATCTGAGCATTCAGCTAACAGAGTTAAACCATACTTTTGATTGAGCAGTTTTGAAACACTCTGTCTGTAGAAAATGCAACTGGACATTCGTAGCGCTAAGTGCGTAATACTGGAAAAAAGAATATGTTAAATATAAACTACACAGAAGCATTGTATGAAACTGCTTTCTGTTCTGTGCATTCAACTAACAGAGTTGAACCTTACTTTTGATTGAGCCGTTCTGAAACACTCTTTCTGTAGAAACTGCAATTGGACATGCTAAGCGCTAAGAGGCCTACATAGGGAAAAAGAATATCTTCAAATAAAAACTACACAGATGCATTCTGTGAAACTTATTTCTGATCTGTAAATTCAGTTAACAGAGATAAAACATATTTTTCTTTGAGCAGTTATGAAACAATCTTTTTGTAGAAAATGCAAGTGGAGATTCGGAGCGCTAAGTGGGTAATAGTGGAAAAAGGAATGTCTTCAAATATAAACTACACAGAATCATTCGGTGAAACTTCTTTCTGATCTGTGCATTCAGCTAACAGAGTTAAACCATACTTTTGATTGAGCAGATCTGAACACTCTTTCTGTAGAAAATGCAACTGGACATTTGGAGCGCTAAGAGCGTAGTAGTGGAAAAAGGAATATATTCAAATATAAACTACACAGAAGCATTCTGTGAAACTTCTTTCTGATCTGAGCATTCAGCTAACAGAGTTAAACCATACTTTTGATTGAGCAGTTTTGAAACACTCTGTCTGTAGAAAATGCAACTGGACATTCGTAGCGCTAAGTGGGTAATAGTGGAAAAAAGAATATGTTCAAATATAAACTACACAGAAGCATTGTATGAAACTTCTTTCTGTTCTGTGCATTCAACTAACAGAGTTGAACCTTACTTTTGATTGAGGCGTTCTGAAACACTCTTTCTGTAGAAACTGCAATTGGACATTCTGAGCGCTAAGAGGCCTATATTGGGAAAAAGAATGTCTACAAATAAAAACTACACAGAAGAATTGTGTGAAACTTCTTTCTGTTCTGTTTGTTCAACTAAAAGATTTGAACTTTAGTTTTGATTGAGCCGTTCTGAAACACTCTTTCTGTAGAAAATGCAAGTGGAGATTCGGAGCGCTAAGAGGGTAATAGTGGAAAAAGGAATGTCTCCAAATATAAACTACACAGAATCATTCTGTGAAACTTCTTTCTGATCTGTGCATTCAGCTAACAGAGTTAAACCATACTTTTGATTGAGCAGATCTGAACACTCTTTCTGTAGAAAATGCAACTGGACATTTGGAGCGCTAAGAGAGTAGTAGTGGAAAAAGGAATATATTCAAATATAAAGTACACAGAAGCATTCTGTGAAACTTCTTTCTGATCTGAGCATTCAGCTAACAGAGTTAAACCATACTTTTGATTGAGCAGTTTTGAAACACTCTGTCTGTAGAAAATGCAACTGGACATTCGTAGCGCTAAGTGGGTAATAGTGGAAAAAAGAATATGTTCAAATATAAACTACACAGAAGCATTGTATGAAACTTCTTTCTGTTCTGTGCATTCAACTAACAGAGTTGAACCTTAGTTTTGATTGAGCCTTTCTGAAACACTCTTTCTGTAGAAACTGCCATTGGACATTCTGAGCGCTAAGAGGCCTATATTGGGAAAAATAATATCTTCAAATAAAAACTACACAGAAGCATTGTGTGAAACTTATTTCTGATATGTTCATTAAGCTAACAGAGTTAAACCATACTTTTGATTGCGCAGTTCTGAACACTCTTTCTGTAGAAAATGCAAGTGGACATTCGGAGCGCTAAGAGGGTAATAGTGGAAAAAGGAATGTCTTCAAGTATAAACTACACAGAATCATTCGGTGAAACTTCTTTCTGATCTGTGCATTCAGCTAACAGAGTTAAACCATACTTTTGATTGAGCAGATCTGAACACTCTTTCTGTAGATAATGCAACTGGACATTTGGAGCGCTAAGAGCGTAGTAGTGGAAAAAGGAATATATTCAAATATAAACTACACAGAAGCATTCTGTGAAACTTCTTTCTGATCTGAGCATTCAGCTAACAGAGTTAAACCATACTTTTGATTGAGCAGTTTTGAAACACTCTGTCTGTAGAAAATGCAACTGGACATTCGTAGCGCTAAGTGGGTAATAGTGGAAAAAAGAATATGTTCAAATATAAACTACACAGAAGCATTGTATGAAACTTCTTTCTGTTCTGTGCATTCAACTAACAGAGTTGAACCTTAGTTTTGATTGAGCCTTTCTGAAACACTCTTTCTGTAGAAACTGCAATTGGACATTCTGAGCGCTAAGAGGCCTATATTGGGAAAAATAATATCTTCAAATAAAAACTACACAGAAGCATTGTGTGAAACTTATTTCTGATATGCTCATTAAGCTAACAGAGTTAAACCATACTTTTGATTGCGCAGTTCTGAACACTCTTTCTGTAGAAAATGCAAGTGGACATTCGGAGCGCTAAGAGGGTAATAGTGGAAAAAGGAATATATTCAAATATAAACTACACAGTAGCATTCTGTGAAAATTCTTTCTGTTCTGTGCATTCAACTAACAGAGTTGAACCTTACTTTTGATTGAGCCGTTCTGAAACACTCTTTCTGTAGAAACTGCAATTGGACATGCTAAGCGCTAAGAGGCCTACATTGGGAAAAAGAATATCTTCAAATAAAAACTACACAGATGCATTCTGTGAAACTTATTTCTGATCTGTAAATTCAGTTAACAGAGATAAAACATATTTTTGATTGAGCAGTTATGAAACACTCTTTTTGTAGAAAATGCAAGTGGAGATTCGGAGCGCTAAGAGGGTGATAGTGGAAAAAGGAATGTCTTCAAATATAAACTACACAGAATCATGCGGTGAAACTTCTTTCTGATCTGTGCATTCAGCTAACAGAGTTAAACCATACTTTTGATTGAGCAGATCTGAACACTCTTTCTGTAGAAAATGCAACTGGACATTTGGAGCGCTAAGAGAGTAGTAGTGGAAAAAGGAATATATTCAAATATAAACTACACAGAAGCATTCTGTGAAACTTCTTTCTGATCTGAGCATTCAGCTAACAGAGTTAAACCATACTTTTGATTGAGCAGTTTTGAAACACTCTGTCTGTAGAAAATGCAACTGGACATTCGTAGCGCTAAGAGGGTAATAGTGGAAAAAAGAATATGTTCAAATATAAACTACACAGAAGCATTGTATGAAACTTCTTTCTGTTCTGTGCATTCAACTAACAGAGTTGAACCTTACTTTTGATTGAGCCGTTCTGAAACACTGTTTCTGTAGAAACTGCAATTGGACTTTCTGAGGGCTAAGAGGCCTATATTGGGAAAAAGAATGTCTACAAATAAAAACTACACAGAAGAATTGTGTGAAACTTCTTTCTGTTCTGTTTGTTCAACTAAAAGAGTTGAACCTTAGTTTTGATTGAGCCGTTCTGAAACACTCTTTCTGTAGAAAATGCAAGTGGAGATTCGGAGCGCTAAGAGGGTAATAGTGGAAAAAGGAATGTCTCCAAATATAAACTACACAGAATCATTCTGTGAAACTTCTTTCTGATCTGTGCATTCAGCTAACAGAGTTAAACCATACTTTTGATAGAGCAGATCTGAACACTCTTTCTGTAGAAAATGCTACTGGACATTTGGTGCGCTAAGAGAGTATTAGTGGAAAAAGGAATATATTCAAATATAAACTACACAGAAGCATTCTGTGAAACTTCTTTCTGATCTTAGCATTCAGCTAACAGAATTAAACCATACTTTATATTGAGCAGTTTTGAAACACTCTGTCTGTAGAAAATGCAACTGGACATTCGTAGCGCTAAGTTGGTAATAGTGGAAAAAAGAATATGTTCAAATATAAACTACACAGAAGCATTGTATGAAACTTCTTTCTGTTCTGTGCTTTCAACTAACAGAGTTGAACCTTACTTTTGATTGAGCCTTTCTGAAACACTCTTTCTGTAGAAACTGCAATTGTACATTCTGAGCGCTAAGAGGCCTCTATTGGGAAAAATAATATCTTCAAATAAAAACTACACAGAAGCATTGTGTGAAACTTATTTCTGATATGTTCATTAAGCTAACAGAGTTAAACCATACTTTTGATTGCGCAGTTCTGAACACTCTTTCTGTAGAAAATGCAAGTGGACATTCGGAGCGCTAAGAGGGTAATAGTGGAAAAAGGAATATATTCAAATATAAACTACACAGTAGCATTCTGTGAAAATTCTTTCTGTTCTGTGCATTCAACTGACAGAGTTGAACCTTACTTTTGATTGAGCCGTTCTGAAACACTCTTTCTGTAGAAAATGCAATTGGACATTCTAAGCGCTAAGAGGCCTACATTGGGAACAAGAATATCTTCAAATAAAAACTACACAGATGCATTCTTTGAAACTTATTTCTGATCTGTAAATTCAGTTAACAGAGATAAAACATATTTTTGATTGAGCAGTTATGAAACACTCTTTTTGTAGAAAATGCAAGTGGAGATTCGGAGCGCTAAGTGGGTAATAGTGGAAAAATAATGTCTTCAAATATAAACTACACAGAATCATTCGGTGAAACTTCTTTCTGATCTGTGCATTCAGCTAACAGAGTTAAACCATACTTTTGATTGAGCAGATCTGAACACTCTTTCTGTAGAAAATGCAACTGGTCATTTGGAGCGCTAAGAGCGTAGTAGTGGAAAAAGGAATATATTCAAATATAAACTACACAGAAGCATTCTGTGGAACTTCTTTCTGATCTGAGCATTCAGCTAACAGAGTTAAACCATACTTTTGATTGAGCAGTTTTGAAACACTCTGTCTGTAGAAAATGCAACTGGACATTCGTAGCGCTAAGTGGGTAATAGTGGAAAAAAGAATATGTTCAAATATAAACTACACAGAAGCATTGTATGAAACTTCTTTCGGTTCTGTGCATTCAACTAACAGAGTTGAACCTTACTTTTGATTGAGCCGTTCTGAAACACTCTTTCTGTAGAAACTGCAATTGGACATTCTGAGCGCTAAGAGGCCTATATTGGGAAAAAGAATGTCTACAAATAAAAACTACACAGAAGAATTGTGTGAAACTTCTTTCTGTTCTGTTTCTTCAACTAAAAGACTTGAACCTTAGTTTTGATTGAGCCGTTCTGAAACACTCTTTCTGTAGAAAATGCAAGTGGAGATTCGGAGCGCTAAGAGGGTAATAGTGGAAAAAGGAATGTCTCCAAATATAAACTACACAGAATCATTCTGTGAAACTTCTTTCTGATCTGTGCATTCAGCTAACAGAGTTAAACCATACTTTTGATTGAGCAGATCTGAACACTCTTTCTGTAGAAAATGCAACTGGACATTTGGAGCGCTAAGAGAGTAGTAGTGGAAAAAGGAATATAATCAAATATAAACTACACAGAAGCATTCTGTGAAACTTCTTTCTGATCTGAGCATTCAGCTAACAGAGTTAAACCATACTTTTGATTGAGCAGTTTTGAAACACTCTGTCTGTAGAAAATGCAACTGGACATTCGTAGCGCTAAGTGCGTAATACTGGAAAAAAGAATATGTTAAATATAAACTACACAGAAGCATTGTATGAAACTGCTTTCTGTTCTTTGCATTCAACTAACAGAGTTGAACCTTACTTTTGATTGAGCCGTTCTGAAACACTCTTTCTGTAGAAACTGCAATTGGACATGCTAAGCGCTAAGAGGCCTATATTGGGAAAAATAATATCTTCAAATAAAAACTACACAGAAGCATTGTGTGAAACTTATTTCTGATATGTTCATTAAGCTAACAGAGTTAAACCATACTTTTGATTGCGCAGTTCTGAACACTCTTTCTGTAGAAAATGCAAGTGGACATTCGGAGCGCTAAGAGGGTAATAGTGGAAACAGGAATATATTCAAATATAAACTACACAGTAGCATTCTGTGAAAATTCTTTCTGTTCTGTGCATTCAACTAACAGATTTGAACCTTACTTTTGATTGAGCCGTTCTTAAACACTCTTTCTGTAGAAACTGCAATTGGACATGCTAAGCGCTAAGAGGCCTATATTGGGAAAAAGAATATCTTCAAATAAATACTACACAGATGCATTCTGTGAAACTTATTTCTGATCTGTAAATTCAGTTAACAGAGATAAAACATATTTTTGATTGAGCAGTTATGAAACACTGTTTTTGTAGAAAATGCAAGTGGAGATTCGGAGCGCTAAGGGGGTAATAGTGGAAAAAGGAATGTCTTCAAATATAAACTACACAGGATCATTCGGTGAAACTTCTTTCTGATCTGTGCATTCAGCTAACAGAGTTAAACCATACTTTTGATTGAGCAGATCTGAACACTCTTTCTGTAGAAAATGCAACTGGACATTTGGAGAGCTAAGAGCGTAGTAGTGGAAAAAGGAATATATTCAAATATAAACTACACAGAAGCATTCTGTGAAACTTCTTTCTGATCTGAGCATTCAGCTAACAGAGTTAAACCATTCTTTTGATTGAGCAGTTTTGAAACACTCTGTCTGTAGAAAATGCAACTGGACATTCATAGCGCTAAGTGGGTAATAGTGGAAAAAAGAATATGTTCAAATATAAACTACACAGAAGCATTGTATGAAACTTCTTTCTGTTCTGTGCATTCAACTAACAGAGTTGAACCTTACTTTTGATTGAGCCGTTCTGAAACACTCTTTCTGTAGAAACTGCAATTGGACATTCTGAGCGCTAAGAGGCCTATATTGGGGAAAAGAATGTCTACAAATGAAAACTACACAGAAGAATTGTGTGAAACTTCTTTCTGTTCTGTTTGTTCAACTAAAAGAGTTGAACCTTAGTTTTGATTGAGCCGTTCTGAAACACTCTTTCTGTAGAAAATGCAAGTGGAGATTCGGAGCGCTAAGAGGGTAATAGTGGAAAAAGGAATGTCTTCAAATATAAACTACACAGAATCATTCTGTGAAACTTCTTTCTGATCTGTGCATTCAGCTAACAGAGTTAAACCATACTTTTGATTGAGCAGATCTGAACACTCTTTCTGTAGAAAATTCAACTGGACTTTTGGAGCACTAAGAGAGTAGTAGTGGAAAAAGGAATATATTCAAATATAAACTACACAGAAGCATTCTGTGAAACTTCTTTCTGATCTGAGCATTCAGCTAACAGAGTTAAACCATACTTTTGATTGAGCAGTTTTGAAACACTCTGTCTGTAGAAAATGCAACTGGACATTCGTAGCGCTAAGTGGGTAATAGTGGAAAAAAGAATATGTTCAAATATAAACTACACAGAAGCATTGTATGAAACTTCTTTCTGTTCTGTGCATTCAACTAACAGAGTTGAACCTTACTTTAGATTGAGCCTTTCTGAAACACTCTTTCTGTAGAAACTGCAATTGGACATTCTGAGCGCTAAGAGGCCTATATTGGGAAAAATAATATCTTCAAATAAAAACTACACAGAAGCATTTTGTGAAACTTATTTCTGATATGTTCATTAAGCTAACAGAGTTAAACCATACTTTAGATTGCGCAGTTCTGAACACTCTTTCTGTAGAAAATGCAAGTGGACATTCAGAGCGCTAAGAGGGTAATAGTGGAAAAAGAAATATATTCAAATATAAACTACACAGTAGCATTCTGTGAAAATTCTTTCTGTTCTGTGCATTCAACTAACAGAGTTGAACCTTACTTTTGATTGAGCCGTTCTTAAACACTCTTTCTGTAGAAACTGCAATTGGACATGCTAAGCGCTAAGAGGCCTATATTGGGAAAAAGAATATCTTCAAATAAAAACTACACAGATGCATTCTGTGAAACTTATTTCTGATCTGTAAATTCAGTTAACAGAGATAAAACATATTTTTGATTGAGCAGTTATGAAACACTGTTTTTGTAGAAAATGCAAGTGGAGATTCGGAGCGCTAAGCGGGTAATAGTGGAAAAAGGGATGTCTTCAAATATAAACTACACAGAATCATTCGGTGAAACTTCTTTCTGATCTGTGCATTCAGCTAACAGAGTTAAACCGTACTTTTGATTGAGCAGATCTGAACACTCTTTCTGTAGAAAATGCAACTGGACATTTGGAGCGCTAAGAGCGTAGTAGTGGAAAAAGGAATATATTCAAATATAAACTACACAGAAGCATTCTGTGAAATTTCTTTCTGATCTGAGCATTCAGCTAACAGAGTTAAACCATTCTTTTGATTGAGCAGTTTTGAAACACTCTGTCTGTAGAAAATGCAACTGGACATTCGTAGCGCTAAGTGGGTAATAGTGGAAAAAAGAATATGTTCAAATATAAACTACACAGAAGCATTGTATGAAACTTCTTTCTGTTCTGTGCATTCAACTAACAGAGTTGAACCTTACTTTTGATTGAGCCGTTCTGAAACACTCTTTCTGTAGAAACTGCAATTGGACATTCTGAGCGCTAAGAGGCCTATATTGGGAAAAAGAATGTCTAAAAATAAAAACTACACAGAAGAATTGTGTGAAACTCCTTTCTGTTCTGTTTGTTCAACTAAAAGAGTTGAACCTTAGTTTTGATTGAGCCGTTCTGAAACACTCTTTCTGTAGAAAATGCAAGTGGAGATTAGGAGCGCTAAGAGGGTAATAGTGGAAAAAGGAATGTCTCCAAATATAAACTACACAGAATCATTCTGTGAAACTTCTTTCTGATCTGTGCATTCAGCTAACAGAGTTAAACCATACTTTTGATTGAGCAGAACTGAACACTCTTTCTGTAGAAAATGCAACTGGACATTTGGAGCGCTAAGAGAGTAGTAGTGGAAAAAGGAATATATTCAAATATAAACTACACAGAAGCATTCTGTGAAACTTCTTTCTGATCTGAGCATTCAGCTAACAGAGTTAAACCATACTTTTGATTGAGCAGTTTTGAAACACTCTGTCTGTAGAAAATGCAACTGGACATTCGTAGCGCTAAGTGGGTAATAGTGGAAAAAAGAATATGTTCAAATATAAACTACACAGAAGCATTGTTTGAAACTTCTTTCTGTTCTGTGCATTCAACTAACAGAGTTGAACCTTACTTTTGATTGAGCCGTCCTGAAACACTCTTTCTGTAGAAACTGCAATTGGACATTGTGAGCGCTAAGAGGCCTATATTGGGAAAAATAATATCTTCAAATAAAAACTACACAGAAGCATTGTGTGAAACTTATTTCTGATATGTTCATTAAGCTAACAGAGTTAAACCATACTTTAGATTGCGCAGTTCTGAACACTCTTTCTGTAGAAAATTCAAGTGGACATTCAGAGCGCTAAGAGGGTAATAGTGGAAAAAGAAATATATTCAAATATAAACTACACAGTAGCATTCTGTGAAAATTCTTTCTGTTCTGTGCATTCAACTAACAGAGTTGAACCTTACTTTTGATTGAGCCGTTGTTAAACACTCTTTCTGTAGAAACTGCAATTGGACATGCTAAGCGCTAAGAGGCCTATATTGGGAAAAAGAATATCTTCAAATAAAAACTACACAGATGCATTCTGTGAAACTTATTTCTGATCTGTAAATTCAGTTAACAGAGATAAAACATATTTTTGATTGAGCAGTTATGAAACACTGTTTTTGTAGAAAATGCAAGTGGAGATTCGGAGCGCTAAGGGGGTAATAGTGGAAAAAGGGATGTCTTCAAATATAAACTACACAGAATCATTCGGTGAAACTTCTTTCTGATCTGTGCATTCAGCTAACAGAGTTAAACCATACTTTTGATTGAGCAGATCTGAACACTCTTTCTGTAGAAAATGCAACTGGACATTTGGAGCGCTAAGAGCGTAGTAGTGGAAAAAGGAATATATTCAAATATAAACTACACAGAAGCATTCTGTGAAATTTCTTTCTGATCTGAGCATTCAGCTAACAGAGTTAAACCATTCTTTTGATTGAGCAGTTTTGAAACACTCTGTCTGTAGAAAATGCAACTGGACATTCGTAGCGCTAAGTGGGTAATAGTGGAAAAAAGAATATGTTCAAATATAAACTACACAGAAGCATTGTATGAAACTTCTTTCTGTTCTGTGCATTCAACTAACAGAGTTGAACCTTACTTTTGATTGAGCCGTTCTGAAACACTCTTTCTGTAGAAACTGCAATTGGACATTCTGAGCGCTAAGAGGCCTATATTGGGAAAAAGAATGTCTAAAAATAAAAACTACACAGAAGAATTGTGTGAAACTCCTTTCTGTTCTGTTTGTTCAACTAAAAGAGTTGAACCTTAGTTTTGATTGAGCCGTTCTGAAACACTCTTTCTGTAGAAAATGCAAGTGGAGATTAGGAGCGCTAAGAGGGTAATAGTGGAAAAAGGAATGTCTCCAAATATAAACTACACAGAATCATTCTGTGAAACTTCTTTCTGATCTGTGCATTCAGCTAACAGAGTTAAACCATACTTTTGATTGAGCAGAACCGAACACTCTTTCTGTAGAAAATGCAACTGGACATTTGGAGCGCTAAGAGAGTAGTAGTGGAAAAAGGAATATATTCAAATATAAACTACACAGAAGCATTCTGTGAAACTTCTTTCTGATCTGAGCATTCAGCTAACAGAGTTAAACCATACTTTTGATTGAGCAGTTTTGAAACACTCTGTCTGTAGAAAATGCAACTGGACATTCTTAGCGCTAAGTGGGTAATAGTGTACAAAAGAATATGTTCAAATATAAACTACACAGAAGCATTGTATGAAATTTCTTTCTGTTCTGTGCATTCAACTAACAGAGTTGAACCTTACTTTTGATTGAGCCGTCCTGAAACACTCTTTCTGTAGAAACTGCAATTGGACATTCTGAGCGCTAAGAGGCCTATATTGGGAAAAATAATATCTTCAAATAAAAACTACACAGAAGCATTGTGTGAAACTTATTTCTGATATGTTCATTAAGCTAACAGAGTTAAACCATACTTTAGATTGCGCAGTTCTGAAAGCTCTTTCTGTAGAAAATTCAAGTGGACATTCAGAGCGCTAAGAGGGTAATAGTGGAAAAAGAAATATATTCAAATATAAACTACACAGTAGCATTCTGTGAAAATTCTTTCTGTTCTGTGCATTCAACTAACAGAGTTGAACCTTACTTTTGATTGAGCCGTTCTTAAACACTCTTTCTGTAGAAACTGCAATTGGACATGCTAAGCGCTAAGAGGCCTATATTGGGAAAAAGAATATCTTCAAATAAAAACTACACAGATGCATTCTGTGAAACTTATTTCTGATCTGTAAATTCAGTTAACAGAGATAAAACATATTTTTGATTGAGCAGTTATGAAACACTGTTTTTGTAGAAAATGCAAGTGGAGATTAGGAGCGCTAAGAGGGTAATAGTGGAAAAAGGAATGTCTCCAAATATAAACTACACAGAATCATTCTGTGAAACTTCTTTCTGATCTGTGCATTCAGCTAACAGAGTTAAAACATACTTTTGATTGAGCAGAACTGAACACTCTTTCTGTAGAAAATGCAACTGGACATTTGGAGCGCTAAGAGAGTAGTAGTGGAAAAAGGAATATATTCAAATATAAACTACACAGAAGCATTCTGTGAAACTTCTTTCTGATCTGAGCATTCAGCTAACAGAGTTAAACCATACTTTTGATTGAGCAGTTTTGAAACACTCTGTCTGTAGAAAATGCAACTGGACATTCGTAGCGCTAAGTGGGTAATAGTGGAAAAAAGAATATGTTCAAATATAAACTACACAGAAGCATTGTATGAAACTTCTTTCTGTTCTGTGCATTCAACTAACAGAGTTGAACCTTACTTTTGATTGAGCCGTCCTGAAACACTCTTTCTGTAGAAACTGCAATTGGACATTGTGAGCGCTAAGAGGCCTATATTGGGAAAAATAATATCTTCAAATAAAAACTACACAGAAGCATTGTGTGAAACTTATTTCTGATATGTTCATTAAGCTAACAGAGTTAAACCATACTTTAGATTGCGCAGTTCTGAACACTCTTTCTGTAGAAAATTCAAGTGGACATTCAGAGCGCTAAGAGGGTAATAGTGGAAAAAGAAATATATTCAAATATAAACTACACAGTAGCATTCTGTGAAAATTCTTTCTGTTCTGTGCATTCAACTAACAGAGTTGAACCTTACTTTTGATTGAGCCGTTCTTAAACACTCTTTCTGTAGAAACTGCAATTGGACATGCTAAGCGCTAAGAGGCCTATATTGGGAAAAAGAATATCTTCAAATAAAAACTACACAGATGCATTCTGTGAAACTTATTTCTGATCTGTAAATTCAGTTAACAGAGATAAAACATATTTTTGATTGAGCAGTTATGAAACAGTGTTTTTGTAGAAAATGCAAGTGGAGATTCGGAGCGCTAAGGGGGTAATAGTGGAAAAAGGGATGTCTTCAAATATAAACTACACAGAATCATTCGGTGAAACTTCTTTCTGATCTGTGCATTCAGCTAACAGAGTTAAACCATACTTTTGACTGAGCAGATCTGAACACTCTTTCTGTAGAAAATGCAACTGGACATTTGGAGCGCTAAGAGCGTAGTAGTGGAAAAAGGAATATATTCAAATATAAACTACACAGAAGCATTCTGTGAAACTTCTTTCTGATCTGAGCATTCAGCTAACAGAGTTAAACCATTCTTTTGATTGAGCAGTTTTGAAACACTCTGTCTGTAGAAAATGCAACTGGACATTCGTAGCGCTAAGTGGGTAATAGTGGAAAAAAGAATATGTTCAAATATAAACTACACAGAAGCATTGTATGAAACTTCTTTCTGTTCTGTGCATTCAACTAACAGAGTTGAACCTTACTTTTGATTGAGCCGTTCTGAAACACTCTTTCTGTAGAAACTGCAATTGGACATTCTGAGCGCTAAGAGGCCTATATTGGGGAAAAGAATGTCTACAAATAAAAACTACACAGAAGAATTGTGTGAAACTTCTTTCTGTTCTGTTTGTTCAACTAAAAGAGTTGAACCTTAGTTTTGATTGAGCCGTTCTGAAACACTCTTTCTGTAGAAAATGCAAGTGGAGATTCGGAGCGCTAAGAGGGTAATAGTGGAAAAAGGAATGTCTCCAAATATAAACTACACAGAATCATTCTGTGAAACTTCTTTCTGATCTGTGCATTCAGCTAACAGAGTTAAACCATACTTTTGATTGAGCAGATCTGAACACTCTTTCTGTAGAAAATGCAACTGGACATTTGGAGCGCTAAGAGAGTAGTAGTGGAAAAAGGAATATATTCAAATATAAACTACACAGAAGCATTCTGTGAAACTTCTTTCTGATCTGAGCATTCAGCTAACAGAGTTAAACCATACTTTTGATTGAGCAGTTTTGAAACACTCTGTCTGTAGAAAATGCAACTGGACATTCGTAGCGTTAAGTGGGTAATAGTGGAAAAAAGAATATGTTCAAATATAAACTACACAGAAGCATTGTATGAAACTTCTTTCTGTTCTGTGCATTCAACTACCAGAGTTGAACCTTACTTTTGATTGAGCCTTTCTGAAACACTCTTTCTGTAGAAACTGCCATTGGACATTCTGAGCGTTAAGAGGACTATATTGGGAAAAATAATATCTTCAAATAAAAACTACACAGAAGCATTGTGTGAAACTTATTTCTGATATGTTCATTAAGCTAACAGAGTTAAACCATACTTTTGATTGCGCAGTTCTGAACACTCTTTCTGTAGAAAATGCAAGTGGACATTCGGAGCGCTAAGAGTGTAATAGTGGAAAAAGGAATGTCTTCAAGTATAAACTACACAGAATCATTCGGTGAAACTTCTTTCTGATCTGTGCATTCAGCTAACAGAGTTAAACCATACTTTTGATTGAGCAGATCTGAACACTCTTTCTGTAGAAAATGCAACTGGACATTTGGAGCGCTAAGAGCGTAGTAGTGGAAAAAGGAATATATTCAAATATAAACTACACAGAAGCATTCTGTGAAACTTCTTTCTGATCTGAGCATTCAGCTAACAGAGTTAAACCATACTTTTGATTGAGCAGTTTTGAAACACTCTGTCTGTAGAAAATGCAACTGGACATTCGTAGCGCTAAGTGGGTAATAGTGGAAAAAAGAATATGTTCAAATATAAACTACACAGAAGCATTTTATGAAACTTCTTTCTGTTCTGTGCATTCAACTAACAGAGTTGAACCTTACTTTTGATTGAGCCTTTCTGAAACACTCTTTCTGTAGAAACTGCAATTGGACATTCTGAGCGCTAAGAGGCCTATATTGGGAAAAATAATATCTTCAAATAAAAACTACACAGAAGCATTGTGTGAAACTTATTTCTGATATGCTCATTAAGCTAACAGAGTTAAACCATACTTTTGATTGCGCAGTTCTGAACACTCTTTCTGTAGAAAATGCAAGTGGACATTCGGAGCGCTAAGAGGGTAATAGTGGAAAAAGGAATATATTCAAATATAAACTACACAGTAGCATTCTGTGAAAATTCTTTCTGTTCTGTGCATTCAACTAACAGAGTTGAACCTTACTTTTGATTGAGCCGTTCTGAAACACTCTTTCTGTAGAAACTGCAATTGGACATGCTAAGCGCTAAGAGGCCTACATTGGGAAAAAGAATATCTTCAAATAAAAACTACACAGATGCATTCTGTGAAACTTATTTCTGATCTCTAAATTCAGTTAACAGAGATAAAACATATTTTTGATTGAGCAGCTATGAAACACTCTTTCTGTATAAAATGCAAGTGGAGATTCGGAGCGCTAAGAGGGTAATAGTGGAAAAAGGAATGTCTTCAAATATAAACTACACAGAATCATTCTGTGAAACTTGTTTCTGATCTGTGCATTCAGCTAACAGAGTTAAACCATACTTTTGATTGAGCAGATCTGAACACTCTTTCTGTAGAGAATGCAACTGGACATTTGGAGCCCTAAGAGAGTAGTAGTGGAAAAAGGAATATATTCAAATATAAACTACACAGAAGCATTCTGTGAAACTTCTTTCTGATCTGAGCATTCAGCTAACAGATTTAACCATACTTTTGATTGAGCAGTTTTGAAACACTCTGTCTGTAGAAAATGCAACTGGACATTCGTAGCGCTAAGTGGGTAATAGTGGAAAAAAGAATATGTTCAAATATAAACTACACAGAAGCATTGTATGAAACTTCTTTCTGTTCTGTGCATTCAACTAACAGAGTTGAACCTTACTTTTGATTGAGCCGTTCTGAAACACTCTTTCTGTAGAAACTGCAATTGGATATGCTAAGCGCTAAGAGGCCTACATTGGGAAAAAGAATATCTTCAAATAAAAACTACACAGATGCATTCTGTGAAACTTATTTCTGATCTGTAAATTCAGTTAACAGAGATAAAACATATTTTTGATTGAGCAGTTATGAAACACTCTTTCTGTAGAAAATGCAAGTGGAGATTCGGAGCGCTAAGAGGGTAATAGTGTAAAAAGGAATGTCTCCAAATATAAACTACACAGAATCATTCTGTGAAACTTCTTTCTGATCTGTGCATTCAGCTAACAGAGTTAAACCATACTTTTGATTGAGCAGATCTGAACACTCTTTCTGTAGAGAATGCAACTGGATATTTGGAGCGCTAAGAGATTAGTAGTGGAAAAAGGAATATATTCAAATATAAACTACACAGAAGCATTCTGTGAAACTTCTTTCTGATCTGAGCATTCAGCTAACAGAGTTAAACCATACTTTTGATTGAGCAGTTTTGAAACACTCTGTCTGTAGAAAATGCAACTGGACATTCGTAGCGCTAAGTGGGTAATAGTGGAAAAAAGAATATGTTCAAATATAAACTACACAGAAGCATTGTATGAAACTAATTTCTGTTCTGTGCATTCAACTAACAGAGTTGAACCTTACTTTTGATTGAGCCTTTCTGAAACACTCTTTCTTTAGAAACTGCAGTTGGACATTCTGAGCGCTAAGAGGCCTCTATTGGGAAAAATAATATCTTCAAGTAAAAACTACACAGAAGCATTGTGTGAAACTTATTTCTGATATGTTCATTAAGCTAACAGAGTTAAACCATACTTTTGATTGCGCAGTTCTGAACACTCTTTCTGTAGAAAATGCAAGTGGACATTCGGAGCGCTAAGAGGGTAATAGTGGAAAAAGGAATATATTCAAATATAAACTACACAGTAGCATTCTGTGAAAATTCTTTCTGTTCTGTGCATTCAACTAACAGAGTTGAACCTTACTTTTGATTGAGCCGTTCTGAAACACTCTTTCTGGAGAAACTGCAATTGGACATGCTAAGCGCTAAGAGGCCTACATTGGGAAAAAGAATATCTTCAAATAAAAACTACACAGATGCATTCTGTGAAACTTATTTCTGATCTGTAAATTCAGTTAACAGAGATAAAACATATTTTTGATTGAGCAGTTATGAAACACTCTTTTTGTAGAAAATGCAAGAGGAGATTCGGAGCGCTAAGAGGGTAATAGTGGAAAAAGGAATGTCTTCAAATATAAACTACACAGAATCATTCGGTGAAACTTCTTTCTGATCTGTGCATTCAGTTAACAGAGTTAAACCATACTTTTGATTGAGCAGATCTGAACACTCTTTCTGTAGAAAATGCAACTGGACATTTGGAGCGCTAAGAGAGTACTAGTGGAAAAAGGAATATATTCAAATATAAACTACACAGAAGCATTCTGTGAAACTTCTTTCTGATCTGAGCATTCAGCTAACAGAGTTAAACCATACTTTTGATTGAGCAGTTTAACAACACTCTGTCTGTAGAAAATGCAACTGGACATTCGTAGCGCTAAGTGGGTAATAGTGGAAAAAAGAATATGTTCAAATATAAACTACACAGAAGCATTGTATGAAACTTCTTTCTGTTCTGTGCATTCAACTAACAGAGTTGAACCTTACTTTTGATTGAGCCGTTCTGAAACACTCTTTCTGTAGAAACTGCAATTGGACATTCTGAGCGCTAAGAGGCCTATATTGGGAAAAAGAATGTCTACAAATTAAAACTACACAGAAGAATTGTGTGAAACTGCTTTCTGTTCTCTTTGTTCAACTAAAAGAGTTCAACCTTAGTTTTGATTGAGCCGTTCTGAAACACTCTTTCTGTAGAAAATGCAAGTGGAGATTCGGAGCGCTAAGAGGGTAATAGTGGAAAAAGGAATGTCTCCAAATATAAACTACAAAGAATCATTCTGTGAAACTTCTTTCTGAACTGTGCATTCAGCTAACAGAGTTAAACCATACTTTTGATTGAGCAGATCTGAACACTCTTTCTGTAGAAAATGCAACTGGACATTTGGAGCGCTAAGAGAGTAGTAGTGGAAAAATTAATATATTCAAATATAAACTACACAGAAGCATTCTGTGAAACTTCTTTCTGATCTGAGCATTCAGCTAACAGAGTTAAACCATACTTTTGATTGATCAGTTTTGAAACACTCTGTCTGTAGAAAATGCACCTGGACATTCGTAGCGCTAAGTGGGTAATAGTGGAAAAAAGAATATGTTCAAATATAAACTACACCGAAGCATTGTATGAAACTTCTTTCTGTTCTGTGCATTCAACTAACAGAGTTGAACCTTACTTTTGATTGAGCCGTCCTGAAACACTCTTTCTGTAGAAACTGCAATTGGACATTCTGAGCGCTAAGAGGCCTATATTGGGAAAAATAATATCTTCAAATAAAAACTACACAGAAGCATTGTGTGAAACTTATTTCTGATATGTTCATTAAGCTAACAGAGTTAAACCATACTTTAGATTGCGCAGTTCTGAACACTCTTTCTGTAGAAAATTCAAGTGGACATTCGGAGCGCTAAGAGGGTAATAGTGGAAAAAGAAATATATTCAAATATAAACTACACAGTAGCATTCTGTGAAAATTCTTTCTGTTCTGTGCATTCAACTAACAGAGTTGAACCTTACTTTTGATTGAGCCGTTCTTAAACACTCTTTCTGTAGAAACTGCAATTGGACATGCTAAGCGCTAAGAGGCCTATATTGGGAAAAAGAATATCTTCAAATAAAAACTACACAGATGCATTCTGTGAAACTTATTTCTGATCTGTAAATTCAGTTAACAGAGATAAAACATATTTTTGATTGAGCAGTTATGAAACACTCTTTTTGTAGAAAATGCAAGTGGAGATTCGGAGCGCTAAGTGGGTGATAGTGGAAAAAGGAATGTCTTCAAATATAAACTACACAGAATCATGCGGTGAAACTTCTTTCTGATCTGTGCATTCAGCTAACAGAGTTAAACCATACTTTTGATTGAGCAGATCTGAACACTCTTTCTGTAGAAAATGCAACTGGACATTTGGAGCGCTAAGAGCGTAGTAGTGGAAAAAGGAATATATTCAAATATAAACTACACAGAAGCATTCTGTGAAACTTCTTTCTGATCTGAGCATTCAGCTAACAAAGTTAAACCATACTTTGGATTGAGCAGTTTTGAAACACTCTGTCTGTAGAAAATGCAACTGGACATTCGTAGCGCTAAGTGGGTAATAGTGGAAAAAAGAATATGTTCAAATATAAACTACACAGAAGCATTGTATGAAACTTCTTTCTGTTCTGTGCATTCAACTAACAGAGTTGAACCTTACTTTTGATTGAGCCGTTCTGAAACACTTTTTCTGTAGAAACTGCAATTGGACTTTCTGAGGGCTAAGAGGCCTATATTGGGAAAAAGAATGTCTACAAATAAAAACTACACAGAAGAATTGTGTGAAACTTCTTTCTGTTCTGTTTGTTCAACTAAAAGATTTGAACCTTAGTTTTGATTGAGCCGTTCTGAAACACTCTTTCTGTAGAAAATGCAAGTGGAGATTCGGAGCGCTAAGAGGGTAATAGTGGAAAAAGGAATGTCTCCAAATATAAACTACACAGAATCATTCTGTGAAACTTCTTTCTGATCTGTGCATTCAGCTAACAGAGTTAAACCATACTTTTGATAGAGCAGATCTGAACACTCTTTCTGTAGAAAATGCTACTGGACATTTGGTGCGCTAAGAGAGTATTAGTGGAAAAAGGAATATATTCAAATATAAACTACACAGAAGCATTCTGTGAAACTTGTTTCTGATCTTAGCATTCAGCTAACAGAATTAAACCATACTTTATATTGATCAGTTTTGAAACACTCTGTCTGTTGAAAATGCAACTGGACATTCGTAGCGCTAAGTGGGTAATAGTGGAAAAAAGAATATGTTCAAATATAAACTACACAGAAGCATTGTATGAAACTTCTTTCTGTTCTGTGCATTCAACTAACAGAGTTGAACCTTACATTTGATTGAGCCTTTCTGAAACACTCTTTCTGTAGAAACTGCAATTGGACATTCTGAGCGCTAAGAGGCCTATATTGGGGAAAATAATATCTTCAAATAAAAACTACACAGAAGCATTGGGTGAAACTTAATTCTGATATGTTCATTAAGCTAACAGAGTTAAACCATACTTTTGATTGCGCAGTTCTGAACACCCTTTCTGTAGAAAATGCAAGTGGACATTCGGAGCGCTAATAGGGTAATAGTGGAAAAAGGAATATATTCAAATATAAACTACACAGTAGCATTCTGTGAAAATTCTTTCTGTTCTGTGCATTCAACTAACAGAGTTGAACCTTACTTTTGATTGAGCCGTTCTGAAACACTCTTTCTGTAGAAACTGCAATTGGACATGCTAAGCGCTAAGAGGCCTACATTGGGAAAAAGAATATCTTCAAATAAAAACTACACAGATGCATTCTGTGAAACTTATTTCTGATCTGTAAATTCAGTTAACAGAGATAAAACATATTTTTGATTGGGCAGTTATGAAACACTCTTTTTGTAGAAAATGCAAGTGGAGATTCGGAGCGCTAAGAGGGTAATAGTGGAAAAAGGAATGTCTTCAAATATAAACTACACAGAATCATTCGGTGAAACTTCTTTCTGATCTGTGCATTCAGCTAACAGAGTTAAAGCATACTTTTGATTGAGCAGATCTGAACACTCTTTCTGTAGAAAATGCAACTGGACATTTGGAGCGCTAAGAGAGTAGTAGTGGAAAAAGGAATATATTCAAATATAAACTACACAGAAGCATTCTGTGAAACTTCTTTCTGATCTGAGCATTCAGCTAACAGAGTTAAACCATACTTTTGATTGAGCAATTTTGAAACACTCTGTCTGTACAAAATGCAACTGGACATTCGTAGCGCTAAGTGGGTAACAGTGGAAAAAAGAATATGTTCAAATATAAACTACACAGAAGCATTGTATGAAACTTCTTTCTGTTCTGTGCATTCAACTAACAGAGTTGAACCTTACTTTTGATTGAGCCGTTCTGAAACACTCTTTCTGTAGAAACTGCAATTGGACATTCTGAGCGCTAAGAGGCCTATATTGGGAAAAAGAATGTCTACAAATAAAAACTACACAGAAGAATTGTGTGAAACTTCTTTCTGTTCTGTTTGTTCAACTAAAAGAGTTGAACCTTTATTTTGATTGAGCCGTTCTGAAACACTCTTTCTGTAGAAAATGCAAGTGGAGATTCGGAGCGCTAAGAGGGTAATAGTGGAAAAAGGAATGTCTCCAAATATAAACTACACAGAATCATTCTCTGAAACTTCTTTCTGATCTGTGCATTCAGCTAACAGAGTTAAACCATACTTTTGATTGAGCAGATCTGAACACTCTTTCTGTAGAAAATGCAACTGGACATTTGGAGCGCTAAGAGCGTAGTAGTGGGAAAAGGAATATATTCAAATATAAACTACACAGAATCATTCGGTGAAACTTCTTTCTGATCTGAGCATTCAGCTAACAGAGTTAAACCATACTTTTGATTGAGAAGTTTTGAAACACTCTGTCTGTAGAAAATGCAACTGGACATTCGTAGCGCTAAGTGGGTAATAGTGGAAAAAAGAATATGTTCAAATATAAACTACACAGAAGCATTGTATGAAACTTCTTTCTGTTCTGTGCATTCAACTAACAGAGTTGAACCTTACTTTTGATTGAGCCGTTCTGAAACACTCTTTCTGTAGAAAGTGCAATTGGACATTCTGAGCACTAAGAGGCCTATATTGGGAAAAGGAATGTCTACAAATAAAAACTACACAGAAGAATTGTGTGAAACTACTTTCTGTTCTGTTTGTTCAACTAAAAGAGTTGAACCTTAGATTTGATTGAGCCGTTCTGAAACACTCTTTCTGTAGAAATTGCAAGTGGAGATTCGGAGCGCTAAGAGGGTCATAGTGCAAAATGGAATGTCTCCAAATATAAACTACACAGAATCATTCTGTGAAACTTCTTTCTGATCTGTGCATTCAGCTAACAGAGTTAAACCATACTTTTGATTGAGCCGATCTGAACACTCTTTGTGTAGAAAATGCAACTGGACATTTGGAGCGCTAAGAGAGTAGTAGTGGAAAAAGGAATATATTCAAATATAAACTACACAGAAGCATTCTGTGAAACTTCTTTCTGATCTGAGCATTCAGCTAACAGAGTTAAACCATACTTTTGATTGAGCAGTTTTGAAACACTCTGTAGAAAATTCAACTGTACATTCGTAGCGCTAAGAGGGTAATAGTGGAAAAAAAATATGTTCAAATATAAACTACACAGAAGCATTGTATGAAACTTCTTTCTGTTCTGTGCATTCAACTAACAGAGTTGAACCTTACTTTTGATTGAGCCTTTCTGATACACTTCTTCTGTAGAAACTGCAATTGGACATTCTGAGTGCTAAGAGGCCTATATTGGGAAAAATAATATCTTCAAATAAAAACTACACAGAAGCATTGTGTGAAACTTATTTCTGATATGTTCATTAAGCTAACAGAGTTAAACCATACTTTTGATTGCGCAGTTCTGAACACCCTTTCTGTAGAAAATGCAAGTGGACATTCGGAGCGCTAATAGGGTAATAGTGGAAAAAGGAATATATTCAAATATAAACTACACAGTAGCATTCTGTGAAAATTCTTTCTGTTCTGTGCATTCAACTAACAGAGTTGAACCTTACTTTTGATTGAGCCGTTCTGAAACACTCTTTCTGTAGAAACTGCAAATGGACATGCTAAGCGCTAAGAGGCCTACATTGGAAAAAGAATATCTTCAAATAAAAACTACACAGATGCATTCTGTGAAACATATTTCTGATCTGTAAATTCAGTTAACAGAGATAAAACATATTTTTGATTGAGCAGTTATGAAACACTCTTTTTGTAGAAAATGCAAGTGGAGATTCGGAGCGCTAAGAGGGTAATAGTGGAAAAAGGAATGTCTTCAAATATAAACTACACAGAATCATTCGGTGAAACTTCTTTCTGATCTGTGCATTCAGCTAACAGAGTTAAACCATACTTTTGATTGAGCAGATCTGAACACTCTTTCTGTAGAAAATGCAACTGGACACTTGGAGCACTAAGAGAGTAGTAGTGGAAAAAGGAATATATTCAAATATAAACTACACAGAAGCATTCTGTGAAACTTCTTTCTGATCTGAGCATTCAGCTAACAGAGTTAAACCATACTTTTGATTGAGCAATTTTGAAACACTCTGTCTGTAGAAAATGCAACTGGACATTCGTAGCGCTAAGTGGGTAACAGTGGAAAAAAGAATATGTTCAAATATAAACTACACAGAAGCATTGTATGAAACTTCTTTCTGTTCTGTGCATTCAACTAACAGAGTTGAACCTTACTTTTGATTGAGCCGTTCTGAAACACTCTTTCTGTAGAAACTGCAATTGGAAATTCTGAGCGCTAAGAGGCCTATATTGGGAAAAAGAATGTCTACAAATAAAAACTACACAGAAGAATTGTGTGAAACTTCTTTCTGTTCTGTTTGTTCAACTAAAAGAGTTCAACCTTAATTTTGATTGAGCCGTTCTGAAACACTCTTTCTGTAGAAAATGCAAGTGGAGATTCGGAGCGCTAAGAGGGTAATAGTGGAAAAAGGAATGTCTCCAAATATAAACTACACAGAATCATTCTGTGAAACTTCTTTCTGATCTGTGCATTCAGCTAACAGATTTAAACCATACTTTTGATTGAGCAGATCTGAACACTCTTTCTGTAGAAAATGCAACTGGACATTTGGAGCGCTAAGAGAGTAGTAGTGGAAAAAGGAATATATTCTAATATAAACTACACAGAAGCATTCTGTGAAACTTCTTTCTGATCTGAGCATTCAGCTAACAGAGTTAAACCATACTTTTGATTGAGCAGTTTTGAAACACTCTGTCTGTAGAAAATGCAACTGGACATTCGTAGCGCTAAGTGGGTAATAGTGGAAAAAAGAATATGTTCAAATATAAACTACACAGAAGCATTGTATGAAACTTCTTTCTGTTCTGTGCATTCAACTAACGGAGTTGAACCTTACTTTGATTGAGCCTTTCTGAAACACTCTTTCTGTAGAAACTGCAATTGGACATTCTGAGCGCTAAGAGGCCTCTATTGGGAAAAATAATATCTTCAAATAAAAACTACACAGAAGCATTGTGTGAAACTTATTTCTGATATGTTCATTAAGCTAACAGAGTTATACCATACTTTTGTTTGCGCAGTTCTGAACACTCTTTCTGTAGAAAATGCAAGTGGACATTCGGAGCGCTAAGAGGGTAATAGTGGAAAAAGGAATATATTCAAATATAAACTACACAGTAGCATTCTGTGAAAATTCTTTCTGTTCTGTGCATTCAACTAACAGATTTGAACCTTACTTTTGATTGAGCCGTTCTGAAACACTCTTTCTGTAGAAACTGCAATTGGACATGCTAGGCGCTAAGAGGCCTACATTGGGAAAAAGAATATCTTCAAATAAAAACTACACAGATGCATTCTGTGAAACTTATTTCTGATCTGTAAATTCAGTTAACAGAGATAAAACATATTTTTGATTGAGCAGTTATGAAACACTCTTTTTGTAGAAAATGCAAGTGGAGATTCGGAGCGCTAAGAGGGTAATAGTGGAAAAAGGAATGTCTTCAAATATAAACTACACAGAATCATTCGGTGAAACTTCTTTCTGATCTGTGCATTCAGCTAACAGAGTTAAACCATACTTTTGATTGAGCAGATCTGAACACTCTTTCTGTAGAAAATGCAACTGGACATTTGGAGCGCTAAGAGCGTAGTAGTGGAAAAAGGAATATATTCAAATATAAACTACACAGAAGCATTCTGTGAAACTTCTTTCTGATCTGAGCATTCAGCTAACAGAGTTAAACCATACTTTTGATTGAGCAGTTTTGAAACATTCTGTCTGTAGAAAATGCAACTGGACATTCGTAGCGCTAAGTGGGTAATAGTGGAAAAAAGAATATGTTCAAATAGAAACTACACAGAAGCATTGTATGAAACTTCTTTCTGCTCTGTGCATTCAACTAACAGAGTTGAACCTTACTTTTGATTGAGCCGTTCTGAAACACTCTTTCTGTAGAAACTGCAATTGGACATTCTGAGCGCTAGGAGGCCTATATTGGGAAAAAGAATATCTACAAATAAAAACTACACAGAAGAATTGTGTGAAACTTCTTTCTGTTCTGTTTGTTCAACTAAAAGAGTTGAACCTTAGTTTTAATTGAGCCGTTCTGAAACACTCTTTCTGTAGAAAATTCAAGTGGAGATTCCGAGCGCTTAGAGGGTAATAGTGGAAAAAGGAATGTCTCCAAATATAAACTACACAGAATCGTTCTGTGAAACTTCTTTCTGATCTGTGCATTCAGTTAACAGAGTTAAACCATACTTTTGATTGAGCAGATCTGAACACTCTTTCTGTAGAAAATGCAACTGGACATTTGAAGCGCTAAGAGAGTAGTAGTGGAAAAAGGAATATATTCAAATATAAACTACACAGAAGCATTCTGTGAAACTTCTTTCTGATCTGAGCATTCAGCTAACAGAGTTAAACCATAGTTTTGATTGAGCAGTTTTGAAACACTCTGTCTGTAGAAAATGCAGCTGGACATTCGTAGCGCTAAGTTGGTAATAGTGGAAAAAAGAATATGTTCAAATATAAACTACACAGAAGCATTGTGTGAAACTTCTTTCTGTTCTATGCATTCAACTAACAGAGTTGAACCTTACTTTTGATTGAGCCTTTCTGAAACACTCTTTCTGTAGAAACTGCAATTGGACATTCTGAGCGCTAAGAGGCCTATATTGGGAAAAATAATATCTTCAAATAAAAACTACACAGATGCATTCTGTGAAACTTATTTGTGATCTGTAAATTCAGTTAACAGAGATAAAACATATTTTTGATTGAGCAGTTATGAAACACTCTTCTTGTAGAAAATGCAAGTGGAGATTCGGAGCGCTAAGACGGTAATACTGGAAAAAGGAATGTCTTCAAATATAAACTACACAGAATCATTCGGTGAAACTTCTTTCTGATCTGTGCATTCAGCTAACAGAGTTAAACCATACTTTTGATTGAGCAGATCTGAACACTCTTTCTGTAGAAACTGCAACTGGACATTCGGAGAGCTAAGAGCGTAGTAGTGGAAAAAGGAATATATTCAGATATAAACTACACAGAAGCATTCTGTGAAACTTCTTTCTGATCTGAGCATTCAGCTAACAGAGTTAAACCATACGTTTGATTGAGCAGTTTTGAAACACTCTGTCTGCAGAAAATGCAACTGGACATTCGTAGCGCTAAGAGGGTGATATTGGAAAATAGAATATATTCAAATATAAACTACACAGAAGCATTGTATGAAACTTCTTTCTGTTATGTGCATTCAACTAACAGAGTTGAACCTTACTTTTGATTGAGCCATTCTGAAACACTCTTTCTGTAGAAACTGCAATTGGACATTCTGAGCGCTAAGAGGCATATATTGGGAAAAAGAATGTCTACAAATAAAAACTACACAGAAGAATTGTGTGAAACTTCTTTCTGTTCTGTTTGTTCAACTAAAAGAGTTCAACATTAGTTTTGATTGAGCCGTTCTGAAACACTCTTTCTGCAGAAAATGCAAGTGGAGATTCGGAGCGCTAAGAGGGTAATAGTGGAAAAAGGAATGTCTCCAAATATAAACTACACAGAATCATTCTGTGAAACTTCTTTCTGATCTGTGCATTCAGCTAACAGAGTTAAACCATACTTTTGATTGAGCAGATCTGAACACTCTTTCTGTAGAAAATGCAACTGGACATTTGGAGGGCTAAGAGAGTAGTAGTGGAAAAAGGAATATACTCAAATATAAACTACACAGAAGCATTCTGTGAAACTTCTTTCTGATCTGAGCATTCAGCTAAGAGAGTTAAACCATACTTTTGATTGAGCAGTTTTGAAACACACTGTCTGTAGAAAATGCAACTGGACATTCGTAGCGCTAAGTGGGTAATAGTGGAAAAAAGAATATGTTCAAATATAAACTACACAGAAGCATTGTATGAAACTTCTTTCTGTTCTGTGCATTCAACTAACAGAGTTGAACCTTACTTTTGATTGAGCCTTTCTGAAACACTCTTTCTGTAGAAACTGCAATTGGACATTCTGAGCGCTAAGAGGCCTCTATTGGGAAAAATAATATCTTCAAATAAAAACTACACAGAAGCATTGTGTGAAACTTATTTCTGATATGTTCATTAAGCTAATAGAGTTATACCATACTTTTGATTGCGCAGTTCTGAACACTCTTTCTGTAGAAAATGCAAGTGGACATTCGGAGCGCTAAGAGGGTAATAGTGGAAAAAGGAATATATTCAAATATAAACTACACAGTAGCATTCTGTGAAAATTCTTTCTGTTCTGTGCATTCAACTAACAGATTTGAACCTTACTTTTGATTGAGCCTTTCTGAAACACTCTTTCTGTAGAAACTGCAATTGGACATGCTAGGCGCTAAGAGGCCTACATTGGGAAAAAGAATATCTTCAAATAAAAACTACACAGATGCATTCTGTGAAACTTATTTCTGATCTGTAAATTCAGTTAACAGAGATAAAACATATTTTTGATTGAGCAGTTATGAAACACTCTTTTTGTAGAAAATGCAAGTGGAGATTCGGAGCGCTAAGAGGGTAATAGTGGAAAAAGGAATGTCTTCAAATATAAACTACACAGAATCATTCGGTGAAACTTCTTTCTGATCTGTGCATTCAGCTAACAGAGTTAAACCATACTTTTGATTGAGCAGATCTGAACACTCTTTCTGTAGAAAATGCAACTGGACATTTGGAGCGCTAAGAGCGTAGTAGTGGAAAAAGGAATATATTCAGATATAAACTACACAGAAGCATTCTGTGAAACTTCTTTCTGATCTGAGCATTCAGCTAACAGAGTTAAACCATACGTTTGATTGAGCAGTTTTGAAACACTCTGTCTGCAGAAAATGCAACTGGACATTCGTAGCGCTAAGTGGGTAATATTGGAAAATAGAATATATTCAAATATAAACTACACAGAAGCATTGTATGAAACTTCTTTCTGTTATGTGCATTCAACTAACAGAGTTGAACCTTACTTTTGATTGAGCCATTCTGAAACACTCTTTCTGTAGAAACTGCAATTGGACATTCTGAGCGCTAAGAGGCATATATTGGGAAAAAGAATGTCTACAAATAAAAACTACACAGAAGAATTGTGTGAAACTTCTTTCTGTTCTGTTTGTTCAACTAAAAGAGTTCAACATTAGTTTTGATTGAGCCGTTCTGAAACACTCTTTCTGCAGAAAATGCAAGTGGAGATTCGGAGCGCTAAGAGGGTAATAGTGGAAAAAGGAATGTCTCCAAATATAAACTACACAGAATCATTCTGTGAAACTTCTTTCTGATCTGTGCATTCAGCTAACAGAGTTAAACCATACTTTTGATTGAGCAGATCTGAACACTCTTTCTGTAGAAAATGCAACTGGACATTTGGAGGGCTAAGAGAGTAGTAGTGGAAAAAGGAATATACTCAAATATAAACTACACAGAAGCATTCTGTGAAACTTCTTTCTGATCTGAGCATTCAGCTAAGAGAGTTAAACCATACTTTTGATTGAGCAGTTTTGAAACACTCTGTCTGTAGAAAATGCAACTGGACATTCGTAGCGCTAAGTGGGTAATAGTGGAAAAAAGAATATGTTCAAATATAAACTACACAGAAGCATTGTATGAAACTTCTTTCTGTTCTGTGCATTCAACTAACAGAGTTGAACCTTACTTTTGATTGAGCCGTTCTGAAACACTCTTTCTGTAGAAACTTCAATTGGACATTCTGAGTGCTAAGAGGCCTATATTGGGAAAAGGAATGTCTACAAATAAAAACTACACAGAAGAATTGTGTGAAACTTCTTTCTGTTCTGTTTGTTCAACTAAAAGAGTTGAACCTTAGTTTTAATTGAGCCGTTCTGAAACACTCTTTCTGTAGAAAATTCAAGTGGATGTTCCGAGCGCTTAGAGGGTAATAGTGGAAAAAGAAATGTCTCCAAATATAAACTACACAGAATCGTTCTGTGAAACTTCTTTCTGATCTGTGCATTCAGTTAACAGAGTTAAACCATACTTTTGATTGAGCAGATCTGAACACTCTTTCTGTAGAAAATGCAACTGGACATTTGAAGCACTAAGAGAGTAGTAGTGGAAAAAGGAATATATTCAAATATAAACTACACAGAAGCATTCTGTGAAACTTCTTTCTGATCTGAGCATTCAGCTAACAGAGTTAAACCATAGTTTTGATTGAGTAGTTTTGAAACACTCTGTCTGTAGAAAATGCAGCTGTACATTCGTAGCGCTAAGTTGGTAATAGTGGAAAAAAGAATATGTTCAAATATAAACTACACAGAAGCATTGTGTGAAACTTCTTTCTGTTCTATGCATTCAACTAACAGAGTTGAACCTTACTTTTGATTGAGCCTTTCTGAAACACTCTTTCTGTAGAAACTGCAATTGGACATTCTGAGCGCTAAGAGGCCTATATTGGGAAAAATAATATCTTCAAATAAAAACTACACAGAAGCATTGTGTGAAACTTATTTCTGATATGTTCATTAAGCTAACAGAGTTAAACCATACTTTTGATTGCGCAGTTCTGAACACTCTTTCTGTAGAAAATGCAAGTGGACATTCGGAGCGCTAAGATGGTAATAGTGGAAAAAGGAATATATTCAAATATAAACTACACAGTAGCACTCTGTGAAAATTCTTTTTGTTCTGTGCATTCAACTAACAGAGTTGAACCTTACTTTTGATTGAGCCGTTCTGAAACACTCTTTCTGTAGAAACTGCAATTGGACATGCTAAGCGCTAAGAGGCCTACATTGGGAAAAAGAATATCTTCAAATAAAAACTACACAGATGCATTCTGTGAAACTTATTTGTGATCTGTAAATTCAGTTAACAGAGATAAAACATATTTTTGATTGAGCAGTTATGAAACACTCTTTTTGTAGAAAATGCAAGTGGAGATTCGGAGCGCTAAGACGGTAATACTGGAAAAAGGAATGTCTTCAAATATAAACTACACAGAATCATTCGGTGAAACTTCTTTCTGATCTGTCCATTCAGCTAACAGAGTTAAACCATACTTTTGATTGAGCAGATCTGAACACTCTTTCTGTAGAAAATGCAACTGGACATTTGGAGAGCTAAGTGCGTAGTAGTGGAAAAAGGAATATATTCAGATATAAACTACACAGAAGCATTCTGTGAAACTTCTTTCTGATCTGAGCATTCAGCTAACAGAGTTAAACCATACGTTTGATTGAGCAGTTTTGAAACTCTCTGTCTGCAGAAAATGCAACTGGACATTCGTAGCGCTAAGTGGGTAATATTGGAAAATAGAATATATTCAAATATAAACTACACAGAAGCATTGTATGAAACTTCTTTCTGTTATGTGCATTCAACTAACAGAGTTGAACCTTACTTTTGATTGAGCCATTCTGAAACACTCTTTCTGTAGAAACTGCAATTGGACATTCTGAGCGCTAAGAGGCATATATTGGCAAAATGAATGTCTACAAATAAAAACTACACAGAAGAATTGTGTGAAACTTCTTTCTGTTCTGTTTGTTCAACTAAAAGAGTTCAACATTAGTTTTGATTGAGCCGTTCTGAAACACTCTTTCTGCAGAAAATGCAAGTGGAGATTCGGAGCGCTAAGAGGGTAATAGTGGAAAAAGGAATGTCTCCAAATATAAACTACACAGAATCATTCTGTGAAACTTCTTTCTGATCTGTGCATTCAGCTAACAGAGTTAAACCATACTTTTGATTGAGCAGATCTGAACACTCTTTCTGTAGAAAATGCAACTGGACATTTGGAGGGCTAAGAGAGTATTAGTGGAAAAAGGAATATACTCAAATATAAACTACACAGAAGCATTCTGTGAAACTTCTTTCTGACCTGAGCATTCAGCTAAGAGAGTTAAGCCATACTTTTGATTGAGCAGTTTTGAAACACTCTGTCTGTAGAAAATGCAACTGGACATTCGTAGCGCTAAGTGGGTAATAGTGGAAAAAAGAATATGTTCAAATATAAACTACACAGAAGCATTGTATGAAACTTCTTTCTGTTCTGTGCATTCAACTAACAGAGTTGAACCTTACTTTTGATTGAGCCGTTCTGAAACACTCTTTCTGTAGAAACTTCAATTGGACATTCTGAGCGCTAAGAGGCCTATATTGGGAAAAGGAATGTCGACAAATAAAAACTACACAGAAGAATTGTGTGAAACTTCTTTCTGTTCTGTTTGTTCAACTAAAAGAGTTGAACCTTAGTTTTGATTGAGCCGTTCTGAAACACTCTTTCTGTAGAAAATTCAAGTGGAGATTCGGAGCGCTAAGAGGGTAATAGTGGAAAAAGGAATGTCTCCAAATATAAACTACACAGAATCATTCTGTGAAACTTCTTTCTGATCTGAGCATTCAGCTAACAGAGTTAAACCATACTTTTGATTGAGCAGTTTTGAAACACTCTTTCTGTAGAAAATGCAACTGGACATTCGTAGCGCTAAGTGGGTAATAGTTGAAAAAAGAATATGTTCAAATACAAACTACACAGAAGCATTGTATGAAACTTCTTTCTGTTCTGTGCATTCAACTAACAGAGTTGAACCTTACTTTTGATTGAGCCGTTCTGAAACACTCTTTCTGTAGAAACTTCAATTGGACATTCTGAGCGCTAAGAGGCCTATATTGGGAAAAGGAATGTCGACAAATAAAAACTACACAGAAGAATTGTGTGAAACTACTTTCTGTTCTGTTTGTTCAACTAAAAGAGTTGAACCTTAGTTTTGATTGAGCCGTTCTGAAACACTCTTTCTGTAGAAAATTCAAGTGGAGATTCGGAGCGCTAAGAGGGTAATAGTGGAAAAAGGAATGTCTCCAAATATAAACTACACAGAATCATTCTGTGAAACTTCTTTCTGATCTGTGCATTCAGCTAACAGATTTAAAGCATACTCTTGATTGAGCAGATCTGAAGACTCTTTCTGTAGAAAATGCAACTGGACATTTGGAGCGCTAAGAGAGTAGTAGTGGAAAAAGGAATATATTCAAATATAAACTACACAGAAGCATTCTGTGAAACTTCTTTCTGATCTGAGCATTCAGCTAACAGAGTTAAACCATACTTTTGATTGAGCAGTTTTGAAACACTCTGTCTGTAGAAAATGCAACTGGACATTCGTAGCGCTAAGTGGGTAATAGTGGAAAAAAGAATATGTTCAAATATAAACTACACAGAAGCATTGTATGAAACTTCTTTCTGTTCTGTGCATTCAACTAACAGAGTTGAACCTTACTTTTGATTGAGCCTTTCTGAAACACTCTTTCTGTAGAAACTGCAATTGGACATTCTGAGCGCTAAGAGGCCTATATTGGGAAAAATAATATCTTCAAATAAAAACTACACAGAAGCATTGTGTGAAACTTATTTCTGATATATTCATTAAGCTAACAGAGTTAAACCATACTTTTGATTGCGCAGTTCTGAACACTCTTTCTGTAGAAAATGCAAGTGGTCATTCGGAGCGCTAAGAGGGTAATAGTGGAAAAAGGAATATATTCAAATATAAACTACACAGTAGCATTCTGTGAAAATTCTTTCTGTTCTGTGCATTCAACTAACAGAGTTGAACCTTACTTTTGATTGAGCCGTTCTGAAACACTCTTTCTGTAGAAACTGCAATTGGACATGCTAAGCGCTAAGAGGCCTACATTGGGAAAAAGAATATCTTCAATTAAAACTACACAGATGCATTCTGTGAAACTTATTTCTGATCTGTAAATTCAGTTAACAGAGATAAAACATATTTTTGATTGAGCAGTTATGAAACACTCTTTTTGTAGAAAATGCAAGTGGAGATTCGGAGCGCTAAGAGGGTAATAGTGGAAAAAGGAATGTCTTCAAATATAAACTACACAGAATCATTCGGTGAAACTTCTTTCTGATCTGTGCATTCAACTAACAGAGTTAAACCATACTTTTGATTGAGCAGATCTGAACACTCTTTCTGTAGAAAATGCAACTGGACATTTTGAGCGCTAAGAGCGTAGTAGTGTAAAAAGGAATATATTCAAATATAAACTACACAGAAGCATTCTGTGAAACTTCTTCCTGATCTGAGCATTCAGCTAACAGAGTTAAAACATACTTTTGATTGAGCAGTTTTGAAACACTCTGTCTGTAGAAAATGCAACTGGACATTCGTAGCGCTAAGT
Source organism: Symphalangus syndactylus (assembly GCF_028878055.3). Classification (NCBI taxonomy): domain Eukaryota; kingdom Metazoa; phylum Chordata; class Mammalia; order Primates; family Hylobatidae; genus Symphalangus; species Symphalangus syndactylus. The sequence continues at coordinate 104,824,884 of NC_072438.2, forward strand.
GGGTAATAGTGGAAAAAAGAATATGTTCAAATATAAACTACACAGAAGCATTGTATGAAACTTCTTTCTGTTCTGTGCATTCAACTAACAGAGTTGAACCTTACTTTTGATTGAGCCGTTCTGAAACACTCTTTCTGTAGAAACTGCAATTGGACATTCTGAGCGCTAGGAGGCCTATATTGGGAAAAAGAATGTCTACAAATAAAAACTACACAGCAGAATTGTGTGAAACTTCTTTCTGTTCTGTTTGTTCAACTAAAAGAGTTGAACCTTAGTTTTGATTGAGCCGTTCTGAAACACTCTATCTGTAGAAAATGCAAGTGGAGATTCTGAGCGCTTAGAGGGTAATAGTGGAAAAAGGAATGTCTCCAAATATAAACTACACAGAATCATTCTGTGAAACTTCTTTCTGATCTGTGCATTCAGCTAACAGAGTTAAACCATACTTTTGATTGAGCAGATCTGAACACTCTTTCTGTAGAAAATGCAACTGGACATTTGGAGCGCTAAGAGAGTAGTAGTGGAAAAAGGAATATATTCAAATATAAACTACACAGAAGCATTCTGTGAAACTTCTTTCTGATCTGAGCATTCAGCTAACAGAGTTAAACCATACTTTTGATTGAGCAGTTTTGAAACACTCTGTCTGTAGAAAATGTAGGTGGACATTCGTAGCGCTAAGTGGGTAATAGTGGAAAAAAGAATATGTTCAAATATAAACTACACAGAAGCATTGTGTGAAACTTCTTTCTGTTCTATGCATTCAACTAACAGAGTTGAACCTTACTTTTGATTGAGCCTTTCTGAAACACTCTTTCTGTAGAAACTGCAATTGGACATTCTGAGCGCTAAGAGGCCTATATTGGGAAAAATAATATCTTCAAATAAAAACTACACAGAAGCATTGTGTGAAACTTATTTCTGATATGTTCATTAAGCTAACAGAGTTAAACCATACTTTTGATTGCGCAGTTCTGAACACTCTTTCTGTAGAAAATGCAAGTGGACATTCGGAGCGCTAAGATGGTAATAGTGGAAAAAGGAATATATTCAAATATAAACTACACAGTAGCACTCTGTGAAAATTCTTTCTGTTCTGTGCATTCAACTAACAGAGTTGAACCTTACTTTTGATTGAGCCGTTCTGAAACACTCTTTCTGTAGAAACTGCAATTGGACATTCTAAGCGCTAAGAGGCCTACATTGGGAAAAAGAATATCTTCAAATAAAAACTACACAGATGCATTCTGTGAAACTTATTTCTGATCTGTAAATTCAGTTATCAGAGATAAAACATATTTTTGATTGAACAGTTATGAAACAATCTTTTTGTAGAAAATGCAAGTGGAGATTCGGAGCGCTAAGAGGGTAATAGTGGAAAAAGGAATGTCTTCAAATATAAACTACACAGAATCATTCGGTGAAACTTCTTTCTGATCTGTGCATTCAGCTAACAGAGTTAAACCATACTTTTGATTGAGCAGATCTGAACACTCTTTCTGTAGAAAATGCAACTGGACATTTGGAGCGCTAAGAGCGTAGTAGTGGAAAAAGGAATATATTCAGATATAAACTACACAGAAGCATTCTGTGAAACTTCTTTCTGATCTGAGCATTCAGCTAACAGAGTTAAACCATACGTTTGATTGAGCAGTTTTGAAACACTCTGTCTGTAGAAAATGCAACTGGACATTCGTAGCGCTAAGTGGGTAATATTGGAAAATAGAATATATTCAAATATAAACTACACAGAAGCATTGTATGAAACTTCTTTCTGTTCTGTGCATTCAACTAACAGAGTTGAACCTTACTTTTGATTGAGCCGTTCTGAAACACTCTTTCTGTAGAAACTTCAACTGGACATTCTGAGCGCTAAGAGGCCTATGTTGGGAAAAGGTATGTCTACAAATAAAAACTACACAGAAGAATTGTGTGAAACATCTTTCTGTTCTGTTTGTTCAACTAAAAGAGTTGAACCTTAGTTTTGATTGAGCCGTTCTGAAACACTCTTTCTGTAGAAAATTCAAGTGGAGATTCGGAGCGCTAAGAGGGTAATAGTGGAAAAAGGAATGTCTCCAAATATAAACTACAGAGAATCATTCTGTGAAACTTCTTTCTGATCTGTGCATTCAGCTAACAGATTTAAAGCATACTCTTGATTGAGCAGATCTGAACACTCTTTCTGTAGAAAATGCAACTGGACATTTGGAGCGCTAAGAGACTAGTAGTGGAAAAAGGAATATATTCAAATATAAACTACACAGAAGCATTCTGTGAAACTTCTTTCTGATCTGAGCATTCAGCTAACAGAGTTAAACCATACTTTTGTTTGAGCAGTTTTGAAACACTCTGTCTGTAGAAAATGCAACTGGACATTCGTAGCGCTAAGTGGGTAATAGTGGAAAAAAGAATATGTTCAAATATAAACTACACAGAAGCATTGTATGAAACTTCTTTCTGTTCTGTGCATTCAACTAACAGAGTTGAACCTTACTTTTGATTGAGCCTTTCTGAAACACTCTTTCTGTAGAAACTGCAATTGGACATTCTGAGCGCTAAGAGGCCTATATTGGGAAAAAAAATATCTTCAAATAAAAACTACACAGAAGCATTGTGTGAAACTTATTTCTGATATATTCATTAAGCTAACAGAGTTAAACCATACATTTGATTGCGCAGTTCTGAACACTCTTTCTGTAGAAAATGCAAGTGGTCATTCGGAGCGCTAAGAGGGTAATAGTGGAAAAAGGAATATATTCAAATATAAACTACACAGTAGCATTCTGTGAAAATTCTTTCTGTTCTGTGCATTCAACTAACAGAGTTGAACCTTACTTTTGATTGAGCCGTTCTGAAACACTCTTTCTGTAGAAACTGCAATTGGACATGCTAAGCGCTAAGAGGCCTACATTGGGAAAAAGAATATCTTCAAATAAAAACTACACAGATGCATTCTGTGAAACTTATTTCTGATCTGTAAATTCAGTTAACAGAGATAAAACATATTTTTGATTGAGCAGTTATGAAACACTCTTTTTGTAGAAAATGCAAGTGGAGATTCGGAGCGCTAAGAGGGTAATAGTGGAAAAAGGAATGTCTTCAAATATAAACTACACAGAATCATTCGGTGAAACTTCTTTCTGATCTGTGCATTCAGCTAACAGAGTTAAACCATACTTTTGATTGAGCAGATCTGAACACTCTTTCTGTAGAAAATGCAACTGGACATTTGGAGCGCTAAGAGCGTAGTAGTGGAAAAATTAATATATTCAAATATAAACTACACAGAAGCATTCTGTGAAACTTCTTTCTGATCTGAGCATTCAGCTAACAGAGTTAAACCATACTTTGATTGAGCAGTTTTGAAACACTCTGTCTGTAGAAAATGCAAATGGACATTCGTAGCGCTAAGTGGGTAATAGTGGAAAAAAGAATATGTTCAAATATAAACTACACAGAAGCATTGTATGAAACTTCTTTCTGTTCTGTGCATTCAACTAACAGAGTTGAACCTTACTTTTGATTGAGCCGTTCTGAAACACTCTTTCTGTAGAAAGTGCAATTGGACATTCTGAGCGCTAAGAGGCCTATATTGGGAAAAAGAATGTCTACAAATAAAAACTACACAGAAGAATTGTGTGAAACTTCTTTCTGTTCTGTTTGTTCAACTAAAAGAGTTGAACCTTAGTTTTGATTGAGCCGTTCTGAAACACTCTTTCTGCAGAAAATGCAAGTGGAGATTCGGAGCGCTAAGAGGGTAATAGTGGAAAAAGGAATGTCTCCAAATATAAACTACACAGAATCATTCTGTGAAACTTCTTTCTGATCTGTGCATTCAGCTAACAGAGTTAAACCATACTTTTGATTGAGCAGATCTGAACACTCTTTCTGTAGAAAATGCAACTGGACATTTGGAGCGCTAAGAGAGTAGTAGTGGAAAAAGGAATATATTCAAATATAAACTACACAGAAGCATTCTGTGAAACTTCTTTCTGATCTGAGCATTCAGCTAACAGAGTTAAACCATACTTTTGATTGAGCAGTTTTGAAACACTCTGTCTGTAGAAAATGCAACTGGACATTCGTAGCGCTAAGTGGGTAATAGTGGAAAAAAGAATATGTTCAAATATAAACTACACAGAAGCATTGTATGAAACTTCTTTCTGTTCTGTGCATTCAACTAACAGAGTTGAACCTTACTTTTGATTGAGCCTTTCTGAAACACTCTTTCTGTAGAAACTGCAATTGGACATTCTGAGCACTCAGAGGCCTATATTGGGAAAAATAATATCTTCAAATAAAAACTACACAGAAGCATTGTGTGAAACTTACTTCTGATATGTTCATTAAGCTAACAGAGTTAAACCATACTTTTGATTGCGCAGTTCTGAACACTCTTTCTGTAGAAAATGCAAGTGGACATTCGGAGCGCTAATAGGGTAATAGTGGAAAAAGGAATATATTCATATATAAACTACACAGTAGCATTCTGTGAAAATTCTTCCTGTTCTGTGCATTCAACTAACAGAGTTGAACCTTACTTTTGATTGAGCCGTTCTGAAACACTCTTTCTGTAGAAACTGCAATTGGACATGCTAAGCGCTAAGAGGCCTACATTGGGAAAAAGAATATCTTCAAATAAAAACTACACAGATGCATTCTGTGAAACTTATTTCTGATATGTAAATTCAGTTAACAGAGATAAAACATATTTTTGATTGAGCAGTTATGAAACACTCTTTTTGTAGAAAATGCAAGTGGAGATTCGGAGCGCTAAGAGGGTAATAGTGGAAAAAGGAATGTCTTCAAATATAAACTACACAGAATCATTCGGTGAAACTTCTTTCTGATCTGTGCATTCAGCTAACAGAGTTAAACCATACTTTAGATTGAGCAGATCTGAACACTCTTTCTGTAGAAAATGCAACTGGACATTTTGAGCGCTAAGAACGTAGTAGTGGAAAAAGGAATATATTCAAATATAAACTACACAGAAGCATTCTGTGAAACTTCTTTCTGATCTGAGCATTCAGCTAACAGAGTTAAACCATACTTTTGATTGAGCTGTTTTGAAACACTCTGTCTGTAGAAAATGCAACTGGACATTCGTAGCGCTAAGTGGGTAGTAGTGGAAAAAAGAATATGTTCAAATATAAACTACACAGCAGCATTGTATGAAACTTCTTTCTGTTCTGTGCATTCAACTAACAGAGTTGAACCTTACTTTTGATTGAGCCGTTCTGAAACACTCTTTCTGTAGAAACTGCAATTGGACATTCTGAGCGCTAAGAGGCCTATATTGGGAAAAGGAATGTCTACAAATAAAAACTACACAGAAGAATTGTGTGAAACTTCTTTCTGTTCTGTTTGTTCAACTAAAAGAGTTGAACCTTAGTTTTGATTGAGCCGTTCTGAAACACTCTTTCTGTAGAAAATGCAAGTGGAGATTCGGAGCGCTAAGAGGGTTATAGTGGAAAAAGGAATGTCTCCAATATAAACTACACAGAATCATTCTGTGAAACTTCTTTCTGATCTGTGCATTCAGCTAACAGAGTTAAACCATACTTTTGATTGAGCAGATCTGAACACTCTTTCTGTAGAAAATGCAACTGGAAATTTGGAGCGCTAAGAGAGTAGTAGTGGAAAAAGGAATATATTCAAATATAAACTACACAGAAGCATTCTGTGAAACTTCTTTCTTATCTGAGCATTAAGCAAACAGAGTTAAACCATACTTTTGATTGAGCAGTTTTGAAACACTCTGTCTGTAGAAAATGCAACTGGACATTCGTAGCGCTAAGTGGGTAATAGTGGAAAAAAGAATATGTTCAAATATAAACTACACAGAAGCATTGTATGAAACTTCTTTCTGTTCTGTGCATTCAACTAACAGAGTTGAACCTTACTTTTGATTGAGCCTTTCTGAAACACTCTTTCTGTAGAAACTGCAATTGTACATTCAGAGCGCTAAGAGGCCTCTATTGGGAAAAATAATATCTTCAAATAAAAACTACACAGAAGCATTGTGTGAAACTTATTTCTGATATGTTCATTAAGCTAACAGAGTTAAACCATACTTTTGATTGCGCAGTTCTGAACACTCTTTCTGTAGAAAATGCAAGTGGACATTCGGAGCGCTAAGAGGGTAATAGTGGAAAAAGGAATATATTCAAATATAAACTACACAGTAGCATTCTGTGAAAATTCTTTCTGTTCTGTGCATTCAACTAACAGAGTTGAACCTTACTTTTGATTGAGCCGTTCTGAAACACTCTTTCTGTAGAAACTGCAATTGGACATGCTAAGCGCTAAGAGGCCTACATTGGGAAAAAGAATATCTTCAAATAAAAACTACACAGATGCATTCTGTGAAACTTATTTCTGATCTGTAAATTCAGTTAACAGAGATAAAACATATTTTTGATTGAGCAGTTATGAAACACTCTTTTTGTAGAAAATGCAAGTGGAGATTCGGAGCGCTAAGAGGTTAAGAGTGGAAAAAGAAATGTCTTCAAATATAAACTACACAGAATAATTCGGTGAAACTTCTTTCTGATCTGTGCATTCAGCTAACTGAGTTAAACCATACTTTTGATTGAGCAGATCTGAACACTCTTTCTGTAGAAAATGCAACTGGACATTTGGAGCGCTAAGAGCGTAGTAGTGGAAAAATTAATATATTCAAATATAAACTACACAGAAGCATTCTGTGAAACTTCTTTCTGATCTGAGCATTCAGCTAACAGAGTTAAACCATACTTTGATTGAGCAGTTTTGAAACACTCTGTCTGTAGAAAATGCAAATGGACATTCGTAGCGCTAAGTGGGTAATAGTGGAAAAAAGAATATGTTCAAATATAAACTACACAGAAGCATTGTATGAAACTTCTTTCTGTTCTGTGCATTCAACTAACAGAGTTGAACCTTACTTTTGATTGAGCCGTTCTGAAACACTCTTTCTGTAGAAAGTGCAATTGGACATTCTGAGCGCTAAGAGGCCTATATTGGGAAAAAGAATGTCTACAAATAAAAACTACACAGAAGAATTGTGTGAAACTTCTTTCTGTTCTGTTTGTTCAACTAAAAGAGTTGAACCTTAGTTTTGATTGAGCCGTTCTGAAACACTCTTTCTGCAGAAAATGCAAGTGGAGATTCGGAGCGCTAAGAGGGTAATAGTGGAAAAAGGAATGTCTCCAAATATAAACTACACAGAATCATTCTGTGAAACTTCTTTCTGATCTGTGCATTCAGCTAACAGAGTTAAACCATACTTTTGATTGAGCAGATCTGAACACTCTTTCTGTAGAAAATGCAACTGGACATTTGGAGCGCTAAGAGAGTAGTAGTGGAAAAAGGAATATATTCAAATATAAACTACACAGAAGCATTCTGTGAAACTTCTTTCTGATCTGAGCATTCAGCTAACAGAGTTAAACCATACTTTTGATTGAGCAGTTTTGAAACACTCTGTCTGTAGAAAATGCAACTGGACATTCGTAGCGCTAAGTGGGTAATAGTGGAAAAAAGAATATGTTCAAATATAAACTACACAGAAGCATTGTATGAAACTTCTTTCTGTTCTGTGCATTCAACTAACAGAGTTGAACCTTACTTTTGATTGAGCCTTTCTGAAACACTCTTTCTGTAGAAACTGCAATTGGACATTCTGAGCACTCAGAGGCCTATATTGGGAAAAATAATATCTTCAAATAAAAACTACACAGAAGCATTGTGTGAAACTTACTTCTGATATGTTCATTAAGCTAACAGAGTTAAACCATACTTTTGATTGCGCAGTTCTGAACACTCTTTCTGTAGAAAATGCAAGTGGACATTCGGAGCGCTAATAGGGTAATAGTGGAAAAAGGAATATATTCATATATAAACTACACAGTAGCATTCTGTGAAAATTCTTCCTGTTCTGTGCATTCAACTAACAGAGTTGAACCTTACTTTTGATTGAGCCGTTCTGAAACACTCTTTCTGTAGAAACTGCAATTGGACATGCTAAGCGCTAAGAGGCCTACATTGGGAAAAAGAATATCTTCAAATAAAAACTACACAGATGCATTCTGTGAAACTTATTTCTGATATGTAAATTCAGTTAACAGAGATAAAACATATTTTTGATTGAGCAGTTATGAAACACTCTTTTTGTAGAAAATGCAAGTGGAGATTCGGAGCGCTAAGAGGGTAATAGTGGAAAAAGGAATGTCTTCAAATATAAACTACACAGAATCATTCGGTGAAACTTCTTTCTGATCTGTGCATTCAGCTAACAGAGTTAAACCATACTTTAGATTGAGCAGATCTGAACACTCTTTCTGTAGAAAATGCAACTGGACATTTTGAGCGCTAAGAACGTAGTAGTGGAAAAAGGAATATATTCAAATATAAACTACACAGAAGCATTCTGTGAAACTTCTTTCTGATCTGAGCATTCAGCTAACAGAGTTAAACCATACTTTTGATTGAGCTGTTTTGAAACACTCTGTCTGTAGAAAATGCAACTGGACATTCGTAGCGCTAAGTGGGTAGTAGTGGAAAAAAGAATATGTTCAAATATAAACTACACAGCAGCATTGTATGAAACTTCTTTCTGTTCTGTGCATTCAACTAACAGAGTTGAACCTTACTTTTGATTGAGCCGTTCTGAAACACTCTTTCTGTAGAAACTGCAATTGGACATTCTGAGCGCTAAGAGGCCTATATTGGGAAAAGGAATGTCTACAAATAAAAACTACACAGAAGAATTGTGTGAAACTTCTTTCTGTTCTGTTTGTTCAACTAAAAGAGTTGAACCTTAGTTTTGATTGAGCCGTTCTGAAACACTCTTTCTGTAGAAAATGCAAGTGGAGATTCGGAGCGCTAAGAGGGTTATAGTGGAAAAAGGAATGTCTCCAATATAAACTACACAGAATCATTCTGTGAAACTTCTTTCTGATCTGTGCATTCAGCTAACAGAGTTAAACCATACTTTTGATTGAGCAGATCTGAACACTCTTTCTGTAGAAAATGCAACTGGAAATTTGGAGCGCTAAGAGAGTAGTAGTGGAAAAAGGAATATATTCAAATATAAACTACACAGAAGCATTCTGTGAAACTTCTTTCTTATCTGAGCATTAAGCAAACAGAGTTAAACCATACTTTTGATTGAGCAGTTTTGAAACACTCTGTCTGTAGAAAATGCAACTGGACATTCGTAGCGCTAAGTGGGTAATAGTGGAAAAAAGAATATGTTCAAATATAAACTACACAGAAGCATTGTATGAAACTTCTTTCTGTTCTGTGCATTCAACTAACAGAGTTGAACCTTACTTTTGATTGAGCCTTTCTGAAACACTCTTTCTGTAGAAACTGCAATTGTACATTCAGAGCGCTAAGAGGCCTCTATTGGGAAAAATAATATCTTCAAATAAAAACTACACAGAAGCATTGTGTGAAACTTATTTCTGATATGTTCATTAAGCTAACAGAGTTAAACCATACTTTTGATTGCGCAGTTCTGAACACTCTTTCTGTAGAAAATGCAAGTGGACATTCGGAGCGCTAAGAGGGTAATAGTGGAAAAAGGAATATATTCAAATATAAACTACACAGTAGCATTCTGTGAAAATTCTTTCTGTTCTGTGCATTCAACTAACAGAGTTGAACCTTACTTTTGATTGAGCCGTTCTGAAACACTCTTTCTGTAGAAACTGCAATTGGACATGCTAAGCGCTAAGAGGCCTACATTGGGAAAAAGAATATCTTCAAATAAAAACTACACAGATGCATTCTGTGAAACTTATTTCTGATCTGTAAATTCAGTTAACAGAGATAAAACATATTTTTGATTGAGCAGTTATGAAACACTCTTTTTGTAGAAAATGCAAGTGGAGATTCGGAGCGCTAAGAGGTTAAGAGTGGAAAAAGAAATGTCTTCAAATATAAACTACACAGAATAATTCGGTGAAACTTCTTTCTGATCTGTGCATTCAGCTAACTGAGTTAAACCATACTTTTGATTGAGCAGATCTGAACACTCTTTCTGTAGAAAATGCAACTGGACATTTGGAGCGCTAAGAGCGTAGTAGTGGAAAAAGGAATATATTCAAATATAAACTACACAGAAGCATTCTCTGAAATTTCTTTCTGATCTGAGCATTCAGCTAACAGAGTTAAACCATACTTTTGATTGAGCAGTTTTGAAACACTCTGTCTGTAGAAAATGCAACTGGACATTCGTAGCGCTAAGTGGGTAATAGTGGAAAAAAGAATATGTTCAAATATAAACTACACAGAAGCATTGTATGAAACTACTTTCTGTTCTGTGCATTCAACTAACAGAGTTGAACCTTACTTTTGATTGAGCCGTTCTGAAACACTCTTTCTGTAGAAACTGCAATTGGACATTCTGAGCGCTAGGAGGCCTATATTGGGAAAAAGAATGTCTACAAATAAAAACTACACATAAGAATTGTGTGAAACTTCTTTCTGTTCTGTTTGTTCAACTAAAAGATTTGAAACTTAGTTTTGATTGAGCCGTTCTGAAACACCCTTTCTGTAGAAAATGCAAGTGGTGATTCCGAGCGCTAAGAGGGTAATAGTGGAAAAAGGAATGTCTCCAAATATAAACTACACAGAATCATTCTGTGAAACTTCTTTCTGATCTGTGCATTCAGCTAACAGAGTTAAACTATACTTTTGATTGAGCAGATCTGAACACTCTTTCTGTAGAAAATGCAACTGGAAATTTGGAGCACTAAGAGAGTAGTAGTGGAAAAAGGAATATATTCAAATATAAACTACACAGAAGCATTCTGTGAAACTTCTTTCTTATCTGAGCATTAAGCAAACAGAGTTAAACCATACTTTTGATTGAGCAGTTTTGAAACACCCTGTCTGTAGAAAATGCAACTGGACATTCGTAGCGCTAAGTGGGTAATAGTGGAAAAAAGAATATGTTCAAATATAAACTACACAGAAGCATTGTATGAAACTTCTTTCTGTTCTGTGCATTCAACTAACAGAGTTGAACCTTACTTTTGATTGAGCCTTTCTGAAACACTCTTTCTGTAGAAACTGCAATTGTACATTCTGAGCGCTAAGAGGCCTCTATTGGGAAAAATAATATCTTCAAATAAAAACTACACAGAAGCATTGTGTGAAACTTATTTCTGATATGTTCATTAAGCTAACAGAGTTAAACCATACTTTTGATTGCGCAGTTCTGAACACTCTTTCTGTAGAAAATGCAAGTGGACATTCGGAGGGCTAAGAGGGTAATAGTGGAAAAAGGAATATACTCAAATATAAACTACACAGTAGCATTCTGTGAAAATTCTTTCTCTTCTGTGCATTCAACTAACAGAGTTGAACCTTACTTTTGATTGAGCCGTTCTGAAACACTCTTTCTGTAGAAACTGCAATTGGACATGCTAAGCGCTAAGAGGCCTACATTGGGAAAAAGAATATCTTCAAATAAAAACTACACAGATGCATTCTGTGAAACTTATTTCTGATCTGTAAATTCAGTTAACAGAGATAAAACATATTTTTGATTGAGCAGTTATGAAACACTCTTTTTGTAGAAAATGCAAGTGGAGATTCGGAGCGCTAAGAGGGTAAGAGTGGAAAAAGAAATGTCTTCAAATATAAACTACACAGAATCATTCGGTGAAACTTCTTTCTGATCTGTGCATTCAGCGAACAGAGTTAAACCATACTTTTGATTGAGCAGATCTGAACACTCTTTCTGTAGAAAATGCAACTGGACATTTGGAGCGCTAAGAGCGTAGTAGTGGAAAAAGGAATATATTCAAATATAAACTACACAGAAGCATTCTGTGAAACTTCTTTCTGATCTGAGCATTCAGCTAACAGAGTTAAACCATACTTTTGATTGAGCAGTTTTGAAACACTCTGTCTGTAGAAAATGCAACTGGACATTCGTAGCGCTAAGTGGGTAATAGTGGAAAAAAGAATATGTTCAAATATAAACTACACAGAAGCATTGTATGAAACTTCTTTCTGTTCTGTGCATTCAACTAACAGAGTTGAACCTTACTTTTGATTGAGCCGTTCTGAAACACTCTTTCTGTAGAAACTGCAATTGGACATTCTGAGCGCTAGGAGGCCTATATTGGGAAAAAGAATGTCTACAAATAAAAACTACACATAAGAATTGTGTGAAACTTCTTTCTGTTCTGTTTGTTCAACTAAAAGAGTTGAAACTTAGTTTTGATTGAGCCGTTCTGAAACACCCTTTCTGTAGAAAATGCAAGTGGAGATTCCGAGCGCTAAGAGGGTAATAGTGGAAAAAGGAATGTCTCCAAATATAAACTACACAGAATCATTCTGTGAAACTTCTTTCTGATCTGTGCATTCAGCTAACAGAGTTAAAACATACTTTTGATTGAGCAGATCTCAACACTCTTTCTGTAGAAAATGCAACTGGACATTTGGAGCGCTAAGAGAGTAGTAGTGGAAAAAGGAATATATTCAAATATAAACTACACAGAAGCATTCTGTGAAACTTCTTTCTGATCTGAGCATTCAGCTAACAGACTTAAACCATACTTTTGATTGAGCAGTTTTGAAACACTCTGTCTGTAGAAAATGCAAATGGACATTCGTAGCGCTAAGTGGGTAATAGTGGAAAAAAGAATATGTTCAAATATAAACTACACAGAAGCATTGTATGAAACTTCTTTCTGTTCTGTGCATTCAACTAACAGAGTTGAACCTTACTTTTGATTGAGCCGTTCTGAAACACTCTTTCTATAGAAAGTGCAATTGGACATTCTGAGCGCAAAGAGGCCTATATTGGGAAAAAGAATGTCTACAAATAAAAACTACACAGAAGAATTGTGTGAAACTTCTTTCTGTTCTGTTTGTTCAACTAAAAGAGTTGAACCTTAGTTTTGATTGAGCCGTTCTGAAACACTGTTTCTGCAGAAAATGCAAGTGGAGATTCGGAGCGCTAAGAGGGTAATAGTGGAAAAAGGAATGTCTCCAAATATAAACTACACAGAATCATTCTGTGAAACTTCTTTCTGATCTGTGCATTCAGCTAACAGAGTTAAACCATACTTTTGATTGAGCAGATCTGAACACTCTTTCTGTAGAAAATGCAACTGGACATTTGGAGCGCTAAGAGAGTAGTAGTGGAAAAAGGAATATATTCAAATATAAACTACACAGAAGCATTCTGTGAAACTTCTTTCTGATCTGAGCATTCAGCTAACAGAGTTAAACCATACTTTTGATTGAGCAGTTTTGAAACACTCTGTCTGTAGAAAATGCAACTGGACATTCGTAGCGCTAAGTGGGTAATAGTGGAAAAAAGAATATGTTCAAATATAAACTACACAGAAGCATTGTATGAAACTCCTTTCTGTTCTGTGCATTCAACTAACAGAGTTGAAGCTTACTTTTGATTGAGCCTTTCTGAAACACTCTTTCGGTAGAAACTGCAATTGGACATTCTGAGCGCTAAGAGGCCTATATTGGGAAAAATAATATCTTCAAATAAAAACTACACAGAAGCATTGTGTGAAACTTACTTCTGATATGTTCATTAAGCTAACAGAGTTAAACCATACTTTTGATTGCGCAGTTCTGAACACTCTTTCTGTAGAAAATGCAAGTGGACATTCGGAGCGCTAATAGGGTAATAGTGGAAAAAGGAATATATTCAAATATAAACTACACAGTAGCATTCTGTGAAAATTCTTTCTGTTCTGTGCATTCAACTAACAGAGTTGAACCTTACTTTTGATTGAGCCGTTCTGAAACACTCTTTCTGTAGAAACTGCAATTGGACATGCTAAGCGCTAAGAGGCCTACATTGGGAAAAAGAATATCTTCAAATAAAAACTACACAGATGCATTCTGTGAAACTTATTTCTGATATGTAAATTCAGTTAACAGAGATAAAACATATTTTTGATTGAGCAGTTATGAAACACTCTTTTTGTAGAAAATGCAAGTGGAGATTCGGAGCGCTAAGTGGGTAATAGTGGAAAAAGGAATGTCTTCAAATATAAACTACACAGAATCATTCGGTGAAACTTCTTTCTGATCTGTCCATTCAGCTAACAGAGTTAAACCATACTTTAGATTGAGCAGATCTGAACACTCTTTCTGTAGAAAATGCAACTGGACATTTGGAGCGCTAAGAGCGTAGTAGTGGAAAAAGGAATATATTCAAATATAAACTACACAGAAGCATTCTGTGAAACTTCTTTCTGATCTGAGCATTCAGCTAACAGAGTTAAACCATACTTTTGATTGAGCAGTTTTGAAACACTCTGTCTGTAGAAAATGCAACTGGACATTCGTAGCGCTAAGTGGGTAGTAGTGGAAAAAAGAATATGTTCAAATATAAACTACACAGAAGCATTGTATGAAACTTCTTTCTGTTCTGTGCATTCAACTAACAGAGTTGAACCTTACTTTTGATTGAGCCGTTCTGAAACACTCTTTCTGTAGAAACTGCAATTGGACATTCTGAGCGCTAAGAGGCCTATATTGGGAAAAGGAATGTCTACAAATAAAAACTACACAGAAGAATTGTGTGAAACTTCTTTCTGTTCTGTTTGTTCAACTAAAAGAGTTGAACCTTAGTTTTGATTGAGCCGTTCAGAAACACTCTTTCTGTAGAAAATGCAAGTGGAGATTCGGAGCGCTAAGAGGGTTATAGTGGAAAAAGGAATGTCTCCAATATAAACTACACAGAATCATTCTGTGAAACTTCTTTCTGATCTGTGCATTCAGCTAACAGAGTTAAACCATACTTTTGATTGAGCAGATCTGAACACTCTTTCTGTAGAAAATGCAACTGGAAATTTGGAGCGCTAAGAGAGTAGTAGTGGAAAAAGGAATATATTCAAATATAAACTACACAGAAGCATTCTGTGAAACTTCTTTCTTATCTGAGCATTAAGCTAACAGAGTTAAACCATACTTTTGATTGAGCAGTTTTGAAACACTCTGTCTGTAGAAAATGCAACGGGACATTCGTAGCGCTAAGTGGGTAATAGTGGAAAAAAGAATATGTTCAAATATAAACTACACAGAAGCATTGTATGAAACTTCTTTCTGTTCTGTGCATTCAACTAACAGAGTTGAACCTTACTTTTGATTGAGCCTTTCTGAAACACTCTTTCTGTAGAAACTGCAATTGGACATTCTGAGCGCTAAGAGGCCTCTATTGGGAAAAATAATATCTTCAAATAAAAACTACACAGAAGCATTGTGTGAAACTTATTTCTGATATGTTCATTAAGCTAACAGAGTTAAACCATACTTTTGATTGCGCAGTTCTGAACACTCTTTCTGTAGAAAATGCAGGTGGACATTCGGAGCGCTATGAGGGTAATAGTGGAAAAAGGAATATATTCAAATATAAACTACACAGTAGCATTCTGTGAAAATTCTTTCTGTTCTGTGCATTCAACTAACAGAGTTGAACCTTACTTTTGATTGAGCCTTTCTGAAACACTCTTTCTGTAGAAACTGCAATTGGACATGCTAAGCGCTAAGAGGCCTACATTGGGAAAAAGAATATCTTCAAATAAAAACTACACAGAAGCATTGTGTGAAACTTATTTCTGATATGTTCATTAAGCTAACAGAGTTAAACCATACTTTTGATTGCGCAGTTCTGAACACTCTTTCTGTAGAAAATGCAAGTGGACATTCGGAGCGCTAAGAGGGTAATAGGGGAAAAAGGAATATATTCAAATATAAACTACACAGTAGCATTCTGGGAAAATTCTTTCTGTTCTGTGCATTCAACTAACAGAGTTGAACCTTACTTTTGATTGAGCCGTTCTGAAACACCCTTTCTGTAGAAACTGCAATTGGACATGCTAAGCGCTAAGAGGCCTACATTGGGAAAAAGAATATCTTCAAATAAAAACTACACAGATGCATTCTGTGAAACTATTTTCTGATATGTAAATTCAGTTAACAGAGATAAAACATATTTTTGATTGAGCAGTTATGAAACACTCTTTTTGTAGAAAATGCAAGTGGAGATTCGGAGCGCTAAGGGGGTAATAGTGGAAAAAGGAATGTCTTCAAATATAAACTACACAGAATCATTCGGTGAAACTTCTTTCTGATCTGTCCATTCAGCTAACAGAGTTAAACCATACTTTAGATTGAGCAGATCTGAACACTCTTTCTGTAGAAAATGCAACTGGACATTTGGAGCGCTAAGAGCGTAGTAGTGGAAAAAGGAATATATTCAAATATAAACTACACAGAAGCATTCTGTGAAACTTCTTTCTGATCTGAGCATTCAGCTAACAGAGTTAAACCATACTTTTGATTGAGCAGTTTTGAAACACTCTGTCTGTAGAAAATGCAACTGGACATTCGTAGCGCTAAGTGGGTAGTAGTGGAAAAAAGAATATGTTCAAATATAAACTACACAGAAGCATTGTATGAAACTTCTTTCTGTTCTGTGCATTCAACTAACAGAGTTGAACCTTACTTTTGATTGAGCCGTTCTGAAACACTCTTTCTGTAGAAACTGCAATTGGACATTCTGAGCGCTAAGAGGCCTATATTGGGAAAAGGAATGTCTACAAATAAAAACTACACAGAAGAATTGTGTGAAACTTCTTTCTGTTCTGTTTGTTCAACTAAAAGAGTTGAACCTTAGTTTTGATTGAGCCGTTCAGAAACACTCTTTCTGTAGAAAATGCAAGTGGAGATTCGGAGCGCTAAGAGGGTTATAGTGGAAAAAGGAATGTCTCCAATATAAACTACACAGAATCATTCTGTGAAACTTCTTTCTGATCTGTGCATTCAGCTAACAGAGTTAAACCATACTTTTGATTGAGCAGATCTGAACACTCTTTCTGTAGAAAATGCAACTGGAAATTTGGAGCGCTAAGAGAGTAGTAGTGGAAAAAGGAATATATTCAAATATAAACTACACAGAAGCATTCTGTGAAACTTCTTTCTTATCTGAGCATTAAGCTAACAGAGTTAAACCATACTTTTGATTGAGCAGTTTTGAAACACTCTGTCTGTAGAAAATGCAACGGGACATTCGTAGCGCTAAGTGGGTAATAGTGGAAAAAAGAATATGTTCAAATATAAACTACACAGAAGCATTGTATGAAACTTCTTTCTGTTCTGTGCATTCAACTAACAGAGTTGAACCTTACTTTTGATTGAGCCTTTCTGAAACACTCTTTCTGTAGAAACTGCAATTGGACATTCTGAGCGCTAAGAGGCCTCTATTGGGAAAAATAATATCTTCAAATAAAAACTACACAGAAGCATTGTGTGAAACTTATTTCTGATATGTTCATTAAGCTAACAGAGTTAAACCATACTTTTGATTGCGCAGTTCTGAACACTCTTTCTGTAGAAAATGCAGGTGGACATTCGGAGCGCTATGAGGGTAATAGTGGAAAAAGGAATATATTCAAATATAAACTACACAGTAGCATTCTGTGAAAATTCTTTCTGTTCTGTGCATTCAACTAACAGAGTTGAACCTTACTTTTGATTGAGCCTTTCTGAAACACTCTTTCTGTAGAAACTGCAATTGGACATGCTAAGCGCTAAGAGGCCTACATTGGGAAAAAGAATATCTTCAAATAAAAACTACACAGAAGCATTGTGTGAAACTTATTTCTGATATGTTCATTAAGCTAACAGAGTTAAACCATACTTTTGATTGCGCAGTTCTGAACACTCTTTCTGTAGAAAATGCAAGTGGACATTCGGAGCGCTAAGAGGGTAATAGGGGAAAAAGGAATATATTCAAATATAAACTACACAGTAGCATTCTGGGAAAATTCTTTCTGTTCTGTGCATTCAACTAACAGAGTTGAACCTTACTTTTGATTGAGCCGTTCTGAAACACCCTTTCTGTAGAAACTGCAATTGGACATGCTAAGCGCTAAGAGGCCTACATTGGGAAAAAGAATATCTTCAAATAAAAACTACACAGATGCATTCTGTGAAACTATTTTCTGATATGTAAATTCAGTTAACAGAGATAAAACATATTTTTGATTGAGCAGTTATGAAACACTCTTTTTGTAGAAAATGCAAGTGGAGATTCGGAGCGCTAAGGGGGTAATAGTGGAAAAAGGAATGTCTTCAAATATAAACTACACAGAATCATTCGGTGAAACTTCTTTCTGATCTGTCCATTCAGCTAACAGAGTTAAACCATACTTTAGATTGAGCAGATCTGAACACTCTTTCTGTAGAAAATGCAACTGGACATTTGGAGCGCTAAGAGCGTAGTAGTGGAAAAAGGAATATATTCAAATATAAACTACACAGAAGCATTCTGTGAAACTTCTTTCTGATCTGAGCATTCAGCTAACAGAGTTAAACCATACTTTTGATTGAGCAGTTTTGAAACACTCTGTCTGTAGAAAATGCAACTGGACATTCGTAGCGCTAAGTGGGTAGTAGTGGAAAAAAGAATATGTTCAAATATAAACTACACAGAAGCATTGTATGAAACTTCTTTCTGTTCTGTGCATTCAACTAACAGAGTTGAACCTTACTTTTGATTGAGCCGTTCTGAAACACTCTTTCTGTAGAAACTGCAATTGGACATTCTGAGCGCTAAGAGGCCTATATTGGGAAAAGGAATGTCTACAAATAAAAACTACACAGAAGAATTGTGTGAAACTTCTTTCTGTTCTGTTTGTTCAACTAAAAGAGTTGAACATTAGTTTTGATTGAGCCGTTCTGAAACACTCTTTCTGTAGAAAATGCAAGTGGAGATTCGGAGCGCTAAGAGGGTTATAGTGGAAAAAGGAATGTCTCCAATATAAACTACACAGAATCATTCTGTGAAACTTCTTTCTGATCTGTGCATTCAGCTAACAGAGTTAAACCATACTTTTGATTGAGCAGATCTGAACACTCTTTCTGTAGAAAATGCAACTGGAAATTTGGAGCGCTAAGAGAGTAGTAGTGGAAAAAGGAATATATTCAAATATAAACTACACAGAAGCATTCTGTGAAACTTCTTTCTTATCTGAGCATTAAGCTAACAGAGTTAAACCATACTTTTGATTGAGCAGTTTTGAAACACTCGGTCTGTAGAAAATGCAACTGGACATTCGTAGCGCTAAGTGGGTAATAGTAGAAAAAAGAATATGTTCAAATATAAACTACACAGAAGCATTGTATGAAACTTCTTTCCGTTCTGTGCATTCAACTAACAGAGTTGAACCTTACTTTTGATTGAGCCTTTCTGAAACACTCTTTCTGTAGAAACTGCAATTGGACATTCTGAGCGCTAAGAGGCCTCTATTGGGAAAAATAATATCTTCAAATAAAAACTACACAGAAGCATTGTGTGAAACTTATTTCTGATATGTTCATTAAGCTAACAGAGTTAAACCATACTTTTGATTGCGCAGTTCTGAACACTCTTTCTGTAGAAAATGCAGGTGGACATTCGGAGCGCTAAGAGGCTAATAGTGGAAAAAGGAATATATTCAAATATAAACTACACAGTAGCATTCTGTGAAAATTCTTTCTGTTCTGTGCATTCAACTAACAGAGTTGAACCTTACTTTTGATTGAGCCTTTCTGAAACACTCTTTCTGTAGAAACTGCAATTGGACATGCTAAGCGCTAAGAGGCCTACATTGGGAAAAAGAATATCTTCAAATAAAAACTACACAGAAGCATTGTGTGAAACTTATTTCTGATATGTTCATTAAGCTAACAGAGTTAAACCATACTTTTGATTGCGCAGTTCTGAACACTCTTTCTGTAGAAAATGCAAGTGGACATTCGGAGCGCTAAGAGGGTAATAGTGGAAAAAGGAATATATTCAAATATAAACTACACAGTAGCATTCTGGGAAAATTCTTTCTGTTCTGTGCATTCAACTAACAGAGTTGAACCTTACTTTTGATTGAGCCGTTCTGAAACACCCTTTCTGTAGAAACTGCAATTGGACATGCTAAGCGCTAAGAGGCCTACATTGGGAAAAAGAATATCTTCAAATAAAAACTACACAGATGCATTCTGTGAAACTTTTTTCTGATATGTAAATTCAGTTAACAGAGATAAAACATATTTTTGATTGAGCAGTTATGAAACACTCTTTTTGTAGAAAATGCAAGTGGAGATTCGGAGCGCTAAGAGGGTAATAGTGGAAAAAGGAATGTCTTCAAATATAAACTACACAGAATCATTCGGTGAAACTTCTTTCTGATCTGTCCATTCAGCTAACAGAGTTAAACCATACTTTAGATTGAGCAGATCTGAACACTCTTTCTGTAGAAAATGCAACTGGACATTTGGAGCGCTAAGAGCGTAGTAGTGGAAAAAGGAATATATTCAAATATAAACTACACAGAAGCATTCTGTGAAACTTCTTTCTGATCTGAGCATTCAGCTAACAGAGTTAAACCATACTTTTGATTGAGCAGTTTTGAAACACTCTGTCTGTAGAAAATGCAACTGGACATTCGTAGCGCTAAGTGGGTAGTAGTGGAAAAAAGAATATGTTCAAATATAAACTACACAGAAGCATTGTATGAAACTTCTTTCTGTTCTGTGCATTCAACTAACAGAGTTGAACCTTACTTTTGATTGAGCCGTTCTGAAACACTCTTTCTGTAGAAACTGCAATTGGACATTCTGAGCGCTAAGAGGCCTATATTGGGAAAAGGAATGTCTACAAATAAAAACTACACAGAAGAATTGTGTGAAACTTCTTTCTGTTCTGTTTGTTCAACTAAAAGAGTTGAACATTAGTTTTGATTGAGCCGTTCTGAAACACTCTTTCTGTAGAAAATGCAAGTGGAGATTCGGAGCGCTAAGAGGGTTATAGTGGAAAAAGGAATGTCTCCAATATAAACTACACAGAATCATTCTGTGAAACTTCTTTCTGATCTGTGCATTCAGCTAACAGAGTTAAACCATACTTTTGATTGAGCAGATCTGAACACTCTTTCTGTAGAAAATGCAACTGGAAATTTGGAGCGCTAAGAGAGTAGTAGTGGAAAAAGGAATATATTCAAATATAAACTACACAGAAGCATTCTGTGAAACTTCTTTCTTATCTGAGCATTAAGCTAACAGAGTTAAACCATACTTTTGATTGAGCAGTTTTGAAACACTCGGTCTGTAGAAAATGCAACTGGACATTCGTAGCGCTAAGTGGGTAATAGTAGAAAAAAGAATATGTTCAAATATAAACTACACAGAAGCATTGTATGAAACTTCTTTCCGTTCTGTGCATTCAACTAACAGAGTTGAACCTTACTTTTGATTGAGCCTTTCTGAAACACTCTTTCTGTAGAAACTGCAATTGGACATTCTGAGCGCTAAGAGGCCTCTATTGGGAAAAATAATATCTTCAAATAAAAACTACACAGAAGCATTGTGTGAAACTTATTTCTGATATGTTCATTAAGCTAACAGAGTTAAACCATACTTTTGATTGCGCAGTTCTGAACACTCTTTCTGTAGAAAATGCAGGTGGACATTCGGAGCGCTAAGAGGCTAATAGTGGAAAAAGGAATATATTCAAATATAAACTACACAGTAGCATTCTGTGAAAATTCTTTCTGTTCTGTGCATTCAACTAACAGAGTTGAACCTTACTTTTGATTGAGCCTTTCTGAAACACTCTTTCTGTAGAAACTGCAATTGGACATGCTAAGCGCTAAGAGGCCTACATTGGGAAAAAGAATATCTTCAAATAAAAACTACACAGAAGCATTGTGTGAAACTTATTTCTGATATGTTCATTAAGCTAACAGAGTTAAACCATACTTTTGATTGCGCAGTTCTGAACACTCTTTCTGTAGAAAATGCAAGTGGACATTCGGAGCGCTAAGAGGGTAATAGTGGAAAAAGGAATATATTCAAATATAAACTACACAGTAGCATTCTGGGAAAATTCTTTCTGTTCTGTGCATTCAACTAACAGAGTTGAACCTTACTTTTGATTGAGCCGTTCTGAAACACCCTTTCTGTAGAAACTGCAATTGGACATGCTAAGCGCTAAGAGGCCTACATTGGGAAAAAGAATATCTTCAAATAAAAACTACACAGATGCATTCTGTGAAACTTTTTTCTGATATGTAAATTCAGTTAACAGAGATAAAACATATTTTTGATTGAGCAGTTATGAAACACTCTTTTTGTAGAAAATGCAAGTGGAGATTCGGAGCGCTAAGAGGGTAATAGTGGAAAAAGGAATGTCTTCAAATATAAACTACACAGAATCATTCGGTGAAACTTCTTTCTGATCTGTGCATTCAGCTAACAGAGTTAAACCATACTTTAGATTGAGCAGATCTGAACACTCTTTCTGTAGAAAATGCAACTGGACATTTGGAGCGCTAAGAGCGTAGAAGTGGAAAAAGGAATATATTCAAATATAAACTGCACAGAAGTATTCTGTGAAACTTCTTTCTGATCTGAGCATTCAGCTAACAGAGTTAAACCATACTTTTGATTGAGCAGTTTTGAAACACTCTGTCTGTAGAAAATGCAACTGGACATTCGTAGCGCTAAGTGGGTAGTAGTGGAAAAAAGAATATGTTCAAATATAAACTACACAGAAGCATTGTATGAAACTTCTTTCTGTTCTGTGCATTCAACTAACAGAGTTGAACCTTACTTTTGATTGAGCCGTTCTGAAACACTCTTTCTGTAGAAACTGCAATTGGACATTCTGAGCGCTAAGAGGCCTATATTGGGAAAAGGAATGTCTACAAATAAAAACTACACAGAAGAATTGTGTGAAACTTCTTTCTGTTCTGTTTGTTCAACTAAAAGAGTTGAACCTTAGTTTTGATTGAGCCGTTCTGAAACACACTTTCTGTAGAAAATGCAAGTGGAGATTCGGAGCGCTAAGAGGGTAATAGTGGAAAAAGGAATGTCTCCAATATAAACTACACAGAATCATTCTGTGAAACTTCTTTCTGATCTGTGCATTCAGCTAACAGAGTTAAACCATACTTTTGATTGAGCAGATCTGAACACTCTTTCTGTAGAAAATGCAACTGGAAATTTGGAGCACTAAGAGAGTAGTAGTGGAAAAAGGAATATATTCAAATATAAACTACACAGAAGCATTCTGTGAAACTTCTTTCTTATCTGAGCATTAAGCTAACAGAGTTAAACCATACTTTTGATTGAGCAGTTTTGAAACACTCTGTCTGTAGAAAATGCAACTGGACATTCGTAGCGCTAAGTGGGTAATAGTGGAAAAAAGAATATGTTCAAATATAAACTACACAGAAGCATTGTATGAAACTTCTTTCTGTTCTGTGCATTCAACTAACAGAGTTGAACCTTACATTTGATTGAGCCTTTCTGAAACACTCTTTCTGTAGAAACTGCAATTGTACATTCTGAGCGCTAAGAGGCCTCTATTGGGAAAAATAATATCTTCAAATAAAAACTACACAGAAGCATTGTGTGAAACTTATTTCTGATATGTTCATTACGCTAACAGAGTTAAACCATACTTTTGATTGCGCAGTTCTGAACACTCTTTCTGTAGAAAATGCAAGTGGACATTCGGAGCGCTAAGAGGGTAATAGTGGAAAAAGGAATATATTCAAATATATACTACACAGTAGCATTCTGTGAAAATTCTTTCTGTTCTGTGCATTCAACTAACAGAGTTGAACCTTACTTTTGATTGAGCCGTTCTGAAACACTCTTTCTGTAGAAACTGCAATTGGACATGCTAAGCGCTAAGAGGCCTACATTGGGAAAAAGAATATCTTCAAATAAAAACTACACAGATGCATTCTGTGAAACTTATTTCTGATCTGTAAATTCAGTTAACAGAGATAAAACATATTTTTGATTGAGCAGTTATGAAACACTCTTTTTGTAGAAAATGCAAGTGGAGATTCGGAGCGCTAAGAGGGTAAGAGTGGAAAAAGAAATGTCTTCAAATATAAACTACACAGAATCATTCGGTGAAACTTCTTTCTGATCTGTGCAATCAGCTAACAGAGTTAAAACATACATTTGATTGAGCAGATCTGAACACCCTTTCTGTAGAAAATGCAACTGGACATTTGGAGCGCTAAGAGCGTAGTAGTCGAAAAAGGAATATATTCAAATATAAACTACACAGAAGCATTCTGTGAAACTTCTTTCTGATCTGAGCATTCAGCTAACAGAGTTAAACCATACTTTTGATTGAGCAGTTTTGAAACACTCTGTCTGTAGAAAATGCAACTGGACATTCGTAGCGCTAAGTGGGTAATAGTGGAAAAAAGAATATGTTCAAATATAAACTACACAGAAGAATTGTATGAAACTTCTTTCTGTTCTGTGCATTCAACTAACAGAGTTGAATCTTACTTTTGATTGAGCCGTTCTGAAACACTCTTTCTGTAGAAACTGCAATTGGACATTCTGAGCGCTAGGAGGCCTATATTGGGAAAAAGAATGTCTACAAATAAAAACTACACATAAGAATTGTGTGAAACTTCTTTCTGTTCTGTTTGTTCAACTAAAAGAGTTGAACCTTAGTTTTGATTGAGCCGTTCTGAAACACCCTTTCTGTAGAAAATGCAAGTGGAGATTCCGAGCGCTAAGAGGGTAATAGTGGAAAAAGGAATGTCTCCAAATATAAACTACACAGAATCATTCTGTGAAACTTCTTTCTGATCTGTGCATTCAGCTAACAGAGTTAAACCATACTTTTGATTGAGCAGATCTGAACACTCTTTCTGTAGAAAATGCAACTGGACATTTGGAGCGCTAAGAGAGTAGTAGTGGAAAAAGGAATATATTCAAATATAAACTACACAGATGCATTCTGTGAAACTTCTTTCTGATCTGAGCATTCAGCTAACAGAGTTAAACCATACTTTTGATTGAGCAGTTTTGAAACACTCTGTCTGTAGAAAATGCAACTGGACATTCGTAGCGCTAAGTGGCTAATAGTGGAAAAAAGAATATGTTCAAATATAAACTACACAGAAGCATTGTATGAAACTTCTTTCTGTTCTGTGCATTCAACTAACAGAGTTGAACCTTACTTTTGATTGAGCCTTTCTGAAACACTCTTTCTGTAGAAACTGCAATTGGACATTCTGAGCGCTAAGAGGACTATATTGGGAAAAATAATATCTTCAAATAAAAACTACACAGAAGCTTTGTGTGAAACTTATTTCTGATATGTTCATTAAGCTAACAGAGTTAAACCATCCTTTTGATTGCGCAGTTCTCAACACTCTTTCTGTAGAAAATGCAAGTGGACATTCGGAGCGCTAAGAGGGTAATAGTGGAAAAAGGAATATATTCAAATATAAACTACACAGTAGCATTCTGTGAAACTTCTTTCTGTTCTGTGCATTCAACTAACAGAGTTGAACCTTACTTTTGATTGAGCCGTTCTGAAACACTCTTTCTGTAGAAACTGCAATTGGACATGCTAAGCGCTAAGAGGCCTACATTGGGAAAAAGTATATCTTCAAATAAAAACTACACAGATGCATTCTGTGAAACTTATTTCTGATCTGTAATTTCAGTTAACAGAGATAAAACATATTTTTGATTGAGCAGTTATGAAACACTCTTTTTGTAGAAAATGCAAGTGGAGATTCGGAGCGCTAAGAGGGTAATAGTGGAAAAAGGAATGTCTTCAAATATAAACTACACAGAATCATTCGGTGAAACTTCTTTCTGATCTGTCCATTCAGCTAACAGAGTTAAACCATACTTTAGATTGAGCAGATCTGAACACTCTTTCTGTAGAAAATGCAACTGGACATTTGGAGCGCTAAGAGCGTAGTAGTGGAAAAAGGAATATATTCAAATATAAACTACACAGAAGCATTCTGTGAAACTTCTTTCTGATCTGAGCATTCAGCTAACAGAGTTAAACCATACTTTTGATTGAGCAGTTTTGAAACACTCTGTCTGTAGAAAATGCAACTGGACATTCGTAGCGCTAAGTGGGTAGTAGTGGAAAAAAGAATATGTTCAAATATAAACTACACAGAAGCATTGTATGAAACTTCTTTCTGTTCTGTGCATTCAACTAACAGAGTTGAACCTTACTTTTGATTGAGCCGTTCTGAAACACTCTTTCTGTAGAAACTGCAATTGGACATTCTGAGCGCTAAGAGGCCTATATTGGGAAAAGGAATGTCTACAAATAAAAACTACACAGAAGAATTGTGTGAAACTTCTTTCTGTTCTGTTTGTTCAACTAAAAGAGTTGAACATTAGTTTTGATTGAGCCGTTCTGAAACACTCTTTCTGTAGAAAATGCAAGTGGAGATTCGGAGCGCTAAGAGGGTTATAGTGGAAAAAGGAATGTCTCCAATATAAACTACACAGAATCATTCTGTGAAACTTCTTTCTGATCTGTGCATTCAGCTAACAGAGTTAAACCATACTTTTGATTGAGCAGATCTGAACACTCTTTCTGTAGAAAATGCAACTGGAAATTTGGAGCGCTAAGAGAGTAGTAGTGGAAAAAGGAATATATTCAAATATAAACTACACAGAAGCATTCTGTGAAACTTCTTTCTTATCTGAGCATTAAGCTAACAGAGTTAAACCATACTTTTGATTGAGCAGTTTTGAAACACTCTGTCTGTAGAAAATGCAACTGGACATTCGTAGCGCTAAGTGGGTAATAGTGGAAAAAAGAATATGTTCAAATATAAACTACACAGAAGCATTGTATGAAACTTCTTTCCGTTCTGTGCATTCAACTAACAGAGTTGAACCTTACTTTTGATTGAGCCTTTCTGAAACACTCTTTCTGTAGAAACTGCAATTGGACATTCTGAGCGCTAAGAGGCCTCTATTGGGAAAAATAATATCTTCAAATAAAAACTACACAGAAGCATTGTGTGAAACTTATTTCTGATATGTTCATTAAGCTAACAGAGTTAAACCATACTTTTGATTGCGCAGTTCTGAACACTCTTTCTGTAGAAAATGCAGGTGGACATTCGGAGCGCTAAGAGGCTAATAGTGGAAAAAGGAATATATTCAAATATAAACTACACAGTAGCATTCTGTGAAAATTCTTTCTGTTCTGTGCATTCAACTAACAGAGTTGAACCTTACTTTTGATTGAGCCTTTCTGAAACACTCTTTCTGTAGAAACTGCAATTGGACATGCTAAGCGCTAAGAGGCCTACATTGGGAAAAAGAATATCTTCAAATAAAAACTACACAGAAGCATTGTGTGAAACTTATTTCTGATATGTTCATTAAGCTAACAGAGTTAAACCATACTTTTGATTGCGCAGTTCTGAACACTCTTTCTGTAGAAAATGCAAGTGGACATTCGGAGCGCTAAGAGGGTAATAGTGGAAAAAGGAATATATTCAAATATAAACTACACAGTAGCATTCTGGGAAAATTCTTTCTGTTCTGTGCATTCAACTAACAGAGTTGAACCTTACTTTTGATTGAGCCGTTCTGAAACACCCTTTCTGTAGAAACTGCAATTGGACATGCTAAGCGCTAAGAGGCCTACATTGGGAAAAAGAATATCTTCAAATAAAAACTACACAGATGCATTCTGTGAAACTTTTTTCTGATATGTAAATTCAGTTAACAGAGATAAAACATATTTTTGATTGAGCAGTTATGAAACACTCTTTTTGTAGAAAATGCAAGTGGAGATTCGGAGCGCTAAGAGGGTAATAGTGGAAAAAGGAATGTCTTCAAATATAAACTACACAGAATCATTCGGTGAAACTTCTTTCTGATCTGTGCATTCAGCTAACAGAGTTAAACCATACTTTAGATTGAGCAGATCTGAACACTCTTTCTGTAGAAAATGCAACTGGACATTTGGAGCGCTAAGAGCGTAGAAGTGGAAAAAGGAATATATTCAAATATAAACTGCACAGAAGTATTCTGTGAAACTTCTTTCTGATCTGAGCATTCAGCTAACAGAGTTAAACCATACTTTTGATTGAGCAGTTTTGAAACACTCTGTCTGTAGAAAATGCAACTGGACATTCGTAGCGCTAAGTGGGTAGTAGTGGAAAAAAGAATATGTTCAAATATAAACTACACAGAAGCATTGTATGAAACTTCTTTCTGTTCTGTGCATTCAACTAACAGAGTTGAACCTTACTTTTGATTGAGCCGTTCTGAAACACTCTTTCTGTAGAAACTGCAATTGGACATTCTGAGCGCTAAGAGGCCTATATTGGGAAAAGGAATGTCTACAAATAAAAACTACACAGAAGAATTGTGTGAAACTTCTTTCTGTTCTGTTTGTTCAACTAAAAGAGTTGAACCTTAGTTTAGATTGAGCCGTTCTGAAACACACTTTCTGTAGAAAATGCAAGTGGAGATTCGGAGCGCTAAGAGGGTAATAGTGGAAAAAGGAATGTCTCCAATATAAACTACACAGAATCATTCTGTGAAACTTCTTTCTGATCTGTGCATTCAGCTAACAGAGTTAAACCATACTTTTGATTGAGCAGATCTGAACACTCTTTCTGTAGAAAATGCAACTGGAAATTTGGAGCACTAAGAGAGTAGTAGTGGAAAAAGGAATATATTCAAATATAAACTACACAGAAGCATTCTGTGAAACTTCTTTCTTATCTGAGCATTAAGCTAACAGAGTTAAACCATACTTTTGATTGAGCAGTTTTGAAACACTCTGTCTGTAGAAAATGCAACTGGACATTCGTAGCGCTAAGTGGGTAATAGTGGAAAAAAGAATATGTTCAAATATAAACTACACAGAAGCATTGTATGAAACTTCTTTCTGTTCTGTGCATTCAACTAACAGAGTTGAACCTTACTTTTGATTGAGCCTTTCTGAAACACTCTTTCTGTAGAAACTGCAATTGTACATTCTGAGCGCTAAGAGGCCTCTATTGGGAAAAATAATATCTTCAAATAAAAACTACACAGAAGCATTGTGTGAAACTTATTTCTGATATGTTCATTACGCTAACAGAGTTAAACCATACTTTTGATTGCGCAGTTCTGAACACTCTTTCTGTAGAAAATGCAAGTGGACATTCGGAGCGCTAAGAGGGTAATAGTGGAAAAAGGAATATATTCAAATATATACTACACAGTAGCATTCTGTGAAAATTCTTTCTGTTCTGTGCATTCAACTAACAGAGTTGAACCTTACTTTTGATTGAGCCTTTCTGAAACACTCTTTCTGTAGAAACTGCAATTGGACATGCTAAGCGCTAAGAGGCCTACATTGGGAAAAAGAATATCTTCAAATAAAAACTACACAGATGCATTCTGTGAAACTTATTTCTGATCTGTAAATTCAGTTAACAGAGATAAAACATATTTTTGATTGAGCAGTTATGAAACACTCTTTTTGTAGAAAATGCAAGTGGAGATTCGGAGCGCTAAGAGGGTAAGAGTGGAAAAAGAAATGTCTTCAAATATAAACTACACAGAATCATTCGGTGAAACTTCTTTCTGATCTGTGCAATCAGCTAACAGAGTTAAAACATACATTTGATTGAGCAGATCTGAACACCCTTTCTGTAGAAAATGCAACTGGACATTTGGAGCGCTAAGAGCGTAGTAGTCGAAAAAGGAATATATTCAAATATAAACTACACAGAAGCATTCTGTGAAACTTCTTTCTGATCTGAGCATTCAGCTAACAGAGTTAAACCATACTTTTGATTGAGCAGTTTTGAAACACTCTGTCTGTAGAAAATGCAACTGGACATTCGTAGCGCTAAGTGGGTAATAGTGGAAAAAAGAATATGTTCAAATATAAACTACACAGAAGAATTGTATGAAACTTCTTTCTGTTCTGTGCATTCAACTAACAGAGTTGAATCTTACTTTTGATTGAGCCGTTCTGAAACACTCTTTCTGTAGAAACTGCAATTGGACATTCTGAGCGCTAGGAGGCCTATATTGGGAAAAAGAATGTCTACAAATAAAAACTACACATAAGAATTGTGTGAAACTTCTTTCTGTTCTGTTTGTTCAACTAAAAGAGTTGAACCTTAGTTTTGATTGAGCCGTTCTGAAACACCCTTTCTGTAGAAAATGCAAGTGGAGATTCCGAGCGCTAAGAGGGTAATAGTGGAAAAAGGAATGTCTCCAAATATAAACTACACAGAATCATTCTGTGAAACTTCTTTCTGATCTGTGCATTCAGCTAACAGAGTTAAACCATACTTTTGATTGAGCAGATCTGAACACTCTTTCTGTAGAAAATGCAACTGGACATTTGGAGCGCTAAGAGAGTAGTAGTGGAAAAAGGAATATATTCAAATATAAACTACACAGATGCATTCTGTGAAACTTCTTTCTGATCTGAGCATTCAGCTAACAGAGTTAAACCATACTTTTGATTGAGCAGTTTTGAAACACTCTGTCTGTAGAAAATGCAACTGGACATTCGTAGCGCTAAGTGGCTAATAGTGGAAAAAAGAATATGTTCAAATATAAACTACACAGAAGCATTGTATGAAACTTCTTTCTGTTCTGTGCATTCAACTAACAGAGTTGAACCTTACTTTTGATTGAGCCTTTCTGAAACACTCTTTCTGTAGAAACTGCAATTGGACATTCTGAGCGCTAAGAGGCCTATATTGGGAAAAATAATATCTTCAAATAAAAACTACACAGAAGCTTTGTGTGAAACTTATTTCTGATATTTTCATTAAGCTAACAGAGTTAAACCATCCTTTTGATTGCGCAGTTCTCAACACTCTTTCTGTAGAAAATGCAAGTGGACATTCGGAGCGCTAAGAGGGTAATAGTGGAAAAAGGAATATATTCAAATATAAACTACACAGTAGCATTCTGTGAAACTTCTTTCTGTTCTGTGCATTCAACTAACAGAGTTGAACCTTACTTTTGATTGAGCCGTTCTGAAACACTCTTTCTGTAGAAACTGCAATTGGACATGCTAAGCGCTAAGAGGCCTACATTGGGAAAAAGTATATCTTCAAATAAAAACTACACAGATGCATTCTGTGAAACTTATTTCTGATCTGTAATTTCAGTTAACAGAGATAAAACATATTTTTGATTGAGCAGTTATGAAACACTCTTTTTGTAGAAAATGCAAGTGGAGATTCGGAGCGCTAAGAGGTTAATAGTGGAAAAAGGAATGTCTTCAAATATAAACTACACAGAATCATTCGGTGAAACTTCTTTCTGATCTGTGCATTCAGCTAACAGAGTTAAACCATACTTTTGATTGAGCAGATCTGAACATTCTTTCTGTAGAAAATGCAACTGGACATTTGGAGCGCTAAGAGCGTACTAGTGGAAAAAGGAATATATTCAAATATAAACTACACAGAAGCATTCTGTGAAACTTCTTTCTGATCTGAGCATTCAGCTAACAGACTTAAACCATACTTTTGATTGAGCAGTTTTGAAACACTCTGTCTGTAGAAAATGCAACTGGACATTCGTAGCGCTAAGTGGGTATTAGTGGAAAAAAGAAGATGTTCAAATATAAACTACACAGAAGCATTGTATGAAACTTCTTTCTGTTCTGTGCATTCAACTAACAGAGTTGAACCTTACTTTTGATTGAGCCTTTCTGAAACACTCTTTCTGTAGAAACTGCAATTGGACATTCTGAGCGCTAAGAGGCATATATAGGGAAAAAGAATGTCTACAAATAAAAACTACACAGAAGAAATGTGTGAAACTTCTTTCTGTTCTGTTTGTTCAACTAAAAGAGTTGAACCTTAGTTTTGATTGATCCGTTCTGAAACACTCTTTCTGCAGAAAATGCAAGTGGAGATTCGGAGCACTAAGAGGGTAATAGTGGAAAAAGGAATGTCTCCAAATATAAACTACACAGAATCATTCTGTGAAACTTCTTTCTGATCTGTGCATTCAGCTAACAGAGTTAAACCATACTTTTGATTGAGCAGATCTGAACACTCTTTCTGTAGAAAATGCAACTGGACATTTGGAGCGCTAAGAGAGTAGTAGTGGAAAAAGGAATATATTCAAATATAAACTACACAGAAGCATTCTGTGAAACTTCTTTCTGATCTGAGCATTCAGCTAACAGAGTTAAACCATATTTTTGATTGAGCAGTTTTGAAACACTCTGTCTGTAGAAAATGCAACTGGACATTCGTAGCGCTAAGTGGGTAATAGTGGAAAAAAGAATATGTTCAAATATAAACTACACAGAAGCATTGTATGAAACTTCTTTCTGTTCTGTGCATTCAACTAACAGAGTTGAACCTTACTTTTGATTGAGCCTTTCTGAAACACTCTTTCTGTAGAAACTGCAATTGGACATTCTGAGCGCTAAGAGGCCTCTATTGGGAAAAATAATATCTTCAATTAAAAACTACACAGAGGCATTGTGTGAAACTTATTTCTGATATGTTCATTAAGCTAACAGAGTTAAACCATACTTTTGATTGCGCAGTTCTGAACACTCTTTCTGTAGAAAATGCAAGTGGACATTCGGAGCGCTAAGAGGGTAATAGTGGAAAAAGGAATATATTCAAATATAAACTACACTGTAGCATTCTGTGAAAATTCTTTCTGTTCTGTGCATTCAACTAACAGAGTTGAACCTTACTTTTGATTGAGCCGTTCTGAAACACTCTTTCTGTAGAAACTGCAATTGGACATGCTAAGCGCTAAGAGGCCTACATTGGGAAAAAGAATATCTTCAAATAAAAACTACACAGATGCATTCTGTGAAACTTATTTCTGATCTGTAAATTCAGTTAACAGAGATAAAACATATTTTTGATTGAGCAGTTATGAAACACTCTTTTTGTGGAAAATGCAAGTGGAGATTCGGAGCGCTAAGAGGGTAATAGTGGAAAAAGGAATGTCTTCAAATATAAACTACACAGAATCATTCGGTGAAACTTCTTTCTGATCTGTGCATTCAGCTAACAGAGTTAAACCATACTTTTGATTGAGCAGATCTGAACACTCTTTCTGTAGAAAATGCAACTGGACATTTGGAGCGCTAAGAGCGTAGTAGTGGAAAAAGGAATATATTCAAATATAAACTACACAGAAGCATTCTGTGAAACTTCTTTCTGATCTGAGCATTCAGGTAACAGAGTTAAACCATACTTTTGATTGAGCAGTTTTGAAACACTCTGTCCGTAGAAAATGCAACTTGACATTCGTAGCGCTAAGTGGGTAATAGTGGAAAAAAGAATATGTTCAAATATAAACTACACAGAAGCATTGTATGAAACTTCTTTCTGTTCTGTGCATTCAACTAACAGAGTTGAACCTTACTTTTGATTGAGCCGTTCTGAAACACTCTTTCTGTAGAAACTGCAATTGGACATTCTGAGCGCTAGGAGGCCTCTATTGGGAAAAAGAATGTCTACAAATAAAAACTACACATAAGAATTGTGTGAAACTTCTTTCTGTTCTGTTTGTTCAACTAAAAGAGTTGAACCTTAGTTTTGATTGAGCCGTTCTGAAACACCCTTTCTGTAGAAAATGCAAGTGGAGATTCCGAGCGCTAAGAGGGTAATAGTGGAAAAAGGAATGTCTCCAAATATAAACTACACAGAATCATTCTGTGAAACTTCTTTCTGATCTGTGCATTCAGCTAACAGAGTTAAACCATACTTTTGATTGAGCAGATCTGAACACTCTTTCTGTAGAAAATGCAACTGGACATTTGGAGCGCTAAGAGAGTAGTAGTGGAAAAAGGAATATATTCAAATATAAACTACACAGATGCATTCTGTGAAACTTCTTTCTGATCTGAGCATTCAGCTAACAGAGTTAAACCATACTTTTGATTGAGCAGTTTTGAAACACTCTGTCTGTAGAAAATGCAACTGGACATTCGTAGCGCTAAGTGGGTATTAGTGGAAAAAAGAATATGTTCAAATATAAACTACACAGAAGCATTGTATGAAACTTCTTTCTGTTCTGTGCATTCAACTAACAGAGTTGAACCTTACTTTTGATTGAGCCTTTCTGAAACACTCTTTCTGTAGAAACTGCAATTGGACATTCTGAGCGCTAAGAGGCCTATATTGGGAAAAATAATATCTTCAAATAAAAACTACACAGAAGCTTTGTGTGAAACTTATTTCTGATATGTTCATTAAGCTAACAGAGTTAAACCATACTTTTGATTGCGCAGTTCTGAACACTCTTTCTGTAGAAAATGCAAGTGGACATTCGGAGCGCTAAGAGGGTAATAGTTGAAAAAGGAATATATTCAAATATAAAATACACAGTAGCATTCTGTGAAACTTCTTTCTGTTCTGTGCATTCAACTAACAGAGTTGAACCTTACTTTTGATTGAGCCGTTCTGAAACACTCTTTCTGTAGAAACTGCAATTGGACATGCTAAGCGCTAAGAGGCCTACATTGGGAAAAAGAATATCTTCAAATAAAAACTACACAGATGCATTCTGTGAAACTTATTTCTGATCTGTAAATTCAGTTAACAGAGATAAAACATATTTTTGATTGAGCAGTTATGAAACACTCTTTTTGTAGAAAATGCAAGTGGAGATTCGGAGCGCTAAGAGGGTAATAGTGGAAAAAGGAATGTCTTCAAATATAAATTACACAGAATCATTCGGTGAAACTTCTTTCTGATCTGTGCATTCAGCTAACAGAGTTAAACCATACTTTTGATTGAGCAGATCTGAACACTCTTTCTGTTGAAAATGCAACTGGACATTTGGAGCGCTAAGAGCGTAGTAGTGGAAAAAGGAATATATTCAAATATAAACTACACAGAAGCATTCTGTGAAACTTCTTTCTGATCTGAGCATACAGCTAACAGAGTTAAACCATACTTTTGATTGAGCAGTTTTGAAACACTCTGTCTGTAGAAAATGCAACTGGACATTCGTAGCGCTAAGTGGGTAATAGTGGAAAAAAGAATATGTTCAAATATAAACTACACAGAAGCATTGTATGAAACTTCTTTCTGTTCAGTGCATTCAACTAACAGAGTTGAACCTTACTTTTGATTGAGCCGTTCTGAAACACTCTTTCTGTAGAAACTGCAATTGGACATTCTGAGCGCTAAGAGGCCTATATTGGGAAAAAGAATGTCTACAAATAAAAACTACACAGAAGAATTTTGTGAAACTTCTTTCTGTTCTGTTTGTTCAACTAAAAGAGTTGAACCTTAGTTTTGATTAAGCCGTTCTGAAACACTCTTTCTGTAGAAAATGCAAGTGGAGATTCGGAGCGCTAAGAGGGTAATAGTGGAAGAAGGAATGTCTCCAAATATAAACTACACAGAATCATTCTGTGAAACTTCTTTCTGATCTGTGCATTCAGCTAACAGAGTTAAACCATACTTTTGATTGAGCAGATCTGAACACTCTTTCTGTAGAAAATGCAACTGGACATTTGGAGCGCTAAGAGAGTAGTAGTGGAAAAAGGAATATATTCAAATATAAACTACACAGAAGCATTCTGTGAAACTTATTTCTGATCTGAGCATTCAGCTAACAGAGTTAAACCATACTTATGATTGAGCAGTTTTGAAACATTCTGTCTGTAGAAAATGCAACTGGACATTCGTAGCGTTAAGTGGGTAATAGTGGAAAAAAGAATATGTTCAAACATAAACTACACAGAAGCATTGTATGAAACTTCTTTCTGTTCTGTGCATTCAACTAACAGAGTTGAACTTTACTTTTGATTGAGCCGTTCTGAAACACTCTTTCTGTAGAAATTGCAATTGGACATTCTGAGCGCTAAGAGGCCTATATTGGGAAAAAGAATGTCTACAAATAAAAACTAAACAGAAGAATTGTGTGAAACTTCTTTCTGTTCTGTTTGTTCAACTAAAAGAGTTGAACCTTAGTTTTGATTGAGCCGTTCTGAAACACTCTTTCTGTAGAAGCTGCAATTGGACATTCTGAGCGCTAAGAGGCCTCTATTGGGAAAAATAATATCTTCAAACAAAAACTACACAGAAGCATTGTGTGAAACTTATTTCTGATATGTTCATTAAGCTAACAGAGTTAAACCATACTTTTGATTGCGCAGTTCTGAACACTCTTTCTGTAGAAAATGCAAGTGGACATTCGGAGCGCTAAGAGGGTAATAGTGGAAAAAGGAATATATTCAAATATAAACTACACAGTAGCATTCTGTGAAAATTCTTTCTGTTCTGTGCATTCAACTAACAGAGTTGAACCTTACTTTTGATTGAGCCATTCTGAAACACTCTTTCTGTAGAAACTGCAATTGGACCTGCTAAGCGCTAAGAGGCCTACATTGGGAAAAAAATATCTTCAAATAAAAACTACACAGATGCACTCTGTGAAACTTATTTCTGATCTGTAAATTCAGTTAACAGAGATAAAACATATTTTTGATTGAGCAGTTATGAAACACTCTTTTTGTAGAAAATGCAAGTGGAGATTCGGAGCGCTAAGAGGGTAATAGTGGAAAAAGGAATGTCTTCAAATATAAACTACACAGAATCATTCGGTGAAACTTCTTTCTGATCTGTGCATTCAGCTAACAGAGTTAAACCATACTTTTGATTGAGCAGATCTGAACACTCTTTCTGTTGAAAATGCAACTGGACATTTGGAGCGCTAAGAGCGTAGTAGTGGAAAAAGGAATATATTCAAATATAAACTACACAGAAGCATTCTGTGAAACTTCTTTCTGATCTGAGCATTCAGCTAACAGAGGTAAACCATACTTTTGATTGAGCAGTTTTGAAACACTCTGTCTGTAGAAAATGCAACTGGACATTCGTAGCGCTAAGTGGGTAATAGTGGAAAAAAGAATATGTTCAAATATAAACTACACAGAAGCATTGTATGAAACTTCTTTCTGTTCTGTGCATTCAACTAACAGAGTTGAACCTTACTTTTGATTGAGCCGTTCTGAAACACTCTTTCTGTAGAAACTGCAATTGGACATTCTGAGCGCTAAGAGGCCTATATTGGGAAAAAGAATGTCTACAAATAAAAACTACACAGAAGAATTGTGTGAAACTTCATTCTCTTCTGTTTGTTCAACTAAAAGAGTTGAACCTTAGTTTTGATTGAGCCGTTCTGAAACACTCTTTCTGTAGAAAATGCAAGTGGAGATTCGGAGCGCTAAGAGGGTAATAGTGGAAAAAGGAATGTCACCAATTATAAACTACACAGAATCATTCTGTGAAACTTCTTTCTGACCTGTGCATTCAGCTAACAGAGTTAAACCATACTTTTGATTGCGCAGATCTGAACACTCTTTCTGTAGAAAATGCAACTGGACATTTGGAGCGCTAAGAGAGTAGTAGTGGAAAAAGGAATATATTCAAATATAAACTACACAGAAGCATTCTGTGAAACTTCTTTCTGATCTGAGCATTCAGCTAACAGAGTTAAACCATACTTTTGATTGAGCAGTTTTGAAACACTCTGTCTGTAGAAAATGCAACTGGACATTCGTAGCGCTAAGTGGGTAATAGTGGAAAAAAGAATATGTTCAAATATAAACTACACAGAAGCATTGTATGAAACTTCTTTCTGTTCTGTGCATTCAACTAACAGAGTTGAACCTTACTTTTGATTGAGCCGTTCTGAAACACTCTTTCTGTAGAAACTGCAATTGGACATTCTGAGCGCTAAGAGGCCTATATTGGGAAAAAGAATGTCTACAAATAAAAACTACACAGAAGAATTGTGTGAAACTTCTTTCTCTTCTGTTTGTTCAACTAAAAGAGTTGAACCTTAGTTTTGATTGAGCCGTTCTGAAACACTCTTTCTGTAGAAAATGCAAGTGGAGATTCGGAGCGCTAAGAGGGTAATAGTGGAAAAAGGAATGTCACCAAATATAAACTACACAGAATCATTCTGTGAAACTTCTCTCTGATCTGTGCATTCAGCTAACAGAGTTAAACCATACTTTTGATTGCGCAGATCTGAACACTCTTTCTGTAGAAAATGCAACTGGACATTTGGAGCGCTAAGAGAGTAGTAGTGGAAAAAGGAATATATTCAAATATAAACTACACAGAAGCATTCTGTGAAACTTCTTTCTGATCTGAGCATTCAGCTAACAGAGTTAAACCATACTTATGATTGAGCAGTTTTGAAACACTCTGTCTGGAGAAAATGCAATTGGACATTCGTAGCGCTAAGTGGGTAATAGTGGAAAAAAGAATATTTTCAAATATAAATTACAAAGAAGCATTGTATGAAACTTCTTTCTGTTCTCTGCATTCAACTAACAGAGTTGAACCTTACTTTTGATTGAGCCTTTCTGAAACACTCTTTCTGTAGAAACTGCAATTGGACATTCTGAGCGCTAAGAGGCCTCTATTGGGAAACATAATATCTTCAAATAAAAAATACACAGAAGCATTGTGTGAAACTTATTTCTGATATGTTCATTAAGCTAAGAGAGTTGAACCATACTTTTGATTGCGCAGTTCTGAACACTCTTTCTGTAGAAAATGCAAGTGGACATTCGGAGCGCTACGAGGGTAATAGTGGAAAAAGGAATATATTCAAATATAAACTACACAGTAGCATTCTGTGAAAATACTTTCTGTTCTGTGCATTCAACTAACAGAGTTGAACCTTACTTTTGATTGAGCCGTTCTGAAACACTCTTTCTGTAGAAACTGCAATTGGACATGCTAAGCGCTAAGAGGCCTACATTGGGAAAAAGAATATCTTCAAATAAAAACTACACAGATGCATTCTGTGAAACTTATTTCTGATCTGTAAATTCAGTTAACAGAGATAAAACATATTTTTGATTGAGCAGTTATGAAACACTCTTTTTGTAGAAAATGCAAGTGGAGATTCGGAGCGCTAAGAGGGTAATAGTGGAAAAAGGAATGTCTTCAAATATAAACTACACAGAATAATTCGGTGAAACTTCTTTCTGATCTGTGCATTCAGCTAACAGAGTTAAACCATACTTTTGATTGAGCAGATCTGAACACTCTTTCTGTGGAAAATGCAACTGGACATTTGGGGCGCTAAGAGCGTAGTAGTGGAAAAAGGAATATATTCAAATATAAACTACACAGAAGCATTCTGTGAAACTTCTTTCTGATCTGAGCATACAGCTAACAGAGGTAAACCATACTTTTGATTGAGCAGTTTTGAAACACTCTGTCTGTAGAAAATGCAACTGGACATTCGTAGCGCTAAGTGGGTAATAGTGGAAAAAAGAATATGTTCAAATATAAACTACACAGAAGCATTGTATGAAACTTCTTTCTGTTCAGTGCATTCAACTAACAGAGTTGAACCTTACTTTTGATTGAGCCGTTCTGAAACACTCTTTCTGTAGAAACTGCAATTGGACATTCTGAGCGCTAAGAGGCCTATATTGGGAAAAAGAATGTCTACAAATAAAAACTACACAGAAGAATTTTGTGAAACTTCTTTCTGTTCTGTTTGTTCAACTAAAAGAGTTGAACCTTAGTTTTGATTAAGCCGTTCTGAAACACTCTTTCTGTAGAAAATGCAAGTGGAGATTCGGAGCGCTAAGAGGGTAATAGTGGAAAAAGGAATGTCTCCAAATATAAACTACACAGAATCATTCTGTGAAACTTCTTTCTGATCTGTGCATTCAGCTAACAGAGTTAAACCATACTTTTGATTGAGCAGATCTGAACACTCTTTCTGTAGAAAATGCAACTGGACATTTGGAGCGCTAAGAGAGTAGTAGTGGAAAAAGGAATATATTCAAATATAAACTACACAGAAGCATTCTGTGAAACTTATTTCTGATCTGAGCATTCAGCTAACAGAGTTAAACCATACTTATGATTGAGCAGTTTTGAAACATTCTGTCTGTAGAAAATGCAACTGGACATTCGTAGCGTTAAGTGGGTAATAGTGGAAAAAAGAATATGTTCAGATATAAACTACACAGAAGCATTGTATGAAACTTCTTTCTGTTCTGTGCATTCAACTAACAGAGTTGAACTTTACTTTTGATTGAGCCGTTCTGAAACACTCTTTCTGTAGAAATTGCAATTGGACATTCTGAGCGCTAAGAGGCCTATATTGGGAAAAAGAATGTCTACAAATAAAAACTAAACAGAAGAATTGTGTGAAACTTCTTTCTGTTCTGTTTGTTCAACTAAAAGAGTTGAACCTTAGTTTTGATTGAGCCGTTCTGAAACACTCTTTCTGTAGAAGCTGGAATTGGACATTCTGAGCGCTAAGAGGCCTCTATTGGGAAAAATAATATCTTCAAACAAAAACTACACAGAAGCATTGTGTGAAACTTATTTCTGATATGTTCATTAAGCTAACAGAGTTAAACCATACTTTTGATTGCGCAGTTCTGAACACTCTTTCTGTAGAAAATGCAAGTGGACATTCGGAGCGCTAAGAGGGTAATAGTGGAAAAAGGAATATATTCAAATATAAACTACACAGTAGCATTCTGTGAAAATTCTTTCTGTTCTGTGCATTCAACTAACAGAGTTGAACCTTACTTTTGATTGAGCCATTCTGAAACACTCTTTCTGTAGAAACTGCAATTGGACCTGCTAAGCGCTAAGAGGCCTACATTGGGAAAAAAATATCTTCAAATAAAAACTACACAGATGCACTCTGTGAAACTTATTTCTGATCTGTAAATTCAGTTAACAGAGATAAAACATATTTTTGATTGAGCAGTTATGAAACACTCTTTTTGTAGAAAATGCAAGTGGAGATTCGGAGCGCTAAGAGGGTAATAGTGGAAAAAGGAATGTCTTCAAATATAAACTACACAGAATCATTCGGTGAAACTTCTTTCTGATCTGTGCATTCAGCTAACAGAGTTAAACCATACTTTTGATTGAGCAGATCTGAACACTCTTTCTGTTGAAAATGCAACTGGACATTTGGAGCGGTAAGAGCGTAGTAGTGGAAAAAGGAATATATTCAAATATAAACTACACAGAAGCATTCTGTGAAACTTCTTTCTGATCTGAGCATTCAGCTAACAGAGTTAAACCATACTTTTGATTGAGCAGTTTTGAAACACTCTGTCTGTAGAAAATGCAACTGGACATTCGTAGCGCTAAGTGGGTAATAGTGGAAAAAAGAATATGTTCAAATATAAACTACACAGAAGCATTGTATGAAACTTCTTTCTGTTCTGTGCATTCAACTAACAGAGTTGAACCTTACTTTTGATTGAGCCGTTCTGAAACACTCTTTCTGTAGAAACTGCAATTGGACATTCTGAGCGCTAAGAGGCCTATATTGGGAAAAAGAATGTCTACAAATAAAAACTACACAGAAGAATTGTGTGAAACTTCATTCTCTTCTGTTTGTTCAACTAAAAGAGTTGAACCTTAGTTTTGATTGAGCCGTTCTGAAACACTCTTTCTGTAGAAAATGCAAGTGGAGATTCGGAGCGCTAAGAGGGTAATAGTGGAAAAAGGAATGTCACCAAATATAAACTACACAGAATCATTCTGTGAAACTTCTTTCTGACCTGTGCATTCAGCTAACAGAGTTAAACCATACTTTTGATTGCGCAGATCTGAACACTCTTTCTGTAGAAAATGCAACTGGACATTTGGAGCGCTAAGAGAGTAGTAGTGGAAAAAGGAATATATTCAAATATAAACTACACAGAAGCATTCTGTGAAACTTCTTTCTGATCTGAGCATTCAGCTAACAGATTTAAACCATACTTTTGATTGAGCAGTTTTGAAACACTCTGTCTGTAGAAAATGCAACTGGACATTCGTAGCGCTAAGTGGGTAACAGTGGAAAAAAGAATATGTTCAAATATAAACTACACAGAAGCATTGTATGAAACTTCTTTCTGTTCTGTGCATTCAACTAACAGAGTTGAACCTTACTTTTGATTGAGCCGTTCTGAAACACTCTTTCTGTAGAAACTGCAATTGGACATTCTGAGCGCTAAGAGGCCTATATTGGGAAAAAGAATGTCTACAAATAAAAACTACACAGAAGAATTGTGTGAAACTTCTTTCTCTTCTGTTTGTTCAACTAAAAGAGTTGAACCTTAGTTTTGATTGAGCCGTTCTGAAACACTCTTTCTGTAGAAAATGCAAGTGGAGATTCGGAGCGCTAAGAGGGTAATAGTGGAAAAAGGAATGTCACCAAATATAAACTACACAGAATCATTCTGTGAAACTTCTCTCTGATCTGTGAATTCAGCTAACAGAGTTAAACCATACTTTTGATTGCGCAGATCTGAACACTCTTTCTGTAGAAAATGCAACTGGACATTTGGAGCGCTAAGAGAGTAGTAGTGGAAAAAGGAATATATTCAAATATAAACTACACAGAAGCATTCTGTGAAACTTCTTTCTGATCTGAGCATTCAGCTAACAGAGTTAAACCATACTTATGATTGAGCAGTTTTGAAACACTCTGTCTGGAGAAAATGCAATTGGACATTCGTAGCGCTAAGTGGGTAATAGTGGAAAAAAGAATATGTTCAAATATAAATTACAAAGAAGCATTGTATGAAACTTCTTTCTGTTCTCTGCATTCAACTAACAGAGTTGAACCTTACTTTTGATTGAGCCTTTCTGAAACACTCTTTCTGTAGAAACTGCAATTGGACATTCTGAGCGCTAAGAGGCCTCTATTGGGAAAAATAATATCTTCAAATAAAAACTACACAGAAGCATTTTGTGAAACTTATTTCTGATATGTTCATTAAGCTAAGAGAGTTAAACCATACTTTTGATTGCGCAGTTCTGAACACTCTTTCTGTAGAAAATGCAAGT
The DNA here is from genome assembly GCF_028878055.3 of Symphalangus syndactylus. NCBI lineage: Eukaryota > Metazoa > Chordata > Mammalia > Primates > Hylobatidae > Symphalangus > Symphalangus syndactylus. The sequence goes on from NC_072438.2 coordinate 104,867,525, forward strand.
GGACATTCGGAGCGCTACGAGGGTAATAGTGGAAAAAGGAATATATTCAAATAAACTACACAGTAGCATTCTGTGAAAATACTTTCTGTTCTGTGCATTCAACTAACAGATTTGAACCTTACTTTTGATTGAGCCGTTCTGAAACACTCTTTCTGTAGAAACTGCAATTGGACATGCTAAGCGCTAAGAGGCCTACATTGGGAAAAAGAATATCTTCAAATAAAAAGTACACAGATGCATTCTGTGAAACTTATTTCTGATCTGTAAATTCAGTTAACAGAGATAAAACATATTTTTGATTGAGCAGTTATGAAACACTCTTTTTGTAGAAAATGCAAGTGGAGATTCGGAGCGCTAAGAGGGTAATAGTGGAAAAAGGAATGTCTTCAAATATAAACTACACAGAATCATTCGGTGAAACTTCTTTCTGATCTGTGCATTCAGCTAACAGAGTTAAACCATACTTTTGATTGAGCAGATCTGAACACTCTTTCTGTGGAAAATGCAACTGGACATTTGGGGCGCTAAGAGCGTAGTAGTGGAAAAAGGAATATATTCAAATATAAACTACACAGAAGCATTCTGTGAAACTTCTTTCTGATCTGAGCATACAGCTAACAGAGTTAAACCATACTTTTGATTGAGCAGTTTTGAAACACTCTGTCTGTAGAAAATGCAACTGGACATTCGTAGCGCTAAGTGGGTAATAGTGGAAAAAAGAATATGTTCAAATATAAACTACACAGAAGCATTGTATGAAACTTCTTTCTGTTCTGGGCATTCAACTAACAGAATTGAACCTTACTTTTGATTGAGCCGTTCTGAAACACTCTTTCTGTAGAAACTGCAATTGGACATTGTGAGCGCTAAGAGGCCTATATTGGGAAAAAGAATGTCTACAAATAAAAACTACACAGAAGAATTGTGTGAAACTTCTTTCTGTTCTGTTTGTTCAACTAAAAGCGTTGAACCTTAGTTTTGATTGAGCCGTTCTGAAACACTCTTTCTGTAGAAAATGCAAGTGGAGATTCGGAGCGCTAAGAGGGTAATAGTGGAAAAAGGAATGTCTCCAAATATGAACTACACAGAATCATTCTGTGAAACTTCTTTCTGATCTGTGCATTCAGCTAACAGATTTAAACCATACTTTTGATTGAGGAGATCTGAACACTCTTTCTGTAGAAAATGCAACTGGACATTTGGAGAGCTAAGAGAGTAGTAGTGGAAAAAGGAATATATTCAAATATAAACTACACAGAAGCATTCTGTGAAACTTCTTACTGATCTGAGCATTCAGCTAACAGAGTTAAACCATACTTATGATTGAGCAGTTTTGAAACACTCTGTCTGTAGAAAATGCAATTGGACATTCGTAGCGCTAAGTGGGTAATAGTGGAAAAAAGAATATGTTCAAATATAAACTACACAGAAGCATTCTATGAAACTTCTTTCTGTTCTGTGCATTCAACTAACAGAGTTGAACCTTACTTTTGATTGAGCCGTTCTGAAACACTCTTAGTGTAGAAACTGCAATTGGACATGCTAAGCGCTAAGAGGCCTACATTAGGAAAAAGAATATCTTCAAATAAAAACTACACAGATGCATTCTGTGAAACTTATTTCTGATCTGTAAATTCAGTTAACAGAGATAAAACATATTTTTGATTGAGCAGTTATGAAACACTCTTTTTGTAGAAAATGCAAGTGGAGATTCGGAGCGCTAAGAGGGTAATAGTGGAAAAAGGAATGTCTTCAAATATAAACTACACAGAATCATTCGGTGAAACTTCTTTCTGATCTGTGCATTCAGCTAACAGAGTTAAACCATACTTTTGATTGAGCACATCTGAACACTCTTTCTGTTGAAAATGCAACTGGACATTTGGAGCGCTAAGAGCGTAGTAGTGGAAAAAGGAATATATGCAAATATAAACTACACAGAAGCATTCTGTGAAACTTCTTTCTGATCTGAGCATACAGCTAACAGAGTTAAACCATACTTTTGATTGAGCAGTTTTGAAACTCTCTGTCTGTAGAAAATGCAACTGGACATTCGTAGCGCTAAGTGGGTAATAGTGGAAAAAAGAATATGTTCAAATATAAACTACACAGAAGCATTGTATGAAACTTCTTTCTGTTCTGTGCATTCAACTAACAGAGTTGAACCTTACTTTTGATTGAGCCGTTCTGAAACACTCTTTCTGTAGAAACTGCAATTGGACATTCTGAGCGCTAAGAGGCCTATCTTGGGAAAAAGAATGTCTACAAATAAAAACTAAACAGAAGAATTGTTTGAAACTACTTTCTGTTCTGTTTGTTCAACTAAAAGAGTTGAACCTTAGTTTTGATTGAGCCGTTCTGAAACACTCTTTCTGTAGAAAATGCAAGTGGAGATTCGGAGCGCTAAGAGGGTTATAGTGGAAAAAGGAATGTCTCCAATATAAACTACACAGAATCATTCTGTGAAACTTCTTTCTGATCTGTGCATTCAGCTAACAGAGTTAAACCATACTTTTGATTGAGCAGATCTGAACACTCTTTCTGTAGAAAATGCAACTGGAAATTTGGAGCGCTAAGAGAGTAGTAGTGGAAAAAGGAATATATTCAAATATAAACTACACAGAAGCATTCTGTGAAACTTCTTTCTTATCTGAGCATTAAGCTAACAGAGTTAAACCATACTTTTGATTGAGCAGTTTTGAAACACTCTGTCTGTAGAAAATGCAACTGGACATTCGTAGCGCTAAGTGGGTAATAGTGGAAAAAAGAATATGTTCAAATATAAACTACACAGAAGCATTGTATGAAACTCCTTTCCGTTCTGTGCATTCAACTAACAGAGTTGAACCTTACTTTTGATTGAGCCTTTCTGAAACACTCTTTCTGTAGAAACTGCAATTGGACATTCTGAGCGCTAAGAGGCCTCTATTGGGAAAAATAATATCTTCAAATAAAAACTACACAGAAGCATTGTGTGAAACTTATTTCTGATATGTTCATTAAGCTAACAGAGTTAAACCATACTTTTGATTGCGCAGTTCTGAACACTCTTTCTGTAGAAAATGCAGGTGGACATTTGGAGCGCTAAGAGGCTAATAGTGGAAAAAGGAATATATTCAAATATAAACTACACAGTAGCATTCTGTGAAAATTCTTTCTGTTCTGTGCATTCAACTAACAGAGTTGAACCTTACTTTTGATTGAGCCTTTCTGAAACACTCTTTCTGTAGAAACTGCAATTGGACATGCTAAGCGCTAAGAGGCCTACATTGGGAAAAAGAATATCTTCAAATAAAAACTACACAGAAGCATTGTGTGAAACTTATTTCTGATATGTTCATTAAGCTAACAGAGTTAAACCATACATTTGATTGCGCAGTTCTGAACACTCTTTCTGTAGAAAATGCAAGTGGACATTCGGAGCGCTAAGAGGGTAATAGTGGAAAAAGGAATATATACAAATGTAAACTACACAGTAGCATTCTGTGAAAATTCTTTCTGTTCAGTGCATTCAACTAACAGAGTTGAACCTTACTTTTGATTGAGCCGTTCTGAAACACTCTTTGTGTAGAAACTGCAATTGGACATGCTAAGCGCTAAGAGGCCTACATTAGGAAAAAGAATATCTTCAATTAAAAACTACACAGATGCATTCTGTGAAACTTATTTCTGATCTGTAAATTCAGTTAACAGAGATAAAACATATTTTTGATTGAGCAGTTATGAAACACTCTTTTTGTAGAAAATGCAAGTGGAGATTCGGAGCGCTAAGAGGGTAATAGTGGAAAAAGGAATGTCTTCAAATATAAACTACACAGAATCATTCGGTGAAACTTCTTTCTGATCTGTGCATTCAGCTAACAGAGTTAAACCATACTTTTGATTGAGCACATCTGAACACTCTTTCTGTTGAAAATGCAACTGGACATTTGGAGCGCTAAGAGCGTAGTAGTGGAAAAAGGAATATATGCAAATATAAACTACACAGAAGCATTCTGTGAAACTTCTTTCTGATCTGAGCATACAGCTAACAGAGTTAAACCATACTTTTGATTGAGCAGTTTTGAAACTCTCTGTCTGTAGAAAATGCAACTGGACATTCGTAGCGCTAAGTGGGTAATAGTGGAAAAAAGAATATGTTCAAATATAAACTACACAGAAGCATTGTATGAAACTTCTTTCTGTTCTGTGCATTCAACTAACAGAGTTGAACCTTACTTTTGATTGAGCCGTTCTGAAACACTCTTTCTGTAGAAACTGCAATTGGACATTCTGAGCGCTAAGAGGCCTATATTGGGAAAAAGAATGTCTACAAATAAAAACTACACAGAAGAATTGTGTGAAACTACTTTCTGTTCTGTTTGTTCAACTAAAAGAGTTGAACCTTAGTTTTGATTGAGCCGTTCTGAAACACTGTTTCTGTAGAAAATGCAAGTGGAGATTCGGAGCGCTAAGAGGGTAATAGTGGAAAAAGGAATGTCTCCAAATATAAACTACACAGAATCATTCTGTGAAACTTCTTTCTGATCTGTGCATTCAGCTAACAGAGTTAAACCATACTTTTGATTGAGCAGATCTGAACACTCTTTCTGTAGAAAATGCAACTGGACATTTGGAGCGCTAAGAGAGTAGTAGTGGAAAAAGGAATATATTCAAATATAAACTACACAGAAGCATTCTGTGAAACTTCTTTCTGATCTGAGCATTCAGCTAACAGAGTTAAACCATACTTATGATTGAGCAGTTTTGAAACACTCTGTCTGTAGAAAATGCAACTGGACATTCGTAGCGCTAAGTGGGTAATAGTGGAAAAAAGAATATTTTCAAATATAAACTACACAGAAGCATTGTATGAAACTTCTTTCTGTTCTGTGCATTCAACTAACTGAGTTGAACCTTACTTTTGATTGAGCCTTTCTGAAACACTCTTTCTGTAGAAACTGCAATTGGACATTCTGAGCGCTAAGAGGCCTCTATTGGGAAAAATAATATCTTCAAATAAAAACTACACAGAAGCATTGTGTGAAACTTATTTCTGATATGTTCATTAAGCTAACAGAGTTAAACCATACTTTTGATTGCGCAGTTCTGAACACTCTTTCTGTAGAAAATGCAAGTGGACATTCGGAGCGCTAAGAGGGTAATAGTGGAAAAAGGAATATATTCAAATATAAACTACACAGTAGCATTCTGTGAAAATTCTTTCTGTTCTGTGCATTCAACTACCAGAGTTGAACCTTACTTTTGATTGAGCCGTTCTGAAACACTCTTTGTGTAGAAACTGCAATTGTACATGCTAAGCGCTAAGAGGCCTACATTAGGAAAAAGAATATCTTCAAATAAAAACTACACAGATGCATTCTGTGAAACTTATTTCTGATCTGTAAATTCAGTTAACAGAGATAAAACATATTTTTGATTGAGCAGTTATGAAACACTCTTTTTGTAGAAAATGCAAGTGGAGATTCGGAGCGCTAAGAGGGTAATAGTGGAAAACGGAATGTCTTCAAATATAAACTACACAGAATCATTCGGTGAAACTTCTTTCTGATCTGTGCATTCAGCTAACAGAGTTAAACCATACTTTGATTGAGCACATCTGAACACTCTTTCTATTGAAAATGCAACTGGACATTTGGAACGCTAAGAGCGTAGTAGTGGAAAAAGGAATATATGCAAATATAAACTACACAGAAGCATTCTGTGAAACTTCTTTCTGATCTGAGCATACAGCTAACAGAGTTAAACCATACTTTTGATTGAGCAGTTTTGAAACTCTCTGTCTGTAGAAAATGCAACTGGACATTCGTAGCGCTAAGTGGGTAATAGTGGAAAAAAGAATATGTTCAAATATAAACTACACAGAAGCATTGTATGAAACTTCTTTCTGTTCTGTGCATTCAACTAACAGAGTTGAACCTTACTTTTGATTGAGCCGTTCTGAAACACTCTTTCTGTAGAAACTGCAATTGGACATTCTGAGCGCTAAGAGGCCTATATTGGGAAAAAGAATGTCTACAAATAAAAATTACACAGAAGAATTGTGTGAAACTACTTTCTGTTCTGTTTGTTCAACTAAAAGTGTTGAACCTTAGTTTTGATTGAGCCGTTCTGAAACACTGTTTCTGTAGAAAATGCAAGTGGAGATTCGGAGCGCTAAGAGGGTAATAGTGGAAAAAGGAATGTCTCCAAATATAAACTACACAGAATCATTCTGTGAAACTTCTTTCTGATCTGTGCATTCAGCTAACAGAGTTAAACCATACTTTTGATTGAGCAGATCTGAACACTCTTTCTGTAGAAAATGCAACTGGACATTTGGAGCGCTAAGAGAGTAGTAGTGGAAAAAGGAATATATTCAAATATAAACTACACAGAAGCATTCTGTGAAACTTCTTTCTGATCTGAGCATTCAGCTAACAGAGTTAAACCATACTTTTGATTGAGCAGTTTTGAAACACTCTGTCTGTAGAAAATGCAACTGGACATTCGTAGCGCTAAGTGGGTAATAGTGGAAAAAAGAATATGTTCAAATATAAACTACACAGAAGCATTGTATGAAACTTCTTTCTGTTCTGTGCATTCAACTAACAGAGTTGAACCTTACTTTTGATTGAGCCTTTCTGAAACACTCTTTCTGTAGAAACTGCAATTGGACATTCTGAGCGCTAAGAGGCCTATATTGGGAAAAATAATATCTTCAAATAAAAACTACACAGAAGCATTGTGTGAAACTTATTTCTGATATGTTCATTAAGCTAACAGAGTTAAACCATACTTTTGATTGCGCAGTTCTGAACACTCTTTCTGTAGAAAATGCAAGTGGACATTCGGAGCGCTAAGAGGGTAATAGTGGAAAAAGGAATATATTCAAATATAAACTACACAGTAGCATTCTGTGAAAATTCTTTCTGTTCTGTGCATTCAACTAACAGAGTTGAACCTAACTTTTGATTGAGCCGTTCTGAAACACTCTTTGTGTAGAAACTGCAATTGGACATGCTAAGCGCTAAGAGGCCTACATTAGGAAAAAGAATATCTTCAAATAAAAACTACACAGATGCATTCTGTGAAACTTATTTCTGATCTTTAAATTCAGTTAACAGAGATAAAACATATTTTTGATTGAGCAGTTATGAAACACTCTTTTTGTAGAAAATGCAAGTGGAGATTCGGAGCGCTAAGAGGGTAATAGTGGAAAAAGGAATGTCTTCAAATATAAACTACACAGAATCATTCGGTGAAACTTCTTTCTGATCTGTGCATTCACCTAACAGAGTTAAACCATACTTTTGATTGAGCACATCTGAACACTCTTTCTGTTGAAAATGCAACTGGACCTTTGGAGCGCTAAGAGCGTAGTAGTGGAAAAAGGAATATATGCAAATATAAACTACACAGAAGCATTCTGTGAAACTTCTTTCTGATCTGAGCATACAGCTAACAGAGTTAAACCATACTTTTGATTGAGCAGTTTTGAAACTCTCTGTCTGTAGAAAATGCAACTGGACATTCGTAGCGCTAAGTGGGTAATAGTGGAAAAAAGAATATGTTCAAATATAAACTACACAGAAGCATTGTATGAAACTTCTTTCTGTTCTGTGCATTCAACTAACAGAGTTGAACCTTACTTTTGATTGAGCCGTTCTGAAACACTCTTTCTGTAGAAACTGCAATTGGACATTCTGAGCGCTAAGAGGCCTATATTGGGAAAAAGAATGTCTACAAATAAAAACTACACAGAAAAATTGTGTGAAACTACTTTCTGTTCTGTTTGTTCAACTAAAAGAGTTGAACCTTAGTTTTGATTGAGCCGTTCTGAAACACTCTTTCTGTAGAAAATGCAAGTGGAGATTCGGAGCGCTAAGAGGGTAATAGTGGAAAAAGGAATGTCTCCAAATATAAACTACACAGAATCATTCTGTGAAACTTCTTTCTGATCTGTGCATTCAGCTAACAGAGTTAAACCATACTTTTGATTGAGCAGATCTGAACACTCTTTCTGTAGAAAATGCAACTGGACATTTGGAGCGCTAAGAGAGTAGTAGTGGAAAAAGGAATATATTCAAATATAAACTACACAGAAGCATTCTGTGAAACTTCTTTCTGATCTGAGCATTCAGCTAACAGAGTTAAACCATACTTATGATTGAGCAGTTTTGAAACACTCTGTCTGTAGAAAATGCAACTGGACATTCGTAGCGCTAAGTGGGTAATAGTGGAAAAAAGAATAATTTCAAATATAAACTACACAGAAGCATTGTATGAAACTTCTTCCTGTTCTGTGCATTCAACTAACAGAGTTGAACCTTACTTTTGATTGAGCCTTTCTGAAACACTCTTTCTTTAGAAACTGCAATTGGACATTCTGAGCGCTAAGAGGCCTATATTGGGAAAAATAATATCTTCAAATAAAAACTACACAGAAGCATTGTGTGAAACTTATTTCTGATATGTTCATTAAGCTAACAGAGTTAAACCATACTTTTGATTGCGCAGTTCTGAACACTCTTTCTGTAGAAAATGCAAGTGGACATTCGGAGCGCTAAGAGGGTAATAGTGGAAAAAGGAATATATTCTAATATAAACTACACAGTAGCATTCTGTGAAAATTCTTTCTGTTCTGTGCATTCAACTAACAGAGTTGAACCTTACTTTTGATTGAGCCGTTCTGAAACACTCTTTGTGTAGAAACTGCAATTGGACATGCTAAGCGCTAAGAGGCCTACATTAGGAAAAAGAAAATCTTCAAATAAAAACTACACAGATGCATTCTGTGAAACTTATTTCTGATCTGTAAATTCAGTTAACAGAGATAAAACATATTTTTGATTGAGCAGTTATGAAACACTCTTTTTGTAGAAAATGCAAGTGGAGATTCGGAGCGCTAAGAGGGTCATAGTGGAAAAAGGAATGTCTTCAAATATAAACTACACAGAATCATTCTGTGAAACTTCTTTCTGATCTGTGCATTCAGCTAACAGAGTTAAACCATACTTTTGATTGAGCACATCTGAACACTCTTTCTGTTGAAAATGCAACTGGACATTTGGAGCGTTAAGAGCGTAGTAGTGGAAAAAGGAATATATGCAAATATAAACTACACAGAAGCATTCTGTGAAACTTCTTTCTGATCTGAGCATACAGCTAACAGAGTTAAACCATACTTTTGATTGAGCCGTTTTGAAACTCTCTGTCTGTAGAAAATGCAACTGGACAGTCGTAGCGCTAAGTGGGTAATAGTGGAAAAAAGAATATGTTCAAATATAAACTACACAGAAGCATTGTATGAAACTTCTTTCTGTTCTGTGCATTCAACTAACAGAGTTGAACCTTACTTTTGATTGAGCCGTTCTGAAACACTCTTTCTGTAGAAACTGCAATTGGACATTCTGAGCGCTAAGAGGCCTATATTGGGAAAAAGAATGTCTACAAATAAAAACTACACAGAAGAATTGTGTGAAACTACTTTCTGTTCTGTTTGTTCAACTAAAAGAGTTGAACCTTAGTTTTGATTGAGCCGTTCTGAAACACTCTTTCTGTAGAAAATGCAAGTGGAGATTCTGAGCGCTAAGAGGGTAATAGTGGAAAAAGGAATGTCTCCAAATATAAACTACACAGAATCATTCTGTGAAACTTCTTTCTGATCTGTGCATTCAGCTAACAGAGTTAAACCATACTTTAGATTGAGCAGATCTGAACACTCTTTTTGTAGAAAATGCAACTGGACATTTGGAGCGCTAAGAGAGTAGTAGTGGAAAAAGGAATATATTCAAATATAAACTACACAGAAGCATTCTGTGAAACTTCTTTCTGATCTGAGCATTCAGCTAACAGAGTTAAACCATACTTATGATTGAGCAGTTTTGAAACACTCTGTCTGTAGAAAATGCAACTGGACATTCGTAGCGCTAAGTGGGTAATAGTGGAAAAAAGAATATTTTCAAATATAAACTACACAGAAGCATTGTATGAAACTTCTTTCTGTTCTGTGCATTCAACTAACAGAGTTGAACCTTACTTTTGATTGAGCCTTTCTGAAACACTCTTTCTGTAGAAACTGCAATTGGCCATTCTGAGCGCTAAGAGGCCTCTATTGGGAAAAATAATATCTTCAAATAAAAACTACACAGAAGCATTGTGTGAGACTTATTTCTGATATGTTCATTAAGCTAACAGAGTTACACCATACTTTTGATTGCGCAGTTCTGAACACTCTTTCTGTAGAAAATGCAAGTGGACATTCGGAGCGCTAAGAGGGTAATAGTGGAAAAAGGAATATATTCAAATATAAACTACACAGTAGCATTCTGTGAAAATTCTTTCTGTTCTGTGCATTCAACTAACAGAGTTGAACCTTACTTTTGATTGAGCCGTTCTGAAACACTCTTTGTGTAGAAACTGCAATTGGACATGCTAAGCGCTAAGAGGCCTACATTAGGAAAAAGAATATCTTCAAATAAAAACTACACAGATGCATTCTGTGAAACTTATTTCTGATCTGTAAATTCAGTTAACAGAGATAAAACATATTTTTGATTGAGCAGTTATGAAACACTCTTTTTGTAGAAAATGCTAGTGGAGATTCGGAGCGCTAAGTGGGTAATAGTGGAAAAAGGAATGTCTTCAAATATAAACTACACAGAATCATTCTGTGAAACTTCTTTCTGATCTGTGCATTCAGCTAACAGAGTTAAACCATACTTTTGATTGAGCACATCTGAACACTCTTTCTGTTGAAAATGCAACTGGACATTTGGAGCGCTAAGAGCGTAGTAGTGGAAAAAGGAATATATGCAAATATAAACTACACAGAAGCATTCTGTGAAACATCTTTCTGATCTGAGCATACAGCTAACAGAGTTAAACCATACTTTTGATTGAGCAGTTTTGAAACTCTCTGTCTGTAGAAAATGCAACTGGACAGTCGTAGCGCTAAGTGGGTAATAGTGGAAAAAAGAATATGTTCAAATATAAACTACACAGAAGCATTGTATGAAACTTCTTTCTGTTCTGTGCATTCAACTAACAGAGTTGAACCTTACTTTTGATTGAGCCGTTCTGAAACACTCTTTCTGTAGAAACTGCAATTGGACATTCTGAGCGCTAAGAGGCCTATATTGGGAAAAAGAATGTCTACAAATAAAAACTACAGAGAAGAATTGTGTGAAACTACTTTCTGTTCTGTTTGTTCAACTAAAAGAGTTGAACCTTAGTTTTGATTGAGCCGTTCTGAAACACTCTTTCTGTAGAAAATGCAAGTGGAGATTCGGAGCGCTAAGAGGGTAATAGTGGAAAAAGGAATGTCTCCAAATATAAACTACACAGAATCATTCTGTGAAACTTCTTTCTGATCTGTGCATTCAGCTAACAGAGTTAAACCATACTTTTGATTGAGCAGATCTGAACACTCTTTCTGTAGAAAATGCAACTGGACATTTGGAGCGCTAAGAGAGTAGTAGTGGAAAAAGGAATATATTCAAATATAAACTACACAGAAGCATTCTGTGAAACTTTTTCTGATCTGAGCATTCAGCTAACAGAGTTAAACCATACTTATGATTGAGCAGATTTGAAACACTCTGTCTGTAGAAAATGCAACTGGACATTCGTAGCGCTAAGTGGGTAATAGTGGAAAAAAGAATATTTTCAAATATAAACTACACAGAAGCATTGTAGGAAACTTCTTTCTGTTCTGTGCATTCAACTAACAGAGTTGAACCTTACTTTTGATTGAGCCGTTCTGAAACACTCTTTGTGTAGAAACTGCAATTGGACATGCTAAGCGCTAAGAGGCCTACATTAGGAAAAAGAAAATCTTCAAATAAAAACTACACAGATGCATTCTGTGAAACTTATTTCTGATCTGTAAATTCAGTTAACAGAGATAAAACATATTTTTGATTGAGCAGTTATGAAACACTCTTTTTGTAGAAAATGCAAGTGGAGATTCGGAGCGCTAAGAGGGTCATAGTGGAAAAAGGAATGTCTTCAAATATAAACTACACAGAATCATTCTGTGAAACTTCTTTCTGATCTGTGCATTCAGCTAACAGAGTTAAACCATACTTTTGATTGAGCACATCTGAACACTCTTTCTGTTGAAAATGCAACTGGACATTTGGAGCGTTAAGAGCGTAGTAGTGGAAAAAGGAATATATGCAAATATAAACTACACAGAAGCATTCTGTGAAACTTCTTTCTGATCTGAGCATACAGCTAACAGAGTTAAACCATACTTTTGATTGAGCCGTTTTGAAACTCTCTGTCTGTAGAAAATGCAACTGGACAGTCGTAGCGCTAAGTGGGTAATAGTGGAAAAAAGAATATGTTCAAATATAAACTACACAGAAGCATTGTATGAAACTTCTTTCTGTTCTGTGCATTCAACTAACAGAGTTGAACCTTACTTTTGATTGAGCCGTTCTGAAACACTCTTTCTGTAGAAACTGCAATTGGACATTCTGAGCGCTAAGAGGCCTATATTGGGAAAAAGAATGTCTACAAATAAAAACTACACAGAAGAATTGTGTGAAACTACTTTCTGTTCTGTTTGTTCAACTAAAAGAGTTGAACCTTAGTTTTGATTGAGCCGTTCTGAAACACTCTTTCTGTAGAAAATGCAAGTGGAGATTCTGAGCGCTAAGAGGGTAATAGTGGAAAAAGGAATGTCTCCAAATATAAACTACACAGAATCATTCTGTGAAACTTCTTTCTGATCTGTGCATTCAGCTAACAGAGTTAAACCATACTTTAGATTGAGCAGATCTGAACACTCTTTTTGTAGAAAATGCAACTGGACATTTGGAGCGCTAAGAGAGTAGTAGTGGAAAAAGGAATATATTCAAATATAAACTACACAGAAGCATTCTGTGAAACTTCTTTCTGATCTGAGCATTCAGCTAACAGAGTTAAACCATACTTATGATTGAGCAGTTTTGAAACACTCTGTCTGTAGAAAATGCAACTGGACATTCGTAGCGCTAAGTGGGTAATAGTGGAAAAAAGAATATTTTCAAATATAAACTACACAGAAGCATTGTATGAAACTTCTTTCTGTTCTGTGCATTCAACTAACAGAGTTGAACCTTACTTTTGATTGAGCCTTTCTGAAACACTCTTTCTGTAGAAACTGCAATTGGCCATTCTGAGCGCTAAGAGGCCTCTATTGGGAAAAATAATATCTTCAAATAAAAACTACACAGAAGCATTGTGTGAGACTTATTTCTGATATGTTCATTAAGCTAACAGAGTTACACCATACTTTTGATTGCGCAGTTCTGAACACTCTTTCTGTAGAAAATGCAAGTGGACATTCGGAGCGCTAAGAGGGTAATAGTGGAAAAAGGAATATATTCAAATATAAACTACACAGTAGCATTCTGTGAAAATTCTTTCTGTTCTGTGCATTCAACTAACAGAGTTGAACCTTACTTTTGATTGAGCCGTTCTGAAACACTCTTTGTGTAGAAACTGCAATTGGACATGCTAAGCGCTAAGAGGCCTACATTAGGAAAAAGAATATCTTCAAATAAAAACTACACAGATGCATTCTGTGAAACTTATTTCTGATCTGTAAATTCAGTTAACAGAGATAAAACATATTTTTGATTGAGCAGTTATGAAACACTCTTTTTGTAGAAAATGCTAGTGGAGATTCGGAGCGCTAAGTGGGTAATAGTGGAAAAAGGAATGTCTTCAAATATAAACTACACAGAATCATTCTGTGAAACTTCTTTCTGATCTGTGCATTCAGCTAACAGAGTTAAACCATACTTTTGATTGAGCACATCTGAACACTCTTTCTGTTGAAAATGCAACTGGACATTTGGAGCGCTAAGAGCGTAGTAGTGGAAAAAGGAATATATGCAAATATAAACTACACAGAAGCATTCTGTGAAACATCTTTCTGATCTGAGCATACAGCTAACAGAGTTAAACCATACTTTTGATTGAGCAGTTTTGAAACTCTCTGTCTGTAGAAAATGCAACTGGACAGTCGTAGCGCTAAGTGGGTAATAGTGGAAAAAAGAATATGTTCAAATATAAACTACACAGAAGCATTGTATGAAACTTCTTTCTGTTCTGTGCATTCAACTAACAGAGTTGAACCTTACTTTTGATTGAGCCGTTCTGAAACACTCTTTCTGTAGAAACTGCAATTGGACATTCTGAGCGCTAAGAGGCCTATATTGGGAAAAAGAATGTCTACAAATAAAAACTACAGAGAAGAATTGTGTGAAACTACTTTCTGTTCTGTTTGTTCAACTAAAAGAGTTGAACCTTAGTTTTGATTGAGCCGTTCTGAAACACTCTTTCTGTAGAAAATGCAAGTGGAGATTCGGAGCGCTAAGAGGGTAATAGTGGAAAAAGGAATGTCTCCAAATATAAACTACACAGAATCATTCTGTGAAACTTCTTTCTGATCTGTGCATTCAGCTAACAGAGTTAAACCATACTTTTGATTGAGCAGATCTGAACACTCTTTCTGTAGAAAATGCAACTGGACATTTGGAGCGCTAAGAGAGTAGTAGTGGAAAAAGGAATATATTCAAATATAAACTACACAGAAGCATTCTGTGAAACTTTTTCTGATCTGAGCATTCAGCTAACAGAGTTAAACCATACTTATGATTGAGCAGATTTGAAACACTCTGTCTGTAGAAAATGCAACTGGACATTCGTAGCGCTAAGTGGGTAATAGTGGAAAAAAGAATATTTTCAAATATAAACTACACAGAAGCATTGTAGGAAACTTCTTTCTGTTCTGTGCATTCAACTAACAGAGTTGAACCTTACTTTTGATTGAGCCTTTCTGAAACACTCTTTCTGTAGAAACTGCAATTGGACATTCTGAGCGCTAAGAGGCCTATATTGGGAAAAAAAATATCTTCAAATAAAAACTACACAGAAGCATTGTGTGAAACTTATTTCTGATATGTTCATTAAGCTAACAGAGTTAAACCATACTTTTGATTGCGCAGTTCTGAACACTCTTTCTGTAGAAAATGCAAGTGGACATTCGGAGCGCTAAGAGGGTAATAGTGGAAAAAGGAATATCTTCAAATATAAACTACACAGTAGCATTCTGTGAAAATTCTTTCTGTTCTGTGCATTCAACTAACAGAGTTGAACCTTACTTTTGATTGAGCCGTTCTGAAACACTCTTTCTGTAGAAACTGCAATTGGACATGCTAAGCGCTAAGAGGCCTACATTGGGAAAAAGAATATCTTCAAATAAAAACTACACAGATGCATTCTGTGAAACTTATTTCTGATCTGTAAATTCAGTTAACAGAGACAAAACATATTTTTGATTGAGCAGTTATGAAACACACTTTTTGTAGAAAATGCAAATGGAGATTCGGAGCGCTAAGGGGGTAATAGTGGAAAAAGGAATGTCTTCAAATATAAACTACACAGAATCATTCGGTGAAACTTCTTTCTGATCTGTGCATTCAGCTAACAGAGTTAAACCATACTTTTGATTGAGCAGATCTGAACACTCTTTCTGTTGAAAATGCAACTGGACATTTGGAGCGCTAAGAGCGTAGTAGTGGAAAAAGGAATATATTCAAATATAAACTACACAGAAGCATTCTGTGAAACTTCGTTCTGATCTGAGCATTCAGCTAACAGAGTTAAACCATACTTTTGATTGAGCAGTTTTGAAACACTCTGTCTGTAGAAAATGCAACTGGACATTCGTAGCGCTAAGTGGGTAATAGTGGAAAAAAGAATATGTTCAAATATAAACTACACAGAAGCATTGTATGAAACTTCTTTCTGTTCTGTGCATTCAACTAACAGAGTTGAACCTTACTTTTGATTGAGCCTTTCTGAAACACTATTTCTGTAGAAACTGCAAGTGGACATTCTGAGCGCTAAGAGGCCTCTATTGGGAAAAATAATATCTTCAAATAAAAACTACACAGAAGCATTGTGTGAAACTTATTTCTGATATGTTCATTAAGCTAACAGAGTTAAACCATACTTTTGATTGCGCAGTTCTGAACACTCTTTCTGTAGAAAATGCAAGTGGACATTCGGAGCGCTAAGAGGGTAATAGTGGAAAAAGGAATATATTCAAATATAAACTACACAGTAGCATTCTGTGAAAATTCTTTCTGTTCTGTGCATTCAACTAACAGAGTTGAACCTTACTTTTGATTGAGCCATTCTGAAACACTGTTTCTGTAGAAACTGCAATTGGACATGCTAAGCGCTAAGAGGCCTACATAGGGAAAAAGAATATCTTCAAATAAAAACTACACAGATGCATTCTGTGAAACTTATTTCTGATCTGTAAATTCAGTTAACAGAGATAAAACATATTTTTGATTGAGCAGTTATGAAACACTCTTTTTGTAGAAAATGCAAGTGGAGATTCGGAGCGCTAAGTGGGTAATAGTGGAAAAAGGAATGTCTTCAAATATAAACTACACAGAATCATTCGGTGAAACTTATTTCTGATCTGTGCATTCAGCTAACAGAGTTAAACCATACTTTTGATTGAGCAGATCTGAACACTCTTTCTGTTGAAAATGCAACTGGACATTTGGAGCGCTAAGAGCGTAGTAGTGGAAAAAGGAATATATTCAAATATAAACTACACAGAAGCATTCTGTGAAACTTCTTTCTGATCTGAGCATACAGCTAACAGAGTTAAACCATACTTTTGATTGTGCAGTTTTGAAACACTCTGTCTGTAGAAAATGCAACTGGACATTCGTAGGGCTAAGTGGGTAATAGTGGAAAAAAGAATATGTTCAAATATAAACTACACAGAAGCATTGTATGAAACTTCTTTCTGTTCTGTGCATTCAACTAACAGAGTTGAACCTTACTTTTGATTGAGCCGTTCTGAAACACTCTTTCTGTAGAAACTGCAATTGGACATTCTGAGCGTTAAGAGGCCTATATTGGGAAAAAGAATGTCTACAAATAAAAACTACACAGAAGAATTGTGTGAAACTTCTTTCTGTTCTGTTTGTTCAACTAAAAGAGTTGAACCTTAGTTTTGATTGAGCCGTTCTGAAACACTCTTTCTGTAGAAAATGCAAGTGGAGATTCGGAGCGCTAAGAGGGTAATAGTGGAAAAAGGAATGTCTCCAAATATAAACTATACAGAATCATTCTGTGAAACTTCTTTGTGATCTGTGCATTCAGCTAACAGAGTTAAACCATATTTTTGATTGAGCAGATCTGAACACTCTTTCTGTAGAAAATGCAACTGGACATTTGGAGCGCTAAGAGAGTAGTAGTGGAAAAAGGAATATATTCAAATATAAACTACACAGAAGCATTCTGTGAAACTTCTTTCTGATCTGAGCATTCAGCTAACAGAGTTAAACCATACTTTTGATTGAGCAGTTTTGAAACACTCTGTCTGTAGAAAATGCAACTGGACATTCGTAGCGCTAAGTGGGTAATAGTGGAAAAAAGAATATGTTCAAATATAAACTACACAGAAGCATTGTATGAAACTTCTTTCTGTTCTGTGCATTCAACTAACAGAGTTGAACCTTACTTTTGATTGAGCCTTTCTGAAACACTCTTTCTGTAGAAACTGCAATTGGACATTCTGAGCGCTAAGAGGCCTCTATTGGGAAAAATAATATCTTCAAATAAAAACTACACAGAAGCATTGTGTGAAACTTATTTCTGATATGTTCATTAAGCTAACAGAGTTAAACCATACTTTTGATTGCGCAGTTCTGAACACTCTTTCTGTAGAAAATGCAAGTGGACATTCGGAGCGCTAAGAGGGTAATAGTGGAAAAAGGAATATATTCAAATATAAACTACACAGTAGCATTCTGTGAAAATTCTTTCTGTTCTGTGCATTCAACTAACAGAGATGAACCTTACTTTTGATTGAGCCGTTCTGAAACACTCTTTCTGTAGAAACTGCAATTGGACATGCTAAGCGCTAAGAGGCCTACATTGGGAAAAAGAATATCTTCAAATAAAAACTACACAGATGCATTCTGTGAAACTTATTTCTGATCTGTAATTTCAGTTAACAGAGATAAAACATATTTTTGATTGAGCAGTTATGAAACACTCTTTTTGTAGAAAATGCAAGTGGAGATTCGGAGCGCTAAGAAGGTAATAGTGGAAAAAGTAATGTCTTCAAATATAAACTACACAGAATCATTCGGTGAAACTTCTTTCTAATCTGTGCATTCAGCTAACAGAGTTAAACCATACTTTTGATTGAGCAGATCTGAACACTCTTTCTGTTGAAAATGCAACTGGACATTTGGAGCGCTAAGAGCGTAGTAGTGGAAAAAGGAATATATTCAAATATAAACTACACAGAAGCATTCTGTGAAACTTCTTTCTGATCTGAGCATTCAGCTAACAGAGTTAAACCATACTTTTGATTGAGCAGTTTTGAAACACTCTGTCTGTAGAAAATGCAACTGGACATTCGTAGCGCTAAGTGGGTAATAGTGGAAAAAAGTATATGTTCAAATATAAACTACACAGAAGCATTGTATGAAACTTCTTTCTGTTCTGTGCATTCAACTAACAGAGTTGAACCTTACTTTTGATTGAGCCTTTCTGAAACACTCTTTCTGTAGAAACTGCAAGTGGACATTCTGAGCGCTAAGAGGCCTATATTGGGAAAAATAATATCTTCAAATAAAAACTACACAGAAGCATTGTGTGAAACTTATTTCTGATATGTTCATTAAGCTAACAGAGTTAAACCATACTTTTGATTGCGCAGTTCTGAACACTCTTTCTGTAGAAAATGCAAGTGGACATTCGGAGCGCTAAGAGGGTAATAGTGGAAAAAGGAATATATACAAATATAAACTACACAGTAGCATTCTGTGAAAATTCTTTCTGTTCTGTGCATTCAACTAACAGAGTTGAACCTTACTTTTGATTGACCCATTCTGAAACACTCTTTCTGTAGAAACTGCAATTGGACATGCTAAGCGCTAAGAGGCCTACATAGGGAAAAATAATATCTTCAAATAAAAACTACACAGATGCATTCTGTGAAACTTATTTCTGATCTGTAAATTCAGTTAACAGAGATAAAACATATTTTTGATTGAGCAGTTATGAAATACTCTTTTTGTAGAAAATGCAAGTGGAGATTCGGAGCGCTAAGTGGGTAATAGTGGAAAAAGGAATGTCTTCAAATATAAACTACACAGAATCATTCGGTGAAACTTATTTCTGATCTGTGCATTCAGCTAACAGAGTTAAACCATACTTTTGATTGAGCAGATCTGAACACTCTTTCTGTTGAAAATGCAACTGGACATTTGGAGCGCTAAGAGCGTAGTAGTGGAAAAAGGAATATATTCAAATATAAACTACACAGAAGCATTCTGTGAAACTTCTTTCTGATCTGAGCATACAGCTAACAGAGTTAAACCATACTTTTGATTGTGCAGTTTTGAAACACTCTGTCTGTAGAAAATGCAACTGGACATTCGTAGGGCTAAGTGGGTAATAGTGGAAAAAAGAATATGTTCAAATATAAACTACACAGAAGCATTGTATGAAACTTCTTTCTGTTCTGTGCATTCAACTAACAGAGTTGAACCTTACTTTTGATTGAGCCGTTCTGAAACACTCTTTCTGTAGAAACTGCAATTGGACATTCTGAGCGTTAAGAGGCCTATATTGGGAAAAAGAATGTCTACAAATAAAAACTACACAGAAGAATTGTGTGAAACTTATTTCTGTTCTGTTTGTTCAACTAAAAGAGTTGAACCTTAGTTTTGATTGAGCCGTTCTGAAACACTCTTTCTGTAGAAAATGCAAGTGGAGATTCGGAGCGCTAAGAGGGTAATAGTGGAAAAAGGAATGTCTCCAAATATAAACTACACAGAATCATTCTGTGAAACTTCTTTTTGATCTGTGCATTCAGCTAACAGAGTTAAACCATATTTTTGATTGAGCAGATCTGAACACTCTTTCTGTAGAAAATGCAACTGGACATTTGGATCGCTAAGAGAGTAGTAGTGGAAAAAGGAATATATTCAAATATAAACTACACAGAAGCATTCTGTGAAACTTCTTTCTGATCTGAGCATTCAGCTAACAGAGTTAAACCATACTTTTGATTGAGCAGTTTTGAAACACTCTGTCTGTAGAAAATGCAACTGGACATTCGTAGCGCTAAGTGGGTAATAGTGGAAAAAAGAATATGTTCAAATATAAACTACACAGAAGCATTGTATGAAACTTCTTTCTGTTCTGTGCATTCAACTAACAGAGTTGAACCTTACTTTTGATTGAGCCTTTCTGAAACACTCTTTCTGTAGAAACTGCAATTGGACATTCTGAGCGCTAAGAGGCCTCTATTGGGAAAAATAATATCTTCAAATAAAAACTACACAGAAGCATTGTGTGAAACTTATTTCTGATATGTTCATTAAGCTAACAGAGTTAAACCATACTTTTGATTGCGCAGTTCTGAACACTCTTTTTGTAGAAAATGCAAGTGGACATTCGGAGCGCTAAGAGGGTAATAGTGGAAAAAGGAATATATTCAAATATAAACTACACAGTAGCATTCTGTGAAAATTCTTTCTGTTCTGTGCATTCAACTAACAGAGTTGAACCTTACTTTTGATTGAGCCGTTCTGAAACACTCTTTCTGTAGAAACTGCAATTGGACATGCTAAGCGCTAAGAGGCCTACATTGGGAAAAAGAATATCTTCAAATAAAAACTACACAGATGCATTCTGTGAAACTTATTTCTGATCTGTAATTTCAGTTAACAGAGATAAAACATATTTTTGATTGAGCAGTTATGAAACACTCTTTTTGTAGAAAATGCAAGTGGAGATTCGGAGCGCTAAGAAGGTAATAGTGGAAAAAGTAATGTCTTCAAATATAAACTACACAGAATCATTCGGTGAAACTTCTTTGTAATCTGTGCATTCAGCTAACAGAGTTAAACCATACTTTTGATTGAGCAGATCTGAACACTCTTTCTGTTGAAAATGCAACTGGACATTTGGAGCGCTAAGAGCGTAGTAGTGGAAAAAGGAATATATTCAATTATAAACTACACAGAAGCATTCTGTGAAACTTCTTTCTGATCTGAGCATTCAGCTAACAGAGTTAAACCATACTTTTGATTGAGCAGTTTTGAAACACTCTGTCTGTAGAAAATGCAACTGGACATTCGTAGCGCTAAGTGGGTAATAGTGGAAAAAAGTATATGTTCAAATATAAACTACACAGAAGCATTGTATGAAACTTCTTTCTGTTCTGTGCATTCAACTAACAGAGTTGAAACTTACTTTTGATTGAGCCTTTCTGAAACACTCTTTCTGTAGAAACTGCAAGTGGACATTCTGAGCGCTAAGAGGCCTATATTGGGAAAAATAATATCTTCAAATAAAAACTACACAGAAGCATTGTGTGAAACTTATTTCTGATATGTTCATTAAGCTAACAGAGTTAAACCATACTTTTGATTGCGCAGTTCTGAACACTCTTTCTGTAGAAAATGCAAGTGGACATTCGGAGTGCTAAGAGGGTAATAGTGGAAAAAGGAATATATTCAAATATAAACTACACAGTAGCATTCTGTGAAAATTCTTTCTGTTCTGTGCATTCAACTAACAGAGTTGAACCTTACTTTTGATTGAGCCATTCTGAAACACTGTTTCTGTAGAAACTGCAATTGGACATGCTAAGCGCTAAGAGGCCTACATTGGGAAAAAGAATATCTTCAAATAAAAACTACACAGATGCATTCTGTGAAACTTATTTCTGATCTGTAAATTCAGTTAACAGAGATAAAACATATTTTTGATTGAGCAGTTATGAAACACTCTTTTTGTAGAAAATGCAAGTGGAGATTCGGAGCGCTAAGTGGGTAATAGTGGAAAAAGGAATGTCTTCAAATATAAACTACACAGAATCATTCGGCGAAACTTGTTTCTGATCTGTGCATTCAGCTAACAGAGGTAAACCATACTTTTGATTGAGCAGATCTGAACACTCTTTCTGTTGAAAATGCAACTGGACATTTGGAGCGCTAAGAGCGTAGTTGTGGAAAAAGGAATATATTCAAATATAAACTACACAGAAGCATTCTGTGAAACTTCTTTCTGATCTCAGCATTCAGCTAACAGAGTTAAACCATACTTTTGATTGAGCAGTTTTGAAACACTCTGTCTGTAGAAAATGCAACTGGACATTCGTAGCGCTAAGTGGGTAATAGTGGAAAAAAGTATATGTTCAAATATAAACTACACAGAAGCATTGTATGAAACTTCTTTCTGTTCTGTGCATTCAACTAACAGAGTTGAACCTTACTTTTGATTGAGCCGTTCTGAAACACTCTTTCTGTAGAAACTGCAATTGGACATTCTGAGCGCTAAGAGGCCTATATTGGGAAAAAGAATGTCTACAAATAAAAACTACACAGAAGAATTGTGTGAAACTTCTTTCTGTTCTGTTTGTTCAACTAAAAGAGTTGAACCTTAGTTTTGATTGAGCTGTTCTGAAACACTCTTTCTGTAGGAAATGCAAGTGGAGATTCGGAGCGCTAAGAGGGTAATAGTGGAAAAAGGAATGTCTCCAAATATAAACTACACAGAATCATTCTGTGAAACTTCTTTCTGATCTGAGCATTCAGCTAACAGAGTTAAACCATACTTTTGATTGAGCAGATCTGAACACTCTTTCTGTAGAAAATGCAACTGGACATTTGGAGCGCTAAGAGAGTAGTAGTGGAAAAAGGAATATATTCAAATATAAACTACACAGAAGCATTCTGTGAAACTTCTTTCTGATCTGAGCATTCAGCTAACAGAGTTAAACCATACTTTTGATTGAGCAGTTTTGAAACACTCTGTCTGTAGAAAATGCAACTGGACATTCGTAGGGCTAAGTGGGTAATAGTGGAAAAAAGAATATGTTCAAATATAAACTACACAGAAGCATTGTATGAAACTTCTTTCTGTTCTGTGCATTCAACTAACAGAGTTGAACCTTACTTTTGATTGAGCCTTTCTGAAACACTCTTTCTGTAGAAACTGCAATTGGACATTCTGAGCGCTAAGAGGCCTATATTGGGAAAAATAATATCTTCAAATAAAAACTACACAGAAGCATTGTGTGAAACTTATTTCTGATATGTTCATTAAGCTAACAGAGTTAAACCATACTTTTGATTGCGCAGTTCTGAACACTCTTTCTGTAGAAAATGCAAGTGGACATTCGGAGCGCTAAGAGGGTAATAGTGGAAAAAGGAATATATTCAAATATAAACTACACAGTAGCCTTCTGTGAAAATTCTTTCTGTTCTGTGCATTCAACTAACAGAGTTGAACCTTACTTTTGATTGAGCCGTTCTGAAACACTCTTTCTGTAGAAACTGCAATTGGACATGCTAAGCGCTAAGAGGCCTACATTGGGAAAAAGAATATCTTCAAATAAAAACTACACAGATGCATTCTTTGAAACTTATTTCTGATCTGTAAATTCAGTTAACAGAGATAAAACATATTTTTGATTGAGCAGTTATGAAACACTCTTTTTGTAGAAAATGCAAGTGGAGATTCGGAGCGCTAAGAGGGTAATAATGGAAAAAGGAATGTCTTCAAATATAAACTACACAGAATCATTCGGTGAAACTTCTTTCTGATCTGTGCATTCAGCTAACAGAGTTAAACCACACTTTTGATTGAGCGGATCTGAACACTCTTTCTGTTGAAAATGCAACTGGACATTTGGAGCGCTAAGAGCGTAGTAGTGGAAAAAGGAATATATTCAAATATAAACTACACAGAAGCATTCTGTGAAACTTCTTTCTGATCTGAGCATTCAGCTAACAGAGTTATACCATACTTTTGATTGAGCAGTTTTGAAACACTCTGTCTGTAGAAAATGCAACTGGACATTCGTAGCGCTAAGTGGGTAATAGTGGAAAAAAGAATATGTTCAAATATAATCTACACAGAAGGATTGTATGAAACTTCTTTCTGTTCTGTGCATTCAACTAACAGAGTTGAACCTTACTTTTGATTGAGCCGTTCTGAAACACTCTTTCTGTAGAAACTGCAATTAGACATTCTGAGCGCTAAGAGGCCTATATTGGGAAAAAGAATGTCTACAAATAAAAACTACACAGAAGAATTGTGTGAAACTACTTTCTGTTCTGATTGTTCAACTAAAAGAGTTGAACCTTAGTTTTGATTGAGCCGTTCTGAAACAGTCTTTCTGTAGAAAATGCAAGTGGAGATTCGGAGCGCTAAGAAGGTAATAGTGGAAAAAGGAATGTCTCCAAATATAAACTACACAGAATCATTCTGTGAAACTTCTTTCTGATCTGTGCATTCAGCTAACAGAGTTAAACCATACTTTTGATTGAGCAGATCTGAACACTCTTTCTGTAGAAAATGCAACTGGACATTTGGAGCGCTAAGAGAGTAGTAGTGGAAAAAGGAATATATTCAAATATAAACTACACAGAAGCATTCTGTGAAACTTCTTTCTGATCTGAGCATTCAGCTAACAGAGTTAAACCATACTTTTGATTGAGCAGTTTTGAAACACTCTGTCTGTAGAAAATGCAACTGGACATTCGTAGCGCTAAGTGGGTAACAGGGGAAAAAAGAATATGTTCAAATATAAACTACACAGAAGCATTGTATGAAACTTCTTTCTGTTCTGTGCATTCAACTAACAGAGTTGAACCTTACTTTTGATTGAGCCTTTCTGAAACACTCTTTCTGTAGGAACTGCAATTGGACATTCTGAGCGCTAAGAGGCCTCTATTGGGAAAAATAATATCTTCAAATAAAAACTACACAGAAGCATTGTGTGAAACTTATTTCTGATATGTTCATTAAGCTAACAGAGTTAAACCATACTTTTGATTGCGCAGTTCTGAACACCCTTTCTGTAGAAAATGCAAGTGGACATTCGTAGCGCTAAGAGGGTAATAGTGGAGAAAGGAATATATTCAAATATAAACTACACAGTAGCATTCTGTGAAAATTCTTTCTGTTCTGTGCATTCAACTAACAGAGTTGAACCTTACTTTTGATTGAGCCGTTCTGAAACACTCTTTCTGTAGAAACTGCAATTGGACATGCTAAGCGCTAAGAGGCCTACATTGGGAAAAAGAATATCTTCAAATAAAAACTACACAGATGCATTCTGTGAAACTTATTTCTGATCTGTAAATTCAGTTAACAGAGATAAAACATATTTTTGATTGAGCAGTTATGAAACACTCTTTTTGTAGAAAATGCAAGTGGAGATTCGGAGCGCTAAGAGGGTAATAGTGGAAAAAGGAATGTCTTCAAATATAAACTACACAGAATCATTCGGTGAAACTTCTTTCTGATCTGTGCATTCAGCTAACAGAGTTAAACCATACTTTTGATTGAGCAGATCTGAACACTCTTTCTGTAGAAAATGCAACTGGACATTTGGAGCGCTAAGAGCGTAGTAGTGGAAAAAGGAATATATTCAAATATAAACTACACAGAAGCATTCTGTGAAACTTCTTTCTGATCTGAGCATTCAGCTAACAGAGTTAAACCATACTTTTGATTGAGCAGTTTTGAAACACTCTGTCTGTAGAAAATGCAACTGGACATTCGTAGCGCTAAGTGGGTAATAGTGGAAAAAAGAATATGTTCAAATATAAACTACACAGAAGCATTTTATGAAACTTCTTTCTGTTCTGTGCATTCAACTATCAGAGTTGAACCTTACTTTTGATTGAGCCGTTCTGAAACACTCTTTCTGTAGAAACTGCAATTGGACATTCTGAGCGCTAAGAGGCCTATATTGGGAAAAAGAATGTCTACAAATAAAAACTACACAGAAGAATTGTGTGAAACTTCTTTCTGTTCTGTTTGTTCAACAAAAAGAGTTGAACCTTAGTTTTGATTGAGCCGTTGTGAAACACTCTTTCTGTAGAAAATGCAAGTGGAGTTTCGGAGCGCTAAGAGGGTAATAGTGGAAAAAGGAATGTCTCCAAATATAAACTACACAGAATCATTCTGTGAAACTTCTTTCTGATCTGTGCATTCAGCTAACAGAGTTAAACCATACTTTTGATTGAGCAGATCTGAACACTCTTTCTGTAGAAAATGCAACTGGACATTTGGAGCGCTAAGAGAGTAGTAGTGGAAAAAGGAATATATTCAAATATAAACTACACAGAAGCATTCTGTGAAACTTCTTTCTGATCTGAGCATTCAGCTAACAGAGTTAAACCATACTTTTGATTGAGCAGTTTTGAAACACTCTGTCTGTAGAAAATGCAACTGGACATTCGTAGCGCTAAGTGGGTAATAGTGGAAAAAAGAATATGTTCAAACATAAACTACACAGAAGCATTGTATGAAACTTCTTTCTGTTCTGTGCATTCAATTAACAGAGTTGAACCTTACTTTTGATTGAGCCTTTCTGAAACACTCTTTCTGTAGAAACTGCAATTGGACATTCTGAGCGCTAAGAGGCCTCTATTGGGAAAAATAAAATCTTCAAATAAAAACTACACAGAAGCATTGTGTGAAACTTATTTCTGATATGTTCATTAAGCTAACAGAGTTAAACCATACTTTTGATTGCGCAGTTCTGAAAACTCTTTCTGTAGAAAATGCAAGTGGACATGCGGAGCGCTAAGAGGGTAATAGTGGAAAAAGGAATATATTCAAATATAAACTACAGAGTAGCATTCTGTGAAAATTCTTTCTGTTCTGTGCATTCAACTAACAGAGTTGAACCTTACTTTTGATTGAGCCGTTCTGAAACACTCTTTCTGTAGAAACTGCAATTGGACATGCTAAGCGCTAAGAGGCCTACATTGGGAAAAAGAATATCTTCAAATAAAAACTACACAGATGCATTCTGTGAAACTTATTTCTGATCTGTAAATTCAGTTAACAGAGATAAAACATATTTTTGATTGAGCAGTTATGAAACACTCTTTTTGTAGAAAATGCAAGTGGAGATTCGGAGCGCTAAGAGGGTAATAGTAGGAAAAGGAATGTCTTCAAATATAAACTACACAGAATCATTCGGTGAAACTTCTTTCTGATCTGTGCATTCAGCTAACAGAGGTAAAACATACTTTTGATTGGGCAGATCTGAACACTCTTTCTGTTGAAAATGCAACTGGACATTTGGAGCGCTAAGAGCGTAGTAGTGGAAAAAGCAATATATTCAAATATAAACTACACAGAAGCATTCTGTGAAACTTCTTTCTGATCTGAGCATTCAGCTAACAGAGTTAAACCATACTTATGATTGAGCAGTTTTGAAACACTCTGTCTGTAGAAAATGCTACTGGACATTCATAGCGCTAAGTGGGTAATAGTGGAAAAATAATATGTTCAAATATAAACTACACAGAAGCATTGTATGAAACTTCTTGCTGTTCTGTGCATTCAACTAACAGAGTTGAACCGTATATTTTATTGAGCCTTTCTGAAACACTCTTTCTGTAGAAACTGCAATTGGACATTCTGAGCGCTAAGAGGCCTATATTGGGAAAAATAATATCTTCAAATAAAAACTACACAGAAGCATTGTGTGAAACTTATTTCTGATATGTTCATTAAGCTAACAGAGTTAAACCATACTTTTGATTGAGCAGATCTGAACACTCTTTCTGTTGAAAATGCAACTGGACATTTGGAGCGCTAAGAGCGTAGTAGTGGAAAAAGGAATATATTCAAATATAAACTACACAGAAGCATTCTGTGAAACTTCTTTCTGATCTGAGCATACAGCTAACACAGTTAATCCATACTTTTGATTGAGCAGTTTTGAAACACTCTGTCTGTAGAAAATGCAACTGGACATTCGTAGCGCTAAGTGGGTAATAGTGGAAAAGAGAATATGTTCAAATATAAACTACACAGAAGCATTGTATGAATCTTCTTTCTGTTCTGTGCATTCAACTAACAGAGTTGAACCTTACTTTTGATTGAGCCGTTCTGAAACACTCTTTCTGTAGAAACTGCAATTGGACATTCTGAGCGCTAAG
The DNA here is from genome assembly GCF_028878055.3 of Symphalangus syndactylus. Lineage (NCBI taxonomy): Eukaryota > Metazoa > Chordata > Mammalia > Primates > Hylobatidae > Symphalangus > Symphalangus syndactylus. The sequence continues at coordinate 104,895,532 of NC_072438.2, forward strand.
AGGCCTATATTGGGAAAAAGAATGTCTACAAATAAAAACTACACAGAAGAATTGTGTGAAACTTCTTTCTGTTCTGTTTGTTCAACTAAAAGATTTGAACCTTAATTTTGATTGAGCCGTTCTGAAACACTCTTTCTGTAGAAAATGCAAGTGGAGATTCGGAGCGCTAAGAGAGTAATAGTGGAAAAAGGAATGTCTCCAAATATAAACTACACAGAATCATTCTGTGAAACTTCTTTCTGATCTGTGCATTCAGCTAACAGAGTTAAACCATACTTTTGATTGAGCAGATCTGAACACTCTTTCTGTTGAAAATGCAACTGGACATTTGGAGCGCTAAGAGCGTAGTAGTCGAAAAAGGAATATATTCAAATATAAACTACACAGAAGCATTCTGTGAAACTTCTTTCTGATCTGAGCATTCAGCTAACAGAGTTAAACCATACTTTTGATTGAGCAGTTTTGAAACACTCTGTCTGTAGAAAATGCAACTGGACATTCGTAGCGCTAAGTGGGTAATAGTGGAAAAAAGAATATGTTCAAATATAAACTACACAGAAGCATTGTATGAAACTTCTTTCTGTTCTGTGCATTCAACTAACAGAGTTGAACCTTACTTTTGATTGAGCCGTTCTGAAACACTCTTTCTGTAGAAACTGCAATTAGACATTCTGAGCGCTAAGAGGCCTATATTGGGAAAAAGAATGTCTACAAATAAAAACTACACAGAAGAATTGTGTGAAACTACTTTCTGTTCTGATTGTTCAACTAAAAGAGTTGAACCTTAGTTTTGATTGAGCCGTTCTGAAACAGTCTTTCTGTAGAAAATGCAAGTGGAGATTCGGAGCGCTAAGATGGTAATAGTGGAAAAAGGAATGTCTCCAAATATAAACTACACAGAATCATTCTGTGAAACTTCTTTCTGATCTGTGCATTCAGCTAACAGAGTTAAACCATACTTTTGATTGAGCAGATCTGAACAATCTTTCTGTAGAAAATGCAACTGGACATTTGGAGCGCTAAGAGAGTAGTAGTGGAAAAAGGAATATATTCAAATATAAACTACACAGAAGCATTCTGTGAAACTTCTTTCTGATCTGAGCATTCAGCTAACAGAGTTAAACCATACTTTTGATTGAGCAGTTTTGAAACACTCTGTCTGTAGAAAATGCAACTGGACATTCGTAGCGCTAAGTGGGTAATAGGGGAAAAAAGAATATGTTCAAATATAAACTACACAGAAGCATTGTATGAAACTTCTTTCTGTTCTGTGCATTCAACTAACAGAGTTGAACCTTACTTTTGACTGAGCCTTTCTGAAACACTCTTTCTGTAGAAACTGCAATTGGACATTCTGAGCGCTAAGAGGCCTATATTGGGAAAAATGATATCTTCAAATAAAAACTACACAGAAGCATTGTGTGAAACTTATTTCTGATATGTTCATTAAGCTAACAGAGTTAAACCATACTTTTGATTGCGCAGTTCTGAACAGTCTTTCTGTAGAAAATTCAAGTGGACATTCGGAGCGCTAAGAGGGTAACAGTGGAAAAAGGAATATATTCAAATATAAACTACACAGTAGCATTCTGTGAAAATTCTTTCTGTTCTGTGCATTCAACTAACAGAGTTGAACCTTACTTTTGATTGAGCCGTTCTGAAACACTCTTTCTGTAGAAACTGCAATTGGACATTCTGAGCGCTAAGAGGCCTATATTGGGAAAAAGAATGTCTACAAATAAAAACTACACAGAAGAATTGTGTGAAACTTCTTTCTGTTCTGTTTGTTCAACTAAAAGAGTTGAACATTAGTTTTGATTGAGCCGTTCTGAAACACTCTTTCTGTAGAAAATGCAAGTGGAGATTCGGAGCGCTAAGAGGGTAATAGTTGAAAAAGGAATGTCTCCAAATATAAACTATACAGAATCATTCTGTGAAACTTCTTTGTGATCTGTGCATTCAGCTAACAGAGTTAAACCATACTTTTGATTGAGCAGATCTGAACACTCTTTCTGTAGAAAATGTAACTGGACATTTGGAGCGCTAAGAGAGTAGTAGTGGAAAAAGGAATATATTCAAATATAAACTACACAGAAGCATTCTGTGAAACTTCTTTCTGATCTGAGCATTCAGCTAACAGAGTTAAACCATACTTTTGATTGAGCAGTTTTGAAACACTCTGTCTGTAGAAAATGCAACTGGACATTCGTAGCGCTAAGTGGGTAATCGTGGAAAAAAGAATATGTTCAAATATAAACTACACAGAAGCATTGTATGAAACTTCTTTCTGTTCTGTGCATTCAACTAACAGAGTTGAACCTTATTTTTGATTGAGCCTTTCTGAAACACTCTTTCTGTAGAAACTGCAATTGGACATTCTGAGCGCTAAGAGGCCTCTATTGGGAAAAATAATATCTTCAAATAAAAACTACACAGAAGCATTGTGTGAAACTTATTTCTGATATGTTCATTAAGCTAACAGAGTTAAACCATACTTTTGATTGCGCAGTTCTGAACACTCTTTCTGTAGGAAATGCAAGTGGACATTCGGAGCGCTAAGAGAGTAATAGTGGAAAAAGGAATATATTCAAATATAAACTACACAGTAGCATTCTGTGAAAATTCTTTCTGTTCTGTGCATTCAACTAACAGAGTTGAACCTTACTTTTGATTGAGCCGTTCTGAAACACTCTTTCTGTAGAAACTGCAATTGGACATGCTAAGCGCTAAGAGGCCTACATTGGGAAAAAGAATATCTTCAAATAAAAACTACACAGATGCATTCTGTGAAACTTATTTCTGATCTGTAAATTCAGTTAACAGAGATAAAACATATTTTTGATTGAGCAGTTATGAAACACTCTTTTTGTAGAAAATGCAAGTGGAGATTCGGAGCGCTAAGAGGGTAATAGTGGAAAAAGGAATGTCTTCAAATATAAACTACACAGAATCATTCGGTGAAACTTCTTTCTGATCTGTGCATTCAGCTAACAGAGTTAAACCATACTTTTGATTGAGCAGATCTGAACACTCTTTCTGTTGAAAATGCAACTGGACATTTGGAGCGCTAAGAGCGTAGTAGTGGAAAAAGGAATATATTCAAATATAAACTACACAGAAGCATTCTGTGAAACTTCTTTCTGATCTGAGCATTCAGCTAACAGAGTTAAACCATACTTTTGATTGAGCAGTTTTGAAACACTCTGTCTGTAGAAAATGCAACTGGACATTCGTAGCGCTATGTGGGTAATAGTGGAAAAAAGAATATGTTCAAATATAAACTACACAGAAGCATTGTATGAAACTTCTTTCTGTTCTGTGCATTCAACTAACAGAGTTGAACCTTACTTTTGATTGAGCCGTTCTGAAACACTCTTTCTGTAGAAACTGCAATTGGACATTCTGAGCGCTAAGAGGCCTATATTGGGAAAAAGAATGTCTACAAATAAAAACTACACAGAAGAATTGTGTGAAACTTCTTTCTGTTCTGTTTGTTCAACTAAAAGAGTTGAAACTTAGTTTTGATTGAGCCGTTCTGAAACACTCTTTCTGTAGAAAATGCAAGTGGAGATTCGGAGCGCTAAGAGGGTAATAGTGGAAAAAGGAATGTCTCCAAATATAAACTACACAGAATCATTCTGTGAAACTTTTTCTGATCTGTGCATTCAGCTAACAGAGTTAAACCATACTTTTGATTGAGCAGATCTGAACACTCTTTCTGTAGAAAATGCAACTGGACATTTGGAGCGCTAAGAGAGTAGTAGTGGAAAAAGGAATATATTCAAATATAAACTACACAGAAGCATTCTGTGAAACTTCTTTCTGATCTGAGCATTCAGCTAACAGAGTTAAACCATACTTTTGATTGAGCAGTTTTGAAACACTCTGTCTGTAGAAAATGCAACTGGACATTCGTAGCGCTAAGTGGGTAATAGTGGAAAAAAGAATATGTTCAAATATAAACTACACAGAAGCATTGTATGAAACTTCTTTCTGTTCTGTGCATTCAACTAACAGAGTTGAACCTTACTTTTGATTGAGCCTTTCTGAAACACTCTTTCTGTAGAAACTGCAATTGGACATTCTGAGCGCTAAGAGGCCTATATTGGGAAAAATAATATCTTCAAATAAAAACTACACAGAAGCATTGTGTGAAACTTATTTCTGATATGTTCATTAAGCTAACAGAGTTAAACCATACTTTTGATTGCGCAGTTCTGAACACTCTTTCTGTAGAAAATGCAAGTGGACATTCGGAGCGCTAAGAGGGTAATAGTGAAAAAAGGAATATATTCAAATATAAACTACACAGTAGCATTCTGTGAAAATTCTTTCTGTTCTGTGCATTCAACTAACAGATTTGAACCTTACTTTTGATTGAGCCGTTCTGAAACACTCTTTCTGTAGAAACTGCAATTGGACATGCTAAGCGCTAAGAGGCCTACATTGGGAAAAAGAATATCTTCAAATAAAAACTACACAGATGCATTCTGTGAAACTTATTTCTGATCTGTAAATTCAGTTAACAGAGATAAAACATATTTTTGATTGAGCAGTTATGAAACACTCTTTTTGTAGAAAATGCAAGTGGAGATTCGGAGCGCTAAGAGGGTAATAGTGGAAAAAGGAATGTCTTCAAATATAAACTACACAGAATCATTCGGTGAAACTTCTTTCTGATCTGTGCATTCAGCTAACAGAGTTAAACCATACTTTTGATTGAGCAGATCTGAACACTCTTTCTGTTGAAAATGCAACTGGACATTTGGAGCGCTAAGAGCGTAGTAGTGGAAAAAGGAATATATTCAAATATAAACTACACAGAAGCATTCTGTGAAACTTCTTTCTGATCTGAGCATTCAGCTAACAGAGTTAAACCATACTTTTGATTGAGCAGTTTTGAAACACTCTGTCTGTAGAAAATGCAACTGGACATTCGTAGCGCTAAGTGGGTAATCGTGGAAAAAAGAATATGTTCAAATATAAACTACACAGAAGCATTGTATGAAACTTCTTTCTGTTCTGTGCATTCAACTAACAGAGTTGAACCTTATTTTTGATTGAGCCTTTCTGAAACACTCTTTCTGTAGAAACTGCAATTGGACATTCTGAGCGCTAAGAGGCCTCTATTGGGAAAAATAATATCTTCAAATAAAAACTACACAGAAGCATTGTGTGAAACTTATTTCTGATATGTTCATTAAGCTAACAGAGTTAAACCATACTTTTGATTGCGCAGTTCTGAACACTCTTTCTGTAGGAAATGCAAGTGGACATTTGGAGCGCTAAGAGAGTAATAGTGGAAAAAGGAATATATTCAAATATAAACTACACAGTAGCATTCTGTGAAAATTCTTTCTGTTCTGTGCATTCAACTAACAGAGTTGAACCTTACTTTTGATTGAGCCGTTCTGAAACACTCTTTCTGTAGAAACTGCAATTGGACATGCTAAGCGCTAAGAGGCCTACATTGGGAAAAAGAATATCTTCAAATAAAAACTACACAGATGCATTCTGTGAAACTTATTTCTGATCTGTAAATTCAGTTAACAGAGATTAAACATATTTTTGATTGAGCAGTTATGAAACACTCTTTTTGTAGAAAATGCAAGTGGAGATTCGGAGCGCTAAGAGGGTAATAGTGGAAAAAGGAATGTCTTCAAATATAAACTACACAGAATCATTCGGTGAAACTTCTTTCTGATCTGTGCATTCAGCTAACAGAGTTAAACCATACTTTTGATTGAGCAGATCTGAACACTCTTTCTGTTGAAAATGCAACTGGACATTTGGAGCGCTAAGAGCGTAGTAGTGGAAAAAGGAATATATTCAAATATAAACTACACAGAAGCATTCTGTGAAACTTCTTTCTGATCTGAGCATTCAGCTAACAGAGTTAAACCATACTTTTGATTGAGCAGTTTTGAAACACTCTGTCTGTAGAAAATGCAACTGGACATTCGTAGCGCTAAGTGGGTAATAGTGGAAAAAAGAATATGTTCAAATATAAACTACACAGAAGCATTGTATGAAACTTCTTTCTGTTCTGTGCATTCAACTAACAGAGTTGAACCTTACTTTTGATTGAGCCGTTCTGAAACACTCTTTCTGTAGAAACTGCAATTGGACATTCTGAGCGCTAAGAGTCCTATATTGGGAAAAAGAATGTCTACAAATAAAAACTACACAGAAGAATTGTGTGAAACTTCTTTCTGTTCTGTTTGTTCAACTAAAAGAGTTGAACCTTAGTTTTGATTGAGCCGTTCTGAAACACTCTTTCTGTAGAAAATGCAAGTGGAGATTCGGAGCGCTAAGAGGGTAATAGTGGAAAAAGGAATGTCTAAAAATATAAACTACACAGAATCATTCTGTGAAACTTTTTTCTGATCTGTGCATTCAGCTAACAGAGTTAAACCATACTTTTGATTGAGCAGATCTGAACACTCTTTCTGTAGAAAATGCAACTGGACATTTGGAGCGCTAAGAGAGTAGTAGTGGAAAAAGGAATATATTCAAATATAAACTACACAGAAGCATTCTGTGAAACTTCTTTCTGATCTGAGCATTCAGCTAACAGAGTTAAACCACACTTTTGATTGAGCAGTTTTGAAACACTCTGTCTGTAGAAAATGCAACTGGACATTCGTAGCGCTAAGAGGGTAATAGTGGAAAAAAGAATATGTTCAAATATAAACTACACAGAAGCATTTTATGAAACTTCTTTCTGTTCTGTGCATTCAACTAACAGAGTTGAACCTTACTTTTGATTGTGCCTTTCTGAAACACTCTTTCTGTAGAATCTGCAATTGGACATTCTGAGCGCTAAGAGGCCTCTATTGGGAAAAATAATATCTTCAAATAAAAACTACACAGAAGCATTGTGTGAAACTTATTTCTGATATGTTCATTAAGCTAACAGAGTTAAACCATACTTTTGATTGCGCAGTTCTGAACACTCTTTCTGTAGAAAATGCAAGTGGACATTCGGAGCGCTAAGAGGGTAATAGTGGAAAAAGGAATATATTCAAATATAAACTACACAGTAGCATTCTGTGAAAATTCTTTCTGTTCTGTGCATTCAACTAACAGAGTTGAACCTTACTTTTGATTGAGCCGTTCTGAAACACTCTTTCTGTAGAAACTGCAATTGGACATTCTAAGCGCTAAGAGGCCTACATTGGGAAAAAGAATATCTTCAAATAAAAACTACACAGATGCATTCTGTGAAACTTATTTCTGATCTGTAAATTCAGTTAACAGAGATAAAACATATTTTTGATTGAGCAGTTATGAAATACTCTTTTTGTAGAAAATGCAAGTGGAGATTCGGAGCGCTAAGAGGGTAATAGTGGAAAAAGGAATGTCTTCAAATATAAACTACACAGAATCATTCGGTGAAACTTCTTTCTGATCTGTGCATTCAGCTAACAGAGTTAAACCATACTTTTGATTGAGCAGATCTGAACACTCTTTCTGTAGAAAATGCAACTGGACATTTGGAGCGCTAAGAGCGTAGTAGTGGAAAAAGGAATATATTCAAATATAAACTACACAGAAGCATTCTGTGAAACTGCTTTCTGATCTGAGCATTCAGCTAACAGAGTTAAACCATACTTTTGATTGAGCAGTTTTGAAACACTCTGTCTGTAGAAAATGCAACTGGACATTCGTAGCGCTAAGTGGGTAATAGTGGAAAAAAGAATATGTTCAAATATAAACTACACAGAAGCATTGTATGAAACTACTTTCTGTTCTGTGCATTCAACTAACAGAGTTGAACCTTACTTTTGATTGAGCCGTTCTGAAACACTCTTTCTGTATAAACTGCAATTAGACATTCTGAGCGCTAAGAGGCCTATATTGGGAAAAAGAATGTCTACAAATAAAAACTACACAGAAGAATTGTGTGAAACTACTTTCTGTTCTGATTGTTCAACTAAAAGAGTTGAACCTTAGTTTTGATTGAGCCGTTCTGAAACACTCTTTCTGTAGAAAATGCAAGTGGAGATTCGGAGCGCTAAGAAGGTAATAGTGGAAAAAGGAATGTCTCCAAATATAAACTACACAGAATCATTCTGTGAAACTTCTTTCTGATCTGTGCATTCAGCTAACAGAGTTAAACCATACTTTTGATTGAGCAGATCTGAACACTCTTTCTGTAGAAAATGCAACTGGACATTTGGAGCGCTAAGAGAGTAGTAGTGGAAAAAGGAATATATTCAAATATAAACTACACAGAAGCATTCTGTGAAACTTCTTTCTGATCTGAGCATTCAGCTAACAGAGTTAAACCATACTTTTGATTGAGCAGTTTTGAAACACTCTGTCTGTAGAAAATGCAACTGGACATTCGTAGCGCTAAGTGGGTAACAGGGGAAAAAAGAATATGTTCAAATATAAACTACACAGAAGCATTGTATGAAACTACTTTCTGTTCTGTGCATTCAACTAACAGAGTTGAACCTTACTTTTGAATGAGCCTTTCTGAAACACTCTTTCTGTAGAAACTGCAATTGGACATTCTGAGCGCTAAGAGGCCTATATTGGGAAAAATGATATCTTCAAATAAAAACTACACAGAAGCATTGTGTGAAACTTATTTCTGATATGTTCATTAAGCTAACAGAGTTAAACCATACTTTTGATTGCGCAGTTCTGAACACTCTTTCTGTAGAAAATGCAAGTGGACATTCGGAGCGCTAAGAGGGTAATAGTGGAAAAAGGAATATATTCAAATATAAACTACACAGTAGCATTCTGTGAAAATTCTTTCTGTTCTGTGCATTCAACTAACAGAGTTGAACCTTACTTTTGATTGAGCCGTTCTGAAACACTCTTTCTGTAGAAACTGCAATTGGACATGCTAAGCGCTAAGAGGCCTACATTGGGAAAAAGAATATCTTCAAATAAAAACTACACAGATGCATTCTGTGAAACTTATTTCTGATCTGTAAATTCAGTTAACAGAGATAAAACATATTTTTGATTGAGCAGTTATGAAACACTCTTTTTGTAGAAAATGCAAGTGGAGATTCGGAGCGCTAAGAGGGTAATAGTGGAAAAAGGAATGTCTTCAAATATAAACTACACAGAATCATTCGGTGAAACTTCTTTCTGATCTGTGCATTCAGCTAACAGAGTTAAAGCATACTTTTGATTGAGCAGATCTGAACACTCTTTCTGTTGAAAATGCAACTGGACATTTGGAGCGCTAAGAGCGTAGTAGTGGAAAAAGGAATATATTCAAATATAAACTACACAGAAACATTCTGTGAAACTTCTTTCTGATCTGAGCATTCAGCTAACAGAGTTAAACCATACTTTTGATTGAGCAGTTTTGAAACACTCTGTCTGTAGAAAATGCAACTGGACATTCGTAGCGCTAAGTGGGTAATAGTGGAAAAAAGAATATGTTCAAATATAAACTACACAGAAGCATTGTATGAAACTTCTTTCTGTTCTGTGCATTCAACTAACAGAGTTGAACCTTACTTTTGATTGAGCCGTTCTGAAACACTCTTTCTGTAGAAACTGCAATTGGACATTCTGAGCGCTAAGAGGCCTATATTGGGAAAAAGAATGTCTACAAATAAAAACTACACAGAAGAATTGTGTGAAACTACTTTCTGTTCTGATTGTTCAACTAAAAGAGTTGAACCTTAGTTTTGATTGAGCCGTTCTGAAACACTCTTTCTGTAGAAAATGCAAGTGGAGATTCGGAGCGCTAAGAAGGTAATAGTGGAAAAAAGAATGTCTCCAAATATAAACTACACAGAATCATTCTGTGAAACTTCTTTCTGATCTGTGCATTCAGCTAACAGAGTTAAACCATACTTTTGATTGAGCAGATCTGAACACTCTTTCTGTAGAAAATGCAACTGGACATTTGGAGCGCTAAGAGAGTAGTAGTAGAAAAAGGAATATATTCAAATATAAACTACACAGAAGCATTCTGTGAAACTTCTTTCTGATCTGAGCATTCAGCTAACAGAGTTAAACCATACTTTTGATTGAGCAGTTTTGAAACACTCTGTCTGTAGAAAATGCAACTGGATATTCGTAGCGCTAAGTGGGTAATAGGGGAAAAAAGAATATGTTCAAATATAAACTACACAGAAGCATTGTATGAAACTTCATTCTGTTCTGTGCATTCAACTAACAGAGTTGAACCTTACTTTTGACTGAGCCTTTCTGAAACACTCTTTCTGTAGAAACTGCAATTGGACATTCTGAGCGCTAAGAGGCCTATATTGGGAAAAATAATATCTTCAAATAAAAACTACACAGAAGCATTGTGTGAAACTTATTTCTGATATGTTCATTAAGCTAACAGAGTTAAACCATACTTTTGATTGCGCAGTTCTGAACACTCTTTCTGTAGAAAATGCAAGTGGACATTCGGAGCGCTAGGAGGGTAATAGTGGAAAAAGGAATATATTCAAATATAAACTACACAGTAGCATTCTGTGAAAATTCTTTCTGTTCTGTGCATTCAACTAACAGAGTTGAACCTTACTTTTGATTGAGCCGTTCTGAAACACTCTTTCTGTAGAAACTGCAATTGGACATGCTAAGCGCTAAGAGGCCTACATTGGGAAAAAGAATATCTTCAAATAAAAACTACACAGATGCATTCTGTGAAACTTATTTCTGATCTGTAAATTCAGTTAACAGAGATAAAACATATTTTTGATTGAGCAGTTATGAAACACTCTTTTTGTAGAAAATGCAAGTGGAGATTCGGAGCGCTAAGAGGGTAATAGTAGGAAAAGGAATGTCTTCAAATATAAACTACACAGAATCATTCGGTGAAACTTCTTTCTGATCTGTGCATTCAGCTAACAGAGGTAAAACATACTTTTGATTGGGCAGATCTGAACACTCTTTCTGTTGAAAATGCAACTGGACATTTGGAGCGCTAAGAGCGTAGTAGTGGAAAAAGCAATATATTCAAATATAAACTACACAGAAGCATTCTGTGAAACTTCTTTCTGATCTGAGCATTCAGCTAACAGAGTTAAACCATACTTATGATTGAGCAGTTTTGAAACACTCTGTCTGTAGAAAATGCTACTGGACATTCATAGCGCTAAGTGGGTAATAGTGGAAAAATAATATGTTCAAATATAAACTACACAGAAGCATTGTATGAAACTTCTTGCTGTTCTGTGCATTCAACTAACAGAGTTGAACCGTATATTTGATTGAGCCTTTCTGAAACACTCTTTCTGTAGAAACTGCAATTGGACATTCTGAGCGCTAAGAGGCCTATATTGGGAAAAATAATATCTTCAAATAAAAACTACACAGAAGCATTGTGTGAAACTTATTTCTGATATGTTCATTAAGCTAACAGAGTTAAACCATACTTTTGATTGAGCAGATCTGAACACTCTTTCTGTTGAAAATGCAACTGGACATTTGGAGCGCTAAGAGCGTAGTAGTGGAAAAAGGAATATATTCAAATATAAACTACACAGAAGCATTCTGTGAAACTTCTTTCTGATCTGAGCATACAGCTAACACAGTTAATCCATACTTTTGATTGAGCAGTTTTGAAACACTCTGTCTGTAGAAAATGCAACTGGACATTCGTAGCGCTAAGTGGGTAATAGTGGAAAAGAGAATATGTTCAAATATAAACTACACAGAAGCATTGTATGAATCTTCTTTCTGTTCTGTGCATTCAACTAACAGAGTTGAACCTTACTTTTGATTGAGCCGTTCTGAAACACTCTTTCTGTAGAAACTGCAATTGGACATTCTGAGCGCTAAGAGGCCTATATTGGGAAAAAGAATGTCTACAAATAAAAACTACACAGAAGAATTGTGTGAAACTTCTTTCTGTTCTGTTTGTTCAACTAAAAGATTTGAACCTTAATTTTGATTGAGCCGTTCTGAAACACTCTTTCTGTAGAAAATGCAAGTGGAGATTCGGAGCGCTAAGAGAGTAATAGTGGAAAAAGGAATGTCTCCAAATATAAACTACACAGAATCATTCTGTGAAACTTCTTTCTGATCTGTGCATTCAGCTAACAGAGTTAAACCATACTTTTGATTGAGCAGATCTGAACACTCTTTCTGTTGAAAATGCAACTGGACATTTGGAGCGCTAAGAGCGTAGTAGTGGAAAAAGGAATATATTCAAATATAAACTACACAGAAGCATTCTGTGAAACTTCTTTCTGATCTGAGCATTCAGCTAACAGAGTTAAACCATACTTTTGATTGAGCAGTTTTGAAACACTCTGTCTGTAGAAAATGCAACTGGACATTCGTAGCGCTAAGTGGGTAATAGTGGAAAAAAGAATATGTTCAAATATAAACTACACAGAAGCATTGTATGAAACTTCTTTCTGTTCTGTGCATTCAACTAACAGAGTTGAACCTTACTTTTGATTGAGCCGTTCTGAAACACTCTTTCTGTAGAAACTGCAATTAGACATTCTGAGCGCTAAGAGGCCTATATTGGGAAAAAGAATGTCTACAAATAAAAACTACACAGAAGAATTGTGTGAAACTACTTTCTGTTCTGATTGTTCAACTAAAAGAGTTGAACCTTAATTTTGATTGAGCCGTTCTGAAACAGTCTTTCTGTAGAAAATGCAAGTGGAGATTCGGAGCGCTAAGATGGTAATAGTGGAAAAAGGAATGTCTCCAAATATAAACTACACAGAATCATTCTGTGAAACTTCTTTCTGATCTGTGCATTCAGCTAACAGAGTTAAACCATACTTTTGATTGAGCAGATCTGAACACTCTTTCTGTAGAAAATGCAACTGGACATTTGGAGCGCTAAGAGAGTAGTAGTGGAAAAAGGAATATATTCAAATATAAACTACACAGAAGCATTCTGTGAAACTTCTTTCTGATCTGAGCATTCAGCTAACAGAGTTAAACCATACTTTTGATTGAGCAGTTTTGAAACACTCTGTCTGTAGAAAATGCAACTGGACATTCGTAGCGCTAAGTGGGTAATAGGGGAAAAAAGAATATGTTCAAATATAAACTACACAGAAGCATTGTATGAAACTTCTTTCTGTTCTGTGCATTCAACTAACAGAGTTGAACCTTACTTTTGACTGAGCCTTTCTGAAACACTCTTTCTGTAGAAACTGCAATTGGACATTCTGAGCGCTAAGAGGCCTATATTGGGAAAAATGATATCTTCAAATAAAAACTACACAGAAGCATTGTGTGAAACTTATTTCTGATATGTTCATTAAGCTAACAGAGTTAAACCATACTTTTGATTGCGCAGTTCTGAACAGTCTTTCTGTAGAAAATTCAAGTGGACATTCGGAGCGCTAAGAGGGTAACAGTGGAAAAAGGAATATATTCAAATATAAACTACACAGTAGCATTCTGTGAAAATTCTTTCTGTTCTGTGCATTCAACTAACAGAGTTGAACCTTACTTTTGATTGAGCCGTTCTGAAACACTCTTTCTGTAGAAACTGCAATTGGACATTCTGAGCGCTAAGAGGCCTATATTGGGAAAAAGAATGTCTACAAATAAAAACTACACAGAAGAATTGTGTGAAACTTCTTTCTGTTCTGTTTGTTCAACTAAAAGAGTTGAACATTAGTTTTGATTGAGCCGTTCTGAAACACTCTTTCTGTAGAAAATGCAAGTGGAGATTCGGAGCGCTAAGAGGGTAATAGTTGAAAAAGGAATGTCTCCAAATATAAACTATACAGAATCATTCTGTGAAACTTCTTTGTGATCTGTGCATTCAGCTAACAGAGTTAAACCATACTTTTGATTGAGCAGATCTGAACACTCTTTCTGTAGAAAATGCAACTGGACATTTGGAGCGCTAAGAGAGTAGTAGTGGAAAAAGGAATATATTCAAATATAAACTACACAGAAGCATTCTGTGAAACTTCTTTCTGATCTGAGCATTCAGCTAACAGAGTTAAACCATACTTTTGATTGAGCAGTTTTGAAACACTCTGTCTGTAGAAAATGCAACTGGACATTCGTAGCGCTAAGTGGGTAATCGTGGAAAAAAGAATATGTTCAAATATAAACTACACAGAAGCATTGTATGAAACTTCTTTCTGTTCTGTGCATTCAACTAACAGAGTTGAACCTTATTTTTGATTGAGCCTTTCTGAAACACTCTTTCTGTAGAAACTGCAATTGGACATTCTGAGCGCTAAGAGGCCTCTATTGGGAAAAATAATATCTTCAAATAAAAACTACACAGAAGCATTGTGTGAAACTTATTTCTGATATGTTCATTAAGCTAACAGAGTTAAACCATACTTTTGATTGCGCAGTTCTGAACACTCTTTCTGTAGGAAATGCAAGTGGACATTCGGAGCGCTAAGAGAGTAATAGTGGAAAAAGGAATATATTCAAATATAAACTACACAGTAGCATTCTGTGAAAATTCTTTCTGTTCTGTGCATTCAACTAACAGAGTTGAACCTTACTTTTGATTGAGCCGTTCTGAAACACTCTTTCTGTAGAAACTGCAATTGGACATGCTAAGCGCTAAGAGGCCTACATTGGGAAAAAGAATATCTTCAAATAAAAACTACACAGATGCATTCTGTGAAACTTATTTCTGATCTGTAAATTCAGTTAACAGAGATAAAACATATTTTTGATTGAGCAGTTATGAAACACTCTTTTTGTAGAAAATGCAAGTGGAGATTCGGAGCGCTAAGAGGGTAATAGTGGAAAAAGGAATGTCTTCAAATATAAACTACACAGAATCATTCGGTGAAACTTCTTTCTGATCTGTGCATTCAGCTAACAGAGTTAAACCATACTTTTGATTGAGCAGATCTGAACACTCTTTCTGTTGAAAATGCAACTGGACATTTGGAGCGCTAAGAGCGTAGTAGTGGAAAAAGGAATATATTCAAATATAAACTACACAGAAGCATTCTGTGAAACTTCTTTCTGATCTGAGCATTCAGCTAACAGAGTTAAACCATACTTTTGATTGAGCAGTTTTGAAACACTCTGTCTGTAGAAAATGCAACTGGACATTCGTAGCGCTATGTGGGTAATAGTGGAAAAAAGAATATGTTCAAATATAAACTACACAGAAGCATTGTATGAAACTTCTTTCTGTTCTGTGCATTCAACTAACAGAGTTGAACCTTACTTTTGATTGAGCCGTTCTGAAACACTCTTTCTGTAGAAACTGCAATTGGACATTCTGAGCGCTAAGAGGCCTATATTGGGAAAAAGAATGTCTACAAATAAAAACTACACAGAAGAATTGTGTGAAACTTCTTTCTGTTCTGTTTGTTCAACTAAAAGAGTTGAAACTTAGTTTTGATTGAGCCGTTCTGAAACACTCTTTCTGTAGAAAATGCAAGTGGAGATTCGGAGCGCTAAGAGGGTAATAGTGGAAAAAGGAATGTCTCCAAATATAAACTACACAGAATCATTCTGTGAAACTTTTTCTGATCTGTGCATTCAGCTAACAGAGTTAAACCATACTTTTGATTGAGCAGATCTGAACACTCTTTCTGTAGAAAATGCAACTGGACATTTGGAGCGCTAAGAGAGTAGTAGTGGAAAAAGGAATATATTCAAATATAAACTACACAGAAGCATTCTGTGAAACTTCTTTCTGATCTGAGCATTCAGCTAACAGAGTTAAACCATACTTTTGATTGAGCAGTTTTGAAACACTCTGTCTGTAGAAAATGCAACTGGACATTCGTAGCGCTAAGTGGGTAATAGTGGAAAAAAGAATATGTTCAAATATAAACTACACAGAAGCATTGTATGAAACTTCTTTCTGTTCTGTGCATTCAACTAACAGAGTTGAACCTTACTTTTGATTGAGCCTTTCTGAAACACTCTTTCTGTAGAAACTGCAATTGGACATTCTGAGCGCTAAGAGGCCTATATTGGGAAAAATAATATCTTCAAATAAAAACTACACAGAAGCATTGTGTGAAACTTATTTCTGATATGTTCATTAAGCTAACAGAGTTAAACCATACTTTTGATTGCGCAGTTCTGAACACTCTTTCTGTAGAAAATGCAAGTGGACATTCGGAGCGCTAAGAGGGTAATAGTGAAAAAAGGAATATATTCAAATATAAACTGCACAGTAGCATTCTGTGAAAATTCTTTCTGTTCTGTGCATTCAACTAACAGATTTGAACCTTACTTTTGATTGAGCCGTTCTGAAACACTCTTTCTGTAGAAACTGCAATTGGACATGCTAAGCGCTAAGAGGCCTACATTGGGAAAAAGAATATCTTCAAATAAAAACTACACAGATGCATTCTGTGAAACTTATTTCTGATCTGTAAATTCAGTTAACAGAGATAAAACATATTTTTGATTGAGCAGTTATGAAACACTCTTTTTGTAGAAAATGCAAGTGGAGATTCGGAGCGCTAAGAGGGTAATAGTGGAAAAAGGAATGTCTTCAAATATAAACTACACAGAATCATTCGGTGAAACTTCTTTCTGATCTGTGCATTCAGCTAACAGAGTTAAACCATACTTTTGATTGAGCAGATCTGAACACTCTTTCTGTTGAAAATGCAACTGGACATTTGGAGCGCTAAGAGCGTAGTAGTGGAAAAAGGAATATATTCAAATATAAACTACACAGAAGCATTCTGTGAAACTTCTTTCTGATCTGAGCATTCAGCTAACAGAGTTAAACCATACTTTTGATTGAGCAGTTTTGAAACACTCTGTCTGTAGAAAATGCAACTGGACATTCGTAGCGCTAAGTGGGTAATCGTGGAAAAAAGAATATGTTCAAATATAAACTACACAGAAGCATTGTATGAAACTTCTTTCTGTTCTGTGCATTCAACTAACAGAGTTGAACCTTATTTTTGATTGAGCCTTTCTGAAACACTCTTTCTGTAGAAACTGCAATTGGACATTCTGAGCGCTAAGAGGCCTCTATTGGGAAAAATAATATCTTCAAATAAAAACTACACAGAAGCATTGTGTGAAACTTATTTCTGATATGTTCATTAAGCTAACAGAGTTAAACCATACTTTTGATTGCGCAGTTCTGAACACTCTTTCTGTAGGAAATGCAAGTGGACATTCGGAGCGCTAAGAGAGTAATAGTGGAAAAAGGAATATATTCAAATATAAACTACACAGTAGCATTCTGTGAAAATTCTTTCTGTTCTGTGCATTCAACTAACAGAGTTGAACCTTACTTTTGATTGAGCCGTTCTGAAACACTCTTTCTGTAGAATCTGCAATTGGACATGCTAAGCGCTAAGAGGCCTACATTGGGAAAAAGAATATCTTCAAATAAAAACTACACAGATGCATTCTGTGAAACTTATTTCTGATCTGTAAATTCAGTTAACAGAGATTAAACATATTTTTGATTGAGCAGTTATGAAACACTCTTTTTGTAGAAAATGCAAGTGGAGATTCGGAGCGCTAAGAGGGTAATAGTGGAAAAAGGAATGTCTTCAAATATAAACTACACAGAATCATTCGGTGAAACTTCTTTCTGATCTGTGCATTCAGCTAACAGAGTTAAACCATACTTTTGATTGAGCAGATCTGAACACTCTTTCTGTTGAAAATGCAACTGGACATTTGGAGCGCTAAGAGCGTAGTAGTGGAAAAAGGAATATATTCAAATATAAACTACACAGAAGCATTCTGTGAAACTTCTTTCTGATCTGAGCATTCAGCTAACAGAGTTAAACCATACTTTTGATTGAGCAGTTTTGAAACACTCTGTCTGTAGAAAATGCAACTGGACATTCGTAGCGCTAAGTGGGTAATAGTGGAAAAAAGAATATGTTCAAATATAAACTACACAGAAGCATTGTATGAAACTTCTTTCTGTTCTGTGCATTCAACTAACAGAGTTGAACCTTACTTTTGATTGAGCCGTTCTGAAACACTCTTTCTGTAGAAACTGCAATTGGACATTCTGAGCGCTAAGAGTCCTATATTGGGAAAAAGAATGTCTACAAATAAAAACTACACAGAAGAATTGTGTGAAACTTCTTTCTGTTCTGTTTGTTCAACTAAAAGAGTTGAACCTTAGTTTTGATTGAGCCGTTCTGAAACACTCTTTCTGTAGAAAATGCAAGTGGAGATTCGGAGCGCTAAGAGGGTAATAGTGGAAAAAGGAATGTCTAAAAATATAAACTACACAGAATCATTCTGTGAAACTTCTTTCTGATCTGTGCATTCAGCTAACAGAGTTAAACCATACTTTTGATTGAGCAGATCTGAACACTCTTTCTGTAGAAAATGCAACTGGACATTTGGAGCGCTAAGAGAGTAGTAGTGGAAAAAGGAATATATTCAAATATAAACTACACAGAAGCATTCTGTGAAACTTCTTTCTGATCTGAGCATTCAGCTAACAGAGTTAAACCACACTTTTGATTGAGCAGTTTTGAAACACTCTGTCTGTAGAAAATGCAACTGGACATTCGTAGCGCTAAGAGGGTAATAGTGGAAAAAAGAATATGTTCAAATATAAACTACACAGAAGCATTGTATGAAACTTCTTTCTGTTCTGTGCATTCAACTAACAGAGTTGAACCTTACTTTTGATTGTGCCTTTCTGAAACACTCTTTCTGTAGAATCTGCAATTGGACATTCTGAGCGCTAAGAGGCCTCTATTGGGAAAAATAATATCTTCAAATAAAAACTACACAGAAGCATTGTGTGAAACTTATTTCTGATATGTTCATTAAGCTAACAGAGTTAAACCATACTTTTGATTGCGCAGTTCTGAACACTCTTTCTGTAGAAAATGCAAGTGGACATTCGGAGCGCTAAGAGGGTAATAGTGGAAAAAGGAATATATTCAAATATAAACTACACAGTAGCATTCTGTGAAAATTCTTTCTGTTCTGTGCATTCAACTAACAGAGTTGAACCTTACTTTTGATTGAGCCGTTCTGAAACACTCTTTCTGTAGAAACTGCAATTGGACATGCTAAGCGCTAAGAGGCCTACATTGGGAAAAAGAATATCTTCAAATAAAAACTACACAGATGCATTCTGTGAAACTTATTTCTGATCTGTAAATTCAGTTAACAGAGATAAAACATATTTTTGATTGAGCAGTTATGAAATACTCTTTTTGTAGAAAATGCAAGTGGAGATTCGGAGCGCTAAGAGGGTAATAGTGGAAAAAGGAATGTCTTCAAATATAAACTACACAGAATCATTCGGTGAAACTTCTTTCTGATCTGTGCATTCAGCTAACAGAGTTAAACCATACTTTTGATTGAGCAGATCTGAACACTCTTTCTGTAGAAAATGCAACTGGACATTTGGAGCGCTAAGAGCGTAGTAGTGGAAAAAGGAATATATTCAAATATAAACTACACAGAAGCATTCTGTGAAACTGCTTTCTGATCTGAGCATTCAGCTAACAGAGTTAAACCATACTTTTGATTGAGCAGTTTTGAAACACTCTGTCTGTAGAAAATGCAACTGGACATTCGTAGCGCTAAGTGGGTAATAGTGGAAAAAAGAATATGTTCAAATATAAACTACACAGAAGCATTGTATGAAACTTCTTTCTGTTCTGTGCATTCAACTAACAGAGTTGAACCTTACTTTTGATTGAGCCGTTCTGAAACACTCTTTCTGTAGAAACTGCAATTGGACATTCTGAGCGCTAAGAGGCCTATACTGGGAAAAAGAATGTCTACAAATAAAAACTACACAGAAGAATTGTGTGAAACTACTTTCTGTTCTGATTGTTCAACTAAAAGAGTTGAACCTTAGTTTTGATTGAGCCGTTCTGAAACACTCTTTCTGTAGAAAATGCAAGTGGAGATTCGGAGCGCTAAGAAGGTAATAGTGGAAAAAAGAATGTCTCCAAATATAAACTACACAGAATCATTCTGTGAAACTTCTTTCTGATCTGTGCATTCAGCTAACAGAGTTAAACCATACTTTTGATTGAGCAGATCTGAACACTCTTTCTGTAGAAAATGCAACTGGACATTTGGAGCGCTAAGAGAGTAGTAGTAGAAAAAGGAATATATTCAAATATAAACTACACAGAAGCATTCTGTGAAACTTCTTTCTGATCTGAGCATTCAGCTAACAGAGTTAAACCATACTTTTGATTGAGCAGTTTTGAAACACTCTGTCTGTAGAAAATGCAACTGGATATTCGTAGCGCTAAGTGGGTAATAGGGGAAAAAAGAATATGTTCAAATATAAACTACACAGAAGCATTGTATGAAACTTCATTCTGTTCTGTGCATTCAACTAACAGAGTTGAACCTTACTTTTGACTGAGCCTTTCTGAAACACTCTTTCTGTAGAAACTGCAATTGGACATTCTGAGCGCTAAGAGGCCTATATTGGGAAAAATAATATCTTCAAATAAAAACTACACAGAAGCATTGTGTGAAACTTATTTCTGATATGTTCATTAAGCTAACAGAGTTAAACCATACTTTTGATTGCGCAGTTCTGAACACTCTTTCTGTAGAAAATGCAAGTGGACATTCGGAGCGCTAGGAGGGTAATAGTGGAAAAAGGAATATATTCAAATATAAACTACACAGTAGCATTCTGTGAAAATTCTTTCTGTTCTGTGCATTCAACTAACAGAGTTGAACCTTACTTTTGATTGAGCCGTTCTGAAACACTCTTTCTGTAGAAACTGCAATTGGACATGCTAAGCGCTAAGAGGCCTACATTGGGAAAAAGAATATCTTCAAATAAAAACTACACAGATGCATTCTGTGAAACTTATTTCTGATCTGTAAATTCAGTTAACAGAGATAAAACATATTTTTGATTGAGCAGTTATGAAACACTCTTTTTGTAGAAAATGCAAGTGGAGATTCGCAGAGCTAAGAGGGTAATAGTGGAAAAAGGAATGTCTTCAAATATAAACTACACAGAATCATTCGGTGAAACTTCTTTCTGATCTGTGCATTCAGCTAACAGGGTTAAACCATACTTTTGATTGAGCAGATCTGAACACTCTTTCTGTTGAAAATGCAACTGGACATTTGGAGCGCTAAGAGCGTAGTAGTGGAAAAAGGAATATATTCAAATATAAACTACACAGAAGCATTCTGTGAAACTGCTTTCTGATCTGAGCATTCAGCTAACAGAGTTAAACCATACTTTTGATTGAGCAGTTTTGAAACACTCTGTCTGTAGAAAATGCAACTGGACATTCGTAGCGCTAAGTGGGTAATAGTGGAAAAAAGAATATGTTCAAATATAAACTACCAGAAGCATTGTATGAAACTTCTTTCTGTTCTGTGCATTCAACTAACAGAGTTGAACCTTACTTTTGATTGAGCCTTTCTGAAACACTCTTTCTGTAGAAACTGCAATTGGACATTCTGAGCGCTAAGAGGCCTCTATTGGGAAAAATAATATCTTCAAATAAAAACTACACAGAAGCATTGTGTGAAACTTATTTCTGATATGTTCATTAAGCTAACAGAGTTAAACCATACTTTTGATTGCGCAGTTCTGAACACTCTTTCTGTAGAAAATGCAAGTGGACATTCGGAGCGCTAAGAGGGTAATAGTGGAAAAAGGAATATATTCAAATATAAACTACACAGTAGCATTCTGTGAAAATTCTTTCTGTTCTGTGCATTCAACTAACAGAGTTGAACCTTACTTTTGATTGAGCCGTTCTGAAACACTCTTTCTGTAGAAACTGCAATTGGACATGCTAAGCGCTAAGAGGCCTACATTGGGAAAAAAATATCTTCAAATAAAAACTACACAGATGCATTCTGTGAAACTTATTTCTGATCTGTAAATTCAGTTAACAGAGATAAAACATATATTTGATTGAGCAGTTATGAAACACTCTTTTTGTAGAAAATGCAAGTGGAGATTCGGAGAGCTAAGGGGGTAATAGTGGAAAAAGGAATGTCTTCAAATATAAACTACACAGAATCATTCGGTGAAACTTCTTTCTGATCTGTGCATTCAGCTAACAGGGTTAAACCATACTTTTGATTGAGCAGATCTGAACACTCTTTCTGTTGAAAATGCAACTGGACATTTGGAGCGCTAAGAGCGTAGTAGTGGAAAAAGGAATATATTCAAATATAAACTACACAGAAGCATTCTGTGAAACTGCTTTCTGATCTGAGCATTCAGCTAACAGAGTTAAACCATACTTTTGATTGAGCAGTTTTGAAACACTCTGTCTGTAGAAAATGCAACTGGACATTCGTAGCGCTAAGTGGGTAATAGTGGAAAAAAGAATATGTTCAAATATAAACTACACAGAAGCATTGTATGAAACTTCTTTCTGTTCTGTGCATTCAACTAACAGAGTTGAACCTTACTTTTGATTGAGCCGTTCTGAAACACTCTTTCTGTAGAAACTGCAATTGGACATTCTGAGCGCTAAGAGGCCTATATTGGGAAAAAGAATGTCTACAAATAAAAACTACACAGAAGAATTGTGTGAAACTACTTTCTGTTCTGATTGTTCAACTAAAAGAGTTGAACCTTAGTTTTGATTGAGCCGTTCTGAAACACTCTTTCTGTAGAAAATGCAAGTGGATATTCGGAGCGCTAAGAAGGTAATAGTGGAAAAAGGAATGTCTCCAAATATAAACTACACAGAATCATTCTGTGAAACTTCTTTCTGATCTGTGCATTCAGCTAACAGAGTTAAACCATACTTTTGATTGAGCAGATCTGAACACTCTTTCTGTAGAAAATGCAACTGGACATTTGGAGCGCTAAGAGAGTAGTAGTGGAAAAAGGAATATATTCAAATATAAACTACACAGAAGCATTCTGTGAAACTTCTTTCTGATCTGAGCATTCAGCTAACAGAGTTAAACCATACTTTTGATTGAGCAGTTTTGAAACACTCTGTCTGTAGAAAATGCAACTGGACATTCGTAGCGCTAAGTGGGTAATAGGGGAAAAAAGAATATGTTCAAATATAAACTACACAGAAGCATTGTATGAAACTTCTTTCTGTTCTGTGCATTCAACTAACAGATTTGAACCTTACTTTTGACTGAGCCTTTCTGAAACACTCTTTCTGTAGAAACTGCAATTGGACATTCTGAGCGCTAAGAGGCCTCTATTGGGAAAAATAATATCTTCAAATAAAAACTACACAGAAGCATTGTGTGAAACTTATTTCTGATATGTTCATTAAGCTAACAGAGTTAAACCATACTTTTGATTGCGCAGTTCTGAACACTCTTTCTGTAGAAAATGCAAGTGGACATTCGGAGCGCTAAGAGGGTAATAGTGGAAAAAGGAATATATTCAAATATAAACTACACAGTAGCATTCTGTGAAAATTCCTTCTGTTCTGTGCATTCAACTAACAGAGTTGAACCTTACTTTTGATTGAGCCGTTCTGAAACACTCTTTCTGTAGAAACTGCAATTGGACATGCTAAGCGCTAAGAGGCCTACATTGGGAAAAAGAATATCTTCAAATAAAAATTACACAGATGCATTCTGTGAAACTTATTTCTGATCTGTAAATTCAGTTAACAGAGATAAAACATATTTTTGATTGAGTAGTTATGAAACACTCTTTTTGTAGAAAATGCAAGTGGAGATTCGGAGAGCTAAGAGGGTAATAGTGGAAAAAGGAATGTCTTCAAATATAAACTACACAGAATCATTCGGTGAAACTTCTTTCTGATCTGTGCATTCAGCTAACAGGGTTAAACCATACTTTTGATTGAGCAGATCTGAACACTCTTTCTGTTGAAAATGCAACTGGACATTTGGAGCGCTAAGAGCGTAGTAGTGGAAAAAGGAATATATTCAAATATAAACTACACAGAAGCATTCTGTGAAACTGCTTTCTGATCTGAGCATTCAGCTAACAGAGTTAAACCATACTTTTGATTGAGCAGTTTTGAAACACTCTGTCTGTAGAAAATGCAACTGGACATTCGTAGCGCTAAGTGGGTAATAGTGGAAAAAAGAATATGTTCAAATTTAAACTACACAGAAGCATTGTATGAAACTTCTTTCTGTTCTGTGCATTCAACTAACAGAGTTGAACCTTACTTTTGATTGAGCCTTTCTGAAACACTCTTTCTGTAGAAACTGCAATTGGACATTCTGAGCGCTAAGAGGCCTCTATTGGGAAAAATAATATCTTCAAATAAAAACTACACAGAAGCATTGTGTGAAACTTATTTCTGATATATTCATTAAGCTAACAGAGTTAATCCATACTTTTGATTACGCAGTTCTGAACACCCTTTCTGTAGAAAATGCAAGTGGACATTCGTAGCGCTAAGAGTGTAATAGTGGAGAAAGGAATATATTCAAATATAAACTACACAGTAGCATTATGTGAAAATTCTTTCTGTTCTGTGCATTCAACTAACAGAGTTGAACCTTACTTTTGATTGAGCCGTTCTGAAACACTCTTTCTGTAGAAACTGCAATTGGACATGCTAAGCGCTAAGAGGCCTACATTGGGAAAAAGAATATCTTCAAATAAAAACTACACAGATGCATTCTGTGAAACTTATTTCTGATCTGTAAATTCAGTTAACAGAGATAAAACATATTTTTGATTGAGCAGTTATGAATCACTCTTTTTGTAGAAAATGCAAGTGGAGATTCGGAGCGCTAAGAGGGTAATAGTGGAAAAAGGAATGTCTTCAAATATAAACTACACAGAATCATTCGGTGAAACTTCTTTCTGATCTGTGTATTCAGCTAACAGAGTTAAACCATACTTTTGATTGAGCAGATCTGAACACTCTTTCTGTTGAAAATGCAACTGGACATTTGGAGCGCTAAGAGCGTAGTAGTTGAAAAAGGAATATATTCAAATATAAACTACACAGAAGCATTCTGTGAAACTTCTTTCTGATCTGAGCATTCAGCTAACAGAGTTAAACCATACTTTTGATTGAGCAGTTTTGAAACACTCTGTCTGTAGAAAATGCAACTGGACATTCGTAGCGCTAAGTGGGTAATAGTGGAAAAAAGAATATGTTCAAATATAAACTACACAGAAGCATTGTATGAAACTTCTTTCTGTTCTGTGCATTCAACTAACAGAGTTGAACCTTACTTTTGATTGAGCCGTTCTGAAACACTCTTTCTGTAGAAACTGCAATTAGACATTCTGAGCGCTAAGAGGCCTATATTGGGAAAAAGAATGTCTACAAATAAAAACTACACAGAAGAATTGTGTGAAACTACTTTCTGTTCTGATTGTTCAACTAAAAGAGTTGAACCTTAGTTTTGATTGAGCCGTTCTGAAACACTCTTTCTGTAGAAAATGCAAGTGGAGATTCGGAGCGCTAAGAAGGTAATAGTGGAAAAAGGAATGTCTCCAAATATAAACTACACAGAATCATTCTGTGAAACTTCTTTCTGATCTGTGCATTCAGCTAACAGAGTTAAACCATACTTTTGATTGAGCAGATCTGAACACTCTTTCTGTAGAAAATGCAACTGGACATTTGGAGCGCTAAGAGAGTAGTAGTGGAAAAAGGAATATATTCAAATATAAACTACACAGAAGCATTCTGTGAAACTTCTTTCTGATCTGAGCATTCAGCTAACAGAGTTAAACCATACTTTTGATTGAGCAGTTTTGAAACACTCTGTCTGTAGAAAATGCAACTGGACATTCGTAGCGCTAAGTGGGTAACAGGGGAAAAAAGAATATGTTCAAATATAAACTACACAGAAGCATGGTTTGAAACTTCTTTCTGTTCTGTGCATTCAACTAACAGAGTTGAACCTTACTTTTGAATGAGCCTTTCTGAAACACTCTTTCTGTAGAAACTGCAATTGGACATTCTGAGCGCTAAGAGGCCTATATTGGGAAAAATGATATCTTCAAATAAAAACTACACAGAAGCATTGTGTGAAACTTATTTCTGATATGTTCATTAAGCTAACAGAGTTAAACCATACTTTTGATTGCGCAGTTCTGAACACTCTTTCTGTAGAAAATGCAAGTGGACATTCGGAGCGCTAAGATGGTAATAGTGGAAAAAGGAATATGTTCAAATATAAACTACACAGTAGCATTCTGTGAAAATTCTTTCTGTTCTGTGCATTCAACTAACAGAGTTGAACCTTACTTTTGATTGAGCCGTTCTGAAACACTCTTTCTGTAGAAACTGCAATTGGACATGCTAAGCGCTAAGAGGCCTACATTGGGAAAAAGAATATCTTCAAATAAAAACTACACAGATGCATTCTGTGAAACTTATTTCTGATCTGTAAATTCAGTTAACAGAGATAAAACATATTTTTGATTGAGCAGTTATGAAACACTCTTTTTGTAGAAAATGCAAGTGGAGATTCGGAGCGCTAAGAGGGTAATAGTGGAAAAAGGAATGTCTTCAATATAAACTACACAGAAACATTCGGTGAAACTTCTTTCTGATCTGTGCATTCAGCTAACAGAGTTAAAGCATACTTTTGATTGAGCAGATCTGAACACTCTTTCTGTTGAAAATGCAACTGGACATTTGGAGCGCTAAGAGCGTAGTAGTGGAAAAAGGAATATATTCAAATATAAACTACACAGAAACATTCTGTGAAACTTCTTTCTGATCTGAGCATTCAGCTAACAGAGTTAAACCATACTTTTGATTGAGCAGTTTTGAAACACTCTGTCTGTAGAAAATGCAACTGGACATTCGTAGCGCTAAGTGGGTAATAGTGGAAAAAAGAATATGTTCAAATATAAACTACACAGAAGCATTGTATGAAACTTCTTTCTGTTCTGTGCATTCAACTAACAGAGTTGAACCTTACTTTTGATTGAGCCGTTCTGAAACACTCTTTCTGTAGAAACTGCAATTGGACATTCTGAGCGCTAAGAGGCCTATATTGGGAAAAAGAATGTCTACAAATAAAAACTACACAGAAGAATTGTGTGAAACTACTTTCTGTTCTGATTGTTCAACTAAAAGAGTTGAACCTTAGTTTTGATTGAGCCGTTCTGAAACAGTCTTTCTGTAGAAAATGCAAGTGGAGATTCGGAGCGCTAAGATGGTAATAGTGGAAAAAGGAATGTCTCCAAATATAAACTACACAGAATCATTCTGTGAAACTTCTTTCTGATCTGTGCATTCAGCTAACAGAGTTAAACCATACTTTTGATTGAGCAGATCTGAACAATCTTTCTGTAGAAAATGCAACTGGACATTTGGAGCGCTAAGAGAGTAGTAGTGGAAAAAGGAATATATTCAAATATAAACTACACAGAAGCATTCTGTGAAACTTCTTTCTGATCTGAGCATTCAGCTAACAGAGTTAAACCATACTTTTGATTGAGCAGTTTTGAAACACTCTGTCTGTAGAAAATGCAACTGGACATTCGTAGCGCTAAGTGGGTAATCGTGGAAAAAAGAATATGTTCAAATATAAACTACACAGAAGCATTGTATGAAACTTCTTTCTGTTCTGTGCATTCAACTAACAGAGTTGAACCTTACTTTTGACTGAGCCTTTCTGAAACACTCTTTCTGTAGAAACTGCAATTGGACATTCTGAGCGCTAAGAGGCCTATATTGGGAAAAATGATATCTTCAAATAAAAACTACACAGAAGCATTGTGTGAAACTTATTTCTGATATGTTCATTAAGCTAACAGAGTTAAACCATACTTTTGATTGCGCAGTTCTGAACACTCTTTCTGTAGAAAATGCAAGTGGACATTCGGAGCGCTAAGAGGGTAATAGTGGAAAAAGGAATGTATTCAAATATAAACTACACAGTAGCATTCTGTGAAAATTCTTTCTGTTCTGTGCATTCAACTAACAGAGTTGAACCTTACTTTTGATTGAGCCGTTCTGAAACACTCTTTCTGTAGAAAGTGCAATTGGACATGCTAAGCGCTAAGAGGCCTACATTGGGAAAAAGAATATCTTCAAATAAAAACTACACAGATGCATTCTGTGAAACTTATTTCTGATCTGTAAATTCAGTTAACAGAGATAAAACATATTTTTGATTGAGCAGTTATGAAACACTCTTTTTGTAGAAAATGCAAGTGGAGATTCGGAGCGCTAAGAGGGTAATAGTGGAAAAAGGAATGTCTTCAAATATAAACTACACAGAATCATTCGGTGAAACTTCTTTCTGATCTGTGCATTCAGCTAACAGAGTTAAAGCATAATTTTGATTGAGCAGATCTGAACACTCTTTCTGTTGAAAATGCAACTGGACATTTGGAGCGCTAAGAGCGTAGTAGTGGAAAAAGGAATATATTCAAATATAAACTACACAGAAGCATTCTGTGAAACTTCTTTCTGATCTGAGCATTCAGCTAACAGAGTTAAACCATACTTTTGATTGAGCAGTTTTGAAACACTCTGTCTGTAGAAAATGCAACTGGACATTCGTAGCGCTAAGTGGGTAATAGTGGAAAAAAGAATATGTTCAAATATAAACTACACAGAAGCATTGTATGAAACTTCTTTCTGTTCTGTGCATTCAACTAACAGAGTTGAACCTTACTTTTGATTGAGCCGTTCTGAAACACTCTTTCTGTAGAAACTGCAATTGGACATTCTGAGCGCTAAGAGGCCTATATTGGGAAAAAGAATGTCTACAAATAAAAACTACACAGAAGAATTGTGTGAAACTACTTTCTGTTCTGATTGTTCAACTAAAAGAGTTGAACCTTGGTTTTGATTGAGCCGTTCTGAAAAACTCCTTCTGTAGAAAATGCAAGTGGAGATTCGGAGCGCTAAGAAGGTAATAGTGGAAAAAGGAATATATTCAAATATAAACTACACAGAAGCATTCTGTGAAACTTTTTTCTGATCTGAGCATTCAGCTAACAGAGTTAAACCATACTTTTGATTGAGCAGTTTTGAAACACTCTGTCTGTAGAAAATGCAACTGGACATTCGTAGCGCTAAGTGGGTAATAGTGGAAAAAAGAATATGTTCAAATATAAAATACACAGAAGCATTGTATGAAACTTCTTTCTGTTCTGTGCATTCAACTAACAGAGTTGAACCTTACTTTTGATTGAGCCGTTCTGAAACACTCTTTCTGTAGAAACTGCAATTGGACATTCTGAGCGCTAAGAGGCCTATATTGGGAAAAAGAATGTCTACAAATAAAAACTACACAGAAGAATTGTGTGAAACTTCTTTCTGTTCTGTTTGTTCAACTAAAAGAGTTGAACCTTAGTTTTGATTGAGCCGTTCTGAAACACTCTTTCTGTAGAAACTGCAATTGGAGATTCGGAGCGCTAAGAGGGTAATAGTGGAAAAAGGAATGTCTCCAAATATAAACTACACAGAATCATTCTGTGAAACTTCTTTCTGATCTGTGCATTAAGCTAACAGAGTTAAACCATACTTTTGATTGCGCAGTTCTGTCACTCTTTCTGTAGAAAATGCAAGTGGACATTCGGAGCGCTAAGAGGGTAATAGTGGAAAAAGGAATATATTCAAATATAAACTACACAGTAGCATTCTGTGAAAATTCTTTCTATTCTGTGCATTCAACTAACAGAGTTGAACCTTACTTTTGATTGAGCCGTTCTGAAACACTCTTTCTGTAGAAACTGCAATTGGACATGCTAAGCGCTAAGAGGCCTACATTGGGAAAAAGAATATCTTCAAATAAAAACTACACAGATGCATTCTGTGAAACTTATTTCTGATCTGTAAATTCAGTTAACAGAGATAAAACATATTTTTGATTGAGCAGTTATGAAACACTCTTTTTGTAGAAAATGCAAGTGGAGATTCGGAGCGCTAAGAGGGTAATAGTGGAAAAAGGAATGTCTTCAAATATAAACTACACAGAATCATTCGGTGAAACTTCTTTCTGATCTGTGCATTCAGCTAACAGAGTTAAACCATACTTTTGATTGAGCAGATCTGAACACTCTTTCTGTTGAAAATGCAACTGGACATTTGGAGCGCTAAGAGCGTAGTAGTGGAAAAAGGAATATATTCAAATATAAACTACACAGAAGCATTCTGTGAAACTGCTTTCTGATCTGAGCATTCAGCTAACAGAGTTAAACCATACTTTTGATTGAGCAGTTTTGAAACACTCTGTCTGTAGAAAATGCAACTGGACATTCGTAGCGCTAAGTGGGTAATAGTGGAAAAAGGAATATGTTCAAATATAAACTACACAGAAGCATTGTATGAAACTTCTTTCTGTTCTGTGCATTCAACTAACAGAGTTGAACCTTACTTTTGATTGAGCCTTTCTGAAACACTCTTTCTGTAGAAACTGCAATTGGACATTCTGAGCGCTAAGAGGCCTCTATTGGGAAAAATAATATCTTCAAATAAAAACTACACAGAAGCATTGTGTGAAACTTATTTCTGATATGTTCATTAAGCTAACAGAGTTAAACCATACTTTTGATTGCGCAGTTCTGAACACTCTTTCTGTAGAAAATGCAAGTGGACATTCGGAGCGCTAAGAGGGTAATAGTGCAAAAAGGAATATATTCAAATATAAACTACACAGTAGCATTCTGTGAAAATTCTTTCTGTTCTGTGCATTCAACTAACAGAGTTGAACCTTACTTTTGATTGAGCCGTTCTGAAACACTCTTTCTGTAGAAACTGCAATTGGACATTCTGAGCGCTAAGAGGCCTATATTGGGAAAAATAATGTCTACAAATAAAAACTACACAGAAGAATTGTGTGAAACTTCTTTCTGTTCTGTTTGTTCAACTAAAAGAGTTGAACCTTAGTTTTGATTGAGCCGTTCTGAAACACTCTTTCTGTAGAAAATGCAAGTGGAGATTCGGAGCGCTAAGAGGGTAATAGTGGAAAAAGGAATGTCTCCACATATAAACTATACAGAATCATTCTGTGAAACTTCTTTGTGATCTGTGCATTCAGCTAACAGAGTTAAACCATACTTTTGATTGAGCAGATCTGAACACTCTTTCTGTAGAAAATGCAACTGGACATTTGGAGCGCTAAGAGAGTAGTAGTGGAAAAAGGAATATATTCAAATATAAACTACACAGAAGCATTCTGTGAAACTTCTTTCTGATCTGAGCATTCAGCTAACAGAGTTAAACCATACTTTTGATTGAGCAGTTTTGAAACACTCTGTCTGTAGAAAATGCAACTGGACATTCGTAGCGCTAAGTGGGTAATCGTGGAAAAAAGAATATGTTCAAATATAAACTACACAGAAGCATTGTATGAAACTTCTTTCTGTTCTGTGCATTCAACTAACAGAGTTGAACCTTATTTTTGATTGAGCCTTTCTGAAACACTCTTTCTGTAGAAACTGCAATTGGACATTCTGAGCGCTAAGAGTCCTCTATTGGGAAAAATAATATCTTCAAATAAAAACTACACAGAAGCATTGTGTGAAACTTATTTCTGATATGTTCATTAAGCTAACAGAGTTAAACCATACTTTTGATTGCTCAGTTCTGAACACTCTTTCTGTAGGAAATGCAAGTGGACATTCGGAGCGCTAAGAGAGTAATAGTGGAAAAAGGAATATATTCAAATATAAACTACACAGTAGCATTCTGTGAAAATTCTTTCTGTTCTGTGCATTCAACTAACAGAGTTGAACCTTACTTTTGATTGAGCCGTTCTGAAACACTCTTTCTGTAGAAACTGCAATTGGACATGCTAAGCGCTAAGAGGCCTACATTGGGAAAAAGAATATCTTCAAATAAAAACTACACAGATGCATTCTGTGAAACTTATTTCTGATCTGTAAATTCAGTTAACAGAGATAAAACATATTTTTGATTGAGCAGTTATGAAACACTCTTTTTGTAGAAAATGCAAGTGGAGATTCGGAGCGGTAAGAGGGTAATAGTGGAAAAAGGAATGTCTTCAAATATAAACTACACAGAATCATTCGGTGAAACTTCTTTCTGATCTGTGCATTCAGCTAACAGAGTTAAACCATACTTTTGATTGAGCAGATCTGAACACTCTTTCTGTTGAAAATGCAACTGGACATTTGGAGCGCTAAGAGCGTAGTAGTGGAAAAAGGAATATATTCAAATATAAACTACACAGAAGCATTCTGTGAAACTTCTTTCTGATCTGAGCATTCAGCTAACAGAGTTAAACCATACTTTTGATTGAGCAGTTTTGAAACACTCTGTCTGTAGAAAATGCAACTGGACATTCGTAGCGCTAAGTGGGTAATAGTGGAAAAAAGAATATGTTCAAATATAAACTACACAGAAGCATTGTATGAAACTTCTTTCTGTTCTGTGCATTCAACTAACAGAGTTGAACCTTACTTTTGATTGAGCCGTTCTGAAACACTCTTTCTGTAGAAACTGCAATTGGACATTCTGAGCGCTAAGAGGCCTATATTGGGAAAAAGAATGTCTACAAATAAAAACTACACAGAAGAATTGTGTGAAACTTCTTTCTGTTCTGTTTGT
The DNA here is from genome assembly GCF_028878055.3 of Symphalangus syndactylus. NCBI lineage: Eukaryota > Metazoa > Chordata > Mammalia > Primates > Hylobatidae > Symphalangus > Symphalangus syndactylus. The sequence continues at coordinate 104,927,868 of NC_072438.2, forward strand.
TCAACTAAAAGAGTTGAACCTTAGTTTTGATTGAGCCGTTCTGAAACACTCTTTCTGTAGAAAATGCAAGTGGAGATTCGGAGCGCTAAGAGGGTAATAGTGGAAAAAGGAATGTCTCCAAATATAAACTACACAGAATCATTCTGTGAAACTTCTTTCTGATCTGTGCATTCAGCCAACAGAGTTAAACCATACTTTTGATTGAGCAGATCTGAACACTCTTTCTGTAGAAAATGCAACTGGACATTTGGAGCGCTAAGAGAGTAGTAGTGGAAAAAGGAATATATTCAAATATAAACTACACAGAAGCATTCTGTGAAACTTCTTTCTGATCTGAGCATTCAGCTAACAGAGTTAAACCATACTTTTGATTGAGCAGTTTTGAAACACTCTGTCTGTAGAAAATGCAACTGGACATTCGTAGCGCTAAGTGGGTAATAGTGGAAAAAAGAATATGTTCAGATATAAACTACACAGAAGCATTGTATGAAACTTCTTTCTGTTCTGTGCATTCAACTAACAGAGTTGAACCTTACTTTTGATTGAGCCTTTCTGAAACACTCTTTCTGTAGAAACTGCAGTTGGACATTCTGAGCGCTAAGAGGCCTATATTGGGAAAAATAATATCTTCAAATAAAAACTACACAGAAGCATTTTGTGAAACTTATTTCTGATATGTTCATTAAGCTAACAGAGTTAAACCATACTTTTGATTGCGCAGTTCTGAACACTCTTTCTGTAGAAAATGCAAGTGGACATTCGGAGCGCTAAGAGGGTAATAGTGAAAAAAGGAATATATTCAAATATAAACTACACAGTAGCATTCTGTGAAAATTCTTTCTGTTCTGTGCATTCAACTAACAGAGTTGAACCTTACTTTTGATTGAGCCGTTCTGAAACACTCTTTCTGTAGAAACTGCAATTGGACATGCTAAGCGCTAAGAGGCCTACATTGGGAAAAAGAATATCTTCAAATAAAAACTACACAGATGCATTCTGTGAAACTTATTTCTGATCTGTAAATTCAGTTAACAGAGATAAAACATATTTTTGATTGAGCAGTTATGAAACACTCTTTTTGTAGAAAATGCAAGTGGAGATTCGGAGCGGTAAGAGGGTAATAGTGGAAAAAGGAATGTCTTCAAATATAAACTACACAGAATCATTCGGTGAAACTTCTTTCTGATCTGTGCATTCAGCTAACAGAGTTAAACCATACTTTTGATTGAGCAGATCTGAACACTCTTTCTGTTGAAAATGCAACTGGACATTTGGAGCGCTAAGAGCGTAGTAGTGGAAAAAGGAATATATTCAAATATAAACTACACAGAAGCATTCTGTGAAACTTCTTTCTGATCTGAGCATTCAGCTAACAGAGTTAAACCATACTTTTGATTGAGCAGTTTTGAAACACTCTGTCTGTAGAAAATGCAACTGGACATTCGTAGCGCTAAGTGGGTAATAGTGGAAAAAAGAATATGTTCAAATATAAACTACACAGAAGCATTGTATGAAACTTCTTTCTGTTCTGTGCATTCAACTAACAGAGTTGAACCTTACTTTTGATTGAGCCGTTCTGAAACACTCTTTCTGTAGAAACTGCAATTGGACATTCTGAGCGCTAAGAGGCCTATATTGGGAAAAAGAATGTCTACAAATAAAAACTACACAGAAGAATTGTGTGAAACTTCTTTCTGTTCTGTTTGTTCAACTAAAAGAGTTGAACCTTAGTTTTGATTGAGCCGTTCTGAAACACTCTTTCTGTAGAAAATGCAAGTGGAGATTCGGAGCGCTAAGAGGGTAATAGTGGAAAAAGGAATGTCTCCAAATATAAACTACACAGAATCATTCTGTGAAACTTCTTTCTGATCTGTGCATTCAGCTAACAGAGTTAAACCATACATTTGATTGAGCAGATCTGAACACTCTTTCTGTAGAAAATGCAACTGGACATTCGTAGCGCTAAGTGGGTAATAGTGGAAAAAAGAATATGTTCAAATATAAACTACACAGAAGCATTGTATGAAACTTCTTTCTGTTCTGTGCATTCAACTAACAGAGTTGAACCTTACTTTTGATTGAGCCGTTCTGAAACACTCTTTCTGTAGAAACTGCAATTGGACATTCTGAGCGCTAAGAGGCCTATATTGGGAAAAAGAATGTCTACAAATAAAAACTACACAGAAGAATTGTGTGAAACTTCTTTCTGTTCTGTTTGTTCAACTAAAAGAGTTGAACCTTAGTTTTGATTGAGCCGTTCTGAAACACTCTTTCTGTAGAAAATGCAAGTGGAGATTCGGAGCGCTAAGAGGGTAATAGTGGAAAAAGGAATGTCTCCAAATATAAACTACACAGAATCATTCTGTGAAACTTCTTTCTGATCTGTGCATTCAGCTAACAGAGTTAAACCATACTTTTGATTGAGCAGATCTGAACACTCTTTCTGTTGAAAATGCAACTGGACATTTGGAGCGCTAAGAGCGTAGTAGTGGAAAAAGGAATATATTCAAATATAAACTACACAGAAGCATTCTGTGAAACTGCTTTCTGATCTGAGCATTCAGCTAACAGAGTTAAACCATACTTTTGATTGAGCAGTTTTGAAACACTCTGTCTGTAGAAAATGCAACTGGACATTCGTAGCGCTAAGTGGGTAATAGTGGAAGAAAGAATATGTTCAAATATAAACTACACAGAAGCATTGTATGAAACTTCTTTCTGTTCTGTGCATTCAACTAACAGAGTTGAACCTTACTTTTGATTGAGCCTTTCTGAAACACTCTTTCTGTAGAAACTGCAATTGGACATTCTGAGCGCTAAGAGGCCTCTATTGGGAAAAATAATATCTTCAAATAAAAACTACACAGAAGCATTGTGTGAAACTTATTTCTGATATGTTCATTAAGCTAACAGAGTTAAACCATACTTTTGATTGCGCAGTTCTGAACACTCTTTCTGTAGAAAATGCAAGTGGACATTCGGAGCGCTAAGAGGGTAATAGTGCAAAAAGGAATATATTCAAATATAAACTACACAGTAGCATTCTGTGAAAATTCTTTCTGTTCTGTGCATTCAACTAACAGAGTTGAACCTTACTTTTGATTGAGCCGTTCTGAAACACTCTTTCTGTAGAAACTGCAATTGGACATTCTGAGCGCTAAGAGGCCTATATTGGGAAAAAGAATGTCTACAAATAAAAACTACACAGAAGAATTGTGTGAAACTTCTTTCTGTTCTGTTTGTTCAACTAAAAGAGTTGAACCTTAGTTTTGATTGAGCCGTTCTGAAACACTCTTTCTGTAGAAAATGCAAGTGGAGATTCGGAGCGCTAAGAGGGTAATAGTGGAAAAAGGAATGTCTCCAAATATAAACTATACAGAATCATTCTGTGAAACTTCTTTGTGATCTGTGCATTCAGCTAACAGAGTTAAACCATACTTTTGATTGAGCAGATCTGAACACTCTTTCTGTAGAAAATGCAACTGGACATTTGGAGCGCTAAGAGAGTAGTAGTGGAAAAAGGAATATAATCAAATATAAACTACACAGAAGCATTCTGTGAAACTTCTTTCTGATCTGAGCATTCAGCTAACAGAGTTAAACCATACTTTTGATTGAGCAGTTTTGAAACACTCTGTCTGTAGAAAATGCAACTGGACATTCGTAGCGCTAAGTGGGTAATCGTGGAAAAAAGAATATGTTCAAATATAAACTACACAGAAGCATTGTATGAAACTTCTTTCTGTTCTGTGCATTCAACTAACAGAGTTGAACCTTATTTTTGATTGAGCCTTTCTGAAACACTCTTTCTGTAGAAACTGCAATTGGACATTCTGAGCGCTAAGAGGCCTCTATTGGGAAAAATAATATCTTCAAATAAAAACTACACAGAAGCATTGTGTGAAACTTATTTCTGATATGTTCATTAAGCTAACAGAGTTAAACCATACTTTTGATTGCGCAGTTCTGAACACTCTTTCTGTAGGAAATGCAAGTGGACATTCGGAGCGCTAAGAGAGTAATAGTGGAAAAAGGAATATATTCAAATATAAACTACACAGTAGCATTCTGTGAAAATTCTTTCTGTTCTGTGCATTCAACTAACAGAGTTGAACCTTACTTTTGATTGAGCCGTTCTGAAACACTCTTTCTGTAGAAACTGCAATTGGACATGCTAAGCGCTAAGAGGCCTACATTGGGAAAAAGAATATCTTCAAATAAAAACTACACAGATGCATTCTGTGAAACTTATTTCTGATCTGTAAATTCAGTTAACAGAGATAAAACATATTTTTGATTGAGCAGTTATGAAACACTCTTTTTGTAGAAAATGCAAGTGGAGATTCGGAGCGGTAAGAGGGTAATAGTGGAAAAAGGAATGTCTTCAAATATAAACTACACAGAATCATTCGGTGAAACTTCTTTCTGATCTGTGCATTCAGCTAACAGAGTTAAACCATACTTTTGATTGAGCAGATCTGAACACTCTTTCTGTTGAAAATGCAACTGGACATTTGGAGCGCTAAGAGCGTAGTAGTGGAAAAAGGAATATATTCAAATATAAACTACACAGAAGCATTCTGTGAAACTTCTTTCTGATCTGAGCATTCAGCTAACAGAGTTAAACCATACTTTTGATTGAGCAGTTTTGAAACACTCTGTCTGTAGAAAATGCAACTGGACATTCGTAGCGCTAAGTGGGTAATAGTGGAAAAAAGAATATGTTCAAATATAAACTACACAGAAGCATTGTATGAAACTTCTTTCTGTTCTGTGCATTCAACTAACAGAGTTGAACCTTACTTTTGATTGAGCCGTTCTGAAACACTCTTTCTGTAGAAACTGCAATTGGACATTCTGAGCGCTAAGAGGCCTATATTGGGAAAAAGAATGTCTACAAATAAAAACTACACAGAAGAATTGTGTGAAACTTCTTTCTGTTCTGTTTGTTCAACTAAAAGAGTTGAACCTTAGTTTTGATTGAGCCGTTCTGAAACACTCTTTCTGTAGAAAATGCAAGTGGAGATTCGGAGCGCTAAGAGGGTAATAGTGGAAAAAGGAATGTCTCCAAATATAAACTACACAGAATCATTCTGTGAAACTTCTTTCTGATCTGTGCATTCAGCTAACAGAGTTAAACCATACTTTTGATTGAGCAGATCTGAACACTCTTTCTGTAGAAAATGCAACTGGACATTTGGAGCGCTAAGAGAGTAGTAGTGGAAAAAGGAATATATTCAAATATAAACTACACAGAAGCATTCTGTGAAACTTCTTTCTGATCTGAGCATTCAGCTAACAGAGTTAAACCATACTTTTGATTGAGCAGTTTTGAAACACTCTGTCTGTAGAAAATGCAACTGAACATTCGTAGCGCTAAGTGGGTAATAGTGGAAAAAAGAATATGTTCAGATATAAACTACACAGAAGCATTGTATGAAACTTCTTTCTGTTCTGTGCATTCAACTAACAGAGTTGAACCTTACTTTTGATTGAGCCTTTCTGAAACACTCTTTCTGTAGAAAGTGCAATTGGACATTCTGAGCGCTAAGAGGCCTATATTGGGAAAAATAATATCTTCAAATAAAAACTACACAGAAGCATTGTGTGAAACTTATTTCTGATATGTTCATTAAGCTAACAGAGTTAAACCATACTTTTGATTGCGCAGTTCTGAACACTCTTTCTGTAGAAAATGCAAGTGGACATTCGGAGCGCTAAGAGGGTAATAGTGAAAAAAGGAATATATTCAAATATAAACTACACAGTAGCATTCTGTGAAAATTCTTTCTGTTCTGTGCATTCAACTAACAGAGTTGAACCTTACTTTTGATTGAGCCGTTCTGAAACACTCTTTCTGTAGAAACTGCAATTGGACATGCTAAGCGCTAAGAGGCCTATATTGGGAAAAAGAATATCTTCAAATAAAAACTACACAGATGCATTCTGTGAAACTTATTTCTGATCTGTAAATTCAGTTAACAGAGATAAAACATATTTTTGATTGAGCAGTTATGAAACACTCTTTTTGTAGAAAATGCAAGTGGAGATTCGGAGCGCTAAGAGGGTAATAGTGGAAAAAGGAATGTCTTCAAATATAAACTACACAGAATCATTCGGTGAAACTTCTTTCTGATCTGTGCATTCAGCTAACAGAGTTAAACCATACTTTTGATTGAGCAGATCTGAACACTCTTTCTGTTGAAAATGCAACTGGACATTTGGAGCGCTAAGAGCGTAGTAGTGGAAAAAGGAATATATTCAAATATAAACTACACAGAAGCATTCTGTGAAACTTCTTTCTGATCTGAGCATTCAGCTAACAGAGTTAAACCATACTTTTGATTGAGCAGTTTTGAAACACTCTGTCTGTAGAAAATGCAACTGGACATTCGTAGCGCTAAGTGGGTAATAGTGGAAAAAAGAATATGTTCAAATATAAAATACACAGAAGCATTGTATGAAACTTCTTTCTGTTCTGTGCATTCAACTAACAGAGTTGAACCTTACTTTTGATTGAGCCGTTCTGAAACACTCTTTCTGTAGAAACTGCAATTGGACATTCTGAGCGCTAAGAGGCCTATATTGGGAAAAAGAATGTCTACAAATAAAAACTACACAGAAGAATTGTGTGAAACTTCTTTCTGTTCTGTTTGTTCAACTAAAAGAGTTGAACCTTAGTTTTGATTGAGCCGTTCTGAAACACTCTTTCTGTAGAAAATGCAAGTGGAGATTCGGAGCGCTAAGAGGGTAATAGTGGAAAAAGGAATGTCTCCAAATATAAACTACACAGAATCATTCTGTGAAACTTCTTTCTGATCTGTGCATTCAGCTAACAGAGTTAAACCATACATTTGATTGAGCAGATCTGAACACTCTTTCTGTAGAAAATGCAACTGGACATTCGTAGCGCTAAGTGGGTAATAGTGGAAAAAAGAATATGTTCAAATATAAACTACACAGAAGCATTGTATGAAACTTCTTTCTGTTCTGTGCATTCAACTAACAGAGTTGAACCTTACTTTTGATTGAGCCGTTCTGAAACACTCTTTCTGTAGAAACTGCAATTGGACATTCTGAGCGCTAAGAGGCCTATATTGGGAAAAAGAATGTCTACAAATAAAAACTACACAGAAGAATTGTGTGAAACTTCTTTCTGTTCTGTTTGTTCAACTAAAAGAGTTGAACCTTAGTTTTGATTGAGCCGTTCTGAAACACTCTTTCTGTAGAAAATGCAAGTGGAGATTCGGAGCGCTAAGAGGGTAATAGTGGAAAAAGGAATGTCTCCAAATATAAACTACACAGAATCATTCTGTGAAACTTATTTCTGATCTGTGCATTCAGCTAACAGAGTTAAACCATACTTTTGATTGAGCAAATCTGAACACTCTTTCTGTAGAAAATGCAACTGGACATTTGGAGCGCTAAGAGAGTAGTAGTGGAAAAAGGAATATATTCAAATATAAACTACACAGAAGCATTCTGTGAAACTTCTTTCTGATCTGAGCATTCAGCTAACAGAGTTAAACCATACTTTTGATTGAGCAGTTTTGAAACACTCTGTCTGTAGAAAATGCAACTGGACATTCGTAGCGCTAAGTGGGTAATAGTGGAAAAAAGAATATTTTCAAATATAAACTACACAGAAGCATTGTATGAAACTTCTTTCTGTTCTGTGCATTCAACTAACAGAGTTGAACCTTACTTTTGATTGTGCCTTTCTGAAACACTCTTTCTGTAGAATCTGCAATTGGACATTCTGAGCGCTAAGAGGCCTCTATTGGGAAAAATAATATCTTCAAATAAAAACTACACAGAAGCATTGTGTGAAACTTATTTCTGATATGTTCATTAAGCTAACAGAGTTAAACCATACTTTTGATTGCGCAGTTCTGAACACTCTTTCTGTAGAAAATGCAAGTGGACATTCGGAGCGCTAAGAGGGTAATAGTGGAAAAAGGAATATATTCAAATATAAACTACACAGTAGCATTCTGTGAAAATTCTTTCTGTTCTGTGCATTCAACTAACAGAGTTGAACCTTACTTTTGATTGAGCCGTTCTGAAACACTCTTTCTGTAGAAACTGCAATTGGACATGCTAAGCGCTAAGAGGCCTACATTGGGAAAAAGAATATCTTCAAATAAAAACTACACAGATGCATTCTGTGAAACTTATTTCTGATCTGTAAATTCAGTTAACAGAGATAAAACATATTTTTGATTGAGCAGTTATGAAACACTCTTTTTGTAGAAAATGCAAGAGGAGATTCGGAGCGCTAAGAGGGTAATAGTGGAAAAAGGAATGTCTTCAAATATAAACTACACAGAATCATTCGGTGAAACTTCTTTCTGATCTGTGCATTCAGCTAACAGAGTTAAAGCATACTTTTGATTGAGCAGATCTGAACACTCTTTCTGTTGAAAATGCAACTGGACATTTGGAGCGCTAAGAGCGTAGTAGTGGAAAAAGGAATATATTCAAATATAAACTACACAGAAACATTCTGTGAAACATCTTTCTGATCTGAGCATTCAGCTAACAGAGTTAAACCATACTTTTGATTGAGCAGTTTTGAAACACTCTGTCTGTAGAAAATGCAACTGGACATTCGTAGCGCTAAGTGGGTAATAGTGGAAAAAAGAATATGTTCAAATATAAACTACACAGAAGCATTGTATGAAACTTCTTTCTGTTCTGTGCATTCAACTAACAGAGTTGAACCTTACTTTTGATTGAGCCGTTCTGAAACACTCTTTCTGTAGAAACTGCAATTGGACATTCTGAGCGCTAAGAGGCCTATATTGGGAAAAAGAATGTCTACAAATAAAAACTACACAGAAGAATTGTGTGAAACTACTTTCTGTTCTGATTGTTCAACTAAAAGAGTTGAACCTTAGTTTTGATTGAGCCGTTCTGAAACACTCTTTCTGTAGAAAATGCAAGTGGAGATTCGGAGCGCTAAGAAGGTAATAGTGGAAAAAGGAATGTCTCCAAATATAAACTACACAGAATCATTCTGTGAAACTTCTTTCTGATCTGTGCATTCAGCTAACAGAGTTAAACCATACTTTTGATTGAGCAGATCTGAACACTCTTTCTGTAGAAAATGCAACTGGACATTTGGAGCGCTAAGAGAGTAGTAGTGGAAAAAGGAATGTATTCAAATATAAACTACACAGAAGCATTCTGTGAAACTTCTTTCTGATCTGAGCATTCAGCTAACAGAGTTAAACCATACTTTTGATTGAGCAGTTTTGAAACACTCTGTCTGTAGAAAATGCAACTGGACATTCGTAGCGCTAAGTGGGTAATAGGGGAAAAAAGAATATGTTCAAATATAAACTACACAGAAGCATTGTATGAAACTTCTTTCTCTTCTGTGCATTCAACTAACAGAGTTGAACCTTACTTTTGACTGAGCCTTTCTGAAACACTCTTTCTGTAGAAACTCCAATTGGACATTCTGAGCGCTAAGAGGCCTATATTGGGAAAAAAAATATCTTCAAATAAAAACTACACAGAAGCATTGTGTGAAACTTATTTCTGATATGTTCATTAAGCTAACAGAGTTAAACCATACTTTTGATTGCGCAGTTCTGAACACTCTTTCTGTAGAAAATGCAAGTGGACATTCGGAGCGCTAAGAGGGTAATAGTGGAAAAAGGAATATATTCAAATATAAACTACACAGTAGCATTCTGTGAAAATTCTTTCTGTTCTGTGCATTCAACTAACAGAGTTGAACCTTACTTTTGATTGAGCCTTTCTGAAACACTCTTTCTGTAGAAAGTGCAATTGGACATTCTGAGCGCTAAGAGGCCTATATTGGGAAAAATAATATCTTCAAATAAAAACTACACAGAAGCATTGTGTGAAACTTATTTCTGATATGTTCATTAAGCTAACAGAGTTAAACCATACTTTTGATTGCGCAGTTCTGAACACTCTTTCTGTAGAAAATGCAAGTGGACATTCGGAGCGCTAAGAGGGTAATAGTGAAAAAAGGAATATATTCAAATATAAACTACACAGTAGCATTCTGTGAAAATTCTTTCTGTTCTGTGCATTCAACTAACAGAGTTGAACCTTACTTTTGATTGAGCCGTTCTGAAACACTCTTTCTGTAGAAACTGCAATTGGACATGCTAAGCGCTAAGAGGCCTATATTGGGAAAAAGAATATCTTCAAATAAAAACTACACAGATGCATTCTGTGAAACTTATTTCTGATCTGTAAATTCAGTTAACAGAGATAAAACATATTTTTGATTGAGCAGTTATGAAACACTCTTTTTGTAGAAAATGCAAGTGGAGATTCGGAGCGCTAAGAGGGTAATAGTGGAAAAAGGAATGTCTTCAAATATAAACTACACAGAATCATTCGGTGAAACTTCTTTCTGATCTGTGCATTCAGCTAACAGAGTTAAACCATACTTTTGATTGAGCAGATCTGAACACTCTTTCTGTTGAAAATGCAACTGGACATTTGGAGCGCTAAGAGCGTAGTAGTGGAAAAAGGAATATATTCAAATATAAACTACACAGAAGCATTCTGTGAAACTTCTTTCTGATCTGAGCATTCAGCTAACAGAGTTAAACCATACTTTTGATTGAGCAGTTTTGAAACACTCTGTCTGTAGAAAATGCAACTGGACATTCGTAGCGCTAAGTGGGTAATAGTGGAAAAAAGAATATGTTCAAATATAAAATACACAGAAGCATTGTATGAAACTTCTTTCTGTTCTGTGCATTCAACTAACAGAGTTGAACCTTACTTTTGATTGAGCCGTTCTGAAACACTCTTTCTGTAGAAACTGCAATTGGACATTCTGAGCGCTAAGAGGCCTATATTGGGAAAAAGAATGTCTACAAATAAAAACTACACAGAAGAATTGTGTGAAACTTCTTTCTGTTCTGTTTGTTCAACTAAAAGAGTTGAACCTTAGTTTTGATTGAGCCGTTCTGAAACACTCTTTCTGTAGAAAATGCAAGTGGAGATTCGGAGCGCTAAGAGGGTAATAGTGGAAAAAGGAATGTCTCCAAATATAAACTACACAGAATCATTCTGTGAAACTTCTTTCTGATCTGTGCATTCAGCTAACAGAGTTAAACCATACATTTGATTGAGCAGATCTGAACACTCTTTCTGTAGAAAATGCAACTGGACATTCGTAGCGCTAAGTGGGTAATAGTGGAAAAAAGAATATGTTCAAATATAAACTACACAGAAGCATTGTATGAAACTTCTTTCTGTTCTGTGCATTCAACTAACAGAGTTGAACCTTACTTTTGATTGAGCCGTTCTGAAACACTCTTTCTGTAGAAACTGCAATTGGACATTCTGAGCGCTAAGAGGCCTATATTGGGAAAAAGAATGTCTACAAATAAAAACTACACAGAAGAATTGTGTGAAACTTCTTTCTGTTCTGTTTGTTCAACTAAAAGAGTTGAACCTTAGTTTTGATTGAGCCGTTCTGAAACACTCTTTCTGTAGAAAATGCAAGTGGAGATTCGGAGCGCTAAGAGGGTAATAGTGGAAAAAGGAATGTCTCCAAATATAAACTACACAGAATCATTCTGTGAAACTTATTTCTGATCTGTGCATTCAGCTAACAGAGTTAAACCATACTTTTGATTGAGCAGATCTGAACACTCTTTCTGTAGAAAATGCAACTGGACATTTGGAGCGCTAAGAGAGTAGTAGTGGAAAAAGGAATATATTCAAATATAAACTACACAGAAGCATTCTGTGAAACTTCTTTCTGATCTGAGCATTCAGCTAACAGAGTTAAACCATACTTTTGATTGAGCAGTTTTGAAACACTCTGTCTGTAGAAAATGCAACTGGACATTCGTAGCGCTAAGTGGGTAATAGTGGAAAAAAGAATATTTTCAAATATAAACTACACAGAAGCATTGTATGAAACTTCTTTCTGTTCTGTGCATTCAACTAACAGAGTTGAACCTTACTTTTGATTGTGCCTTTCTGAAACACTCTTTCTGTAGAATCTGCAATTGGACATTCTGAGCGCTAAGAGGCCTCTATTGGGAAAAATAATATCTTCAAATAAAAACTACACAGAAGCATTGTGTGAAACTTATTTCTGATATGTTCATTAAGCTAACAGAGTTAAACCATACTTTTGATTGCGCAGTTCTGAACACTCTTTCTGTAGAAAATGCAAGTGGACATTCGGAGCGCTAAGAGGGTAATAGTGGAAAAAGGAATATATTCAAATATAAACTACACAGTAGCATTCTGTGAAAATTCTTTCTGTTCTGTGCATTCAACTAACAGAGTTGAACCTTACTTTTGATTGAGCCGTTCTGAAACACTCTTTCTGTAGAAACTGCAATTGGACATGCTAAGCGCTAAGAGGCCTACATTGGGAAAAAGAATATCTTCAAATAAAAACTACACAGATGCATTCTGTGAAACTTATTTCTGATCTGTAAATTCAGTTAACAGAGATAAAACATATTTTTGATTGAGCAGTTATGAAACACTCTTTTTGTAGAAAATGCAAGAGGAGATTCGGAGCGCTAAGATGGTAATAGTGGAAAAAGGAATGTCTTCAAATATAAACTACACAGAATCATTCGGTGAAACTTCTTTCTGATCTGTGCATTCAGCTAACAGAGTTAAAGCATACTTTTGATTGAGCAGATCTGAACACTCTTTCTGTTGAAAATGCAACTGGACATTTGGAGCGCTAAGAGCGTAGTAGTGGAAAAAGGAATATATTCAAATATAAACTACACAGAAACATTCTGTGAAACATCTTTCTGATCTGAGCATTCAGCTAACAGAGTTAAACCATACTTTTGATTGAGCAGTTTTGAAACACTCTGTCTGTAGAAAATGCAACTGGACATTCGTAGCGCTAAGTGGGTAATAGTGGAAAAAAGAATATGTTCAAATATAAACTACACAGAAGCATTGTATGAAACTTCTTTCTGTTCTGTGCATTCAACTAACAGAGTTGAACCTTACTTTTGATTGAGCCGTTCTGAAACACTCTTTCTGTAGAAACTGCAATTGGACATTCTGAGCGCTAAGAGGCCTATATTGGGAAAAAGAATGTCTACAAATAAAAACTACACAGAAGAATTGTGTGAAACTACTTTCTGTTCTGATTGTTCAACTAAAAGAGTTGAACCTTAGTTTTGATTGAGCCGTTTTGAAACACTCTTTCTGTAGAAAATGCAAGTGGAGATTCGGAGCGCTAAGAAGGTAATAGTGGAAAAAGGAATGTCTCCAAATATAAACTACACAGAATCATTCTGTGAAACTTCTTTCTGATCTGTGCATTCAGCTAACAGAGTTAAACCATACTTTTGATTGAGCAGATCTGAACACTCTTTCTGTAGAAAATGCAACTGGACATTTGGAGCGCTAAGAGAGTAGTAGTGGAAAAAGGAATGTATTCAAATATAAACTACACAGAAGCATTCTGTGAAACTTCTTTCTGATCTGAGCATTCAGCTAACAGAGTTAAACCATACTTTTGATTGAGCAGTTTTGAAACACTCTGTCTGTAGAAAATGCAACTGGACATTCGTAGCGCTAAGTGGGTAATAGGGGAAAAAAGAATATGTTCAAATATAAACTACACAGAAGCATTGTATGAAACTTCTTTCTCTTCTGTGCATTCAACTAACAGAGTTGAACCTTACTTTTGACTGAGCCTTTCTGAAACACTCTTTCTGTAGAAACTCCAATTGGACATTCTGAGCGCTAAGAGGCCTATATTGGGAAAAAAAATATCTTCAAATAAAAACTACACAGAAGCATTGTGTGAAACTTATTTCTGATATGTTCATTAAGCTAACAGAGTTAAACCATACTTTTGATTGCGCAGTTCTGAACACTCTTTCTGTAGAAAATGCAAGTGGACATTCGGAGCGCTAAGAGGGTAATAGTGGAAAAAGGAATATATTCAAATATAAACTACACAGTAGCATTCTGTGAAAATTATTTCTGTTCTGTGCATTCAACTAACAGAGTTGAACCTTACTTTTGATTGAGCCGTTCTGAAACACTCTTTCTGTAGAAACTGCAATTGGACATGCTAAGCGCTAAGAGGCCTACATTGGGAAAAAGAATATCTTCAAATAAAAACTACACAGATGCATTCTGTGAAACTTATTTCTGATCTGTAAATTCAGTTAACAGAGATAAAACATATATTTGATTGAGCAGTTATGAAACACTCTTTTTGTAGAAAATGCAAGAGGAGATTCGGAGAGCTAAGGGGGTAATAGTGGAAAAAGGAATGTCTTCAAATATAAACTACACAGAATCATTCGGTGAAACTTCTTTCTGATCTGTGCATTCAGCTAACAGGGTTAAACCATACTTTTGATTGAGCAGATCTGAACACTCTTTCTGTTGAAAATGCAACTGGACATTTGGAGCGCTAAGAGCGTAGTAGTGGAAAAAGGAATATATTCAAATATAAACTACACAGATGCATTCTGTGAAACTGCTTTCTGATCTGAGCATTCAGCTAACAGAGTTAAACCATACTTTTGATTGAGCAGTTTTGAAACACTCTGTCTGTAGAAAATGCAACTGGACATTCGTAGCGCTAAGTGGGTAATAGTGGAAAAAAGAATATGTTCAAATATAAACTACACAGAAGCATTGTATGAAACTTCTTTCTGTTCTGTGCATTCAACTAACAGAGTTGAACCTTACTTTTGATTGAGCCGTTCTGAAACACTCTTTCTGTAGAAACTGCAATTGGACATTCTGAGCGCTAAGAGGCCTATATTGGGAAAAAGAATGTCTACAAATAAAAACTACACAGAAGAATTGTGTGAAACTACTTTCTGTTCTGATTGTTCAACTAAAAGAGTTGAACCTTAGTTTTGATTGAGCCGTTCTGAAACACTCTTTCTGTAGAAAATGCAAGTGGAGATTCGGAGCGCTAAGAAGGTAATAGTGGAAAAAGGAATGTCTCCAAATATAAACTACACAGAATCATTCTGTGAAACTTCTTTCTGATATGTGCATTCAGCTAACAGAGTTAAACCATACTTTTGATTGAGCAGATCTGAACACTCTTTCTGTAGAAAATGCAACTGGACATTTGGAGCGCTAAGAGAGTAGTAGTGGAAAAAGGAATATATTCAAATATAAACTACACAGAAGCATTCTGTGAAACTTCTTTCTGATCTGAGCATTCAGCTAACAGAGTTAAACCATACTTTTGATTGAGCAGTTTTGAAACACTCTGTCTGTAGAAAATGCAACTGGACATTCGTAGCGCTAAGTGGGTAATAGGGGAAAAAAAATATGTTCAAATATAAACTACACAGAAGCATTGTATGAAACTTCTTTCTGTTCTGTGCATTCAACTAACAGAGTTGAACCTTACTTTTGACTGAGCCTTTCTGAAACACTCTTTCTGTAGAAACTGCAATTGGACATTCTGAGCGCTAAGAGGCCTATATTGGGAAAAATAATATCTTCAAATAAAAACTACACAGAAGCATTGTGTGAAACTTATTTCTGATATGTTCATTAAGCTAACAGAGTTAAACCATACTTTTGATTGCGCAGTTCTGAACAATTTTTCTGTAGAAAATGCAAGTGGACCTTCGGAGCGCTAAGAGGGTAATAGTGGAAAAAGGAATATATTCAAATATAAACTACACAGTAGCATTCTGTGAAAATTCTTTCTGTTCTGTGCATTCAACTAACAGAGTTGAACCTTACTTTTGATTGAGCCGTTCTGAAACACTCTTTCTGTAGAAACTGCAATTGGACATGCTAAGCGCTAAGAGGCCTACATTGGGAAAAAGAATATCTTCAAATAAAAACTACACAGATGCATTCTGTGAAACTTATTTCTGATCTGTAAATTCAGTTAACAGAGATAAAACATATTTTTGATTGAGCAGTTATGAAACACTCTTTTTGTAGAAAATGCAAGTGGAGATTCGGAGAGCTAAGAGGGTAATAGTGGAAAAAGGAATGTCTTCACATATAAACTACACAGAATCATTCGGTGAAACTTCTTTCTGATCTGTGCATTCAGCTAACAGGGTTAAACCATACTTTTGATTGAGCAGATCTGAACACTCTTTCTGTTGAAAATGCAACTGGACATTTGGAGCGCTAAGAGCGCAGTAGTGGAAAAAGGAATATATTCAAATATAAACTACACAGAAGCATTCTGTGAAACTGCTTTCTGATCTGAGCATTCAGCTAACAGAGTTAAACCATACTTTTGATTGAGCAGTTTTGAAACACTCTGTCTGTAGAAAATGCAACTGGACATTCGTAGCGCTAAGTGGGTAATAGTGGAAAAAAGAATATGTTCAAATATAAACTACACAGAAGCATTGTATGAAACATCTTTCTGTTCTGTGCATTCAACTAACAGAGTTGAACCTTACTTTTGATTGAGCCTTTCTGAAACACTCTTTCTGTAGAAACTGCAATTGGACATTCTGAGCGCTAAGAGGCTTCTATTGGGAAAAATAATATCTTCAAATAAAAACTACACAGAAGCATTGTGTGAAACTTATTTCTGATATGTTCATTAAGCTAACAGAGTTAAACCATACTTTTGATTGCGCAGTTCTGAACACCCTTTCTGTAGAAAATGCAAGTGGACATTCGTAGCGCTAAGAGGGTAATAGTGGAGAAAGGAATATATTCAAATATAAACTACACAGTAGCATTATGTGAAAATTCTTTCTGTTCTGTGCATTCAACTAACAGAGTTGAACCTTACTTTTGATTGAGCCGTTCTGAAACACTCTTTCTGTAGAAACTGCAATTGGACATGCTAAGCGCTAAGAGGCCTACATTGGGAAAAAGAATATCTTCAAATAAAAACTACACAGATGCATTCTGTGAAACTTATTTCTGATCTGTAAATTCAGTTAACAGAGATAAAACATATTTTTGATTGAGCAGTTATGAAACACTCTTTTTGTAGAAAATGCAAGTGGAGATTCGGAGCGCTAAGAGGGTAATAGTGGAAAAAGGAATGTCTTCAAATATAAACTACACAGAATCATTCGGTGAAACTTCTTTCTGATCTGTGCATTCAGCTAACAGAGTTAAACCATACTTTTGATTGAGCAGATCTGAACACTCTTTCTGTTGAAAATGCAACTGGACATTTGGAGCGCTAAGAGCGTAGTAGTGGAAAAAGGAATATATTCAAATATAAACTACACAGAATCATTCTGTGAAACTTCTTTCTGATCTGAGCATTCAGCTAACAGAGTTAAACCATACTTTTGATTGAGCAGTTTTGAAACACTCTGTCTGTAGAAAATGCAACTGGACATTCGTAGCGCTAAGTGGGTAATAGTGGAAAAAAGAATATGTTCAAATATAAACTACACAGAAGCATTGTATGAAACTTCTTTCTGTTCTGTGCATTCAACTAACAGAGTTGAACCTTACTTTTGATTGAGCCTTTCTGAAACACTCTTTCTGTAGAAACTGCAATTAGACATTCTGAGCGCTAAGAGGCCTATATTGGGAAAAAGAATGTCTACAAATAAAAACTACACAGAAGAATTGTGTGAAACAACTTTCTGTTCTGATTGTTCAACTAAAAGAGTTGAACCTTAGTTTTGATTGAGCCGTTCTGAAACACTCTTTCTGTAGAAAATGCAAGTGGAGATTCGGAGCGCTAAGAAGGTAATAGTGGAAAAAGGAATGTCTCCAAATATAAACTACACAGAATCATTCTGTGAAACTTCTTTCTGATCTGTGCATTCAGCTAACAGAGTTAAACCATACTTTTGATTGAGCAGATCTGAACACTCTTTCTGTAGAAAATGCAACTGGACATTTGGAGCGCTAAGAGAGTAGTAGTGGAAAAAGGAATATATTCAAATATAAACTACACAGAAGCATTCTGTGAAACTTCTTTCTGATCTGAGCATTCAGCTAACAGAGTTAAACCATACTTTTGATTGAGCAGTTTTGAAACACTCTGTCTGTAGAAAATGCAACTGGACATTCGTAGAGCTAAGTGGGTAACAGGGGAAAAAAGAATATGTTCAAATATAAACTACACAGAAGCATTGTATGAAACTTCTTTCTGTTCTGTGCATTCAGCTAACAGAGTTGAACCTTACTTTTGAATGAGCCTTTCTGAAACACTCTTTCTGTAGAAACTGCAATTGGACATTCTGAGCGCTAAGAGGCCTATATTGGGAAAAATGATATCTTCAAATAAAAACTACACAGAAGCATTGTGTGAAACTTATTTCTGATATGTTCATTAAGCTAACAGAGTTAAACCATACTTTTGATTGCGCAGTTCTGAAAACTCTTTCTGTAGAAAATGCAAGTGGACATTCGGAGCGCTAAGAGGGTAATAGTGGAAAAAGGAATATATTCAAATATAAACTACACAGTAGCATTCTGTGAAAATTCTTTCTGTTCTGTGCATTCAACTAACAGAGTTGAACCTTACTTTTGATTGAGCCGTTCTGAAACACTCTTTCTGTAGAAACTGCAATTGGACATGCTAAGCGCTAAGAGGCCTACATTGGGAAAAAGAATATCTTCAAATAAAAACTACACAGATGCATTCTGTGAAACTTATTTCTGATCTGTAAATTCAGTTAACAGAGATAAAACATATTTTTGATTGAGCAGTTATGAAACACTCTTTTTGTAGAAAATGCAAGTGGAGATTCGGAGCGCTAAGAGGGTAATAGTAGAAAAAGGAATGTCTTCAAATATAAACTACACAGAATCATTCGGTGAAACTTCTTTCTGATCTGTGCATTCAGCTAACAGATTTAAACCATACTTTTGATTGAGCAGATCTGAACACTCTTTCTGTTGAAAATGCAACTGGACATTTGGAGCGCTAAGAGCGTAGTAGTGGAAAAAGGAATATATTCAAATATAAACTACACAGAAGCATTCTGTGAAACTTCTTTCTGATCTCAGCATTCAGCTAACAGAGTTAAACCATACTTATGATTGAGCAGTTTTGAAACACTCTGTCTGTAGAAAATGCAACTGGACATTCGTAGCGCTAAGTGGGTAATAGTGGAAAAATAATATGTTCAAATATAAACTACACAGAAGCATTGTATGAAACTTCTTGCTGTTCTGTGCATTCAACTAACAGAGTTGAACCTTACATTTGATTGAGCCTTTCTGAAACACTCTTTCTGTAGAAACTGCAATTGGACATTCTGAGCGCTAAGAGGCCTATATTGGGAAAAATAATATCTTCAAATAAAAACTACACAGAAGCATTGTGTGAAACTTATTTCTGATGTGTTCATTAAGCTAACAGAGTTAAACCATACTTTTGATTGAGCAGATCTGAACACTCTTTCTGTTGAAAATGCAACTGGACATTTGGAGCGCTAAGAGCGTAGCAGTGGAAAAAGGAATATATTCAAATATAAACTACACAGAAGCATTCTGTGAAACTTCTTTCTGATCTGAGCATACAGCTAACACAGTTAAACCATACTTTTGATTGAGCAGTTTTGAAACACTCTGTCTGTAGAAAATGCAACTGGACATTCGCAGCGCTAAGTGGGTAGTAGTGGAAAAGAGAATATGTTCAAATATAAACTACACAAAAGCATTGTATGAAACTTCTTTCTGTTCTGTGCATTCAACTAACAGAGTTGAACCTTACTTTTGATTGAGCCGTTCTGAAACACTCTTTCTGTAGAAACTGCAATTGGACATTCTGAGCGCTAAGAGGCCTATATTGGGAAAAAGAATGTCTACAAATAAAAACTACACAGAAGAATTGTGTGAAACTTCTTTCTGTTCTGTTTGTTCAACTAAAAGAGTTGAACCTTAATTTTGATTGAGCCGTTCTGAAACACTCTTTCTGTAGAAAATGCAAGTGGAGATTCGGAGCGCTAAGAGAGTAATAGTGGAAAAAGGAATGTCTCCAAATATAAACTACACAGAATCATTCTGTGAAACTTCTTTCTGATCTGTGCATTCAGCTAACAGAGTTAAACCATACTTTTGATTGAGCAGATCTGAACACTCTTTCTGTTGAAAATGCAACTGGACATTTGGAGCGCTAAGAGCGTAGTAGTGGAAAAAGGAATATATTCAAATATAAACTACACAGAAGCATTCTGTGAAACTTCTTTCTAATCTGAGCATTCAGCTAACAGAGTTAAACCATACTTTTGATTGAGCAGTTTTGACACACTCTGTCTGTAGAAAATGCAACTGGACATTCGTAGCGCTAAGTGGGTAATAGTGGAAAAAAGAATATGTTCAAATATAAACTACACAGAAGCATTGTATGAAACTTCTTTCTGTTCTGTGCATTCAACTAACAGAGTTGAACCTTACTTTTGATTGAGCCGTTCTGAAACACTCTTTCTGTAGAAACTGCAATTAGACCTTCTGAGCGCTAAGAGGCCTATATTGGGAAAAAGAATGTCTACAAATAAAAACTACACAGAAGAATTGTGTGAAACTACTTTCTGTTCTGATTGTTCAACTAAAAGAGTTGAACCTTAGTTTTGATTGAGCCGTTCTGAAACAGTCTTTCTGTAGAAAATGCAAGTGGAGATTCGGAGCGCTAAGAAGGTAATAGTGGAAAAAGGAATGTCTCCAAATATAAACTACAGAGAATCATTCTGTGAAACTTCTTTCTGATCTGTGCATTCATCTAACAGATTTAAACCATACTTTTGATTGAGCAGATCTGAACAATCTTTCTGTAGAAAATGCAACTGGACATTTGGAGCGCTAAGAGACTAGTAGTGGAAAAAGGAATATATTCAAATATAAACTACACAGAAGCATTCTGTGAAACTTCTTTCTGATCTGAGCAGTCAGCTAACAGACTTAAACCATACTTTTGATTGAGCAGTTTTGAAACACTCTGTCTGTAGAAAATGCAACTGGACATTCGTAGCGCTAAGTGGGTAATAGGGGAAAAAATAATATGTTCAAATATAAACGACACAGAAGCATTGTATGAAACTTCTTTCTGTTCTGTGCATTCAACTAACAGAGTTGAACCTTACTTTTGACTGAGCCTTTCTGAAACACTCTTTCTGTAGAAACTGCAATTGGACATTCTGAGCGCTAAGAGGCCTATATTGGGAAAAATGATATCTTCAAATAAAAACTACACAGAAGCATTGTGTGAAACTTATTTCTGATATGTTGATTAAGCTAACAGAGTTAAACCATACTTTTGATTGCGCAGTTCTGAACACTCTTTCTGTAGAAAATGCAAGTGGACATTCGGAGCGCTAAGAGGGTAATAGTGGAAAAAGGAATATATTCAAATATAAACTACACAGTAGCATTCTGTGAAAATTCTTTCTGTTCTGTGCATTCAACTAACAGAGTTGAACCTTACTTTTGATTGAGCCGTTCTGAAACACTCTTTCTGTAGAAACTGCAATTGGACATGCTAAGCGCTAAGAGGCCTACATTGGGAAAAAGAATATCTTCAAATAAAAACTACACTGATGCATTCTGTGAAACTTATTTCTGATCTGTAAATTCAGTTAACAGAGATAAAACATATTTTTGATTGAGCAGTTATGAAACACTCTTTTTGTAGAAAATGCAAGTGGAGATTCGGAGCGCTAAGAGGGTAATAGTGGAAAAAGGAATGTCTTCAAATATAAACTACACAGAATCATTCGGTGAAACTTCTTTCTGATCTGTGCATTCAGCTAACAGAGTTAAAGCATACTTTTGATTGAGCAGATCTGAACACTCTTTCTGTTGAAAATGCAACTGGACATTTGGAGCGCTAAGAGCGTAGTAGTGGAAAAAGGAATATATTCAAATATAAACTACACAGAAGCATTCTGTGAAACTTCTTTCTGATCTGAGCATTCAGCTAACAGAGTTAAACCATACTTTTGATTGAGCAGTTTTGAAACACTCTGTCTGTAGAAAATGCAACTGGACATTCGTAGCGCTAAGTGGGTAATAGTGGAAAAAAGAATATGTTCAAATATAAACTACACAGAAGCATTGTATGAAACTTCTTTCTGTTCTGTGCATTCAACTAACAGAGTTGAACCTTACTTTTGATTGAGCCTTTCTGAAACACTCTTTCTGTAGAAACTGCAATTAGACATTCTGAGCGCTAAGAGGCCTATATTGGGAAAAAGAATGTCTACAAATAAAAACTACACAGAAGAATTGTGTGAAACAACTTTCTGTTCTGATTGTTCAACTAAAAGAGTTGAACCTTAGTTTTGATTGAGCCGTTCTGAAACACTCTTTCTGTAGAAAATGCAAGTGGAGATTCGGAGCGCTAAGAAGGTAATAGTGGAAAAAGGAATGTCTCCAAATATAAACTACACAGAATCATTCTGTGAAACTTCTTTCTGATCTGTGCATTCAGCTAACAGAGTTAAACCATACTTTTGATTGAGCAGATCTGAACACTCTTTCTGTAGAAAATGCAACTGGACATTTGGAGCGCTAAGAGAGTAGTAGTGGAAAAAGGAATATATTCAAATATAAACTACACAGAAGCATTCTGTGAAACTTCTTTCTGATCTGAGCATTCAGCTAACAGAGTTAAACCATACTTTTGATTGAGCAGTTTTGAAACACTCTGTCTGTAGAAAATGCAACTGGACATTCGTAGAGCTAAGTGGGTAACAGGGGAAAAAAGAATATGTTCAAATATAAACTACACAGAAGCATTGTATGAAACTTCTTTCTGTTCTGTGCATTCAGCTAACAGAGTTGAACCTTACTTTTGAATGAGCCTTTCTGAAACACTCTTTCTGTAGAAACTGCAATTGGACATTCTGAGCGCTAAGAGGCCTATATTGGGAAAAATGATATCTTCAAATAAAAACTACACAGAAGCATTGTGTGAAACTTATTTCTGATATGTTCATTAAGCTAACAGAGTTAAACCATACTTTTGATTGCGCAGTTCTGAAAACTCTTTCTGTAGAAAATGCAAGTGGACATTCGGAGCGCTAAGAGGGTAATAGTGGAAAAAGGAATATATTCAAATATAAACTACACAGTAGCATTCTGTGAAAATTCTTTCTGTTCTGTGCATTCAACTAACAGAGTTGAACCTTACTTTTGATTGAGCCGTTCTGAAACACTCTTTCTGTAGAAACTGCAATTGGACATGCTAAGCGCTAAGAGGCCTACATTGGGAAAAAGAATATCTTCAAATAAAAACTACACAGATGCATTCTGTGAAACTTATTTCTGATCTGTAAATTCAGTTAACAGAGATAAAACATATTTTTGATTGAGCAGTTATGAAACACTCTTTTTGTAGAAAATGCAAGTGGAGATTCGGAGCGCTAAGAGGGTAATAGTAGAAAAAGGAATGTCTTCAAATATAAACTACACAGAATCATTCGGTGAAACTTATTTCTGATCTGTGCATTCAGCTAACAGAGTTAAACCATACTTTTGATTGAGCAGATCTGAACACTCTTTCTGTTGAAAATGCAACTGGACATTTGGAGCGCTAAGAGCGTAGTAGTGGAAAAAGGAATATATTCAAATATAAACTACACAGAAGCATTCTGTGAAACTTATTTCTGATCTCAGCATTCAGCTAACAGAGTTAAACCATACTTATGATTGAGCAGTTTTGAAACACTCTGTCTGTAGAAAATGCAACTGGACATTCGTAGCGCTAGGTGGGTAATAGTGGAAAAATAATATGTTCAAATATAAACTACACAGAAGCATTGTATGAAACTTCTTGCTGTTCTGTGCATTCAACTAACAGAGTTGAACCTTACATTTGATTGAGCCTTTCTGAAACACTCTTTCTGTAGAAACTGCAATTGGACATTCTGAGCGCTAAGAGGCCTATATTGGGAAAAATAATATCTTCAAATAAAAACTACACAGAAGCATTGTGTGAAACTTATTTCTGATGTGTTCATTAAGCTAACAGAGTTAAACCATACTTTTGATTGAGCAGATCTGAACACTCTTTCTGTTGAAAATGCAACTGGACATTTGGAGCGCTAAGAGCGTAGCAGTGGAAAAAGGAATATATTCAAATATAAACTACACAGAAGCATTCTGTGAAACTTCTTTCTGATCTGAGCATACAGCTAACACAGTTAAACCATACTTTTGATTGAGCAGTTTTGAAACACTCTGTCTGTAGAAAATGCAACTGGACATTCGCAGCGCTAAGTGGGTAATAGTGGAAAAGAGAATATGTTCAAATATAAACTACACAGAAGCATTGTATGAAACTTCTTTCTGTTCTGTGCATTCAACTAACAGAGTTGAACCTTACTTTTGATTGAGCCGTTCTGAAACACTCTTTCTGTAGAAACTGCAATTGGACATTCTGAGCGCTAAGAGGCCTATATTGGGAAAAAGAATGTCTACAAATAAAAACTACACAGAAGAATTGTGTGAAACTTCTTTCTGTTCTGTTTGTTCAACTAAAAGAGTTGAACCTTAATTTTGATTGAGCCGTTCTGAAACACTCTTTCTGTAGAAAATGCAAGTGGAGATTCGGAGCGCTAAGAGAGTAATAGTGGAAAAAGGAATGTCTCCAAATATAAACTACACAGAATCATTCGGTGAAACTTCTTTCTGATCTGTGCATTCAGCTAACAGAGTTAAACCATACTTTTGATTGAGCAGATCTGAACACTCTTTCTGTTGAAAATGCAACTGGACATTTGGAGCGCTAAGAGAGTAGTAGTGGAAAAGGAATATATTCAAATATAAACTACACAGAAGCATTCTGTGAAACTTCTTCCTGATCTGAGCATTCAGCTATCAGATTTAAACCATACTTTTGATTGAGCAGTTGTGAAACACTCTGTCTGTAGAAAATGCAACTGGACATTCGTAGCGCTAAGTGGGTAATAGTGGAAAAATAATATGTTCAAATATAAACTACACAGAAGCATTGTATGAAACTTCTTGCTCTTCTGTGCATTCAACTAACAGAGTTGAACCTTACATTTGATTGAGCCTTTCTGAAACACTCTTTCTGTAGAAACTGCAATTGGACATTCTGAGCGCTAAGAGGCCTATATTGGGAAAAATAATATCTTCAAATAAAAACTACACAGAAGCATTGTGTGAAACTTATTTCTGATATGTTCATTAAGCTAACAGAGTTAAACCATACTTTTGATTGCGCAGTTCTGAACACTCTTTCTGTAGAAAATGCAAGTGGACATTCGGAGCGCTAAGAGGGTAATAGTGGAAAAAGGAATATATTCAAATATAAACTACACAGTAGCATTCTGTGAAAATTCTTTCTGTTCTGTGCATTCAACTAACAGAGTTGAACCTTACTTTTGATTGAGCCTTTCTGAAACACTCTTTCTGTAGAAACTGCAATTGGACATTCTGAGCGCTAAGAGGCCTCTATTGGGAAAAATAAAATCTTCAAATAAAAACTACACAGAAGCATTGTGTGAAACTTATTTCTGATATGTTCATTAAGCTAACAGAGTTAAACCATACTTTTGATTGCGCAGTTCTGAACACTCTTTCTGTAGAAAATGCAAGTGGACATTCGGAGCGCTAAGAGGGTAATAGTGGAAAAAGGAATATATTCAAATATAAACTACACAGTAGCATTCTGTGAAAATTCTTTCTGTTCTGTGCATTCAACTAACAGAGTTGAACCTTACTTTTGATTGAGCCGTTCTGAAACACTCTTTCTGTAGAAACTGCAATTGGACATGCTAAGCGCTAAGAGGCCTACATTGGGAAAAAGAATATCTTCAAATAAAAACTACACAGATGCATTCTGTGAAACTTATTTCTGATCTGTAAATTCAGTTAACAGAGATAAAACATATTTTTGATTGAGCAGTTATGAAACACTCTTTTTGTAGAAAATGCAAGTGGAGATTCGGAGCGCTAAGAGGGTAATAGTAGAAAAAGGAATGTCTTCAAATATAAACTACACAGAATCATTCGGTGAAACTTCTTTCTGATCTGTGCATTCAGCTAACAGAGTTAAACCATACTTTTGATTGAGCAGATCTGAACACTCTTTCCGTTGAAAATGCAACTGGACATTTGGAGCGCTAAGAGCGTAGTAGTGGAAAAAGGAATATATTCAAATATAAACTACACAGAAGCATTCTGTGAAACTTCTTTCTGATCTGAGCATTCAGCTAACAGAGTTAAACCATACTTATGATTGAGCAGTTTTGAAACACTCTGTCTGTAGAAAATGCAACTGGACATTCGTAGCGCTAAGTGGGTAATAGTGGAAAAATAATATGTTCAAATATAAACTACACAGAAGCATTGTATGAAAATTCTTGCTGTTCTGTGCATTCAACTAACAGAGTTGAACCTTACTTTTGATTGAGCCTTTCTGAAACACTCTTTCTGTAGAAACTGCAATTGGACATTCTGAGCGCTAAGAGGCCTCTATTGGGAAAAATAAAATCTTCAAATAAAAACTACACAGAAGCATTGTGTGAAACTTATTTCTGATATGTTCATTAAGCTAACAGAGTTAAACCATACTTTTGATTGTGCAGTTCTGAACACCGTTTCTGTAGAAAATGCAAGTGGACATTCGTAGCGCTAAGAGGTAATAGTGGAGAAAGGAATATATTCAAATATAAACTACACAGTGGCATTCTGTGAAAATTCTTTCTGTTCTGTGCATTCAACTAACAGAGTTGAACCTTACTTTTGATTGAGCCGTTCTGAAACACTCTTTCTGTAGAAACTGCAATTGGACATGCTAAGCGCTAAGAGGCCTACATTGGGAAAAAGAATATCTTCAAATAAAAACTACACAGATGCATTCTGTGAAACTTATTTCTGATCTGTAAATTCAGTTAACAGAGATAAAACATATTTTTGATTGAGCAGTTATGAAACACTCTTTTTGTAGAAAATGCAAGTGGAGATTCGGAGCGCTAAGAGGGTAATAGTGGAAAAAGGAATGTCTTCAAATATAAACTACACAGAATCATTCGGTGAAACTTCTTTCTGATCTGTGCATTCAGCTAACAGAGTTAAACCATACTTTTGATTGAGCAGATCTGAACACTCTTTCTGTAGAAAATGCAACTGGACATTTGGAGCGCTAAGAGCGTAGTAGTGGAAAAAGGAATATATTCAAATATAAACTACACAGAAGCATTCTGTGAAACTTCTTTCTGATCTGAGCATTCAGCTAACAGAGTTAAACCATACTTTTGATTGAGCAGTTTTGAAACACTCTGTCTGTAGAAAATGCAACTGGACATTCGTAGCGCTAAGTGGGTAATAGTGGAAAAAAGAATATGTTCAAATATAAACTACACAGAAGCATTGTATGAAACTTCTTTCTGTTCTGTGCATTCAACTAACAGAGTTGAACCTTACTTTTGATTGAGCCGTTCTGAAACACTCTTTCTGTAGAAACTGCAATTGGACATTCTGAGCGCTAAGAGGCCTATATTGGGAAATAGAGTGTCTACAAATAAAAACTACACAGAAGAATTGTGTGAAACTTCTTTCTGTTCTGTTTGTTCAACTAAAAGAGTTGAACCTTAGTTTTGATTGAGCCGTTCTGAAACACTCTTTCTGTAGAAAATGCAAGTGGAGATTTGGAGCGCTAAGAGGGTAATAGTGGAAAAAGGAATGTCTCCAAATATAAACTACACAGAATCATTCTGTGGAACTTCTTTCTGATCTGTGCATCCAGCTAACAGAGTTAAACCATACTTTTGATTGAGCAGATCTGAACACTCTTTCTGTAGAAAATGCAACTGGACATTTGGAGCGCTAAGAGAGTAGTAGTGGAAAAGGAATATATTCAAATATAAACTACACAGAAGCATTCTGTGAAACTTCTTCCTGATCTGAGCATTCAGCTATCAGATTTAAACCATACTTTTGATTGAGCAGTTGTGAAACACTCTGTCTGTAGAAAATGCAACTGGACATTCGTAGCGCTAAGTGGGTAATAGTGGAAAAAAGAATATGTTCAAATATAAACTACACAGAAGCATTGTATGAAACAACTTTCTGTTCTGTGCATTCAACTAACAGAGTTGAACCTTACTTTTGATTGAGCCGTTCTGAAACACTCTTTCTGTAGAAACTGCAATTGGACATTCTGAGCGCTAAGAGGCCTCTATTGGGAAAAATAAAATCTTCAAATAAAAACTACACAGAAGCATTGTGTGAAACTTATTTCTGATATGTTCATTAAGCTAACAGAGTTAAACCATACTTTTGATTGCGCAGTTCTGAACACTCTTTCTGTAGAAAATGCAAGTGGACATTCGGAGCGCTAAGAGGGTAATAGTGGAAAAAGGAATATATTCAAATATAAACTACACAGTAGCATTCTGTGAAAATTCTTTCTGTTCTGTGCATTCAACTAACAGAATTGAACCTTACTTTTGATTGAGCCGTTCTGAAACACTCTTTCTGTAGAAACTGCAATTGGACATGCTAAGCGCTATGAGGCCTACATTGGGAAAAAGAATATCTTCAAATAAAAACTACACAGATGCATTCTGTGAAACTTATTTCTGATCTGTAAATTCAGTTAACAGAGATAAAACATATTTTGGATTGAGCAGTTATGAAACACTCTTTTTGTAGAAAATGCAAGTGGAGATTCGGAGCGCTAAGAGGGTAATAGTAGAAAAAGGAATGTCTTCAAATATAAACTACACAGAATCATTCGGTGAAACTTCTTTCTGATCTGTGCATTCAGCTAACAGAGTTAAACCATACTTTTGATTGAGCAGATCTGAACACTCTTTCCGTTGAAAATGCAACTGGACATTTGGAGCGCTAAGAGCGTAGTAGTGGAAAAAGGAATATATTCAAATATAAACTACACAGAAGCATTCTGTGAAACTTCTTTCTGATCTGAGCATTCAGCTAACAGAGTTAAACCATACTTATGATTGAGCAGTTTTGAAACACTCTGTCTGTAGAAAATGCAACTGGACATTCGTAGCGCTAAGTGGGTAATAGTGGAAAAATAATATGTTCAAATATAAACTACACAGAAGCATTGTATGAAACTTCTTGCTGTTCTGTGCATTCAACTAACAGAGTTGAACCTTACATTTGATTGAGCCTTTCTGAAACACTCTTTCTGTAGAAACTGCAATTGGATATTCTGAGCGCTAAGAGGCCTATATTGGGAAAAATAATATCTTCAAATAAAAACTACACAGAAGCATTGTGTGAAACTTATTTCTGATATGTTCATTAAGCTAACAGAGTTAAACCATACTTTTGATTGAGCAGATCTGAACACTCTTTCTGTTGAAAATGCAACTGGACATTTGGAGCGCTAAGAGCGTAGTAGTGGAAAAAGGAATATATTCAAATATAAACTACACAGAAGCATTCTGTGAAACTTCTTTCTGATCTGAGCATTCAGCTAACAGAGTTAAACCATACTTTTGATTGAGCAGTTTTGAAACACTCTGTCTGTAGAAAATGCAACTGGACATTCGTAGCGCTAAGTGGGTAATAGTGGAAAAAAGTATATGT
The DNA here is from genome assembly GCF_028878055.3 of Symphalangus syndactylus. Classification (NCBI taxonomy): domain Eukaryota; kingdom Metazoa; phylum Chordata; class Mammalia; order Primates; family Hylobatidae; genus Symphalangus; species Symphalangus syndactylus. The sequence continues at coordinate 104,957,334 of NC_072438.2, forward strand.
TCAAATATAAACTACACAAAAGCATTGTATGAAACTTCTTTCTGTTCTGTGCATTCAACTAACAGAGTTGAACCTTACTTTTGATTGAGCCGTTCTGAAACACTCTTTCTGTAGAAACTGCAATTGGACATTCTGAGCGCTAAGAGGCCTATATTGGGAAAAAGAATGTCTACAAATAAAAACTACACAGAAGAATTGTGTGAAACTTCTTTCTGTTCTGTTTGTTCAACTAAAAGAGTTGAACCTTAATTTTGATTGAGCCGTTCTGAAACACTCTTTCTGTAGAAAATGCAAGTGGAGATTCGGAGCGCTAAGAGAGTAATAGCGGAAAAAGGAATGTCTCCAAATATAAACTACACAGAATCATTCTGTGAAACTTCTTTCTGATCTGTGCATTCAGCTAACAGAGTTAAACCATACTTTTGATTGAGCAGATCTGAACACTCTTTCTGTAGAAAATGCAACTGGACATTTGGAGCGCTAAGAGAGTAGTAGTGGAAAAAGGAATATATTCAAATATAAACTACACAGAAGCATTCTGTGAAACTTCTTTCTGATCTGAGCATTCAGCTAACAGAGTTAAACCATACTTATGATTGAGCAGTTTTGAAACACTCTGTCTGTAGAAAATGCAGCTGGACATTCGTATCGCTAAGTGGGTAATAGTGGAAAAATAATATGTTCAAATATAAACTACACAGAAGCATTGTATGAAACTTCTTGCTCTTCTGTGCATTCAACTAACAGAGTTGAACCTTACATTTGATTGAGCCTTTCTGAAACACTCTTTCTGTAGAAACTGCAATTGGACATTCTGAGCGCTAAGAGGCCTATATTGGGAAAAATAATATCTTCAAATAAAAACTACACAGAAGCATTGTGTGAAACTTATTTCTGATATGTTCATTAAGCTAACAGAGTTAAACCATACTTTTGATTGCGCAGTTCTGAACACTCTTTCTGTAGAAAATGCAAGTGGACATTCGGAGCGCTAAGAGGGTAATAGTGGAAAAAGGAATATATTCAAATATAAACTACACAGTAGCATTCTGTGAAAATTCTTTCTGTTCTGTGCATTCAACTAACAGAGTTGAACCTTACTTTTGATTGAGCCTTTCTGAAACACTCTTTCTGTAGAAACTGCAATTGGACATTCTGAGCGCTAAGAGGCCTCTATTGGGAAAAATAAAATCTTCAAATAAAAACTACACAGAAGCATTGTGTGAAACTTATTTCTGATATGTTCATTAAGCTAACAGAGTTAAACCATACTTTTGATTGCGCAGTTCTGAACACTCTTTCTGTAGAAAATGCAAGTGGACATTCGGAGCGCTAAGAGGGTAATAGTGGAAAAAGGAATATATTCAAATATAAACTACACAGTAGCATTCTGTGAAAATTCTTTCTGTTCTGTGCATTCAACTAACAGAGTTGAACCTTACTTTTGATTGAGCCGTTCTGAAACACTCTTTCTGTAGAAACTGCAATTGGACATGCTAAGCGCTAAGAGGCCTACATTGGGAAAAAGAATATCTTCAAATAAAAACTACACAGATGCATTCTGTGAAACTTATTTCTGATCTGTAAATTCAGTTAACAGAGATAAAACATATTTTGGATTGAGCAGTTATGAAACACTCTTTTTGTAGAAAATGCAAGTGGAGATTCGGAGCGCTAAGAGGGTAATAGTAGAAAAAGGAATGTCTTCAAATATAAACTACACAGAATCATTCGGTGAAACTTCTTTCTGATCTGTGCATTCAGCTAACAGAGTTAAACCATACTTTTGATTGAGCAGATCTGAACACTCTTTCTGTTGAAAATGCAACTGGACATTTGGAGCGCTAAGAGCGTAGTAGTGGAAAAAGGAATATATTCAAATATAAACTACACAGAAGCATTCTGTGAAACTTCTTTCTGATCTGAGCATTCAGCTAACAGAGTTAAACCATACTTTTGATTGAGCAGTTTTGAAACACTCTGTCTGTAGAAAATGCAACTGGACATTCGTAGCGCTAAGTGGGTAATAGTGGAAAAAAGAATATGTTCAAATATAAACTACACAGAAGCATTGTATGAAACTTCTTTCTGTTCTGTGCATTCAACTAACAGAGTTGAACCTTACTTTTGATTGAGCCGTTCTGAAACACTCTTTCTGTAGAAACTGCAATTGGACATTCTGAGCGCTAAGAGGCCTATATTGGGAAATAGAGTGTCTACAAATAAAAACTACACAGAAGAATTGTGTGAAACTTCTTTCTGTTCTGTTTGTTCAACTAAAAGAGTTGAACCTTAGGTTTGATTGAGCCGTTCTGAAACACTCTTTCTGTAGAAAATGCAAGTGGAGATTCGGAGCGCTAAGAGGTTAATAGTGGAAAAAGGAATGTCTCCAAATATAAACTACACAGAATCATTCTGTGAAACTTCTTTCTGATCTGTGCATCCAGCTAACAGAGTTAAACCATACTTTTGATTGAGCAGATCTGAACACTCTTTCTGTAGAAAATGCAACTGGACATTTGGAGCGCTAAGAGAGTAGTAGTGGAAAAGGAATATATTCAAATATAAACTACACAGAAGCATTCTGTGGAACTTCTTCCTGATCTGAGCATTCAGCTAACAGATTTAAACCATACTTTTGATTGAGCAGTTTTGAAACACTCTGTCTGTAGAAAATGCAACTGGACATTCGTAGCGCTAAGTGGGTAATAGTGGAAAAAAGAATATGTTCAAATATAAACTACACAGAAGCATTGTATGAAACTTCTTTCTGTTCTGTGCATTCAACTAACAGAGTTGAACCTTACTTTTGATTGAGCCTTTCTGAAACACTCTTTCTGTAGAAACTGCAATTGGACATTCTGAGCGCTAAGAGGCCTCTATTGGGAAAAATAAAATCTTCAAATAAAAACTACACAGAAGCATTGTGTGAAACTTATTTCTGATATGTTCATTAAGCTAACAGAGTTAAACCATACTTTTGATTGCGCAGTTCTGAACACTCTTTCTGTAGAAAATGCAAGTGGACATTCGGAGCGCTAAGAGGGTAATAGTGGAAAAAGGAATATATTCAAATATAAACTACACAGTAGCATTCTGTGAAAATTCTTTCTGTTCTGTGCATTCAACTAACAGAGTTGAACCTTACTTTTGATTGAGCCGTTCTGAAACACTCTTTCTGTAGAAACTGCAATTGGACATGCTAAGCGCTAAGAGGCCTACATTGGGAAAAAGAATATCTTCAAATAAAAACTACACAGATGCATTCTGTGAAACTTATTTCTGATCTGTAAATTCAGTTAACAGAGATAAAACATATTTTTGATTGAGCAGTTATGAAACACTCTTTTTGTAGAAAATGCAAGTGGAGATTCGGAGCGCTAAGAGGGTAATAGTAGAAAAAGGAATGTCTTCAAATATAAACTACACAGAATCATTCGGTGAAACTTCTTTCTGATCTGTGCATTCAGCTAACAGAGTTAAACCATACTTTTGATTGAGCAGATCTGAACACTCTTTCTGTTGAAAATGCAACTGGACATTTGGAGCGCTAAGAGCGTAGTAGTGGAAAAAGGAATATATTCAAATATAAACTACACAGAAGCATTCTGTGAAACTTCTTTCTGATCTGAGCATTCAGCTAACAGAGTTAAACCACACTTATGATTGAGCAGTTTTGAAACCCTCTGTCTGTAGAAAATGCAACTGGACATTCGTAGCGCTAAGTGGGTAATAGTGGAAAAATAATATGTTCAAATATAAACTACACAGAAGCATTGTATGAAACTTCTTGCTGTTCTGTGCATTCAACTAACAGAGTTGAACCTTACATTTGATTGAGCCTTTCTGAAACACTCTTTCTGTAGAAACTGCAATTGGACATTCTGAGCGCTAAGAGGCCTATATTGGGAAAAATAATATCTTCAAATAAAAACTACACAGAAGCATTGTGTGAAACTTATTTCTGATATGTTCATTAAGCTAACAGAGTTAAACCATACTTTTGATTGAGCAGATCTGAACACTCTTTCTGTTGAAAATGCAACTGGACATTTGGAGCGCTAAGAGCGTAGTAGTGGAAAAAGGAATATATTCAAATATAAACTACACAGAAGAATTCTGTGAAACTTCTTTATGATCTGAGCATTCAGCTAACAGAATTAAACCATACTTTTGATTGAGCAGTTTTGAAACACTCTGTCTGTAGAAAATGCAACTGGATATTCGTAGCGCTAAGTGGGTAATAGTGGAAAAAAGTATATGTTCAAATATAAACTACACAGAAGCATTGTATGAAACTTTTTCTGTTCTGTGCATTCAACTAACAGAGTTGAACCTTACTTTTGATTGAGCCGTTCTTAAACACTCTTTCTGTAGAAACTGCAATTGGACATTCTGAGCGCTAAGAGGCCTATATTGGGAAAAAGAATGTCTACAAATAAAAACTACACAGAAGAATTGTGTGAAACTTCTTTCTGTTCTGTTTGTTCAACTAAAAGAGTTGAACCTTAGTTTTGATTGAGCCGTTCTGAAACACTCTTTCTGTAGAAAATGCAAGTGGAGATTCGGAGCGCTAAGAGGGTAATAGTGGAAAAAGGAATGTCTCCAAATATAAACTACACAGAATCATTCTGTGAAACTTCTTTCTGATCTGTGCAACCAGCTAACAGAGTTAAACCATACTTTTGATTGAGCAGATCTGAACACTCTTTCTGTAGAAAATGCAACTGGACATTTGGAGCGCTAAGAGAGTAGTAGTGGAAAAGGAATATATTCAAATATAAACTACACAGAAGCATTCTGTGAAACTTCTTCCTGATCTGAGCATTCAGCTAACAGATTTAAACCATACTTTTGATTGAGCAGTTTTGAAACACTCTGTCTGTAGAAAATGCAACTGGACATTCGTAGCGCTAAGTGGGTAATAGTGGAAAAAAGAATATGTTCAAATATAAACTACACAGAAGCATTGTATGAAACATCTTTCTGTTCTGTGCATTCAACTAACAGAGTTGAACCTTACTTTTGATTGAGCCTTTCTGAAACACTCTTTCTGTAGAAACTGCAATTGGACATTCTGAGCGCTAAGAGGCCTCTATTGGGAAAAATAAAATCTTCAAATAAAAACTACACAGAAGCATTGTGTGAAACTTATTTCTGATATGTTCATTAAGCTAACAGAGTTAAACCATACTTTTGATTGCGCAGTTCTGAACACTCTTTCTGTAGAAAATGCAAGTGGACATTCGGAGCGCTAAGAGGGTAATAGTGGAAAAAGGAATATATTCAAATATAAACTACACAGTAGCATTCTGTGAAAATTCTTTCTGTTCTGTGCATTCAACTAACAGAGTTGAACCTTACTTTTGATTGAGCCGTTCTGAAACACTCTTTCTGTAGAAACTGCAATTGGACATGCTAAGCGCTAAGAGGCCTACATTGGGAAAAAGAATATCTTCAAATAAAAACTACACAGATGCATTCTGTGAAACTTATTTCTGATCTGTAAATTCAGTTAACAGAGATAAAACATATTTTTGATTGAGCAGTTATGAAACACTCTTTTTGTAGAAAATGCAAGTGGAGATTCGGAGCGCTAAGAGGGTAATAGTAGAAAAAGGAATGTCTTCAAATATAAACTACACAGAATCATTCGGTGAAACTTCTTTCTGATCTGTGCATTCAGCTAACAGAGTTAAACCATACTTTTGATTGAGCAGATCTGAACACTCTTTCTGTTGAAAATGCAACTGGACATTTGGAGCGCTAAGAGCGTAGTAGTGGAAAAAGGAATATATTCAAATATAAACTACACAGAAGCATTCTGTGAAACTTCTTTCTGATCTGAGCATTCAGCTAACAGAGTTAAACCATACTTATGATTGAGCAGTTTTGAAACACTCTGTCTGTAGAAAATGCAACTGGACATTCGTAGCGCTAAGTGGGTAATAGTGGAAAAATAATATGTTCAAATATAAACTACACAGAAGCATTGTATGAAACTTCTTGCTGTTCTGTGCATTCAACTAACAGAGTTGAACCTTACATTTGATTGAGCCTTTCTGAAACACTCTTTCTGTAGAAACTGCAATTGGACATTCTGAGCGCTAAGAGGCCTATATTGGGAAAAATAATATCTTCAAATAAAAACTACACAGAAGCATTGTGTGAAACTTATTTCTGATATGTTCATTAAGCTAACAGAGTTAAACCATACTTTTGATTGAGCAGATCTGAACACTCTTTCTGTTGAAAATGCAACTGGACATTTGGAGCGCTAAGAGCGTAGTAGTGGAAAAAGGAATATATTCAAATATAAACTACACAGAAGCATTCTGTGAAACTTCTTTCTGATCTGAGCATTCAGCTAACAGAGTTAAACCATACTTATGATTGAGCAGTTTTGAAACACTCTGTCTGTAGAAAATGCAACTGGACATTCGTAGCGCTAAGTGGGTAATAGTGGAAAAATAATATGTTCAAATATAAACTACACAGAAGCATTGTATGAAACTTCTTTCTGTTCTGTGCATTCAACTAACAGAGTTGAACCTTACTTTTGATTGAGCCGTTCTGAAACACTCTTTCTGTAGAAACTGCAATTGGACATTCTGAGCGCTAAGAGGCCTATATTGGGAAATAGAGTGTCTACAAATAAAAACTACACAGAAGAATTGTGTGAAACTTCTTTCTGTTCTGTTTGTTCAACTAAAAGAGTTGAACCTTAGGTTTGATTGAGCCGTTCTGAAACACTCTTTCTGTAGAAAATGCAAGTGGAGATTCGGAGCGCTAAGAGGGTAATAGTGGAAAAAGGAATGTCTCCAAATATAAACTACACAGAATCATTCTGTGAAACTTCTTTCTGATCTGTGCATCCAGCTAACAGAGTTAAACCATACTTTTGATTGAGCAGATCTGAACACTCTTTCTGTAGAAAATGCAACTGGACATTTGGAGCGCTAAGAGAGTAGTAGTGGAAAAGGAATATATTCAAATATAAACTACACAGAAGCATTCTGTGGAACTTCTTCCTGATCTGAGCATTCAGCTAACAGATTTAAACCATACTTTTGATTGAGCAGTTTTGAAACACTCTGTCTGTAGAAAATGCAACTGGACATTCGTAGCGCTAAGTGGGTAATAGTGGAAAAAAGAATATGTTCAAATATAAACTACACAGAAGCATTGTATGAAACTTCTTTCTGTTCTGTGCATTCAACTAACAGAGTTGAACCTTACTTTTGATTGAGCCTTTCTGAAACACTCTTTCTGTAGAAACTGCAATTGGACATTCTGAGCGCTAAGAGGCCTCTATTGGGAAAAATAAAATCTTCAAATAAAAACTACACAGAAGCATTGTGTGAAACTTATTTCTGATATGTTCATTAAGCTAACAGAGTTAAACCATACTTTTGATTGCGCAGTTCTGAACACTCTTTCTGTAGAAAATGCAAGTGGACATTCGGAGCGCTAAGAGGGTAATAGTGGAAAAAGGAATATATTCAAATATAAACTACACAGTAGCATTCTGTGAAAATTCTTTCTGTTCTGTGCATTCAACTAACAGAGTTGAACCTTACTTTTGATTGAGCCGTTCTGAAACACTCTTTCTGTAGAAACTGCAATTGGACATGCTAAGCGCTAAGAGGCCTACATTGGGAAAAAGAATATCTTCAAATAAAAACTACACAGATGCATTCTGTGAAACTTATTTCTGATCTGTAAATTCAGTTAACAGAGATAAAACATATTTTTGATTGAGCAGTTATGAAACACTCTTTTTGTAGAAAATGCAAGTGGAGATTCGGAGCGCTAAGAGGGTAATAGTGGAAAAAGGAATGTCTTCAAATATAAACTACACAGAATCATTCGGTGAAACTTCTTTCTGATCTGTGCATTCAGCTAACAGAGTTAAACCATACTTTTGTTTGAGCAGATCTGAACACTCTTTCCGTTGAAAATGCAACTGGACATTTGGAGCGCTAAGAGCGTAGTAGTGGAAAAAGGAATATATTCAAATATAAACTACACAGAAGCATTCTGTGAAACTTCTTTCTGATCTGAGCATTCAGCTAACAGAGTTAAACCATACTTATGATTGAGCAGTTTTGAAACACTCTGTCTGTAGAAAATGCAACTGGACATTCGTAGCGCTAAGTGGGTAATAGTGGAAAAATAATATGTTCAAATATAAACTACACAGAAGCATTGTATGAAACTTCTTGCTGTTCTGTGCATTCAACTAACAGAGTTGAACCTTACATTTGATTGAGCCTTTCTGAAACACTCTTTCTGTAGAAACTGCAATTGGACATTCTGAGCGCTAAGAGGCCTATATTGGGAAAAATAATATCTTCAAATAAAAACTACACAGAAGCATTGTGTGAAACTTATTTCTGATATGTTCATTAAGCTAACAGAATTAAACCATACTTTTGATTGAGCAGATCTGAACACTCTTTCTGTTGAAAATGCAACTGGACATTTGGAGCGCTAAGAGCGTAGTAGTGGAAAAAGGAATATATTCAAATATAAACTACACAGAAGCATTCTGTGAAACTTCTTTCTGATCTGAGCATTCAGCTAACAGAGTTAAACCATACTTTTGATTGAGCAGTTTTGAAACACTCTGTCTGTAGAAAATGCAAATGGACATTCGTAGCGCTAAGTGGGTAATAGTGGAAAAAAGTATATGTTCAAATATAAACTACACAAAAGCATTGTATGAAACTTCTTTCTGTTCTGTGCATTCAACTAACAGAGTTGAACCTTACTTTTGATTGAGCCGTTCTGAAACACTCTTTCTGTAGAAACTGCAATTGGACATTCTGAGCGCTAAGAGGCCTATATTGGGAAAAAGAATGTCTACAAATAAAAACTACACAGAAGAATTGTGTGAAACTTCTTTCTGTTCTGTTTGTTCAACTAAAAGAGTTGAACCTTAATTTTGATTGAGCCGTTCTGAAACACTCTTTCTGTAGAAAATGCAAGTGGAGATTCGGAGCGCTAAGAGAGTAATAGCGGAAAAAGGAATGTCTCCAAATATAAACTACACAGAATCATTCTGTGAAACTTCTTTCTGATCTGTGCATTCAGCTAACAGAGTTAAACCATACTTTTGATTGAGCAGATCTGAACACTCTTTCTGTAGAAAATGCAACTGTACATTTGGAGCGCTAAAAGAGTAGTAGTGGAAAAAGGAATATATTCAAATATAAACTACACAGAAGCATTCTGTGAAACTTCTTTCTGATCTGAGCATTCAGCTAACAGAGTTAAACCATACTTATGATTGAGCAGTTTTGAAACACTCTGTCTGTAGAAAATGCAGCT